>NW_004955446.1:12555485-12602801 GCF_000276665.1 Chinchilla lanigera | reverse complement strand
TTAGCCATAAAGAAGGACAAACTGGAGACTTTCATAGGCAAATTGGTGCAACTCAAGCCACACTCATAAGTGAAATAAATCAGACCCATATATGTAAACAACAAATTGTCTCACTAGTGTGAGAAACTGAATGAGCAAATAAGATCTAAAATGTACAATAGATACTGTAAACTGAGAAGAAACTGTTCAAAAGAAAAATCAAACTATAATGGGAGAAAGGGGAAAGGAAGAAAGGGAAAAAGAAAAATGTATGTATACACAAGATAGTTAAGACAGTTAAACATCTAGTTTTCTCTTAGTTCATTGAAAGGACAGATTTGTGCTACCATTGTTTGGACAAGATATTATGCCTATATCTTGTACTCTGAATAACTGCTATGAAGGCAACAATATGCAATGTGTTAATTATTGTAACTGTCCTGTTAACCTATTCTGAAACTTTATTTCATTCTTATTTTTATCTTTTCTCTCTTTAAAATAAAAAATAAAATAAAATGTTTAAAGAGATCAAAGAAAAACAAAGAAGCAACCATAAAATATTTGATGAGCTCACAGAGAATATAAAGAAGCAGAAAAAAGTTTAATTAATAACATGTTCAACAAGCTTAAAGACACAATGAATTGGATTAAAGAAGACAATGCCAGTTATAAATGAACACTTCAATAAAGAGTTAGAAGTCTTAAAAAAGAATCAGCTGGGTGTGGTGGCACACACCTCTAATCTCAGCACTCGAGAAGCTGAGGCAGGAGGACTGCAAGTTCTATGCCAGGCCAGGCTACATATTAAACTCAAGATCAGCCTGAACTACACAGCAAGACCCTGCCGCACACACACACAAAAAAAAAAAAATCAAGCAGAAACTCTGGAGCTAAAATCAACTGAAAGCCATGCCAATAGACACGATTAATCTGAAGAGATAATATCAGGATTTGAGGACAAGGATGATTTAGTACATCACTTACTCAGAGTTATAGTTTATGTCTTATTGGCCCAGAGCCTCATGCACTCATAGGTGGGGCTTCGGGTAGGTGATTTGTCATAGAGGCATGATTCTCATCAATAAATTAGTCCATTGATGAGTTTCTAGCTAAATAAGATATTTTTTTGTTTGTTTGGTTGGTTTTTGTTTTGTTTTGGTTTTTTGGTTTTTTTTTTCCGGTACCAGGAACCGAACTCACGACCTTGCGCATGCCAGGCAGGCGCTTTGCCTCTGAGCTAAATCCCCAGCCCCTAAATATGATATTGGGATATGAAGCCTGGTTGGAGGAGGTGGGTCACTGGGCTCCTTCCATTCTAGGTTGTTAAGAATGCCCCTATTTAAGCTTCTTAAAGAGTCAAATCATTGAATCAAAGAGTTGAAAGGTGGTTTCCAGTGGCTGGAGAAGGAGTAATGGGATTTACTAATCAAAAGAAATAAATTTTCATTTGAGCAAAACAAATAAGCTGTAAAGATCTGTACAACACATACATGTAATCGACTGCAATATATTATACACCAAAGAAGGTAATGTTCATGGTAAGTGTTCTCACCACAACACTTTTTTAAGATTCATAATACCCTCTTTATCTAGCCAAAGCAATTTCAGTCAATAGATTGTCAATTTTAGGTTCCCCAGGCATCACCATAATCATATCCCCAAAAAAGAAAGTACCACTGCATTTCTTTCAACCAATTAGTGGTCCATTTGAGTCTGCCAGGTTTTCAAGCCTCAGATTTAAAGTCCCAGAAACATTTTGCCATGAAGCTTGTTTATGTTACTGTCAGAAATAAAAATGGTAGAATAAAAGAATGAGAAAGTACATAAGTAAAGATATCAAGGCTGAAAGGAAGAACTTAAACAAAGACCACACTTCATCTCATCACAAGAAAGGGATCCACATGTAAAGGATGTGGTCTGAAACTGATGGGTTTTGGCCAGAACAACATGTTTATCTCACAGGCCACAGAAGCAGCACCTTTAATCAAGGGGAGGATTAACCCTCCAATACCAACCAACATTGGTGTTGTGGACTCTTCTGGGCTGGCTCTTCCCTCACTGGGTTATTTGATGGTCCTCTGACCCTAAAGCAGGACCACAAACTCTATTCTATTAGATCTGACTTACTTCCCATGATTTAGTGGGGAAGGAGGAACGGCGAAGACCTACAGAATGTTTTCCCAGAGTTTTATGCTAAATCTCTAACTTATGATATAGTCATGTGATGTTTACTGAGTGTACAGGATCACAGTTTAAAGGTTCAAGGGAAGGAAAGTATAGTGTATTGACCCAGAGTTTTGCTTACTATGTTCTTTCACTCTTCCTGATATTTCAGGATCCTTCTTTATCATTTCTGTGCTAGTTAGAAAACTTCCTTTAGTCATTCTTGGAGGGTAGATCTGCTGACCTCAAACTCTCCCAGTTGTCCTTCATATGAAAATGTCTTGATTTCCTCTTCATTCCTAAAAAGTCTTTTTTTTTACTGGATAAAGGACTCTGGACTAACGATTTTTTCTTTTGACATTTAAAAAAAGTTGCACCATTTCCTTCTGCCCTGAATGGTTTCTGATGAGAAATACTCTGTCATTTGAATGGTTTTCCTCTCACTGTTTTCAAAATATTATTTTCCCTTTATTTCACTTCATTTATTTTTATTATGTGGACTGAACTCAGGGCCTCAAGAATATTAGGCAAGTGCCCCACTACTTAGCTATGTCCCCAACACTTTCTCTACCATTGGTTTTAGAAATACTCAATATGATAGGTCTTGCAGCGATCATACTGCTAGGTATCTTCCCCAAAGAACTTAAGACACCATACTATAGTGATACATGCATACCAATTTTTATAGCAGCATAATAGCTAAATCCTGGAAACAACCTGCATACCCATTAACTGATAATGAGATAAAGAAAATGTGGTATCTATATATAATGGAATACTACTCTGCTATAAAGAATGGCAGATGTGAGACATTTATATAAAAATGGATGCACCTGCAAAATATAATATTGAGTGAAATAAACCAGACACACAAGCTTAAATACTGTATGGTACTTAAGGCAAATTGCAAAGAAAAGAATAAAGGATGGAGAGATGGAGACAAGGAGATGGATCTCTTGCAATAGGAAAAAACCCAAGGGAAAAAACATGAGGGGTGAAGAGGAGGGGAAGGTGAGTGGAACTGTGTTAGTCAGCTTTCCTGTACTGTACCAAAGTACCTGAGATAATCATCTTATAATAGAGAAGATTTGTTTTGGCTCACAATTTTGGTGGTTCTAGTCCATGATCATTTGGCTCCACTGCTTTTGAGCCAGTGGTGAGATAACAGCACCTCACAGGAAGGTATGAGGGAGAAAAGTACTCACCTCACGGTCAGAAAGTGAAAAAGAAGATGAGGGAGGAGAACTGGAAGGGAGAGAAGACAGAGACAGATCTTATGTCCTGTGATCACAAAATGAGACAGTGAATGTTTCAAAAGTCATGGTAGCCCAGCAGACAACATCCACTGAATGTTCACAAAGTTAATGAAAGTGAAAAGAATGATTTCAAGAAAGACTGATGTTCGGAAGGTTAAATAAGGTCTTTTAATGGCCCAGTCTAATCTAAACCTGTCTGTGACCACAGACATTTGTGACCATATGGAGAGGAAACTACTCTGAACCAACCAGTCAGCACCCAGAAAGCTGTGCCAGTGACTGAGATATAAAACCTGTGGATGTCCCACGGATTGATGAGGCGCTACTGTGGCCTTCAAAATGACCCCCAGATCTTATCAAAGGTGAGTCCGAAGTGCAGTTCCCTTGAAAACAGGCAGTAACAGGTCTGCTGGTAAAATGGTTAGTAACTGGTTCTTGAGGAAAAAGGTCTTGACTTGTATTGATACTAGTACAGATACTAGTAAAATGTAATAAAATAAGGAGGAAATCATACACGCTGGGTTTTTTATCTTTCTTTCTACAAAATTTATTTCATTGTAAGTTTACCTAACATAATTTTCAATGTTGGCTATGTTTAGTAACTGGATTTCAGAATTCCTTTTTTTAAAAAGTTAAAAAGTAACAACTGGCTCCTGGGGGCTGATATGTGTGCTCTAACATGCCACTAATCAGGGTTTTATTTTGTGAAGAAATATTGACTGGAACATAAACTAATAAAAGGACAGACTTTTAATAAAGGTGTAAATCACTCAAGGCGGTAAAACAAAAAAAAAGTAGTTTTAAAGCCATCTCAATGGATGTTTTTACTTACATAGGTTGAAATCTCAACCTGAAATTCAAAATCTAAAATACTACAAAATCCAAATTTTAAATCTAAAACCTGAAATATTCCAAAATCCAAGACTTTTTAAGTACCAACATGATACCACAAATAGAAAGCTACACTCTGGAGTCATATGAGTCAGAGTCAAAATACAGGTGTAAAAAAAATATATACAGGTGTACTAAAAATATTGTGTAAAATTATCTTCAAGAAATGTGAGTAAAATGTATATGATACATAAATGAATTTCATGTTTAGACTTAAGCCAATTCTCCCAAGTTCTTTCATTATTTAAATCAAAAATATTTCAAAATTAGAGTATCCTGCTTCCAAGCATTTGAAATAAGGGATACTCAATATGTACTATGTAGGTTTGCAAATTTTTTGTCGTTTTGTTATTTTGATTTACTCAAAGTGAGTTGTGGCAAGTTCACTAGTGATGTGGTTAGTATTTTTGAGGAAATATTCATGTTGGTTTATAGGACTGTTGGCCCCAGCGTTTACAGGACATTGTAATTTCCCACCTGTTTTAAATCATCTCATCAAGGTCTAACTTTTCTTCCTCAACAAGCTTTCCTTGAGCTCCTCGCTATAAACCTTCCCTGCTTTAAATTTTTTTGGTGAATCTTCTGTGAAACATTTCAACTACTAACAGCACCAAAAAGTTGAAAATAACTCCTTGCCCAAGTACATTTCATGCTTCATATAAATCCTCCCTTAAGCATCACACATTGCACATCACACCAATCCCCCACTGTGCACAGTTTCACTTTGAGTAGTTTCAGTTACCCATGGTCAGCTGTGGTCAGAAAATATTAAATGGAAAATTCTAGAGAGAAAGAGAACCCACATTCACATAAATTTTATCACAGTATATCATTATAATTGTTTCATTTATTCTTAGTTATTGTTAACCTCTTACTGTGCCTAATTCATAAATTATGTTTTATCATAGGTACATACACATAGAAAAAACATATGTATAGGATTCAATACTTTCCATGATTTCAGGTATCCAAGGGAGTCAGGGTCTTGGAATTCATTCCTCCAGATAAGGAGACACCACTGCTTATAACCTACGGGGAGTCAGATTCTACAAAACTAAAGGAACTTACCTAAGATCATTCAGCCATTATCCCTCTAAACATTTATTAGGGTAATATTTGGAACTTGGAAACATGAAACAATTGCAAGGACATGGAATTGATTGGGTGAGATTATTCAAAAATTTCACAATGAGTCCTATTAGCACAAACATAAAAATATTTCTGTACATACTTAAAGCAAAGACAGTCGAAATTCAAACCTTAATTGCCTCCTACAACTGAACATACCTGGAAACAATGATATACCCAGAACCAACCATGAAGCAATCTTTCCACACACAGTGAGGCACTCTACAACTCAGAAACATGTTATGTAACCTGAACCATCTGAGAAGGACATGAGTTGTAATCTAAGGATAACAGGAACACATATTCTCAAATGCCGCATGTAGTAGGATAATCACAAACTTGAAGTGCTCAAGGAAACTAATTTCTATTACATGTATAAATAACTTCAGGAAAGCTTATGTAGAATATTTCCAATGGGTGGAGGACGACTTACATAAATGTATAGTCCATTCTAAAGCTTATTTTCATGCCAACATACTTTTAACCCAGATGTATTCTTTTTTAATGTAACATTATTTTATAAACTCCTCTCCATGTGGTGACAAAGTCTGTGTAGTCATTATAATGACTGTCTCAGCTTTGGGTCTCCTCCAAAAGCAGATGCTGAGATGTGGATGTGGATGCAAATAGCCCCTCTAGGAGATGTTCCCAAAAGGTACTTGTAGAAAATTAGGAAAGTGAGGGAGGAAAAGGAACAAAGCCAGTGAGGGGTGCACCACTAAACAGGTTATCTCGGTGGGTCACTAGGGCTCAATCTCCAGTAGAGGCCTCTGAACCAGAGTAGAACATGCCTTGGAGTTATCCCAGGTAAGGAGTAAAGCCGCTGAGGGATTTATCCACTAACTCTCATAAGTCTACAGCAGAGAAGTCCTTCACAGGGTGTTAATCTCCAGCACTTTAAGGCTATCCTGTCCATAGGATAAAAGGGCTTCAGCAGCTACAGAAAGCTCACATGCAAAGATGTGCAGATGTGTACAGTTGGAAGCTATTGGTTAGTGAGCACATGAATGGGAAGTCATGAGATTGAGTGATCAGGGCACAAGAGCATCAAACACAATAGCTATGGTATTTCATCACATTTTTATGATATCATTTTTCTATTTGCCTTCAGAGAAGACTGTAATTATTTGGTTTCAAAGAAGCCAGTTTGTGCAACACCCAAGTAAGATTTAAAATAGGTGCCTGAGAAAAGATACAGATTAAATTATTTTATCCTCAATGCTGTGGAAAGCCAAGCATTATTATTGTTTAAAAGTTTTTATTTGCATCACATCCATTAGAATGATTATAATAAAAAGAAAAGAAGAAGGTAGCAATTACTGGGAAGAATGTGGAGCAATTATAACCCTTGTGTAATGCTAGTGCGGAGGTAAAATGGTGTAGTTCCTATGGAATACAGTATGCCAGATCAGCAACGGATGAAAAATAGAATTACCATGTAACTCAGCAACTCCATTTCCAGAAATATGTCCAAAAGAATTGAAAGTAAGGATCTGAACAGATATTTAACACCCATGTTCATTGTAGCATTATTCATACTAACCAAAAGACAGAAGCAGTATAAATATCTATTAGTGCATAAATGGGTAAACAAAATGTCACACACACATACAATGCAACAATGGTCAGCCTTAAAGTGGAAAGAAATTCTGACACATGCTATTTCACAGATGAACCTTGAGGACATAATGCTAAGTAAATAAGCCAGTCACAAAAGAACAAATACCAATGGTTCCACTTATATGAGGTACCTGGAATGATCAAATTCACAGACACAGAAAGAAGGGTGGTTACCAGGGTCTCAGTGGGGAGGAGTGAGAGCTGTTGCTTAGTAAGTATGGAGTTTCAGCTTGGGAAGATGAAAAATTTTCTGGAGTTTGATGGTGATATTGCACAACAATGGGAATGTACTTTCTGACATTGAAATATACATTTAAAATGGTTAAAATGATACAGTCCATGATACACACACATATTTTTAGCCACATTAATAAATTCTGCAAAAATAAATAAATAAAAGACTAAAAGAATGGTACTGGGGTTATAGCTTCAAGGCAGAATACTTGCCTAGCATATGCAAGGCCATGAATTCAATCCCCGGCATGAAAAGAATAAAAGTTAAAAGAATGAACTACTGTCATGTAGTAACATGGATGACTTAAAAATACACTAATTTCTTGCAAATCTGCCCTGTTGTGCATACTTAGTTCCTGGATATAATATCCTGTGAAAATATCTTAGCAATAGTCATTCAGAGGCTCTCTGATGCTCCCCTGTCCTTAGTTTTAATTCACATGCCCAAGGACTTCCTCATAACACAATAAAGGCAATGTTAGACCCAAAAACACAACATTTCACTTTAGCTCTTTCTCCAAAACACAGCTCACTTACAGTTGTGTGTTTCTATTGCCCATTAAGAGGAATGAGTTTAAGAAATCACTGTTGTCCATGTTTTTTTTTTTTTTTTGGTTTTTCTCCGGTA
Source organism: Chinchilla lanigera (assembly GCF_000276665.1). NCBI lineage: Eukaryota > Metazoa > Chordata > Mammalia > Rodentia > Chinchillidae > Chinchilla > Chinchilla lanigera. The sequence continues at coordinate 12,594,902 of NW_004955446.1, read as the reverse complement.
CCGAGAACCGAACTCACGACCTTGCGCTTGCCAGGCAGGCGCTTTTTGCCGCTGAGCTAAATCCCCAGCCCCTGTTGTCCATGTTGAGAGGGATTCACCTGCCTCTTCACAATGGTGATCAGAACCCCATCAGGGGGCCACCAAAAAAGGAAGTTTCAAGTTTGTCATTTGGCACATTTCTCTCCTTGGCAAGACTAAGAAGACTCCAAAACACTGACAGTTTTGGTCCTGTGCCCATTAATCATGATATTTCAACTTGAATGTACTAAGAAAGGCCCATCAAAGTAATAAATCACAGTTCCTGGTGAGTCTGTGGATGACTGACAAGTAGACTAGAAAACTGAGAGGGGAAAATCCACCCCAGATGTGGGTGGCACCAACCAATAGGCTTGTAGTCTGGATGGATAAAAAGGGAAAGAAGGAAGCATTCTGGTTTGAAAGAGCCCCAGTCTTTGCTGTCACCCTGGGTATTGGTCAATTTCTTCAGCCTTCCAACACAGACTTGCATCAGCGACCCACCAATTAGCTTCCAGGCCTTCAACCTTGGACTGGTGAAGCATCCTTGATCCCTCTTGTTTTCAGCTTCCATCTTCTTGGCTGAGCAGCTACAGGACTCTCCAGTTGGAGGGTACACAGAGAGCCAGTGTAGACTGTCCTGCTACTAACCCTGCAAATGGCCTGCTACTAACCCTGCAAATGTAAATATTTATATAAATATATATATTTATATTGATTCTCTTCTTCTAAATGTCCTTAATCAATAAAAATCTACATCTTTCTTCTTAGTGCTAACTGAAGAAATATTTGACCCAGATTCTCTCTTCCACATGGTGTTGATTTATTGAAGGTAGAAACTTTACAGCTGTATATCGTCCCCATGTGTCCCTGCCAAATTGAATTGTTTGCTACGCCTTAAACATTTTCCCAGCTCCCTGCATTTGTATGTGTGACTACCTTCAGTAGAAGCGCCATCTGCCTCTCTCTCCAATCCCCACGCATACAAATCCACTCTATTCAACATCCATATGAAAGGCCCTCTCCTCCATGAGTCTTTATCAAATGCCTCATAAGAATTCATTACTTGGCCAGACATGATAATGCATGCCTGGAATAGTCTGGAAAGATGAGGCAGTGGGATTGGAGGTTCAACACCCAGCCTAAGCAACTAAGCAAGACTCTGTCTCAAGATTTTTAAATAATAAATTAATTAAGGTCTGGGGTTGCAGCTCAGTGAAAGACCCTAGGTATAATCCCAGCACCAAAAAAATTTCTTTTCATCCTCTTCCAGCATTCCATAGTTCCTTATCCATACCCCACTTTTAGAACTTATCGGTTACTACCTTGTCTTTTAGGTATTGATATTTATCTTGTTTTCCTTATTAGACTCTAACTTTCTTTAAGAGAAGGTCTTTGTCCAATTTATCTTAGTACCCCATCACTCCCACAAAATGTTAGCTCAGCATCAGCATCATAATAGAAACTCAGTGAATATCTCACAAATGAGTGAATAAATGAATAAACTAAGTAATGAATAAATGAAATCTTCCAAGAAAATCCTAGCAAGCCTGGACAAAGCTGTGGCATCAACCATCCATTATTCAATGGAATAATGCTCTGCTCCAGCCATGCCTCACTCCTCCCCAGGAAACAGAAACTATAGTAGGACAGGTCATTATCATTAAACTCTATCCCTACCCTTGAGGTGTGAAACATCAGACATGCAATAAGACCCATGGCTCATGCTCTGGGCACATTCCATCCCCATACCCTACAGCCACATCAAACATGAGAATCCAGAGTCCATCAGTTAAGAAACCCAAGTATAGATCACAAGCTCTCCAACTGTTTCCCCTTGGTGCCTGCATACCAGGAAGATAAAAGAGCTAGAATAACAAGGTGTTGGAATCCCCAGACATATACATATACTCTCTCACTCTGGGCTTCAGCCAGACCAGTTCAGGTTTTCACCTATTTTATATTTTAGTTTTCACAGAATACTTCATGAGTGGAAACTTCCTATCTTTAAAAATAGAGTAGAGATTTTTTTAAATAATCTAGTGTATCTACACGTTACACGTGATCTTCAGGAAGTTAAGAGTTTAAGACTGGGGCTGGGGATTTAGCTCAGCGGCAAAGCGCCTGCCTGGCAAGCGCAAGGTCGTGAGTTCCGTTCCCGGTACCGGAGAAAAACCAAAAAAAAAAAAGAGTTTAAGACTGAGCCCCCACCCCCTACTACTTGGTACAATGCCATAAATTTAATTAGGAAGATGGCATCAGGTAAGAAGTGCAATTACTCAGGTCCTAATTTGGCACATGGCTGCTTTCAGCTTTAGTTTTCTCATTTTTGAAACAAAAGGGACCATCTAGGATGGTACCAATCCATAGAACTGAGAAGATGAAAATGTCCTACATTTGTGTGATCCAATATACAAGTCACGAGCCACAGGTGGCTAGGGAATACCTAAAATGCAGCTAGTACAAGTAAGGAATTAGATTTTAAATTTTAATTTAATTTTAAGTTTACTTCCTATCTTTGGCTACCAGTTGCCATATTAAGAAAGGACAGTTCAGAACACAATCTCTAAACACCCTTGGCTCTAAAATGCCAGAACTCTAAAGAATCTGCCTCTGCCTCACTCTTCCCAACAGCAGGCCCTGGCGTTTATAATGATCATCACCACTGTCACTGTCTGCACAGTGCGAGTGTGGGTGCACACGCAAGCACGTGCGCGCGCGCGCGCACACACACACACACACACACACACACACACACACAATTTAAATTAAAAGAACTAAAGTTATCCTTCCCCAAAACAAACAGTAGGTGTCTCCATTACTCAAAATATCCACTATTGTAGTTGAGTCAGAAGCTCCAGTGAAAAAAACAAGCATGGGCTTAGCTATTGTGCTGTCATCTGCCAAAACTGGACCCAGGAATCCAGTCACTCTACAGAAAACCTTTAAGTGTCAAACTACTGAGCAGTTTCTCTATGGGACAGAAGGATTGTTCACAAAGCCACAGGTGGCTGCCCACTCAGTCACCTTGAGTGATTCTCCTCCACCTCAGGTCCCTTCTATGGGACTCCACCCATAGAGTCCTTTCTATGTTTCCTCAAATATTCCACATTTTGCCAAAGACAAAGTCAGAACAAAAACAAAGATCACTATAACATTTTCCCAAAGCTGTACTGTGCAAAGTAAATTTTCAAGGCACCCCTGTAACTTGGTGTCTAACTGTCCTCCTCCCAAGGGGCAGAAACTGTAACTGCAAAGTAAAATAAGAAGACTGGAACAGGGGCTGTCCACAGGGCATTGAGAATCAGGGCTGCAATCTAGATTTCCTACAACTCTGCGTCCACTGTAAACACAGGCCAGGATCATCCTTCTATCAAACCCCGTTAAACAGGGTTTCAGACGCCACTGTTGCATATGCATCACCACGATACATACAGTCTTGCACAGATACCACTATTGCACACGCATCACTGTTGTGCAGTTGTTAGGAATATGAGCTGTGGAGTCAGCCTGGATTTGCATGCCAGGTCACAATTCATTGCGTCAAATTACCCTCTTCCCCTGAAAACTGGTTTCCTCATGCATAAACGGTTGAGGGAAACTGTAAGAGATAACAAGCATGGCAGGTCTCTATGTGTATGTCAGTTATGGAAGAAGAGAAGCTGCTGTTCCATCCTTAGTCTTTAAAAAAAACATACCAACCTGGAGATTTTCCTGCATTAGCCACTTTTCATGAACAACTTCATTCATTATTCTCTGCTTGGGTGAAATTTTTTATTTTAACTAGACATTTTCATTGACCTTTCACTTTCACTGTAGCACACATACACATACGTACACATATTCCACCCCTTTCCTCATCACTGTACCTCACAATTAACTTCCCAGGGTATCCTGAGATACCACTGCATCCCTTCTTACACGTCAATGAGAAAGATAGACAATCTCATTATCCATTTATCCTCTGTCATAGTCTATTTTGTGTTGCTATAACAGAACACCTGAGATTAGGTGTTATTATTTGAATGTTGAATATCCCCCAGTGGTCTATATGTTAAATATTTGGTCCTAAGGGAAGAACTACAATATTAGGAGGTGGCAGAATCTTTACAATATGACATGTAGTGTTAGACCTTTAGGTCACTGAAGGCATGCCTTGCCAGGGATTGCGGGACTCCAGGGTCCTCTTTGTTCTCTTTTGCTTCCTGGCTCCTGATGTGAGTGGTCTTGCTCTACCACACATTCTCACCATGACATGCTGCACCACTATAGGCCTAAAAGCAATGAGTCTGCCCAATCAAGGACTGGAATCTCTGAAACTGTGAGTCAAAATTAGCCTTTTATCAGTTAATCATATTGAATATTTTGCTATAGTGATGGAACGCTGATTAAACACTGAGTGATTTCTAGAGAATAGACTTTAGTTTCTTACAGTTCTGGAAGCTTGGAAGTCCGAGGTGAAGGGACTTGCACATAGCAAAGCACATTTTTTCTATGACATCCTATGGTAAAAGACAGAACAAAAGAACAAGGAGATGGGAGAGGGGAAAATTCATCTTTTTATCAAGACTCTGTTTCCTGTAAAAATAATATTAATCTATTCATGACAGCAAAGCCCTCATGGCCTAATCATCTCCCAAAAATCCTGCCTCTCAACACTTTGCACTGGGAATTAGGTTTACAACCATGGACTTTGGGAGACATATTCAAATTATGGCATTCTACCCCGGATGATCAAAATTGATGTCCTTCTCTCATACAAAATACATTCATCCCATCTGAAACAGCCCAAAAAAACTCATCCCAACATCAGCCCATGAGGCCAGGGGCCGGGGAAATAGCTCAGTGGCACAAGTGCCTGCCTGCCAAGCACAAGGTCCTGAGTTCGATCCCCGGTACCAAAAAAAAAAACAGAGGCCAGAGTTTCATCTGAATGAACTATGAGTGAGACCAAATATATGATTCATCCAAAGGCAATTTCCTTTCCAGCTGTGAGTTTGTGGAATTAACAAGTTATATGCCTCCAAAATACAATGGTGGGACAGGAATAGAATAGACATTCTCATTCCAAAAAGGAGACATAGGCAAGAAGAAAGGGATAACTGGTCCCAAAAGTCCAAAACCCACTGGGAAAAAAACATTGTCTTAAAGCTGAAAAGTAATCTCCCTTAACTCCATGCCCCATGTCCTCAGCACACTGTCCCTGATATACCTTGAAATCTAGAATTTCATCATCTCACAGCTCACAAACTCAGCACCTACAGAATTACCACCAGGTGGATGCCACTAGAGCTCACTGCTTATATCCTCCAGGGTGGTGGAGTAAGCCACACCTGGGCCTGCTTGAGCCGAAGCTGGAGTAGTAAAGGAATCCAGTGCCAGATTGTACACAGCAGAGTCCCAGGGCCATCGAGCAGCAAATTCTGAGGGCTAAGGGGTGCCTCTCTGGAAACCATGCCCTGCTGTGGGCCTGTGATAAATAGGCCTGCCTTGGAAATCTCCAAAGTGCCTTCAGAACCTTTCTGTCAATATTTTGATGAACAGCACCTTTCTACCCAGGTCATCTATTTATCAAATGGTCCCTTGGCCAATCTTTAGTTTGCTCTCTTAAGCACAATTTTCATTCTTTCCATACCAGGCTGAAATTTTTCAAAATTTTTCTTTCTCTTTCCCTTTTAAAAATTTCACCTTTAAATTATTTTTCTCTTCTCTCATTTTACTATAATTATTCAAAAAGAAGTTATGATGTACCTTTACCACCATATTAATACTGTAAAAGCATTTGACTAATAACAGTGAGTTACAATGTAAAAGAAATCTTTAGCATCCAATTAACTGTTTGCTTATCCTGTAAATATCTGAATTTTTTTGAAAGGTGTGGGATAGCTGTTTTTTCTATTTGGTCCAAGTGAATATGAAGAAATATTAGGTATATTTGACTTTTTGTAGTGCTTTTAGAGAGGAATATAGACATAGTTTTGTGGTCATGTACTGAGTCACATGAAAGTACAGCTGTTGGGCAGGAAGTTATAGCTCCCTAGCTATTTGAATTAGACACACCATACCTTATTACGACAAATATTCAGAGGCTGAATACCATGTTATGTTGTGGGAGAGTAAAGAAAGTTACTAAGGGCTCCTGTAGGCAGTAGGAAATTTGGGTTAAAGTTTTGTCTTTATCCATCCTACTCTTTTATTAGATTAGATTTAATGACATCTAAAGGAAGACATTTGGTAGTGCTATGGTCTGAATGTCTCATCCAAGTTCATGTTTCTAAAACTGATAAAGATCAATAATATTTCTCTATATAAAGGGCAAAAAATATATTACAAGATTGCTCTTCTTCCAAAGAAACAATTAAAATATAAAAGGCACAGGTAAGTCATTGAGGACTCTATTTTTTAGTGTCTTAAGTATGGAGAAGAATATACGAACCCTAGAAATCTATCACTCATCTGCTTTAGCAGTTAATTATCAAATTTTACCAATTCAAAGACTTTTGATCATTAGATTTATAAATGGGGGCAGAGAAAACATTGAATTAGGTCTTAGAAAAATGAAAGGAGAGTACTCTCCCCTTTGGCCAAGTGGGAACTGCAGAGGTGTGTGGACTTGGGCTAAAGCCTCTGATCTCCAGGTGCTGAGAAAAGCTGGGAAGGAGGGAATACAAGGTTTTAATACCGTGTAACCCCTGGGAAGCAAACTGTAGCCAGCTGTAGCCCATCCTGAATTTGATTCCCTTGATGCTCTTGGGAGTCTATCCACCACCCACCCAGACATAAGAAAGAAACAAATTTTCCCTTGGGGATACATTTGGCAAAGAACTAGAAATGACTTCAGGTTGAGCTGGTGTACAGTAGGTGCACTGCTTGCTGAGCATCAGCTCTGTACCAGACAACACCTTGTGTCAGCTCTTCTGTACTATAGCAACCAATTTAAATTCACTTGGGAAACAGGGAGAAACGCCTGGGATCGACCCACATGAAATATTTAGTAATGGAACAATTCCTGTATTGTAATCCTCTGCACATTACCACAAACTAGGTGTTGCTGCGCTCAGGGATGACAGTGGTATCAAATTATGCCACTGAGCTACAGAGCAGGTCCCACTATTAGAATGACCACAGCCTAGACGTTCCTGACTCTCGTCTCTACTTAAACTGTCATACCCATTTGGGCAATAACTCCCTATGGTAGATACTTCAAAGCCTTTCATTACTTCACTAGGGATAAAAGGTCTACCTTATTATTCATATTTTCAAATATTTTTCTACTACCTTGTCTGTTTTCTTATTGAGATCCAATATTTGCTATTTGTTTGATATTGTCCCATAGCTCTTACGTGGTTTGCACTGAATTTTTTTTTTTTACTGTTTTTTCCTCTTTGTGCCTTAGTTGAGGCAATTTCTGTTGGTCAGTCTTCGAGTCCTCTAGCTCCTCAGCTGAGTTGAGTCTACTAATAAGCCTATCAAAATTATTATTCTTTCATCATGTTTTTCATCTCCTGTAGTTTCCCTTGGTTACTTCATATAGTTCCCACTTCTCTGCTGACATTCTTCACATTTGTGAATTCTACCCACCAGAGACCTTAACACATTAATCATAATTATTTAAATCTTCTGTCTGATAATTTTACCCTCTGAATCATATCTGAGTTTGATTCTGTTGATTGCTTTGTTTCTTGACTGTGTGCTGTACTTTCTTGTATCTGTTTGTCTTATAATTTGCAGGTCAGTAGCTGCTCAGTAGTTTCATGTTTTGATATGTGAATACATCTCTGTTTTTCCGACCTCTGCTGTGAGAAATTGAGTCACTCTACCTAGGAGTTCATTTCAGTTTACACGTATTGTCATTGCAGTTACCCTCAGTCCACCACAGGCTTTCAATTGGTCTAGCATAACGTTGTGCTTACAGTGGGGTAGGGCTACATTACCAGAGAGTTTATCTCAATGTTCTATTCCACTTCTGCCTACACTCAAAGAGAAGCTTTCTCTGTGTTTTTGAACTCCCCGCTAGTAGTAAACACCTATTACTTGTTACTGAGTTCATACTAGCCCAGGGTAGGGGCTCTTTTCTGTGATCCTGGCTCACCTTGGTCCTGGCCTGCATTGTGTGCCTTGGTCCTGAGGTACGGGATGACCTCAGTGGTCCCATCATGTCCTAGTGGTAGAGGACAATTTTCCTGTCTTCTCCCAAAAATAGACGGTTGTGGATTTTTACTCATCTCTTCCCCCAGCCAGCGTGTCTTCACCTGTACGCAGAACATTTAAGAAGATTTCTTAAAATGCTTAAACAGAATTACCATACAAGCCAGCAGTTTCCTCCTAGGAATACACCCAAAGGAATTGAAAGCAGACACCCAACAGAGTGGAATATTAACCAGCCATAAGAATGAACTTGTGATACATGCAGCAGCATGAATAACCCTTAATGACATTGTGTTAAGTGAAATAAGCTAGATGAGAGGACAAATATTGTATGATTCCATTTATGTGAAATATCTGAGATAGATAGATTGACAGAGTCACAGTAGATTAAAGATTACTAGGAGCTAGGAGGAGGGGGAAGGGAGTTACTAGAAAGTTGGTGTACAGTAATTAAAAAGGTTCAGAAATGCATGATAGTTATGATTGTACATTATGAATACAAGTAATGCCATTGACTTGCACAATTTAAAGTGACAAATGTACAATTAAAATTTTAAATGATTAAATATATTTTTATTTATATATTGAAATGTAAAAATTATTAATGTAATATATCCCCAAATCACTGAATTGTACCTCTTAACTGGGTGAGCTGTGTGGCATGTGAATTATATGTCAGTAAAGTGCTTAAAGAAAACAAAGAAAGGAATGAGGGACTGTGCCTGTGGCCACTGTGGGCACAGCGAGAGTGCGAGGCCGTGAGTAGTCCGGATGATGACCTAAGACCCTGCATGACGGGAGCAGGGAGAGGCCACTTCACTACCTAGGAAACCACCACACGTTTACTTCTGACCCCAGGCCACATCTAACTGACCAATCTGCCACCAACGGGTCAGATGAGAACCCCATAAATATCTGTTCTCATGACAAAGTTCGATCTGAGTCCACAATTCAGAAAGTAAAACAAATTATGACTACTCTTCTCCTACCAGCCCTGCTTCAGGGAAGTCCTGTTCCCACTCTTGTCCTTTACCAGAGGAAGAGAATAGAGCAGCTCCTATCCCACACCCCTGGGCAGAAGTGTAAGGGATCACTGCCATCCCCACTCTCCAACCCAGCTCACTCTTCCTGGCTTGGACTTTGTCCTCCCCAACACCTCCGGGTTCTGGGTGGAAACTCATTATCATTTTAAAAACTAATTCCAGTGCCTCTTGACTGTCGCTTCCCTTCCATCCTTCCTGACTTGGTTAACTTAGTCCTGAACAATACTCCTAACTATATTGCCAACAAGGTTTCCTAATCACCTTGTCACTAGCCTCACTCCCTCCCCCATCACTGGGACCTCTCAGATGCCATCTCACACACACACACACACACACACACACACACACACACAGTTTCTGCCATCCCCTCCAATAAGCATCTGGCCCTCAATAAGTATTCATGGTAAGGGAAAGTGCATATTGCTATGAAAACACTGCTCCAAATAATTTCCACCTGTGCCTTCAATGTCACAATACAGACACTGCAGAGCTCTCACTGCCTCCACATTGGTGCTAAAGTGGTCTCTTAACAAATTCAAAATCTTGTGCCTGCTTTGCAACCTCCACTGGTTCCCAGTGTCCTCTGATAGCCTGCAGATCTCCTGCTCTGTCTCTATTCAGCAGAATTTTCTTACAGCGCATTTCCTGCCAGGTCTCTACTTCTGGTTTATTTGTGAATACAAGGATGATCTTTTGGCATCTTGCACCCTAGTAGCAATTCGGAAGCCCACAGGCAGAAGATGAGATACACTATGAGAGCAACAGTTACTGCTAGGTGATATCTATGTGAAGTTGATTGTCACCCACACAGAGCAGGTTGCACAGTAACAGTTCAGGAAGAATAAGCGATCTATGCAGATAAAGTAGGGATCATCAGAGGTCTATCTAAAAGGTATGTTTTACAGGTTCTTCAAGCCTTTCCATCATAACTGGCCTCTCTAACTGTAACTAGCCTCTCCAATTTTGTGAAAATAGATTTACCTGCTCTTTCCTCCTGGGAAGTCAGGGGTTTGTATACATGCAGTCAGATCCCCGATAGGTTTGTGTCCTGCCACATCTCCAAAAAGACTTGAGAGTGTTCTTGGAAAAATCTAGTCTCTTCTGCCACAATCAGTCCCCCACTAAAATACCGCATCTCCACTTCTCTGCCACCTATTCCAGAATTTTCTCAACTCTTGCCAGCAGTTTGGTGCTCCTGGTTTCTCTCCTGGTACAGTGACCCAAGGAGTCTAAACTCTTAAACCGCAGTTTCTATAAGTTTATGCTTTATGGATAACACTCCTCCACAGACTAGGAATATGGCAACCATTTTAATTTCTCCTTTTGTAAATCACTTGTTCAAATATTCCAATTATTTTTATTTCCAGGTGTTCATTTTTACTTATTGCTATATTAAAATACCCACATTTGTTATATATGTTGGCAATATATGTTGTAACTTTATAATCATACTTGATATACAATAATTTCAGGATTGAATTTATTCATTTTTCCTTTATAATTTCTGCTTTTAATATCATATTTCAAAGCACCTTTTCTATTTCTACATTTTGTACAGATTCATCTATGTTTTAGTTATTGTTTTTATAGTTGAATTGTCTGAGTTAAGAGTCTAACTTCTGGAGCCCAGCGGCAGGTGTGAGAGTTGATTAGAGACCACTTTTAGGACCCTGAGACCCAGCAAAGCTGGAGGTGGAGCTACTCTTCAAGAGTTATTGATCAATGAAATGGTAGAGAATGGAAAACACCGTGACCAGAGGTGTGTAGCAATGAGCAAGGAGCAACACAATGGAAATGTCACAAATCCATCTCCAATGAATGGAAAAAAGAGGAGAAATCAGGAAGAAAGAATACTGTCCTAAGGAGACAGCTACTCATTACCTGGCAGTATATTTTTCTCTGGAAATTCTTGTAACTTTAAAAGAATAGACCTCAAAATGATGGCATCATCAAAGCATTGTGGTATCTTTTTTACAGTTTCTTGCTGGACTTACAGCTAAATATTATGTTAAGAAGCATGTCAACAGAATGTGCAGTGTATAAACAATTTCTTCTGTGTGCCTGCTAGGTAGGCTTGGGAATTTTGTCTTCTGTGGGAGTCGGAGCGGGACTACACACCTGTCTGTTTTACCTGGGCCTACACATAGCTTTGGTTACATTAGCTGTTTCTGAAAGCAGTTAAATTAATTTCCCTGAACCTTCCTATCCTGATCAGTTTATTTGCCTGGATAAAGAAGGCACTGAGGAGGCATTTCTTTGTGGAGTATCATCTAGAAGGTTAGGACCGAGGCTTGTGTCTCAGGTATTAGTACAGCAATTGGAGAGCCTCCTCTGTATTTTGTGGTTAGGGCAGCTTGCCTCTCAGGTGCTGAACCAGATGATAAAGAGTGTCAAGAATCTGAAAAAAAAGTTGCTGGAACAAGAGTCTACACAGGACTTTCCCTCATGAGCTAAACTGGCAGTTCAAAGACACATACAGAAGGCTGGGTTTTTTGGAATACTGGCCTGTGCTTCAATTTCAAGTCCTCTAATTGATCTGGCTGGAATAACATGTGAACACTTTCTTGTGACTTTTTGGATGTTCTTTGGTGCAACCCTGGTTGGAAAAGGAAGAATTAAAATGCATATCTGGAAAATCTTTGTTATGAAAACATTCAGCAAACACATCGCAGAATAGATGATGGCTTTCACCAGTGCGGTATCGGACAAAGGTCCCTCTCTGCAGAAGCCATCCAGGAATTCTTCAAGGCTCAGTGGCAGAAGCTTCACTACAGGAGCAAAGTGAGCATGCCACAGGGAGCAAACTGGTTGCCCTGAATGTTTGAGGAGGTGATCATTGTGATAGGGAGTTACGTTATCCTATCATTAACTCCATGACACAAAGTTATGCCAAACGAATCCAGCAGCAGTTGAACTCAGAGAAGAAAACTAAATGAGGAAAAATAATATTTTTAACTCCAGAAGTCAGAGTGGATGTGTTCTAACTGAAGTTGGGAGACCTCAAAATCAAGAAGGAAAATTCCCTTTTCCAGCCTGTATCAACTTTTAAAACTTTTGCTGAAAGCAGTTTAGTCCATGCTTTGCACTAACATACTTTTTTACATGGATTAAAGTGAGGTATCTACCCTCAGTTAATGCCAGGTTGTATTTTATTAGGGTAGTATCTTGGTTACTTTTCTCTCATTGCTGAGACAAAATACCTGACACCCAAAGTTAAAGGGGAAAAAGTTTATTTGGCTCACAGTTTGTAGAGGCTTCTGTCTGTATCAGCTGGCTCCAAGGCAGGGTGACACATGGCAGAGAGGCAACAGTTCATAGCAGTGGAAGACAGCAAAAGCAGCAAGGGCAAAAAGAGCTGAACAAGCCTCTTTCTGCCATGTTTATCTTATCCAGACTGCTGAAACTGGGGCAGTGCAAATCTAAACAATGGACTGATTCAGCAATCACCCACTCTTCATCCCAGCACTGAATCATGAACCAACCATACTCTCTAGTTTCAGCCACCTCTGAAAAAGGCCCATCTAAAACTGTGTGAGGCTTTGGGGGACATCTAGACAAACCATAATAGGTGGAATGTGATGTTCAGCCACAAACTTATCAGAAACTGTCCATCCGTATGGTACTTTCAAAAGAATTCCTGCCACACCAATATTTCTATGTTAAATATGTTGAGTTTCTTAGGCTTGTCGCAAATGGTTGCTTTGCTTTCCTAAATCATCAAAATGTGTATAAGCTACATAGATTGGATAAAAGTCTTACATGTCTATCACAGTACAATTTAATATGCCATTCTCCCCATCCTTCACCCCCTACCCTCAAAAAAGGCCATTTTATGATGCACTGCACACCCTCTGGGGAAATTTATCTTTAAATATGGAAACAGTATAAGGAAAACCTGGTTGGTGTCTCATGAACCAGCTGACAGCATTTTTTATTCTGTGTTTTTAGAATGAAGTCCTGTAAAAACTTTATAAAGACACCTTTGATCATTAAAAAAAAACAGAATCTAACTTCACCTTTTCCTCTGTGATTACCAGTCTCAAGCAAATTTATCAAATGTCTGTCTTTTATCCACTAGAATAAGTGCAAATATAACATTTCAAAACAAATATCAATGTAGACTTGTACTGTGATTTGAATGTGTCCACAAACCTCACATGTTGGAAACTTAAATCCTGAATGAACAATGTTAGAAGATGGGAACTGTAAAAGTGATTATGTCATTAGGGCTCCGGCCTCATGAACAAATTAATGCCATTATTTCAGAAGCAGGTTAGTCATCATGGGAATGGCTTCCTAATGAAAGGGTAAGTTTGGCCCACTTCTCTCTTTCTCTGTCTCTAACTCTTTAACCATATAACCCTCTCCACTATGTTATGATGCAGCAAGAAAGGGCCCTGACTTTGGACTTCTCAGCCTCCAGGACTGTAAGAAATAAGTCTCTGTTCTTCACAAATTACCTAGTCTCAAGTATTCTGTTATAGCAGCACAAAGCAGACTAAGACAATTTGAATTTTCAGCTTTCAAATAAGTTCTTACTTGATATTGAGAAAATGATCAAAGAAGAGCAATTTTTAGCTATTAGTTCATTGAAAGGAATGGTATGTCCCTATACTGTTTGATCAGTTTTTCATGTCTATATCTTGTATTATGAGCAACTACTTTGAAGGTAACAATGTGGCATGTACTGAACGTTATTGCTATCCTACAATCTTGTTTTAAAATTTTATATGATTGGGTTTTTTTATTTTAAAGAAAATTGAAAAAAAGAACAATAGCAAAATGCCAACAACATAGGCAAAAACAAAAAAAAAGCAAAACTAATAAGAATAATACAGGGTTTCAGAACAAAATAAGGATTAACAGTGGTTGTTATATTACATATTTTTATCTTCACCAAAGTTGGTCAGATTACTAGATGTAAGAATGCAAGATTAATCAACCCATTAAAGAGAATAAAAAATAAAAACAAAAAATTTATAAACAATACAGAGTTTCACCAAACAAGATGATAGGAATTCAACAATGGTTGCTAAGTTGCATATTGTTGTCTCCAAATTAGTTGTTCAGATTACCAAATATAAGCATGCAAAATTGGTCTAAATAAATAAATAAATAAATAAAGCTTTAACTGTTCCTTTCAATAAACCATTAGACATCAGCAGTACTGTTATCCAAGCCATCCTTCTGTGTGTATGTATGTATGTGTATATCTTTCTTTTTCTCTTTTCCCTGATTCCAGTTGTTTTCTCTTCTGAGCAATTTCTTTCCCTTTCCCAATATCTATTGTACATTTTGGGTACATACTCTTTCATGTTCTTACGCTAGGGAGATAACATGATGTCTACACATGTGGGTCCTTATTCACTTATGAGTAATGGTCTCTATTTGCATTCATTTAACTATAAAAGCCTTGAGTTTGTCTTCTTTATAGATGAGTAATACTCCACTGTATAAAAAGACCACATCTTTTTCATGCATTCCTCAGTAGATGGGCACTTGGGTTGTTTCCAAGATTTAGCTATGACAAATTGCCCTGCTATAAACATGGGTGCACATATATCACTGTGGTATGATGTTTTTAATTCTTCTGGGAAAATACTCAGAAGGGGAATAGCTGGATTAAGTGGGACCTCCAACCCTAGTTTTGTGAGGAATCTCCACACTGATTTCCACATTTCTACTATTGTTTTTATTGTTTGCTTTTCTTTTCTTTAAAAAAAATCAAATCCAGCCAAATTTAAATTCCCCATTCTCTAGAAGAAACCACTATGGTGATGCTGTTGCGAATACTTCCAGCTCATATTCTCATTTATGCTGCTATTAATAGTTATAAGTCATTTAATTTTAAAACTTACAGAAATATTATTATAACCTTTAGTTTTTATTGTTTGAAATTTGACTGTTCATACATGTAGTTCTCGATTTACTGTTAAACACATTAACAGTTTCAGCTGCATCATGAACATTTCAGCCTTCAGAAACATAAACCAGCCAGGCATGGTGGTGCATGCCTGCAATCCCAGCACTTGGGAGGCTGAGGCAGGAGGATAGTAGTGAGTTCGGGATCAGCCTGTGTACTCATCTTAGATGCCCATTTTGGGATTGAGTCTTTGAATTTGGGGAGTCTGATTTTTTTCAATTCTTTGTATGTTCTAGATATAAGTCCTTTGTGGGACAGCTGACTATAAATTTTTTCCCATTCTGTAGGTTTTGTTTTCATTCTGTTGATGATTTATTTTGTTGTGCAAAAGCTTTTTAATAAAGTGAGATCCCATTTGTTGACTCTTTGTAATATTTCTCTTGCAGTGTGAGTTTTGTTCATGAAGTCTCTGCCTACACCCATGTCTTCAAGATTTTTGCCTATTTTCTCTTCTCATAAACTTAGTGTTTCTATTTTAATATTTATATCTTTGATCCATTTGACTTTAGTTTAGTGCATGGTGATAGACATGGATCTAGTTTTAGTGTTCGACATGGGGAAAACCAGTTTTTCCAGAACTTTTTATTAAAGAGACTACCTTTCCTCCAGTGAACTTGTTGGGTGCCTTTGTCAATGATAAGGTGGCTGAGTGTGTTTGGAGTTGCACCTGATTCTTCTGTTCTGTTCCACTGATTGTCAGACCTCCTTTTTTGCCAGCACCATGCTGATTTTATCAGAGAAGCTTTGTAGCATAATTTCAGGTCTAGGATTGTGATGCTCCCCGACTTGCCTTTGTTGCCCAGAATTGCTTTTGCTATTCTAGGTCTCTCCTGGTTCCAAATGAATTTTGGAAATGTTTCCTCTAGATCTGTGAGGTAAGTTAATGGAACTTTGATTGGCATTGCATTAAATCTTTATGGCAGTTTGGGGAGTATGGCCATTTTCACTATATTGGTTCTTCCTGTCCAAGAGCAAGGGATATCTTTCCATTTTCTGATATCCTTTTCAATCTCCTTTTTTAAGGTACTGTAATTTTCATTGTATAGATCTTTTACTTCCTTTGTTAGATTGATTCCTAAGTATTTCTTTGGGAGATCCCAGTTTTTATCCATTTATCTACTGATGGGAACCTAGATAGATTCCATATTTTAACTATTGTGAGTAGTGCTGCAATAAATACTGGAGTGCAAGTATTTCCTTGTCATATTGATTTCCTCTCCTTTGGATGTATACCCAGCAGTGACATTGCTGGATCATATGATAGTTATGTTTTTTAGTTTTTAAAGAAATTTCATTTTCCACTATGGCTGTACTAATTTACATTTTCACCAACAGTGTAACACACATCTCTTTTCTCCACATCCTCAGTAGCACTTGCTATTTTGTTTTTGCCTTTTTCATGAGACCATTCT
The DNA here is from genome assembly GCF_000276665.1 of Chinchilla lanigera. Classification (NCBI taxonomy): domain Eukaryota; kingdom Metazoa; phylum Chordata; class Mammalia; order Rodentia; family Chinchillidae; genus Chinchilla; species Chinchilla lanigera. The sequence continues at coordinate 12,578,361 of NW_004955446.1, read as the reverse complement.
AATTGGGATGAGATGATATTTCATTGTTGGTTTGATTTTGTATGTCCCTGATAATTAGTGACACTGATGTTTTCCATATGCTTCTTGGCCATTTTTTTTGGAGGATTTATTCAGATCTTTATATCATTTTAACTGGAGTACTTCCTTTGAAGAGCAGTTTTCTTCATATATTCTTAAATTAATTCAATTTCTTGACCTCTCATTTACTCTTTATGTAGGAAACATTTAACCTCACCTATGAAACAAATAAGCAACCACACCACAAAAAATATGGTTAGGTTTCCAGTAATAAAACATTATGGCTTGTGTCTAGATGTTCCCCCAAAGCCTCATGCAGTCATAGGTGGGAGTTTTTTCAGAGATAGCTAAATCTAGAGTGTGTGGTTGATTCATGGTGCAATGCTAGAATTAAGGGTGCTAGAATTAAGGATGAGTGATTACTAATTCAATCTGCTATAGCAAAGAGAAACACTAAAACAACACCCAGGATTTGAAGGCAGATTTATTTTACATTGACAGGCACTGATTAGGATCGTTCCCAAAATTTCAAGCCCCGATCTCTCGTGGTCTAGGGCTTTTACATTATGCACAAGCCAGAGATACAAAGGTGAGACAGAAGAGCCTGGCAGTTCTTCTGATTAGCTAGCAAGGTGAGATGATCGGTTACAAGGCTAAATTAATTAATTGTCATCAGTTACAATTAGACATCCTGCATGTTCAGTTACACTCTCATGGTTACAGGGTCAAGAAAGTAATTATAGGGCCAGGCATAAGCACTTGCCTGGCAAGCCTGAGGTCATGAGTTTGATTCCTGGTACCAAAAAAAAAAGAAGAAGAAGAAGAAAAAGAAAGTAATTATAGATCCATGACACAGTTATAGAATTAGGCAGCTTCAAAAAGAACAAATTTTTAAAAAGAACAATTTCTCTTACACAGTTTTTCCCTTTCAGATCCACTGATTGGTTTGGCACTGCCCTAATCCTGACAACCTGGGCAAAAGAGCAGAGAGATGCTGTTAAGGCCCCCCTGTTGCTTCATTACCTTCTGCCCACCATGAACTGTTTCTCTTCTGTGATGCCTGTCTGCCACACCATCCTGCCCTGGAGCCAGCCAGTAATAGACCGATATCTCTATAAACTATGAGTTAAATAATCCTTACCCCCTTTAACTTTGGGTGTTGGGTATTTTGTAACAGCAATGAGAGAAAAGTAACTAAGAAAAACACCAAAATCCTTATCAGCACAGCACAGAAAGAAAAAAGAGTGAGAGAAAACCCACATCCTTTGTGTCACAATATATATTACTAAAATCAATATCTGAAATTAAATTCTTTCCATATATGGATAACACCAACAATGAAAATCCACACACCAATGCTTAATAAAACATAGCAATATTCTAATTGTTTTACATATATTAATCCATTTAATCTTCTGAAGTATCATTGTTATCAGCCCTATTTTACATATAAGGAAACTAAGCCCAGAGAAGCTACATACTAAGATTTTTCAGCTAGCAAGTAATAGGGCTGGAGTTTGAACTCAGAGTGTGAGGAATGCGTGAGGCAGAGATCAGCTGAAAATATCAGGCTTGTGTAAAGGCAACAAGGCGTGGACTTTATTGTGCCTAGTGCAGGCAGGCAGCAGAGGAAAAGGCCATCAGTAGGGAGCAAAGAAAGTCAAGCTTTTTTACAGGGCTTGAAAGAAGGCAAGGGACATTGGGTGGGAAGATCTTAGTAAACATCAGTAGTCAAAGTCCTCTGGATATCTCATGCCTCGGTGAGCAAAGTCCTTGAGGTGTCCAGTGTGAATGCTTGGGTGTCTTTAGATGTAGTTCATGCTCCATCTTATCTCTTTTATGACATACTGTGTTTGCCAAGAGCACTGGTGCTGAGTTGAGAACACCTCTGTTGGCAGACAGGTTGGGTATTAGGAGTGTTATGTCTGAATTGAGCCTTACGTAGTATTCATATTCTTCATCACATACTATGATATATTTCTATGATTCTTTCAAAGCTGGGGTTGTTTACATGGGACCTATGAGCTCATTTAAGGACATGCTTTGGCATCAGAAAATCTGTGACTCTCCCAAAACTATATGTAAATATTTATTTACATATATGTATCTTTCTTTATTAGATTCTCACAACTGTATGTCAAATAAAAAAGTAAAGAGCTACTCCTTTAGGAGACAGTGCTTCACAATGGGAAAAATGTGGGATTGTGCACTTTATGAACCTGAGTTAGAAATCTGCTTTGCCATTACCAGCTGTATGGACTTGGGAAGTTAACTGGCCAATCTAAACTTGCCTTTCTTTTCAATTTGACATAATAACACCCATCTTTCATTGTAATAAATACTACAGCCAGTGTCTGACATTAATTGGTGCCTAATAAATCATAGATACTTACATTATTGTTGTTATTGAAGTTGCTGATTTTTTTTCATTGATGTTAATGTAACCTACTAACCCATTATTCTACATAATAACCCTGCCATATAACATTGTGAATTCTTAAGGCCAATAATACCATGTCCAACCTGAGAGTGACAACTCAGATTCAGCAGGAAGTGAACAATCGAAACAGTTAACCATATGACTCAACAATTTCATTCTTAGGTATACATCCAAGAGATATGAGAACAAATATCCTCCAAAAACTTGCACACAAATGTTCATAGTAGCATTATTCATAATGGCTAAAAGCATAAGCAATCCAAATGTCTAAATGCTAACCCATGTATGCAAAATATATACAAAACATAGTATGTCCACACAATATAATATTATTCAGCCGTAAAAAGGAACGAAGTACTAATACATTCTGTCAAAGATCGGTTATATGAACATGGATGAACTCTGAAAACATGACACCTGAAAGACAGGTACATGCTGGGCATGATGGTGGAGGATCACAAGTTTGAACTCAGCCTGGTTAACTTAGAAACTTAGTGAGACTCTGTCTCAAAATCAAAAACAAAGGGGTGGGTGGCTAAGGATGTAGTTCAGTGCAGAGGCTCTGCACTCAAACTCCAGTACTGAAAGAAAAAAAAAAAAGAGGCAGGCATGAAAGGCCACACACTGCACACACTGTCCAGTTCTATTTGTAGGAAATGTCCCAAATACACACATGCAGAGATGGAATGATTAGCAGTTGCCACAGGCTAAGGAGAGTGGGAGTAATTGCTAATGGGAATGGGCTTTTGTTTAGGGTGATGAAAACATGGAACAAGATACAGTCTGAGGACCCAAACTTGTCACATTTGAAAATATTAAAAACCAATTAATTACACAGTTCTAAATGGCGAGTTTTAAGATATATGAACTACATCTTAATGTAAAAGGAAAAAATGTCTATGTTCTGAGACTGAAACTAGAAGCAGCAACTTGAAATGGTCACACAGCCCCTGCCAAAGCATTCCCACTACAGACGGGATTTGCAAAGCGCCTCTGGAGGGACCTGAGAAGGAACAGACCACGTAACGCCGCCAAAAGTCATCCTCAGAATGGGGATAACACCAGGTATCTGTTCTTTAATCCGATTCTCTCCGTTATCACCAATACGCTTAAGGACAGGGGACTTTTCAGCAGACGGATCAGTCAGTTCCTGGAAAAGGAGGAGTGATGATGGATCCAGCGCTCATTCAGGATAATTCTGGAAGCCTTTAAGAAGGAGACTAATACATGGGGAATCGGGAAGTCTAGAGGGAAATAACTTTGTATTTGAGGTGGGAGTGAAAGGAGTTTCACAAGAGAAGCAATCTTCTGCCTTGAAGCTGGTACTTCCACAGAGGATGTGCCCCAGGAAATGAAAAATCCTACCGATTGTGTCAGATAAAACTTCTGTTGTAATAAATCTGCTTTTGACGTGAGATACCAGTCTCCTCCAAGTTTGGGTCGGGGCTTGGGCCTCAGCATATAATGTTCCAGTGCCGGGGTCCCTCCCACCCACTCGGTCATCAGCTCCAGCGATTCCGCAACACTCTTCCCCGCCAGCACCTCAATGTTTCCACTCGCGTAAGCAGACAGATGTGCTTTTACCTCTGCCATCTTCAAAAGAGAAAGGACTCCTTGTGCACACATGTCCCTGCTGTTCTGCTCTTGTTTACATCAAAACTTTAAGCGGCACCACTCCAGTTTCTCTCCTTCCAGTCTCTCTTAAACTCCAATATGTCCCACTCTCCACAGAAATGGCTCCTGTCAAAGCCTTCACCTTGTTTACGTCATTAACCCAATGGTCAGTTCTCAGTCCCTTTTACTTCCCTGTCAGCAGTATTTGACACTGCAGAGCTCTCTCTCCTCTTGAGAGCATTTGGCTTCTGGACAACACACTCTCCTGGCTCCGCTACCTCACAGATCCCTTCTCCTCAGTCATCACTGCTAGAGGCTCCTGCTCTCCTCTATCTCTCAATGCTGAGTGGGCCCGTGGCCAAGTACTGAGACCTCCTTTCTATCGCGTGGTGGTTCACTGATTATCAGCTTGAGTGGGAACACTCCGCTGAGTTGAGTCAGTATGGTTCTGGGCAGGGAAGACTCACTATAAAAAAAATTTTTTTCAGATTGGAAACCATTCACAGATGACAATATCAATCAGTAGAAAATCTGATGGAAACTTTAAAAAATACCTAAATTAATGGAAGGTAAGTTAGTCAGTTTCCCTATCACTGGGACACATTACCTGACACTTAAAACACAGAAGCTTAATTTGGCTCACGGTTTCACAGGATTTTGTCCATGGTTGGCTGGCTCCAAGGCAAAAACTTCATGGAAGAAGGGTGTGGAGGAGCAAAGCTGCTTAGTCCATGGCAGCTGGGAAGCTGGGCAGAGAAACAGCACTAGGGAGGAAGGGGCAGGGGCCATATATAGGACACCAAATTGTGCCTTCATGTCCTACACAGACATGTGCATTATTAATCCCCTCGGTGACTCCTCAGCTAACCAGGTTGATAATTAAGCATAAACAAGGATTTGCTTTCAGGAGGATTGTTGTCCAAATGGGGCATAAAATGTACAACGGAAGGGAAGGATTTCAGCTGATTTTCTTCTGAAAATCAGAAAGAGAGCTGTGGCTAATCTCTTCCAAGAAGGTCCGGTCCTCACCTTCACCTAGGGCATAATCTCCCGGCTTTCAGTGCAGACCTTTCAGTTTCCAGCACCAGCCTTGCTGCCTGCTGGTGCAGACTGTAGCTTCTAGTGCAGACCCCTTGGTCTCCCCTTATGGTTCCTCAGTCTCCTGATGCAGACTTCTATGGGACATTGCCATGGGCTCCAGGCTTTCAGCTTGGTCCTTCCAATCTGTAGCAGAAGGACAGATCTTTTGTACTCTTCTACGTTAGACTCTGTGGGCAGCCACTGTAGGCCAATCTTGTAAATTTCGGTGTCCTGCATTAAATCTGATTCCGAGCATGTGCGGTGTTTTGAGGAGCCTCACCCCAGCCCTGCAAGCCCTTGTAAGCATTAATACACAGCATCACTCTTTCCCTTCCCGGTGGCATCTGAGCTCCCTAATTCCTTAGAGAGTGTGTCATCTATATATTTATTTCACTCAGGGTACAGTCCATACAGTATCTCAGAGGGCCTCACAATTTTTCTTTTTTCTCCTTCCCTCTTTAAGCCTAAATTCCTTCTTCTTTAAAACACACCAAAATGTCTCTCTGTGTGTGATGAGACGACTCCAAATATTGAAGACCTGCTATGTGTAAAGCATTTCACTCCTGAGCAGTTATCCTGATGAGGACATGGATAACTTGTCCAAAGTGGATTGTGCTTTCTTAAAGAAAAAACACAGCTACGGAAGTGCTCTCCCCAGCCTTGAAGGGAAGGGTGCGAGAGCAATGAACTCAGCCTGGAAGTCCTGACTTGCTCTACTTACAACTCAATAGGGCTTTGAAGAAACTACACAGATGCTGGGGAGATAGCTCAATGGCAAAGTACCTGCCTGGCATGTGCAAGGTCACGAGTTTGATTTCTGGTACCAAAAAAAAAACACAAGCTCTCTGGAACTCAGATAACCTTCATCTGTCACTATGCAGAGTGGACAAGGGTATTTTCTAGTTCCAAAATTGTGTAAATAAAATATACTCTAACAGAGGCCTTTTCAGTTACTTCAAAAAGACATCCGAACATTTTACCACAACATGCTAGGTCCTAGGTGTGCTGGCTCGTGTGCCTGGCACATGCCACGCAAGCCTGCAGGCATTCTGCTCTTAATTCCTCACATACACTGGCTCCACTCCCAACTCACCTGCCCTCATACACACACTCACACTCATATGTTTCCACCCCCATGGGCACCCATACTCATCCACTAACACACTCACTGGATGATACAGAGGAGACTCCTTTATATCCTGCAGATCTCTGCTTAAATGTCAGCCGCTCAGAAAAGTCTGTCCTAAGTACTCTCCAAAAGAAGTCTGGCCCTAGTATTCCCCATTCTAGCACCCAACTTTCTCCTCTGTGGTACTTATGAAGATTTTAAATTATTTCATATACTTATGAAATTTCTTCATTACTAGCTTCTATGATCCAAAATGGCAAGATAAAATTTATGTTATTCATCTTTGCTTCTTTTTCTTGGCATCTAGCATTACATCTGATATTAAGGATAGTCAATAAATATATGTATAACTAATTAAAATAATTTCAACCATTTTCCCAAATAGCCCATTCACTACTTTACTAGAAAGAATATAGCAAATTCAAGCACAAATGGATGTAACAGCATGGATTATTACTTTTTGGAAAATATTGGTATTGTGAGTTATATTTTTCCAAATGCTGTCACATTTCATTAAATAGTTTCTAAAACCTGTATTTATTAATACCATGACCATCTCATCAGGAAAGTCTTTAAGTGTTAGAAATCTGTCTACTCTTTATCATAGACATAAGCTTTCAAAAGAAAAAAAAAAAAAAAAACACTCTCATTTGAAAGCTCTAATTTTATCATTTGCAATAACAAAATGTCACTTGCTCTCTTTAAAGTGCCAGGTTCACTTAATTCATATTTGAGAAATGTCTGAATAGTCATACTTCATCAGAATTACTTCAAGTAAAAATAGTATTCCACATAAAGAGAGACCAGCTCAGAACTCAAACTGCTCTAGTGCTTTTTCCTGAAGAATAATATAGGGCTTATTCTGAACTCCAGTATTTCAGAATCCAACCAAAGGGTTCTGTGCACACTTTGCATACTTCTACTCACATACAATGTGAAAGACATTTAGTAGAGGGTAAAGATTGTTGAAGCCCCCCAAATTAACAGTGCTATGCCAAGGACATTCTTGAATGAAACTGGCTTTTTTACAGTGCCTGAATATGAATACAGTGATGAGCAATATGATTTGGTGCTACTGCACTGACTTGTACTAACATACCAGAATTTTAATCATCATTGCTTTTGTACTATCAGCATAAATGTCAACACATGGGTAAAAGGGAAACATCTTAGTATTATAATGAAAATAGTTTTAACCTCATAGGTCCCCGAAAGAGTCTCAGGACCACCTACAAGTCCACAAATCACACTTTGAGTACTGCTGGCTTGCAATTGTAATAGCTTGTTCATGTTGGAACAAACTTAAGATTTTCCCAAGAGTATAAACAAACAGTTGTATACACAATTTTTAATTTAACTTTTAACGGTCAGAGCAATGTGGGAAAAGGGCATTAGGACAAAACAAAGTTAGTACACTCAAAATTTTTAATTTCAAACTTTTTAGAGTTATAGAAATGAAGACAGTGCAGTACTGCCATAAAGACAGACATACACATAAATGTTGTAGAAATGAGAGTCCACAAAATAAACCTTAACCTTTATGGTCAACTGATTTTCCACAAAACAGTCAAGGCAATTTCATGAGGGGAGAATTATTTTGACAAATAATGCTGGGACAAATGAGTATTCACATGTAAAAGGATGAAGTTGAACTGCTACCTTAACCATACACAAAACTTAACTCAGCATACAAAAACATACTCAAAGCATAAGCCTAAATATAAAAACAAAATAGAATAATAACATTCTGAAGAAAATACAGGAGAAAATTTTTGTGATCTTCAATTTGTCAATGATTTCTTAGCTATGACACCAAAGATACAAGAGATAAAAGATCAACATGTGAGGCTTCACCAAAATGTAAAAATTGTGCACTTCAAAAGACATCACCAAGAAAGAGAGAAGAAAACCCACAGAGTTGGAGAATATTTGTAAATTATATATGTAACAGGGAACTTGTATCCAGTATATTTAAAAAGTTATAACTCAATACTGAAGAGACAAATAACTGAATTTAAAAGTAGAAGGATATTTCATCAAAGATACATGAATGGGAAATAAGCACATAAGAAGCTCAACATCATTAGTCATTAGAGAAACACAAATCAAAACCACAATGAGATGCTATTTCACACCCACTAAAATAACAATTATCAAAAAGATACATTATCAATATTGGCAATAATTTAGAAAAATTCAGTCTTATACATTGTTAGTGGGAATGTAATATGATATAACCATTTTGTAAATGGTTTAGAAGCTCCTGAAAATGTTAAACATATAGTAACTGTGTAATTACCAAGTTACTCAGTAATTTCACTTTCAGGTATAAAACTAGAGAAGTGAAATAAAATTTCACATAAAAACTTGTACAAGAATTGTCACAGAGGCATATTTAAATAGCTAATGACAAGAAATAAACCAAATGCCCATCAACTCACGAATGTATAAATTAAATGTACTATAGCCATATAGCGAAACATTATTTGGCAATAAAAAGAAATGAAGTAATGATACATGTTACAATGTGTACAAACCTCAAAAACATTCTAAGTGAAAAAATCAGTCACAAAAGATTACATATTATACGATTCCATTTATCTGAAATGTCCCAAGTAGGCAAATCTTGGGAGATAGAAAATTTAGAGGTTGTCTAATTGGAGTGACAGTTACTGGTTACAAGTGTGTTTGAGGTGATGAAGATGTTCTAGAATTAAAAGGCAATGACTGTGGAACTCTGTACATATATTAAAAACTATCAGGCTGTGCACTTTTAATGGGTGAACTTTATGGCGTACAAATTATGTCTTATAAATGTGTTAAAAGTCCATATAAATGTAGGAATAGCAGCCACAGTCACATTGAAACAATACTGTCAATGTTTCCTTTCAAGTTTTTGCAGTGGGTACTTTCAATTAAAATTTGACTTTTTAAAAACTCTGCACGAAATTACTCATCAAAACCAGAAGCAGTACCCCACTGCTATTACCAAAAATGATGAAACTCTGATGCACTCATGAGATCTGCATAAAAGAAACACAGGGGTCTCAGCAGGGTTTCCTTCTGAGGTTATATGACTTCTAAAAGTAACCACTAGCTCTGAAAGCATGAGGGTGTTGATTTCTAAAGAAGGAATCACTAGGTCTGAAGTTATCACGGTATCAACCATAAAGATAGTTGGTTGAAAACCAGACATCCTGACAAAATGTGTGAATCATACATATCATAATAAAGACCACATTCTGACCTCAAAAAAAGAGCTGAAGACATTTCTAATGGAAAGCTTGCCCCATTCTATTCCTCCAGGAACTGAGGTTGATTCTTCTTTTTTAGTGAGATATCCCCCAGTATCAGAACAAATTAGTCATGTCTAATTCCCACTTTCCCTCTCAGCTACAGAAGGATATTTGCAGTATCTAGAGTTGTGACAATCAGGCAAAGCACAAGAATAGGACTAAAAAGGGCCAACAGCCCCTATTCGAACAACTCACGTGCCCACACCAGCCCCAGATTCCAGGCTGATTCGTGATAAACTATTCTCCACAAAGCTAAGAGGAAAAATAGAAACATCAGGAAAAGCTAAGAGGAAAAACAGAAACATCATTTTGTGTACCTGTTTCCCTCCTGATCTCCACTTGCATTTGACTTATTAATTCTTAAATAACCCAAGGAGATAGCCAGAAAGTAACTTGACTGGTGACCAATTTTAGGACTTTTCTAAAGCTTTGATTTCTAAATCTTCAAAGAGCTCCCATTCCTGAATACTGAAGATAACATTGCTGCTGGTGAAAAAGTCTTAGCTGAGACATTTACAGTCTCTTCTTGTGTGCTATATTCCACGGGTAACAAAGTCCCCTTGGTCCCACCAACCCTGCAGACTTACGATGCTTTCCCTTAGCATCCCTAGGAAAGTAAAGGATGCCCACTGGCACTGAGTGATTATTCACTGCTCTAGCTTGTGTTTCATTTCCTAGTGCAAAACTCTGAAATGTGAAAGAGAGGAAACCACATCCTTTGTACTCTCCTATATAGGGTGGGCCAGTTGAGAACAAAACATTGACTTTCCTTCTGATTGATGTGGGAACACCAGCCACAATGAGGAACTCCTATGCACTGCTGGCATCTTCTCTCTCGATTGTCATTTTTCTTCTACTAATTCCTGAAGGTAAGACTGATTCTTGCTATTTTCATGATCACCAAGCAAAGTGAAGCCTACTTTCAATGACTTTTTATAGCAGTTCTTTATGCCAAAAGAGTTATCTTCGCCAAGTTTAAAATGTTTAGCTTTTTTTAAAATTATGTTTCTGAATTCATTTTAAAAGAAAAATCCTTTCTTCTTTGTATTCTTTTTCCAAAAGATAACAGAACCACTAATGCTTATTGCAGCCAATTTGTAAGTTAAAAATTACTAAGAACAATATAAAGATGAGCAAACAGCCAGGCATGGTGGAGCAAGTTTATAATCTCAGCACTCAGGAGCCTGAGGCAGGAGGATTGCAGATTTTAAGTACGGCCTGGGCTACATAGTGAGTTCAAGGAACAGCCTCATCTACATAGCAAGACCCTGTCTCAAAAAAAAAATTTTAAATGAGCAAGCAAACATACAAAACATATAAACATTCTTTACCTTTCAGGAAAAGAATAGTGGTGCCTTAGCCAGCTTGTTACCAGTCACAGAGGTTCACACACTCAGGTTCATTTGCTTGCCTCTGACCAAATCCAGGGAGAGATTTTTTTTATGAAAAGGATTTATTCAAAGCTACCTCCACAGAGATGGGAGGAACCCATTTGCCTCAAATCACCCCCTTATCATATGTAGCTGTCAGGGTCTTTCATAACAAGGGAGGGGCAGGAGGTACAGTGAGACAATACACCTGTTCAGGCTTATTCCTTCCCTTCCTAGACCCAGACCTTTCCCTTCCCTGCCTAAGGACATGAAACAGAACTTTAAACTCCTGGTGCCAGCATCTGCAAAGCCCATTCCTCTGGGCTGAGGATAGGTGCGGATGATGGTTTGTGCCCTAGGTTTGAAGAAATATGGAGAAGCCATCGTCCTAAAGGAAAAAAATATTAACTTTTAAAGCTCCCTTTTGCAGTGCAAGTTATAAGTTCGACCTTCCTTTCTGCAGAAATGCACAGAAAGTTTTATAGTTAAAAAAAAAAAAAGACAAAGTTGAACTGGACACCAGAAGTGAATACAAAATGATTAGAATTTCAGTAACTACAGTATTTCTCTAGCCTCTCTCTGGGATATATCAGGACATTGGGAAAGTCCTCAGAGGGATTCTTTGGGAAAGCTATAGTATTTTCTGTAAAGTTACTAAAAGGTAACCAATATCCCTGCTTTTGTGTGAGTTCTACCTGTGGGAGTTGAAATCCTATAACATCTGTAACATTGTCACTGGAAGGGAGACACAGTAGCTTCTGAGTAGTTCTATATTTTCTCTGAAGAACCTAGTAGGAAGTAAGGGTTACCATTGGGCTGGGGTAAAATCACCTGATAATTATGGAGGCAGCCAGGGATTTTCCCCAGGACCCATCAGCATTTGGAGGTAAAAATGGTAGGCAGAGCTTATGGAATAAGACAAATGCCAGGAATTTCCCAAGAAGTTCTCTGGTTTACCTTGCTCCTAAAGCTAAAAAGAAAGTGTAAATTTTTTTAAATGAAAAACAAAATTTATATGTATATATAAGGACAGCTGGAATAGGTGTATTGCTGATGTCTGTGGTTTATTGAAAGGAAGTCAATGCTTAAAATTTTCTTGTTTTCTTGACCAATTTTGCACGTTTGAATTTGGTAATCAGAATGACTGATCTGAAAACAACAATATGCAGCATAAGAACCATAGTTGAACTCCTACCATCTTGTATGATGAAGCTCTGCATCATTTCCAATGTTTTTTTTTATTACTTGTTACCGTCTTTGATTGTTTGATCAATCATATATTCTTAGGTCTGGTAGACTGAGCAACTTTGCTGAAGATAACAGTATCAAATGTAGCAACCATGTAAATTCCTATCATTTTGTTTTGAGGTCATGTATCATTTTTGTTGTTTTTGTGTTGTTTTGATTTTGCCTTCATTGTTGTTTTGTTAGTTTTTTTACTTTTAAAAATAAAAGGTGAAAAAAAACAAGATTGCAGGACATTTGAGACTAAAGGATGGGCATATTACAAGCGTGCCGTACGACTGACCATACTGAGGCATGTTAAATCCTCCTGAAGAGGAGATGGATTATTTTTAAAAATCTACGCATATTTTACCCTCAAAAGCAACAACAAAAGCTCTTTGCTCTGCTCCACTTTGTTTCCTGTTTGCAGAGAGCAAGGTGAGCCCACAAGGAGAACAAATAGCAAAGCAAGACCTGAGGCTCTGAGCTAATGGTCTCAACCCTCTACAGAGTAGAATAATCTGGAGGACATTTTTTAAAATAGTGACATCACAGATCCAGCCTCAGAAATTCTGATTAAATTTAAATGTGAGAACCAGAAAATACCAATTTTTAAAACCTCCTCACCTACCTCAACCCTACCCCAGACTCTTCTAAGAGTGGTTGATGGCAGATACGGACTTATTCCTGAAGCTGATATATGTGCTCAACTAAACAAACATGGAACCCTACAAGTGTTCTATTGAGTTTATGATTTCTGCATCCCAGAAAGTCCAAAAATGTACCTTTAGAATTATCTGTATATGACTCAACCTGGGCAAAATTGGAATGTGGCTGAGGTTTTTTTGGCTTCTGTAAGTTCCTTACCCTTTTATTTCTAGAGCCTAGAATTTTGCCTTCCCAATTCCCCTGAAGAAGCCACAGGCCTGTGGCCATTCTCTTCCTCTTACCCTCACCCTCATCAATCCTTAGGAAAGGTTCTCTCCATCATTGATAACTTATTGTGAATTTGGCAATGAATTCACTCTAATTATGGGATAAAAAGGATTATAGTCTACTCAAAAAACTATGAATCTCAGCCACCTATAAGGAGAAATATTTTGGGAGAACCAAGAGCATATGGTGCAAAAGGTGGCAAGCTGAGAGTGCATCACCAAGACACAAGGTCCCTCAGCCACAAATATGGTTTGTGCTGGGTTTAGGTCTCACTGCTCTCTGATCCCAGCTTATCATGAAGGAACTTTTACTAAGACAGAACCCTCTACTTAGTTCACCATTCCCTTAGCTTACTGCAAAGGCCTCAGCTTAAACCATGTGGTTTGGTCTGGAAAGTGAAGGTAAGCCTTAGGTGTGATAGGTGTTATTCTCTCAAAGTTTGAGTAAGGACAGTGCAATTCAATAATGGAATGCCTCAATCATCAAAAGACTCAAAGCGGGTCATAGCCAGAAGGTGTCAATGTCAGTTTGTATGTTGTGCTTTTATAAGGACTTGGGGTAAAAAGATAAATATCCAGACTTCTAAAATCCCCTCTACTTCCCCAAATTAATTCTAAACCAGAAGGGGTTAGGGGCACTCATGGTCATCAACATCTCCTGCAGCAACTGCTACTGGTCTAGAGCAACCTGTGGCTCTCCACCCTTTCCAAAGCCTGAAGAGCTTTTCCAGGTGGACTGATATGATTTTCCTTTTCATGCTGAACAGATGCCTGTGTAAGAATTATTGGGGGACATGAAGTGACTCCTCATTCAAGACCCTACATGGTCCTACTAAAATTTGACCAAACAAAAATCTGTGCTGGTGCTTTGATTGCACAAAATTGGGTATTGACTGCAGCCCACTGTGACCTGTAAGTGTTTAAGCCTTTTTTAAAAAGTGTGTGGAGATATTTCATGTTTCATATTACTTAAGTCTTTGGGAAGTCTTTGGGAAGTTGCTTTAGCCCAAAATGAAGTTAAACATATAAATAATCAGGGCAATTAGGAAACAGCAGTTCCAGGCTCTTTCTGAAGACCCTTCAGGTACAGGTGTTAGAAATAGATTAGATGCAGCATAAAGGGTCAACTTTCAGAGCTCCCTTGAAGGCCCAAGCACAGCCGTCAAGCAGAGAAAGCTTGTTTCCAGTGACTTCCTGTGTCCTATATGGAACCACTCATCCCTTAACCATCTCTTAGCCTCTGTCAACTATAGTACTTCCTTGAAACCTCTCCCCAGGCCTCTAAAAACCTGAGCTGTCCAATATGACAGCCACATGTGGTTACGGAAATTTAATTAAAGCTAAATGAAACTATAAATTTACTTGCTCAGTCACACACTGGCTGTATTTCAAGTCCTTAGTAGCCACATGTGCTGAGGAGTTACCATATTGGAACATGCAGATTTACAGAACATTTTATCATCAAAGTATGCTCTACTGGAAAAAAAAGAAAAAAGGGTTATGTACAATGTACCAACTTCCCACAATGAATGTCATCATTATGTACTGCCAATATGTACCAATAAAAAATGCTTTAAATTAAAAAAATAAAATATGCTCTACTGGAAAGTACAGTTCTAATGTTATAAGTGAGACTACCATCAGCTATATAGAGGGGAAAAGACAGTAAAAACATTAGTTGCAAAGCTTCAGGTACATAACAAACCTGCTCCTCTACACATGCCCAGTCCCCTCACTCCTCCTCCATGAGGCCCTCCCCAGAAGCCAAGCTGATGCCAGCACCATGTTCTTGGACTCCAAAATCATGAGCCAAAGAAAATTTCTTTCCTTGGTAAAATACCCAGTCTTTGGTGTTTTGTTAAAGCAACATACAATGAACTAAGGGGATGACAATAATAGATTCCAAGTTATCTTGCTATTTCCCCTTTAAAACACACCTGTTCTCTCAAGCCACAAAGTATCCCACAAAAAGCATATTTACCAATGATGAAACTAAAATGATCAATTCATAATATGCTCAGCTCCTAATTTAAGAATAAACCCAGTAAACAGTGTTGTGTCTATTCCAGGAAAAAAAAGGCCCAGGTCATTCTTGGGGCTCACTCAATAACCGCAAATGAACCAGAAAAACAGATAATATCAGTTAAGAAGGAGTTTCCTCATCCATGCTTTGACCTGGACACAGGTGAAAATGATCTTAAACTTCTTCAGGTATGTACCCTTGAGGTCCTAGAGTCACAGAAACTCCTAAAACCTGGGAACGTGGAATACCCTGTACCCCTACTGAGACAAACTCATGTGAGGGAGGTCCCTGTGAGTTGAACTAGAATTTAAGTAAAAATGTTAATATTTATCTCCTTCTGTTTATTCTTTGTGTTTGTCTTCCAACAGCTAAACAAAATGGCAAAAATTAACAAAAATGTAGCTATCCTTCAACTACCTAACAATGGGGATGACGTGAAACCAGGAACTATATGTCATGTTGCAGGGTGGGGGATGACCAGCAATAATTCACCTCTGTCTGATGTTCTAAGAGAAGTCAATGTCACCACCATAGATAGAAAAATCTGCAATAATGCAGAACACTACAATTTTAATCCTGTGATTGGACTCAATATGATTTGTGCCGGAAGCCCTCGTGGTGGGAAAGACTCATGCCATGTAAGTAAAACAAGATCCCCCATGTCAGCTGTTAGAGTAAGACACCTAGACACAATGTAATGGCATGTGTGGTTTTTTCATGGCATTGGCTTCTACAGTGTCCTAGTGATTTGTTTAAGAAGTTTGGTAAAACTCCAGGCAAAATAAATTAATATACTCAGTTTAAGTGAATCAATAAAAATAAAAGTTCACTACTAGTACGTGGGTTGATCCACTACATCTTGATTTCACATCAAACACCATAGGAAACAATGTTTTTCCTTATTTGTCATATTACCACATGTAGATCTAACCTTAAAGATACTATGTACACAAAACCCAGGAGACCTGTAGCCAGGACTCCTCAAGGGAGTTTGGTTTCCCTTCCGTCTGAGTACCACCCCAGAAGTTCCTCTGCCATTCAACCTGGGCATATTTAAAACACCTGTCATTCCCAAGTCTGTCTGAAGACCTTAAGCTAGCCCCCATGGTTTCCCAGACCAGAGCTCAGTCCCAAGAAGACACCTTCCAAGCATGACCCATACCAAAGAATGTGTAAGCCTCCACCTTAGGATCCCCTGAGAAGGGTGAAGTACAGAGCCCTGCTGAAAAAAACACTTCCCAGATTTTTAAATTCTGAGTACTTATAATTTCTCACCTTCTCCAAAGACACTGGAGTCACCTCAAGCAGGTGCAGTGTGCCTGGTGAGGGAGTTAACAGAGATTAACACATCTCTGTCCTTCGAAGGAATTCTTTCTCACCTTCTGGACCAAGGCTAGCCAAATCCCAGGCAAAGATAGCATTGTCTTTAGCACTCTCACTTTCTCTTTTTTACTTTCTCTTACCTACTCCTTCCAATTTAGATACCTAGGAACACAGAACTTCCTTTTGGGGAACCCATATGAAACATCCTGAGGCCATAGCCACATCCCAAGACATGAGTCCCCGTGCCACCAGTCACCCTCTACCACTGAAGCTTAACAACCCTTCCCCATTCTCTCAATGCCCCCAAGTGGCTATTGATAAATTAAGCCTAATGGACTAGCTCTACAGATGTTAAACACTATAATAGTCAGGAGAAATGTATCTATTTAAGGAGGACCCCAAGTTATCACATGGTTCTTTATTTCATACATTCCTAAGATCAACTTTTCCCTAAAAGAGGTTACTTTGGTTTTGTTTCTTTAGGATGACAATTAGTTGCTAGAAGAACCAATCTGAATTTGACTGTTTTACCCTTTGAGTTATTAAGCTTTTTGAGAAAATGACAAACAGGAGGATTGCCTTTCTGGAAGCAGTGAACCAATCTAAAACTTAGCACATAACATAAACAGTATAAGTTTCATTTCAGTTTTTACTGGTATATTAAAACCCAGTGAATCGATTTTAGAATACTAAAATATTTCTAAACATTTTGATTTTTCAAGCACTAATTTTCAGCCAAGTCACAGTTGGTCTTAATTTCATATTAAACACTGTACAATTTCTTTCATTCTGCTATTGGTCATGGTTGACAAGGATATCTCACGTGCATCCTTCTTCATTTCCCCAGGGAGATTCTGGAAGCCCTTTGCGGTGTGGAGGTGTTTTCCGAGGCATCACTTCCTTTGGCCATCCAGGGAAATGTGGAGTCCCTCAAGCACCTGGTGTCTATACGCGTCTCTCAAAAAAATACATTCACTGGATAGATAAGGTTATGAAGGAGACAGTTTAGATAACTGTATTTTATTTCATTTGTTGTCAAGTCAATCTTATCACAAATAAAATCAATCTGTATTGCTGTATCTGTTTCTGTCTGCTAATAATCATGAGCAGAGGTCAATCTACAAAGTGAAAGAATCAGATGGCAACTTTGTGGATAATATAGGGGAGAGGTTAGGGAAACAATGTCACCAGTGTCATCTATGTGTCAAGTGTCATGGGAATTTTCTCCTGAATTACTCACTTAGTGTCCTAGTAGGACCCAGCAGGAATGACACTAAGATCAGTTCTTTTTAATAACAAACACAGTGGAAGGCTCCATAATCCTTCAGGAAACAGACAGTCTGGAGCATTCTGGCAAAAAGGAAGTAAGTCTGCCCTTGAAGGCCATTGTTATACATCAATAACTGCTATTTTTATTTATTTCCAATAAGTTGAGTCTATGAGAGAAACAGAAATACATAATGACTTTCAGTATTTTCCAAAGGCATGTGATGAGGAATAGAAATTTAAATTCTAGGGGATATTAATGAAGGGTTTGGCCAACTAAGAAAAGAAACAACAGAAAGTCAGCCTTGTGTCTTAGGAGTCTGCATTTAAGTCTTGGATTATCTACTTTATTTCTTGATTTCCTTTTCCCTTGAGCCTCAGTGGATCGAATCAATGCAGTGGTTGCAGTGGCTGCCACTGCAGAGTGGGGAAGGAGTGCTGAATTGTGGAAAGTTCTCTTTGGAAAAAGTCCCATGATGTGTATTCAGTATTTTGAATTTAGTAGTCATCATCTCAGCAGCCACTGTAAGATGTGATCTGTGATCAAGTGAACATATTCCTTCAATTTCCATCAGATCCTTTATATTTGTGATGGGGGGAGTGCTCACACAGACACACCCAGAGATAGCTCTTAAACGGAAGAACATAGCTTAGACTAAGTAAAATACTAGGCTCTTGTTTCCACTCATAGCTGCCATCAGACTCAGCAGGCTGTAAACTACCAGTACCCAGATCCACCTCCGGGGAATCTAATTTAACTGATATTTGGCTGTACCCAGGATATACTATTCTTTATATGAGCTTCCCCAGTGATGCTAATATGCATTCAGGGATGAGAAGCCCTACAGTAATCAGTGAAGCCTGGTGCTAAATTCTAGAAGAAAGGACACAAGAGAGTCACTATGATGATACTTGAGACACTTGCTACAATCTTTTATTCCTAGTTAGGACTTTAACTGCAATAAGCAGATGGAACCCAGGTGCAGTGGCACTTACCTGAAATTCTAGCACTCAGGACACCGAGGCAGGAGGATCTCTGCAGTCTGGGCTACATAGTGAGTTGTAGGCTGGCCTAAATTCTGTCTCAAAAAACAAAAACCAGCCGGACGTGGTGGCACATGCCTGTAATCCCAGCACTAGGGAGGCTGAGGCAGAAGGATCATTGTGAGTTCAAGTCCAGCCTGGGCTACAAAGTGACCTCAAGGACACTCTGAACTGCATAGCGAGACCCTGTCTCAGAAAGCGCTCCCCCCCCCCGCTAAAAAAAAAAAAAAAAAAACAGCTGGGCATGGTGGTGCATGCCTGTAATCCCAGCACTAAGGAAGGTGAGGCAGGAGGATCACCACAAGTTCAAAACCACGCTGAACTACACAGTGAGACCCTGTTTCAAAAGAAAAAGAAAGAAAATGTATTATCCTCTGCTAACAATTTTTATTATAGGTTTTAAACTCATTTTTAAAGTAGTTACATGGAACTCTCATTTGTTGCTGGTAGAAGTACAAAGTGGTACTTTTTTAGGAAAATTAATGTGTCTATTAAAATTCAAATGTACACATCCTGTGATCTAGCAATTCTACTCCTGGGTATGCACCAAACTGAAATAAGTGGGGTTGTCCACCAAAGATGTGTTCAGAATAAAGCACAGGAGCTTCATTCTAAAAAGTCAAAAAAAAAAAAAAAAACTCAAATATCCATTCACAATGAAAGGATTAAAAAGTTATACACTTTTAATGATATAATATTACACAGCAGTGAAAGAGAACAAACTATAGTTACACACAACACAGACTACATGTTCTGTAACATATACATACATACATGTATTGTCTTTCTCATTCACTTGAAGTTTTGGTGATAGATGCATAGGGCATGATTTCATTCATCTGAAGGTAAGCATAAGGAAAAATCAATCCACTGTAGAAGTCACTGTAATGGACTGAGTGTGCACTGGAAGTGAGCACCAGAAATCCCTTTAGGGTACCAGAAGTGTTCATATCTTGATCTGGATGGAGGTTACACAGTTATCTACTCATGAACTGAAAACCTATGAAGTTCTACACTTTGAACTTAAGTGTTTTACTATATATGCTGTATGTGGATTGCTACTCAACAAAAAATTTTAAATTACAAAATTAAAAATTAGTTGTAACCAAGGCTTCTATTTTGTATATTATCTACAAGTTGATTTTGTTCTTTAAAAAATTAATACCCCAAGCTTCCTACTAAAACTAATAGCGGGTAAAAGATATATCTATATTTTTCTTAGATGAGAGCCTCTTGGTTGTGACATAGTGTCGTAAGACTGTTAAAACAGACATACATACTCAGAAACAGAATGGTGTGGAATACTGGTTATGTTCTAATCATTTTGCTTATTCCCAGCTAAACATTTCCTTACACAGTATACCAGCTAATTAGGAAGGTCAGGGGCTGGGGATTTAGCTCAGCGGCACAGCGCCTGCCTGGCAAGCACAAGGTTGTGAGTTCAATTCCTGGCACCAGAAGAAAAACAAAAACAAAAATAAACAAACAAACAAAAAAGAAGGTCATATTAGGTGTCAGGTCGCACATCTCCACCACGGCAGGGGCAACACTGAGCCCTGGACAGCTTCGGGGAAACTCCATGAGCCACGCCCAATCACCCGCACCCTCGCGGGAGCAACGCTAAACCCTGAACAGCTTCAGAGGCCTTGGTGAGCCATGCCCCATTCCCCCACCATGGCAGGAGCTACCGCTGAGCCAGGGCCGACTTTGAGAAGCTCCATGAGCCGTGCCACAGCCCCTTCCCACCATCTCAGGAGCAACGCGGAGCCTCTGACAGCTTGGAGAAACTCAGTAAGCCACGCCCACCTAACCCCAGTCACAGGAGCGACGCTGAACTCCAATGAACTCCAGGAGTCTTGGCGAGCTGGTCCCTGCCCCTCCGCCATTGCGGGAGTGACACTGAGCCCTGGAGAACTTTGGTAGCCTTGGTGAGCCACGCGCCATCCCCCACCATCATGAGAGGGACACTGAGACCTGGACAGCTTCAGAAGATGCGGTGAGCCACCCTCCAACACCACACCTTAAAGGTAGTGACGCTGTACTCCAGGGAACTTCAGCAACCTTGGTGAGCTGACCCCCACAGCCTCACCATTGTGGGAGGGATGCTGAGCCCCACAGAAATTTGGGAGCCTCCGTGAGCCACACTCCAACTCCCTAACTATTGTAGGAGGGATGCTGAGCCTCAGTGAATTTCAGGAGCTTCAAAAATGTCAAAACAAAGGAGCAAAATGCAATCTCAGACCTCCAGTCCATCCAGAACAAGTCAGGAACAATGACATAGAAGAACTTGGAAGTCACAAACCTGAAATTTCTGAAATGATAGCATCTGAAGTAAAGAAACTACTCCATTGGGCCATATAAAAAAATCAGATAAGAAACAATCTTTCAGGTTGAAAAAAATGACAACAATAATGTGATAATTGCTCAGCACATCTAAAGAAGACAGATAAAAAAAACAGAGAAGCTTACAAAAATGGTGGAAGCATTAAATGCATAATATAGGAAAGAATTAGTATGTATGAAACAGATCCAAACAGACAGCCAAGAAATTAAAAATTCTATTGAAAGCTGGCAAAACCTCTTGAATGAAACTGAAAACTTCCAGAGGGGGAAAAGTAGGGAACCAACAGCAGGAAAATAACATGATAAAGATAAGCCAATACATATCAGTTATAACTATCAAGGTAAATGGCCTCAATTCACCAATCAGAAGAAGCAGACTGGCAGAGTGGATCAAGAAACAAAATCCAGCAATATGCTATATACAAGAAACACATTTAATTCAAATGGAAATTCACAGACTGGAAGTCAAAGAGGGGAAAACAATACTCCATGTGACAGGAATCCAGAAAAAAAAACAGGGGTAGCTACTTTGCAGACATTGTGAACTTCAAACCAAGAATAATCAAAAGAGATAAAGAAGGCCACTACATACTTTTTAGGGGAAAACTGCAAGAGGGAGCGATAACAATCATACATATCTATGCACCAAATACAGGAGCACCCAACTATATAAGACAACTTTTAGCAGATATGAAAAATCAAATAAGCAATAACACAACTGTAATGGAGAACTTTAGCACCTATTTTCACAAAGAGATAGATCAACTACACAAAAAAAAAAAAAAAAAAATTGGCAAAGAAATAACAGAACTAAAACAAACCTGGGAAGAAAGAAACGGATTTAGGGGCTGGGGATTTAGCTCAGCGGCACAGCGCCTGCCTGGCAAGCGTGTGATCATGAGTTCAATTCCCAGTAGTGGAAACCCCCACACACAAAAAAAAGAAAGAAATGGATTTAGTAGAGCTTTACAGAGTATTCCACTCAATAACATCAGAATACACATTCTTCTCAGTTGCACACAGGATGTTCTCCAAAATAGACCATACACAGAACATACTTAAGCAAATGCAAAGGAATTGAAATTATCCCATGCATACTATTTGACCATAGTGCAATGAAATTTGAAATTACTGACAAAAGGAATTGCAAAAACTCCATAAACACATGGAAATTAAATAACACCCTCCTGAACAACCAATGGGTCACAGAAGAAATTAAACAATATTTACAATCAAATGAAAATGCAGATACAACTTACCAGAAACTGTGGGAAGCAATGAAAGCAGTCCAAGAGGGAAATTTATAGCACTGAATTCTCATATCAGGGAAACAGAACAAGTGCAAATAAACAACCTTATGTCACCTCAAGCTTTTAGAAAAAGAACAGCAAGTCAAAAAGCTCAAAGAAGGCAGGAAATTATAAAGATCAGAGCAGAAATTAACACAGTGGAGACTAAGAAAACAATACAAAGAATTAATGAATTGAAAAGTTGGTTCTTTGAAAGAATATATAAAATTGATAAGCCCCTAGTCAACCTTATCAAAAAGGAAAGAAAAAATTCAAATTCATACAATAAGAATTGAAAAGGGGGAAACCACTACAGATCCTATAGAAATTCAGAAGAACATCCATACTTACTTCAAAAATCTTTACTCTCACAGGATAGAAAACACAGAAGAAATGGACAGATTCCTAGATACATATGAATTACCAAAGCTGAATCAAGAAGATATAAAAATTCTGAATAACCCAATATCAGTCAGTGAAAT
>NW_004955446.1:12538994-12554960 GCF_000276665.1 Chinchilla lanigera | reverse complement strand
AGTTTCTTTAAGAAATAGTGCTGAAAAACTGGCTTTCTACATGCCAAAGACTAAAATCAGACACATGTCTATCTCATGCACTAAACTTAAGTCAAAATGGATCAAAGATCTAAATATTAAAACAGAAACATTAAATCTACTGGAGGAGAAAGTAGGTAGAAATCTTGAAGTCATAAGGATAGGTAGAGTTCATGAACAAAAACCAAATTGCATAGGAAGTATTTCAAAGAATCAACAACTGGGATCTCATCTTATTGAAAAGTTTTTACACATCAAAAGAAATCATCAACAGAGTAAAAAGAAAACCCATGAAATTGGAAAAAATTTCAGCCAACTGTCCCTCAGACAAAGGACTTCTCTCTAAAACATATAAAGAATTTTCTAAAAATCAGGCCCCAAACATCCAAAGACCCAATCCAAAAATGGGCATCTGAGATGCGTACACACTTCTTAGATGAAGAAATACAAATGGCAAATAAATATATAAGAAAATGTTCAACATCATTGGTCATTCAATAAATGCAAATTAAAACAACACTGAGATTCCATCTCATCCCAGAAAGAATGGCTATCATCAAGAAATCAACCAATAACAAATGCTGGTGGGGCTGTGGGGAAGAAAAACCCTTTTCCATTGTTTGTGGGAGTGCAGACTGGTACAACCACTGTGGAAATCAGTGTGGAGATTTCTCAGAAAACAAGGATTAGAGGTCCCATTCAACCAAGCTATTCCCCTTCTAGGTATTCTTCCAGAAGAACTGAAAACATCATACCACAGCGATATGTGTGCACCCATGTTTACAGCAGCATAATTTGTCATAGCTAAATCTTGGAAATAACCCAAATGCCCATCAACTGAGGAAGGGATAAAAAATATGTATTTTTATACAATGGAGTATTATTCAGCTATCAAAAATATAAACTTGATGCTTTTATAGATAAATGGATGCAACTAGAAACCATACACATAAATGAAATAAATCAGACTCACATGTATAAACATCATATTGTCTCCCTAGAGACAAGAACCTGAAAGAGTAAATTAAACAACAAAAGGTACAATAGATATTGTGAAAGGGAAAGGAACTGCACAAAAGGAAGGAACAACTGGGATGAAAGAAAGGAGAAAAGAAAGGCTGAAGGAGGGGCTGGGGATTTAGCTCAGCAGCAAAGTGCCTGCCTGGCAAGTGCAAGGTCATGAGTTCGGTTCCTGGTACCGGAGAAAAACCAAAAAAAAAAAAAAAAGAAAGAAAGAAAGGCTGAAGGAAGGGAAAAAAACATATATGTATATAGAAGTATAGCTGGGATAATTGAACTGCTGGTATCTATTGGTTTATTGAAATGAACAGTTAATGCTTAGGTCTTTTTTTGACCAATTTTGCATGTTTATATCTGGTAACCTGAACAACTAATTTGAAGATAACAATATGCAATATAACAATCATGACTGAATTCCTGCCATCTTGACTAGTGAAACTCTGTATTGTTCCTATTTTTTTATTTTTTATTCTCTTTAATTGTATGATCAATGTTGCATTTTTACATCTGGTAATCTGAGCAACTTTGTTGAAGATAACAATATGTAATATAATGTCCACTGTTAATTTCTTGTCATCTTATTTTGAAATTCTGTAACATTTTTGTTTTTGTGTTATTTTGTTTTTATCTTTGTTGTTCTTATTTTATTTCATTTTCTCTTTAAAATAAAAAAGGTCATATTAGAACTATTAGCTTGCACTCAGGTAATGGTAGCGTGTTCATCTAGCATATGCAAGGCCCTAGATTCAATCCTTGGCACCACAACACACTGTTAGCTTTTTTAAAAGTGTGCACTGTAATATATGACATTTGCAGCATTTATTGGCTTGAAAATTTCTAAGAAAAGAACTACTAGCATCAAGCACATTTTCTGAGTTAAAAAAAAAACAAGAAAGGTAATAATTTATTGGCAAATTAATACTAATTTGTCAAGACAGTCCTAATTCAATATACATTGATTTGTAAAGGTTTCATGATAAAGCAAATAAATCAATCCATATTTGTTAGCTGGGATACACATAATAACATTCTAAGGAGCACCAAAGTATCTAACTGGTGCTTTCTCAACACCTCAGTTTAATTGTCCAGGCAACAAATAAGCATGTTAATACAAAAGTAATCAAATAGTCACATGAAAATATAAGATTTAGGAAATATCTACCATAGCACATTAATATCAAATAAGCAATACAGGCTAATGGCAAGTGTCTAAATGGATAAACATCAAATCTAGGCAACAACATTTTTAAATACCTCCTGGAGAGGTTAAGATTTTTACAGATATGTAAAGAAAAGGAAAAAAGGAGTAACAATTCCAGGCTCCAGGAAAATCCTCTCAAAAGGTACCAAGGCAGAAAATCAAAAGATTTAGCCAAGAATTAATGTAGACAATGAGTTGGAATTAATATTAAACAGACAGAACAATGGACTGAGCAAATTCGAAGGAGCCTTAGCAGTGACCCAGCACAAATCACACTCTTGAAGATGCTGCAATCTTTTTTAGGGTGGCACTGAGACAAGAATAGGAGCCTCAATTTCGGGTCCTGGGATCAGTACTCCAGAGTTTGATGCCCAGGGGTTTAAGTAATAGAGTGTCACTGAGAGTTTATGAGCAGGGACTGATGGCATTAGCACAGTGCTTTCAGAGATGTAACCTAGCAATACACTACAGACAAGAGAATTAATTAGAAAGCATTTAGAACAGACTGGCCATTATACATCCAGACATGCCTAGATAAAGGAGAACAAGGACTAAACCAAGGAAGAATGGGATGGAATACTCAGGAAGCTGGGTGACCAGGATAAGGATGAACCCATTAAGAGTGCAGTAGTTCAAATGTATCCCCAAAGTGTATGTATTGGAAACTTAATCCACACTGCAATAGTGTTGGGAGATCAGGCCTAATAAAAGTTGAAGCCTAACAAAAATCCATGAACAGATTAATGTCATTATCATGGGAGTAGGTTAGTTATCATGAAAGTAGTCTTGTTACAAAAGAGATCTTCTTTTGCCCTCTTGGTCTCCTGTGTATGCTCTCCTGTCTTTTGCCTTCTGCCATAGGATGTCATGGCACAAAGGCCCCTACCAGGTGTCAGTGTCATGCTCTTGGACATCTCAGCCTCCAGAATCATGGTCAGATAAACTTTTATTGTTTGCACATCACCCAGCCTCGGGTATTCTGTTATAGCAGCAGAAAACAGACTAAGACAGAGGGGAAATGGAACCTACAGAATAGCTCATTTTAAGAGAAAAGAATAAGCATGCTTATAGAACATATAGCATATAGGAGGACTTTAACAAATGTCTCTCAAGGGAATGAGTTATGTTTTCAACATTCTGAGTTTGATCTAACGATGGTAAAGGGTCTGAAAAAGGAAATATCCCGAGGCGTCCAAAATATGAGGTTAGAATTTAGAAGCATCAGATGTGAAAGAAGTATTTAAAAATCTTTGCTATAGATATTATTCTGATTAAAACAGTGAAAATGAATCTTTAAGAAGGAATAGAAAGAGCAGAAGGCAGAAGAGGAGAAGGTGGGAAAAGGAAGGGAAAAGAGGAGGGAGAGAAAGAAAAAGAAGTCCAAAACAATCTCTGGGAAATGCAGTGGGAGAAACCAGTGAATAAAAAAGACTGAGAAAAAAGGTCAGAGAGCAGCCATTCACGTTGGGAAGAGCGCTTCATCACATTTGATACTCATTTTCACATGGAGAAGAAAAGCTGTTATCGTTGTCCTCTCTTAGCAATGAAACTAGGAGGCGCTGGGTGACCGGCGGTACTTCCATACACAAGCTGTTCCATCTGCTGCAGCAGAAAACACCCGAGTCTGGTCTGGACTCAAAGCCAGGTGCAGCACTCTGCCTTTGTGGCCTGGAAGAAGAAGGAACATAGTGGGTTTCCACATTCAAGCACAATTCCTGAGGAGTACAAGCAGCCAGAAATGTGGTCCCACATCCTGTCCCAGGATGAAGGGCTTCCCCTACCTGCCTCACGCATCACTCCCAGTGGCTGACCTTGCGCTCAGCGTTTCTCCCCCAGTGCTCTTGCCCCACAGCATCTGTGGCTCCCATAACAAATGACCATAAGCACGTGGCTAAAAACAAGGGAAACATGCTTTCCCAATATGAAGATGGGAAAACAAGAAGATATAGGGAAGATTTTGTGCTTCGCCTCTCCTGGTTTCCAGCAGTTGTTGACAATCCTTGATTTGAAACTACATACTTATCTCTGCTTCCTAGTCACTTCCTCTTCTGTGTGTGTCTTTGCTCCTGTTTTCCTTATAAGAATACTTGTCATTGGATTTAGGGCCCACCTGAATAATCCAAGACAATCTCAAGAACGTTAATTTAATTATCTCTTCAAACCTTTTGTTTCAATTAGGTCATTTTCACAGGCTTTAGACACTTACCATGGATATCTCTAGAGAGGCTATTTTTTTAGCCTCCCTATTTACCTTACCATTCAAGCCTCATATCGCTATTAACTCTATTTGCTGTTAAGCTACCAACACATATGGAATGCCTTTGTTGGGTGCCTGCCACCCATTCCCATCTTGCCCCTCAAAACCATCCCTGAAGGACTCAGGTTCCAAGAAACTACGTAATCAGAAAACTGATGCACCTTAACACAGTAGGACCCAAAACACTCCCACAGAGCATGCATGAGTCTCACTTATGAACTTACAGGAACAATGTCCCTCCTGTTATTTTATTAATTATTCCTAAAGAACATTCTGTAGCACAATAGCTTTAGGTGAGGTTAACAGATAGTAACAGTGAATAGACCATTTAATGTTCACATTATTTGGGAGCTCTGAGTTCATAAAATTAAACATGTTTCCTTATTTCAGGACTTCTTACTTTTATGAATGCTATGTGCATTGTAACTGTTTTGGAGACGAGACTATAAGAGGCAGCATTTCTCAGACTTATTTGACTACATCATCCTCTTGATTTGACATCTCAAGGGACTGATGTACCTTGGAAAATGCTCTGAAAAAAACCTAGCCTAATCTGATAATCACTTCAGTGATGCAAACTTTAGGCCCAAATGGGCAAAGATGATCCCACAAAATGAGGCTGGGGCTGGGAGGATGGTGGATGTCAGACAGATTTTGAATTGGAAGGCATTTGGGGGCACAACTAAAATCAAATCAGGTGGGTGGTCACCTCCTCACAGGACCCGTACTGCTTACAGTTCAACTTAGAGCAGGAATTTGAGACATAATCTTATACTGTAAGAGTCTCACCAGAAGTGTGTTTACTATTTCACTCCTGAAGGAGACATATTTTAGCCACTTGGGGACTTTTCCCAAATACACATATCAGTTCTAATACTCTGTGTCTATCTGTGTGCACATAATACACACACATTGCATGCACACAATACACACACACACATCAATAAGAGATCAATAAGAGATCCCCCAAGGGGAACATGGGATTGGCCCTAGGGATGTTGGTAAATAAAGTTAGACACATAGAAACAATGCAGTCCCCTTCTTTTATAGATGAAAAGATTTAGGGATATCAAATGTCTTGCACAAAATCACACAGCTAATTAATGGCATGAGCCAGAGCTAGAGTCTTAGTTGGTTCTCTAACCATTAGATCAAACTCTACCTCCAGAGCAAAGAAGAATCTCTCTTGAGAGCCACTGCCTATTTTTCTAATTTAAAATTTAAATGAAAAACAACTTGATATAGTTGTTTTCAAATAATAAACACAAAATATTATGCTAATGCTTTTAAATTGTTTTAAACAGTTTATTTTAAAATCTAATTTTGTTAGTATATCCATCTAACTTGTTCATTTTAACTACACTAAAACAAATATAAGAAAGTTAACTTTTCATTAGAAGCAAGAAGTAACTCTTCAGAAATAGAAAATGTGTATACTTAATAGGCTGTTTAATTAGCAAGTACCATTTTAGCTATTTTTAAGGGCTAAACAAAGGATAATTCTAAGATACTCCTCCCTTGTTCTCTAAATATTCTTGCTACTTTCTTTCCTGTGTTACTGGGCACAAAGTTCTCTTATGGAAATATTAATATATTTGCAGTCCTAGGTTCACAGAGAAAATGGTTACTTAGAAATCTTCTTACCAAAAACTCAGACATTTGCATTGACTTCTGCCAGGGAGCCCCAGGCACGTGGTTCTTTACATTTACATTTCTACACCCTGTATTAAAATACTACTTTCAAATTAAGCCCAAGGAAAGAGTCTTTTTTAATTCAATTTAGAGCAGGAATTTGAGACATAACCTTATACCGTAAGAGTCTCAGCAGAGACTGAGACTAACAAGCAAAAAATACTTCACTTTCTTTTTTCTTTTCACTTTCTATCATGTATGTTAAAGTGAAGCAAAGGCTTTCTTTTTTTTTTTTTCTATTGGAAATTGAACTCAGGACCTCATACTTACCAGGCAGATGCTGTGCTGCTGAGCTATATTCCTAGATCAGCAAAGGTCTTCCTGAAGTTCTCTTCTCACATCAGTGACAACCTAACTTACTGGACAGTGGCAAATGTCATCCTTATCTTGGGCAAATGTCCCCTTTTGGGCTTAAGTTCCCCAATTCTAAGAGCACTGGAAGCCATGAAAGCTTTGTGTTCTTCATGCAGGTGCTGTCCTAAATGAGGCCACAAATTGACACATTTGCTGGGGACTGATCAAGCCAACTCAAAGGCCAGGTCTCACCTGCAAGTTACAAAGTTAACTACTCCATTTAAAGATCAAAAATTACAATGACCTTGTAGGTAGGAACAATTATAAATTATCTTTTTTTTCCATAGTGAGGTCGATGAGACCTCTTTAAAATTTTCCCCCAAAGAATCATGACTCTGGTAAACAGGGTGAGGCTTAGTAAAGATATGATCATATCTAGGATAGCATTTTTCCAAACTTCCTGACCCCAACCCACAGTCAAAGCTATATTTTATGTTGTAGCCCTATAGCTGGGCATGTATACATACCACATATAAATAACAAAAATCTCACAAAGTAACATGCATTTTTCCATTTTTACCCTTCTATATATACTATTAACAAGCACTCCAAATTTAAGCTTCTGAGGAAAGGGTTTGGGCCTTTACCATCATGGGCCTTACTTTCAAGGAGAATTCAAAAAAGTTTGTAGAATTAAATTGAGAGAGAATAGTAATCCAGGCTCAGTGGTAGAACACAAATTTAGCAATCACAGGCTCTGAGTTCAATCACAGTACCAAAAAAAAGGAGTATCAGTATGCTTTCAAAGGACGGATGTTCACAGAAGAAGCCTCATGATTGTTAGTGACCTTCACACATATAACAATGTCTAAACTGTCTCCTCGTCTTCCATGTTGCTGTATTTTTTTCAAAATAAGATGAGTTCAAAACTGAACTGGAGTTCAAAAGCTGCCCAAGATGACCCCTGTATAATCCATACACATATGCAAGGAGATAAGTGATACACAAGTGTAGTCAAATTCAGAAACACTCACCTAGATACTCAGTGAGGTGGGGAGGGTGTAGGGCAGCAGAAGAAAATTCTTTCCCTTAGGGACTGTTCCATAAATGACAGCTCACTTTGCCACAGGTAACATGGCATTTTATCCCCCACTTACCCAGAAACCCACTGGACCTGGACAGAGTGGGACAGGTCCACAGAGTCACATCATTCTGTGGAGCACCTTGGCCTGTTGCAATCTCCTGTGTCTTAGGTAGCCAGAGTAAGGAACAAATCTGCAATAATGACCATAAAATATAGAATTTTAGCAATTTCAGATTCATTATGAATGTATTTAAGTTGATTCTAGAAAGTACACTCTGTCTACTACTCATCCTCCAGTCACAGCTGGAATGGGGGTTTAGGAGAATTATATTAGTTCTGATAACATTTATCCCAAGCCAGCAAAGGAAGAATTAGACAAACAGGTATAGGTGTAATGAGTAAATTTAAGTGAACTATGATCATGGGCCAGAAATAGCCAGACTATTCTTCAGCTTTACAGACTGAAATGGGCCAGACTTCAACTTCAAGTTGAAGCAGTAGTGAGAAAGAGGACAAATGCAGAAAAAAGAGAAGACAGGGGAAGGCAAGAGAAGAGAAGAGAAGAGAAGAGAAGGGAAGGGAAGGGAAGGGAAGGGAAGGGGAGGGGAAAGGAGGGAAGGGAAGGAGCAAGACGGAAGACAGATAGCGGGACCCAGGGAGCTGAGCCTTTGCAAAAGGGAAGAGGAGCAAGAGATGGAAGGAAGGGAGGGGAGGGGAAGAAAGGAGGGGAGAGGAGAGAAAAGAGAGAGAGAGAGAGGGAGGGAGAGATACAGGGAGGGAGGGAAGAGAAAAATCAATTTTGGAATCACAGATTAACAGATTCTTACCCCCCAAAAAAAGAAGCTCTTCAGAACCGGAATTCCTTATAGAGTCAGGAGGGTAAGAAACATGTTTGAGTAATATGCTCTATCATAAATTATTTTTCTAAGATTCTGGCCAGGGATGTAGGTCAGTGGCATGGCGCATGCCTGGCAAGCTCAAGGTCATGAGTTTGATTACCAGTACCAAAAAAAAAAAGAAAAAAAAAATTCTAGAAGATCAGGATGAAGGCAGACTCCAGAAGAGAAGTTTACCTGTGAGTTTGTGCTTGGAGTCTGAATGCTCTTCCCACTACTTATGTCCAAAACATGTAGGCATCCATCCTTCATTCCTCCTCCAATAGCAAGGACCTTAGACTGCCAGGGACACCAATCTATAGCCTTCAATGTTTCAAAAAATAGCATAGACAAATCAGCCTTAGGGAAGTTGGGCTCACAAATGTGATGCACTCCAATAAGCAAAATTCTCGGAGATCTCCAACCCTGGGAGCTCTCTTAGGCCCCCTATCCAAAGGCAAGAGCAACTGCAGAGATTACTTCAGGGAGTAGGAACCATTTGTACAAAGGAAAGCACCTAACAAGACTCTTCCTCAATAGCTGCCAATAGCTGTGGATATTTTTAATATAGAAAAATTACCCAAAAACATAGTTGAAAAACCACATGCAATGCATCCTCCTCTAGAGCAAAAATTGGCTTCTGAAACAATTTATGTATGTCCTTAGAATTTGGTTCTGAAATGCACTTTTCTCTGGTATATTCACCTGTGTTCATGAATGGGGTCCAGCTAGTAGTCAGTATAAGAGTGCTACAAGCAAATTACAATTTAAAATCTCATGTATTTTAAGTTGTAATATATTTTAGAGAACAAATTTATTTTAAAATGACAATAGATAATTTCAAAAATAGGATTTAGTATCTCACATTTTTATTGAAAATTAAATAGTAACTAACTTTTAACAAATATTTCTTTTATATTTATTTTTAACAAATATTTCAGTTATATTTACCTATACTTATCAGCCATCTCAATAACCTCATTTTTTACATATCTGCTTCTGTATGTAAAAAATATTTTATGAAGTAGCAAACACTGGGTTTACATCTATTGTTTAGTATATAAAGTCTTCTATGATTTGATATACTTTTCATAATTATCATTTATAATCCATCACGCTGCTGAATGCCGATTAATTTTATTCTAACACTGAGCCCAGGTTTTTTTTTTAAATTTTATTTTAGTATGGTTTGTGTAGGATTAGATTTTTTGCTTTGCTTTGTTTGTTTGTTACAGAGGAGTGGACTTTTTTGGTTTTATGTGTTTATGTTGTTTATTTATTTTTAAAGTAACAAATTCTTTTGTTTCTGTCCAATATTTTGGGTAAATTCCAAGGTTCAAAAGTGCAGACATAACCTTTTCCTAACAGTTATATATTTTTATAATGCCTAGCATCAAATAACTATAATAATTTCTTCCTGGTTATCTATTAAAAATAAGGAAAATTGTAATAACATTCACATGGAATTTGTACTCTGATTCCTTCGTGAGTAGGTTTTGGTTCTTGCTCTACTTTAAAGACTATAACAAGCTATATTTTCTTTTTTTGTTGTTTGTTTTTGTTTTTTTCCAGTACTAGGAATTGAACTCACGACCTCACACTTGCCAGGCAGGCACTGTGCCACTGAGCTAAATCCCCAGCCCAACAAACTATATTTTCAAAAGACAGCTACAACACTATATGCTACCCAACCACACTTATAGGACTTTGCCTATTTCCTCTATCAAAAAGTCGAATATAACTCCTCTCCTTTTGAATCCAGGGGGACTTGTGATTAGCTTATAGTCAACAGAATGTGATGAAAGTGGCAGTATGCGAATTTGATGTTAGGTTATTAATGGCCACATTTCACCTGAAAGCACCAGGCCAATTGCTTAAGGAAACCACGTTGTAAGAAGGCCCAACCAAGCTCGAGAAATGTGGAGAAGCTCTGAAAGTACATAAAGGGGGAAGAATGCTTGGGTGACCAACAAGTAGTACAACCCCAGCCCTTTCCGCTTCCATCACTGACTACAATCTCAAGAGAAACCTTGGATTAGAACTATTCAGACAGGCCTTTCCCAAGTCTGACCCAGGGAAGCCATAAAAAAATTTTAAAACTGATTTTGTTTTAAGCTGCTAAGTTTTGGAGTAATCTGTTACATAGCAATAGATAATCATCATAGATACCATAACTAAAACCTTGGACAATTAATTATGGTTATAGTTTGTACCAGGAAGACAAGGATCTCTAATAAGCCAAACTACATTCAAAGTAAAATAACTGCTTTATATGGTGAATGAATATACATTTTAAGAAATATGGTAAATATAATGTTTTCAGTCAAAGTAAAATACTTAGATATGAATTATACTTCATAGTTACCTGCTTTGTGGTTTTCAAGTAACCATTCACCCACACCTTTGACTAGGCTGGAAAGGAGGCTATGAAACAAAAAAGCTTGCATTCAATTTCAGAAGGCTCAGAAATTCCCCTGAGTCCATGGACCTTGATTTCTTTACATGATGGAGATTAGTATTTGTTATATTTATTAACAATCAGTTTCTTGAACACTCTATTTCCAACTAGCTCTTACTAAAAACAAACAGTTTAGGGAAAACTAAAAGCTACACCTTGAGAAGATGAATACAGATGTCATCCTCTGAAGTCTACTTTGGTTACATGAATTTGCTAGTTAATGGTGAATGTGAGGAAATACAGTGACTGTTCTTGTGATTCCTCTTGTATTTACCTGCCTGGAAGCTTGGTTTGCTCTGGTTTCCTTTGTCAAGAGGACTTCCATTTAGTAGACCAATTTTTTTTTTCAACAAGAAGTATCTGGACAACAAAACCATATCCCTTGGACAATGGAGCCACATATTCATCCTCAACAAACTTCACACCCATGGATTCCAATCACCTGCCATCTCCGTTTTGTTTCCCCTCAGCATAGGAGAGTAGAGGCACCAAATGACCAGTCTGATCATGGATGAGGCCAATGCCCAAGGAGAGAAGGTAATGTTGGAGAGCCAGCAGATCCAAGGAAAAATTACTAAACTTGCCAGCAGCACTAGCCCCAAGAAAAGCCCACACCAATTGTAAACTACAAAACTAGCATAGGATTATACTCTGAAAGTGACTCCTTCACAGCACACTAGAATTGGAAGAGAAACCCAGTGCAGTGCTTGCCATTTGCCAGAGACTGTTTAATCAGGTGCTCTTTTTTGGGAATGGGTTAATTGTTTAACTGAGCCACAAAACAATTCCATTTCAGTGTTTCTAGTGGTACCTACCCACAGTGACTGGATAAGAGATAGCTATGGGAGGTAGCCATGGATTGGATACAGGCTAGACATAGCTTCCTAAGAAGTTAAAGCTCAGGCTGGGAAGGACACAGGCCTTGCCTTCCACAGTGAGAAAATAGGCCAGTTGAATGTGGTTTACAGAAGTGGCTGCATCTGCATGTGCTGGTATTAAGTCCAACAATCTGCTGGAAACCCCACTCTGTGACCTACATTCAGCAGAGACCAGTGGTCTGAATGCTTTTCCTATCTACGAACATGAGAAAGGACCCACCTCAGCTTGGATAGTTGCCACAATCTGTTATATATGGACAGCAGGGCTCCTGGAGCACAGGGAACACAGGCCTTAAAGCTAAGGGAAGAAAATCATGACTTGCTGGATTGTAAGAGTAAAGCTCCTGGGAAGAAACCACTCCTTCAGAAATATAGAGAAAGATCCTGCTTCAGCAGCACATATACAAAAACACAGAGGACTATTTTTTCAGTGTATTTTGTTTCTCTCGTTTTTTTTCATTTGTTTTTTGGGGTGTTGGGGTTTGTATCTCCTTTTCTTCTTGTCTTTTCTCTTACTAACTTTTTTTTCTTATTTTTTTTTCTTTCCTCTATTTTGCTTTATGTTTTCTTTTTTCTTCTTTTACTGGTTTGTTCTTTTCAGTTATTTTAATTTTATACTATCAATTTCTTCTCACTCTTCATTAGAATCCTCTATTTCACTTTTCTCTCCTCCACATCTTCCATTGATTAATTTCTCAAATTTTGCTTCTTTTATTCTGCCATTCCTTGTCTCCTCTATCTTTACTAGTGGGATCATTAAGCTTTATGAATCTTTAGATAGTTAATTCTATGTTACTACTGTTGAATGTTGTTCTATTATAGGCAGAGATATAGTTGCATTCAGTGGATACTTGCTCTATGTTAATAGTTGGTTTGTCTTAGCATTTATACTAATGATGGCAGGCCTATGGTCTGCTTGCCAAAGCAGGCACAGAGAATGCTCTCTGTTGGCATGCAGACCAAGCTGCCCAGCCAAGTTTGACAAATTATCAGCATGCATACATCAAAGATCACATTAATTGTGCAAAAGCATGCCAAATGGAAACTTCTACCTTTCAATAAAAAGTTATTTATATCACTGAAAGCTCTGTTACTGTGCTTTTCTTTTAAGACAAGGATGTTAACATATCAGTTATTTTTTCTAAATTAAAACCCCAGTGTCCAGATTTAATGGTAGTGTTGGCATTTTGCAATAAATAAGCAGGTTTTGAGTTGTAATTCAGGGACTCAGTCTCCAAAGATTCACGATCACTGGTTTATACTATAATTATAGATTTCTGTTCCATGGTTAAGATGGTACATTATTGTTTCTCAGACTATATCTATATCCAGTTTGTTTCTGATGCTATTATTATTGCTGAATTATTGTTATTGCCAAGGTGGCACATTTGTTCCTATTAATTTTTTTTCTCTATGCCAATATCTGGAGAGCCTTTGTGTCATTAACAATACTGTGGCCCATTCCCAGAAAATTGGGTGGTGGGACAAACATACTGCATCCTCCCCTCCCAAACACATGAAGGTGGTTGGATCTTGGAATAGAGGCAAAGTCCTACAGTTACCCATGCCCAGAGTGCAACACTGAAAAGCAGACACTAGCTACAGAGAGTGCCATACTGCGACAAAGTCTCCATGACAATTAACCCACAGACCTTAGGAAGAAAAAGAAAAACTATAGAAACACTAGAAGAGAAACCAACAAAAGGCTTCCCAAAACTCCCAACTTCTTCAAAACTGATACATGGAACATTGAAGGGGGAGAAATAAAATGCCAGGTGGCCAAATTACTCAGAAAGATAACAGAGAGGATTTTTTAAAACAGATCAATAAGGTGGTCAGCAAGCTCAAAGAAAATATACCTAACAGATAATGGTCATAATAAATAAAATGATCAGCAAGTTTACAGAAAGTACTAATGAAAAGCCTACTGAACTAAACATAATTATATAAAGCATGAATGACCAGTTTAACAAGGAATTAGAGTCTATGAAAAGTTATCAAACAGAAATTCAGGAGACTACAAATCCTATTGAATATATGGGCAGAAGAAGCAATCACTGTGAGAACAGAGTATCAGAACTAGAAGATATAGAGCTGGGCATGGTGGTCCCAGCACTTGGGAGGCCGAGGCAGGAGTATCATTGTGAGTTCAAGGCCAGCCTGAACTATATAACAAGACCCTATCTGAAAAAAAAAGAACTAGAAGGGTTCTGAAGTCAGTGGCTATGTATACAGAGATACCTTGAGAACATGAAAAATTGATAAAACAACTGCTAGATGACACAGAGAATACTTAAATGAAATGAGTGAAAAATCAGAAGACAGCACAATTGACATTTTAAAAATCCTCTTCATCAAAATAATAGCAAAAAACTTTTTAAATATGGGGAAAGAATCTACCATACAGATGAATGAGGCATATATAACCGCACATAGCCACAATCAGAAAAAAACTTCCTCATGAGACACTGTAGTAAAAACATCCCATAAGTCCATCAAAAGGACAGACTCTTAAAAGCTGTTAGACATAAGCAAATGATCACCTATAAAGGAAACCCCATTAGAATTGCAGCAGACTTCTCAACACAAGCCTTAAAGGCGAGAGGAGCTTAGAATGAAGTGTTTCAAGCCCTCCCCACAAAAAAATTTCCAATCCACATTAATATATTCTGCAAAACTATCTTCAAAATTGATAGAGAATTAAAATATTTTCACACCAAAAAAAAATTCATAACCACAAAACCAACACACAAAAAATTCTCAAGGTTATTCTAGAAAAAGACAATGAAGCTAATAATGACAAAAGATTTAATAGAATGAATACACCAGGCAGAATGAGCAGTTAAATAGAAGAGGGGTGGAAAGGGGAAGTAAACAACAGGAAAATAATGCTATGACAGGAATAAGTCAATACTTTTCAGTAATACCTCTCAATGTAAATGGCCTCAATTCCCCATTCAAAAGACACAATTTGGCAGGATGGATCAAGAAACAAAATCCAAAGGTATGCTGACTACAAGAAACACATTTAACCCAAAAAGAAATTCATAGAATGAAAATAAAAGGATGGAAAAAATATTCTATATAATGGAAACCTAAAAGACATGCAGGAGTGGTTACAATACACTCTTAAATAGTCAATGTATTACAAAAGAAATCCAGGAAGAAATTAGACAATTCCTACAATCAAATGATAATGCCAGTATAACATACCAGAATTTATGAGATACAATGAAAGCAGTCCTAAGAGGGAAATTGATGGCTATGAATACCCACATCAGAAAAACAGAGCAAGCCCAAATATATAACCTAAGAAGGTACCCCAAGGTCTGACAAAAACAGGAGCAATACAAATCCAAAGCTAGTACAAAAAGGAAGTTATAAACATCAGAACAGAAATTAATGAAACTGAGACTTAAAAAAATACAAAGAATCAAAGGGTTGGTTCTTCGAAAGAATAAAAAAAATAGAGGAATCCTTAGCCAATTTTATAAGAAAGAAAGAAAGAAAGAAAGAAAGAAAGAAAGAAAGAAAGAAAGAAAGAAAGAAAGAAAGAAGAAAGAAAGAAGGGAGGGAAGAAGACAGGAAGGCAGGAAGGAAGGAACAAAGGAAAGAACAAATGAATAAATAAAGGAAGGAAGGAAGGAAGGAAGGAAGGAAGGAAGGAAGGAAGGAAGGAAGGAATCAAATCAATGCAGTTAGAAATGAAAAAGGTGAAATCACAAGAGTCACTACCAAAATCCAGAAAATCATTTGCAACTACTTTGAATACCTGTACTCTAATAAGCTGGCAAATTCAGAGAAATGGATAGATTCCCAAATACATATGAATTACCAAAACAGAACCAACAAAATATAAAATCTTGAGTAATCCAACAGCAGGCAATGAAATTAAAGCAGTAATTCAACAACAAAAACTATCAAGAAAAGCCAAGGTCCCAATGGATTTACTGCTGGATTCTACAAGAACTTCAGTGAAGACTTAATACCAATTCTCCTCAAACTCTTTAATGAAAGGGAAGAACTACTGTCAGAGTCATTCCTGGAAGCAAGCATTACCTTGATTCCAAAACCAAACAAGAAATCAACTAAAAAGAAATTATATGGCAAATTTCTTTAATGAAAATAGATGTAGGGGGCTGGGGATATAGCTCAGTGGCATAAGTGCCTGCCTGGCAAGTGCAAGGTC
>NW_004955446.1:12519461-12538359 GCF_000276665.1 Chinchilla lanigera | reverse complement strand
AGCAGTGTAGTAGAGTGCAAAATCAACATACAAAAATCAGTAGTGTTCCTGTACAACAATACTAATAAATTCACCAGGAAACAAATTAAGATACTATTCACAATAGCATCAAGAAAATACAAGTCACAACAGCATCAATACTATTCATGGCAGCATCAAGAAAAAATTAATAATTAGCAACTAACCTAACAAATGAAGTGAAAGACTTCTACAACAAAAACTACAGTACTCTGAAAAAAGGAGATCAAAAAGGACATCAGAAAATGTAATGATATCCACTCTTCGTAGATAAACAGAACCAATATTGTCAAAATCTTCCAAAACTAATTGTCTTAGTTACTTTTGTCATTGCTGAGACAAAATATCTAATACTCAGAGTTAAAGGAGGAAAGGTTTATTTAGCTCACAGTTTGTAGAGGTTTCAGTTCATAGTTGGCTGGCTCCAAGGCAGGGTGGCATGGCAAAAAGAGCGTCACATAGGAGAAAAAGTTTATGGCAGGCAGAAAACAGCAAAAGCAAGCAATTGGCAAGCAACAAGCCTCTTTCTGTCCCTTATAGCTTATCCAGGCTACCCAGCCTCAAGTCAAATGGTACTCATACTCTTAATCCTAATGCCCTTAATTCTAGCACTGCACCATGAATCAATACCAGTGTCACACACTCTAGATCCAGTCACTTCTGTAAAAGTCCCCATCTATAACCACATGAGGTTTTGGGGGGACATCTAGACATAAGCCATAACATTCTGCCTCTGGCCTCCCAGAGACTCATGCACATCCCTTCATGCAAAAGGCATTCAGTCCATCTCCAAGAGTTGCTAAAGTCTTAACAATTTCAGCACTGATGAAAAATCCAAGTCTCACCTGAGATTTAAGGTAAACCCTTAGCTTTGAGCCCAGGACAAAAGAGAAAAAGTTAAACACTTCTAATATTCAATGGCACAAGACAGACACTACCATTCTAAAAAGTGCAATAGAGAAATACACAGCAATGGGACCAAAGCAAGTACAAAATCAAGTAGGGAAAACATTAAGTTTTGTAGTTCCATATCCAGCCTCCCTGGCAATCCATAGCAAGATGAGAACTCCAAAGGGCTTGGGGAGCTCCACCCCTATGGCACTGCCAGTGGGTGTAGCTCCCATGGCTTCTCTCTTGGGTTGGTTGTGCTCCTTCCTTGAAGTTTTCCTCAGATGATCCATGTTCCTGGCTTCCCCAAATTTCTGGGGTCTCTATAGCATCTTCAGCTTCACAGTCACAACTTCACACACTGCTCTCTCAGGGGAACACTGCCTGGCTTCCCTGGCCTTCTTTTGAAATCTGGATGGAAGCCTTCCTGACCTCACAACTCTTGCATTCTGCATGCACCTAAAACCAGCACCATGTGGATGATGCTAAAGTCTACCACCAGCTGGACCAGTACCCTGGCTTCCTTCTCCCTTGGCTGTAGAGGTCATGTACCTATGAAACAAATGCTGAGGAACAACTTTCCTGGGTTACCACCATTCTGGAAGATGGTACATCTTGTCAAAGCAAGGTCTTTCACTTTTGCAATTTTGAGGCTGTAATTGGTGGAGTCCTACTGGTTCTTATGATGCTCTCAGGCCATTTTTTCTATTCTCTTGTGCTAAAATACTTGGATTTGTCTTACTAGTTTTTTCAGTGACAAATTTTTCCTCTGAGGTTTTTTTTTGTTTTGTTTTGTTTTGTTTGTTTGTTTGGTACCAGGAATCAAACACACAACCTGATGCTTGCCAAGCAGCGCTGTGCCACTGAGCTATATCTCCAGCCATCAATTTTTCCTCTATTCCATCTTTGTATGCCATAACTTTACTAGAGCTTCCTTTCTGGCCAAATTCAAAATATTTTAAATCAGTCTATTGAGCACTTTACTCTTGATTCCCAACATAAATTTGGCTAAAAGCCCCAATAGTAGCCATGCCAAAGCTTCAACATTAGACAGTCTTGAAATTTCTTCTGCCAGATTAATTAATCTACCACCTTTAATCTCAGTCTCAGACAAAGTCTCCAGACATCAGCAAAATGCAGGTAAATTTTTCTGCCAAGGTACAACACACGTCATCTGGAGTCCAATAGTTACTGCAGTACTTCTTCCCAGCAGAAACCTCCTGAGCCTGGATTTTACTGGCATCACTTCTGTCACCATTCTGAGCTTCTGAACTCTGACCAGGATCTCCTATCAAGTAAAACCTAAAGCTTTCCAGGGCTGCTTTTTCAGCCGGCCTCTCCAAGCCTTTCCAAATTCTTCCCACATAGGGGCTGGGGATTTAGCTCAGCAGCACAGCACCTGCCTGGCAAGCACAAGGTCGTGAGTTCGACTCTCAGTACTGGAAAAAAAAAAATTCCCACAAGTCAATTCCAAAGGCTCTTGAACCTTACAGTCAGGTATAGTCACAGCAAAAATGCTACTCCTGGTACAAAATTCTGTCTTAGTTACTTTTCTCATTGCTGAGACAAAATACCTGACACCCAAAGTTAAAGCTGGAAAGGTTTATTTGGCTCACAGTTTATAGAGGTTTCAGTCCATACGTGGCTGGCTCCAAGGTAGGGTGGCATGGCAGAGGGGATCACAGAAAAGAAATAGTTCATGGCAAAGCAGAGCAGGCAAAAGGCAGCAAACAAGTCCAAGTGAGCACAGTTTCTTTCTGCCCCTTTTATATTCTAGCTAAGCTACTGGGCTTAGGGACAGTGCCAAACCAATTAGTGGACTGATTTAGTAACCATACGCCTTTAGTCCCAGGACTCTCAATCATAGCACTGCACCATGAATCAATCATACTCTCTGTATCCAGCCATCTTGAAAAAGCCCCACCTCTGACCACCTGAGGCTGTAAAGGGGCATCTAGACACAGCCATAATACTAATACACAGTTTTAACTCAAATCAATCAAAATATAAACAGTATTCCTCAGAAAACAATCCTAAATTTCATATGGAGCCAGAAGAGACCCAGAGTAGCAAAAGTAATCCTGGGCAACAAAAACAAAGCAGGAGACATCATAACCCTGGATTTTCATTTACTGTACATTATGAAACTACAGTGATTTTTAAAAAAATGGCACTGGCACACAAGTAGACATGTAGATCAGTGGGAAAGAACAGAGGATAAAGAAACAACCCCAGGCACATTCAGCTACTGAATCTTTGACAAAGGGGCCAAAATATACACTGGAGGAAACACGGCCTCTTTAACAAATGGTGCTGTGAAAACTAGCTATCCACATGTAAAAGATTGAATCTAGACCCATATCTCTCACCGTGCATTAAACTAAATTCAAAATGGGTCAAAGATCTAAATGTTAAAATAGAAACACTTATTCTGCTGGGAGATAAAATAGGCAAAATTCCTGAAGATATAAGGGCAGGCAAGGACTTTCTGAACAAAACCCTAGTTACACAAGAAATAACATCAA
Organism: Chinchilla lanigera; assembly: GCF_000276665.1. Classification (NCBI taxonomy): domain Eukaryota; kingdom Metazoa; phylum Chordata; class Mammalia; order Rodentia; family Chinchillidae; genus Chinchilla; species Chinchilla lanigera. Next base: position 12,534,928 of record NW_004955446.1, on the reverse strand, counting down.
GAATCAACAAATGGGGTCATACAGAATTAAAATATTACTCGTAGCACAGGAAACAATCAACAGAGTGAATAATCAACCTACAGAATGGAAAAAAAAAATTACCGACTACTTCAAACAGAAGACTAATATCTACAATATACAAAGAACTCAAAAAAGTTATACAGCAAAAATAAAAGACCCAAACAAAAAATGGGCAACTTCTTCTCCTCAGAACAAGAAAGTACAAATGGCCAATAAATACATGGAAAAAAATGTTTAACATCTCCAGCTCCTAGAGAAATAAAAATTGAAATAATACTAAGATTCCATCTTACTCCAGAAAGAATGGCTATTATCAAGAAATCAAATAACAAATGTTGGTAAAACTGTGGGGGAAAAAATGAACTCTTCTACATTGTTGGTGGGAATACAAACTAGTACAACCACAAATTAATGAGTATAGAGATTCCTTCAAAAAACAAAAACTAGAAATTCCATTTGATTCACTTATTACCCTTCAAAGTATCTCCCGAAAAGAGTTAAAGATATCACATTACAGTGATAACATGCATACCTATGTTTATAGCAGCACAATTTATAACAGTTAAATCATGGAAGTGGTCTATGTTCATCAATAGATGAACAGATACACAAATGTGGTATTTATACACAACAAGCTAAAAAAGATTTGAGTCATTTGTAGGGAAATGGATACACCTGGAGACCATACCATTATGTAAAACGAATTAGACACACTACCTTAAAGTATTGCCCTGGTCTCTTACGTCAGAACATCCCCCCGAAAAAATATAAATAAAAAACAAATTACAGTGATACCTCAGCTCACAAACTTAATTCTTTCCACAATTCCAGTAGCAAACAGAATTGGATGAGAACCAAATTGAATTCAATGATCAAGTTCAATGTTGACTTTATGGGGAAATTTGATTTGGTTCTCATTCAAACGCATTGAAAGAATTAAGTTTGTAAACCAAGGTGCTGCTGTAAAATATATATAATAGCAAATAGGGAGATAGATTTTTCACAAATGGGAGAAGGATCAAGAGACAGAAGGAGGGGCAGGAGGAGAGAAAAAGGGCTTTAAAAAGTATTAAAATGTGTTATGTACATGTACCAACTCCTCACTCTGAATGTAATCAGTATTACTGCAAATATGTACTAATAAAAACTCAAAATTGAAGAAAAGAAAAACACTAACAACAAGGCATCTAAGAATATAACTACTTTTTCTTGGTATGAGTTTTTCATTTATTTATTGTTTTGCTTTATTTTGTGCAGACAAAACATCTTATGTATATTTTTCCCAATTTTTAAGTCATTAATAATAGGAATTTGGATCTAGTATGATTCTCAATGTGCAATAAATATTTAAAAAAGAGCTACTGGGCATGTAGCTACAACAAAAAATCTGATATATGAGGAGTACAAATAACATCGTTAGGGATGGGGATTTAGCTCAGCAGCACAGTGCCTGCCTGGCAAGCGCAAGGTCGTGAGTTCAATTCCCGGTACCAGAAAACAAACAAACAAAAAAATAGCATTGTCTTTCAGAAGAGTGATAATAAAATCCAAAACAAATTCTTGAGAAAAAAAATTCTCAAAATATTTGTTTCATGATTTTATTTTTATGCATGAAGGATCCCCAGTGATCTCTGAGAAAAGGAAACCTGGGAAGCTATTGGATTTCTTACCTTGACAGCTGTAGACTGAGATATGACTTTTACTGACTGGCCCTGTGCATGGGCACCTAGATCATGAGGCCATATTGTCAGCAGTCCATCACTACAACCACTGGAGAGCAGCCTGCCATCCGGTGACCACTTCAAAGCACACACAGCTTGCTTGTGGCAAAGGGTTCCAACTTGATGCTGGGCTGCACGAACATCATGGTGATAAACACGGCCCAGTCTTGACCCACTACATGGGAATAAAAAGGCAAGTTTCCATGACAAAAAAATAATAATAATAAGCCCTACTGCTACCCAAGCATTGACAACTTGAAGGAAGGTACAGTTCAAAGGAAAACTACTGAAGGACCCAAATACAGGTAGAAACTCCTTGGGTTAATAAGAACGGAGTATTCTACCTTTAGACTCATTTCATAGGTGAAATCAGTGTGTCTAGCAGAGTTTCAAATAAGGAATTGAAAAGTATTCTTTGACAGATGTCTCTAATAACCATAACAAGATATAGATAGCCATGGAAAAGATAAATTTAGAAGACTACCAAATTGTCTCAGGTAGTAATTTATCTGCTGGACCTAGGAAATATTACTTCTTCTGGAGTGTTTCATTTTATCTCAATGAAATGGCTTCACTGTACATTTATAGTAAATATTAGACAGAAATTTATTATCTCCTATTCTAACATGTTTGTTCCTATTAAGTTATAGATCCATTCTTAGTTTTGCTAATGGTACTAATATGTAAAAGGAATTTAAAACTGTCACAGAAAATTGCCATAGGATTCAAACAAGATCAGTGAATAAGGTTTCTATTCACTCTCAGTGATTTAAATCTAAAAATGATAAAGATCCTATAACTTCTTAAAAAATAATTAACTCTTCAAAGATACTAACTCTAATAATTTGATGTTCTCTGAGGATTAACTTTCTACAAAAATTTATGAACTTTCTTGAAGTCCAGAGTCATTTTTAGACTGTGCATAGTACTGAATAGCACTCTAACATGGGCCCTAGAACCAGACTACATGGGTTTAAATCTTGACTCTGTCCCTTACTAAACATGTGACTTCAGTCTAGTTTACCCATATGAGAAAAAATGGAGATAAACCACGTTACAATGTCATTGCAGGGATTTAAAAAAGATTCTGCACATGAAAGTATAGTACGGTGCCTGGCACAGGGCTGAAAAGGATCTGCTCATGCTCTTCACGGATAATGAAACTAATCTCTAACAATGCAGACTGTAAAAAGAAGTTGGGTACAGAATTGACTACAAGAACTAAGTCTGTCCAATAAAAACAAGTATTAAAATTCCTAATTTACAGATAAGCTATTTAAAGAGATTATAAATGGTTTTGGTATTTATCTATCTGAAATCTATCTTAGGAAATACAATACAGATATGAATGACTTCTTAAAAGCAATAAGCATTTCAATAAATTAAGGAGGATCGTACAAACAAGTCATTGAGCTTTCCTAGTTAAAAAGTAGTAAAATCACACCAGTAATTCTCAAAGTGATACATTATCAGCATCACTTGGGAAATTAGAAAGGCAAATTACTGTATCAGCCTCCCTAAGACCTGTCAGATCAGGAAATCCTGTAGTAAAACCAGTGCTCTGTGTTTTAAGTGGCCTTACACGTGACACTGATGTACTTTTAAGAACCACTGAACAGGATAATCCATGAGGTTCTTATAACTCTGACTTTGGTAAGTCTTTAAATTGGAAAATTGGCCCAACAAAGCTTAACATATTCTTTACATTAATATCAATAACAATAAACATCTTGTTTCAGAAAAATATCCTTTATTGGGTATTACCTGGTACAGAGAAACCTCTTGCTTGAGTAGAATTTTTCATTTCATTTGAACAGTTCAGAATCCTATGTGGAAGTCTCATATCAGCCATGATGTGTATGGCCACTAGGACATGTACATCACCAAAAGACATGCATATTTGAGAGGGTAAAATCATACCTAATAGAAACCCTAATTCCTATTTTGTTTCATTTTTCTACTGTTTTTAAATATTACAGTTCTGCTCAGTCAGTCCCCTAATCAATTGGTGATACAAACAATTGGCTCTAATAAGATGCTTCTTACCTGCTAAGGATACAGTGATTCCAGCTCAGCGCCCCAACTACTGACAAGTGACCCTGCATATTTCTCAGACGCTTTTTAGTTACCACATCCCATAACTAAAAAAATGAACAAGCAGGGTTATATAGATCGGTATTTTCATAATCCACTATCTTCTCAAAGGTCTGACGGCTGATTACTTTTGATGTAGCCAATATATTATCAGCTAAGTGAAAACTCAGAACCTGTAACTCTAACCAGAAGTTCTCAATTCTGACTATATATTAGGATCACCTGGGGAGTTTATAAAACACTATGGATACTCAAAATTCTTATTGAATTGCTGTACTAGAACCAGTATTACCAATTAAGCTTTTTCTTTTAAGCTTTTCAGATGAATTCAACATGCAACTAAGAACTGACAATCATTATTAAACTTCTAGATCCTTATAAACTGTGAGAATTTCAAGTTTGGAACCCCACTTAAAGTTACCAACAAATATACAGACTGAGTATTTCTTTTTTTTTTTTTTTTTTTCCCTTGTTTTTCTCCAGTACCGGGAACCGAACTCACGACCTTGCGCTTGCCAGGCAGGCACTTTGCCACTGAGCTAAATCCCCAGCCCCCAGACTGAGTATTTCTTATCTGAAATGCCAGAACCAGAAATGTTTCAGATTTGGAGTTTTTCAGATATTGGAATATTTATATAGAATTTTACCAGTTGCACATTCCCAATCCAAAATATTCCAAAATCTGAAACTTTTGTATCAATCTCGATGAATAAAATTTAAGTACCTGAACATTTCCAGAAGTCAGAAATTGAATTTACTGCTAAGAGACCCCATTCCTACCAGCTAGAGATTATATTCTGACCTATATGACTTATATGAAAAACAAGAAGTATGGTGTAAAAAGAAGTCATGACACGCCTCTCACAGCACTGAATAATCTTGGCAAAGATAAGAAAGCAGTGAGAACCATCTAGGACCCTTCTAAGTCATGTGGTATATGACAGTATTGTCTACACTATTGCTAATAAACAATAAAAAGAATGACACATGAGAAATTAGATGCATTGATGAAACCTTGATAAATCCTCATCTCAGAGAAACTATCTAAAAGAAATCCACTCATTTTATACAGTTCCACTTGTTTTTGTCTTTCCTCAATTTTTATTTTTTTATTAGTACTGTACATGTTTGCAATGTGTAATGATTACATGCATGTGGGGATTTGGTACCTGTACATAACACATCTTAATTCTGTGTTCATCCCTTTTCTCTCCCTTCATTCACCCCTTCCTCCATTTCTTTGTTGCCTTCCTTTTTGCAAAAGATCTAGTTCTCTATTTTTATAGCTATACTCCTAATAACAGTTTCAGTTGGAAAGGAACTAGAAGGATAGCTTCATCTCTCAAAGGTTCCAAAACTACGGTGTCTACAAATCTAATGTTAGTTGGAGAGAAAAGATATTTTAAACAATAACAAATGAAATTACTGTGAAAAGCTAAGATTGTGGTAAACACCAAAAAGAGTACTATATCCTTAACTCTTCATAAAACACGAGGGGGGAGAGAGCAGAATGGTATCTCTCCTGGCTTCCCATGGGTTCAGTGACACATCTACTCTAGTTTCTTTATTATATTAATATATTATTAAAAGTCAATCTTAAGGGCTGGGGATATAGCTGTGGTATAATTGCCTCCCTGGCAAGCACAAGGTCCAGAGTTCAATTCTGGGTACCAAAAAAAAAAACGCTAAAAGTCAATCTTAGGCCAGGGATATAGTTCAGTGGCACAAGTGCCTTCCCAGCTAGCCCAAGGACCCAAGTTCAATTCCCAGAACCGCCCTCCCAAAAAGTCATTCCTAGTTATCCAGTAATCACACAAAGAACATTCTGAGAAAATAAATTGTCCAGTACTTGCACTTCTCCTTCGCTGGTACCAACTGCCAAGCATGTTCCCTTTTTTATCCAGGACACAGAAGATATATAATTACAAGTGAGACTTAAGTCTATGTTTTCAACCTCACTGTGATTTTCTCCGTTCCAAATGTATACAGTAGACCCAAGGGCTATAGCAACAAGATTCTGAAAACTCCAGTCTAGAATATTCAGATCTGTAAGAAAAGTACTTCAAATTGGGATGATTATACAGCCACACAAAAACATTTTTCAATAAACAACTTATTCATAGATAAGGAGGAAAAGTCAATCTCTTGCCTGTGGTCAGCTGGAAAATAGAATCATCAATCCAAGTAGATCGCTTCAAGTTCAAAAATAAAAACTAGAATAGAACCAGGTTGCAGACTCACATTCTAATGAGCCATAATGTTTATTATTTATGCTCAAAATGCACTTACTTAGATGTATTAAAAAGCTTGATAGATTCACCTACCATTATTAGGATACATGGACTTTATCTAACAAATGATTAAAAATAGCCAGGTGTGGTGGCATACACCACTCAGGGGGCTGAGGCAGGAGGATCATTGCAAGTTTGAGACCAGCCTGTGCTACAAAGTGACTCCACGGCCAGCCTGAACTGCATAGCAAGACCCTGTCTCAAAAAGACAAAAAATAAAATAAAATAGTTAAAAAGTAAAAGTACATAATTACTATGGAAACTTCTTAGGTTATCTATATGCAAATGCCACCATCACTTGTAACCAAAAAACACTACCAATAAATCTAGAAAGAATGGTGCCTGATTTATGTTACCTAGAAGTTAACAACTTTCTCTACTCTGTCATAATAGGAACTCTGCTAAGAGAAATCATGTTTGTATGAGCATTTATTAAAATTTACCCTATCTTATTTCTTATGACAGAAACTCCTATCCCAACTGACACATACCAGTACAAAGGTATGATATACACCAGTTGCATTATAGTTACTTAAACCCCTAAAACGCATTCCTTTCACTAATAACAATATAAACTTTGGACAATGTATAAAAAGCAAACACCTGAAGACCCTGGAACATAAGTAAAAGGGGGTAAATTAAATCAGGGCATCAAAACATGGAGAAGCAATCTGCCCAGCAGTGAGTTCCCTGCCTTTTTTTCTTCCTAGCTTTGCCCTAAAGAGACACCAGTCATTGACTGGCACCTGCAGCCAAGATTCTAGTAGAGCTCAAATCATCTTTCTAGTCAGAACAGCCATGGAAATGGGGCTGGGGTGACCAGACTGTGAGGGAGGACATCCACAGAGAGACATCCTCTAACCATGAGTATATGAGCTTACATGGTTCAGCCTATTCCCTCAATCATATAAGTGTAGGGGCGACCAAAGTAGCTTAAAAAGCTTTGAGAAATGAACTGAGATTTGAAACATCCTACAAGTCTCAGCCTAGACTCAGATCCAAACATATGAGAGATAGACCCAAATCAGCATAGTCTACACTTAAGAACTTGATTGGAGATTTTAAAACACAACCCACAGATAGCCAGCCAAAATTAAAATGAGAGCCTAACTAGAACAAAAACATCAACATCCATAGGAGCCAGAGTGAATACAATATAACACATAATTTCCAAGACACATTCAAAATTAGTGGATATATGCAATGGTAAACATAATCAATAGATTTTAATTCTAGCATTAACTAGATATAAGAATTATCAAAGATATTAAAGCAGCTATTAATTCTCCAAGAGACAAGGAAAAACATGAAAAACTTGAATTAGTTAAAAGATAGAAACCTCAGAAGAAAAATATAAAAATAAATTTTCATACAGAGAAAATAGAAACTATAAGACAAAACATTACAATAGAAATAGAAGTTATAAAAATCATAAAGTTAAAATTTTAAAACTAAAATTAGAACATCTGAAAAATTCTCAATCACAAAATGCAAATGATAGACAAAAGCGTCAGTGAACTAGAGTACAGATCACCAGAAATTATTCAACCAGAACATACAGAAAAAGCAAAAACAGAAAACCGAGTGGAGCCCCCAGGTACCTGTAGAATAATATCCAAAGATCTACCACAAGTCTATTTGGACCAAGTCTTAGAAGCAAGAAGAACAAGGCTTCATGTGACCATGGAGTTCTCACCAGAAAACATGGAGATCAGAAGTCAGTGGAACAACATCTGAAAACTGTTGAGAGGGAAAATCTCCCAGACTCAAATTCCATATCCAACAAAAATATCATGACATGGAAGATAAAAAAATCTAAGCAAAGTCCTAGTCAATGGTCTTGATCAGCAAGAAATTGTAAAGGAAGCTCTTCAGGCTAATGAGAAATTATGTAAGAGAGAAACTGGAATCTTCAACATGAAACAGAACACTGAAATTAGTAAACAGCTGGGTAAATATAAAGGACCATCCTTTTCCTCCTAAAAAATTTAAAATGCTTTTTAAATTTTACTTTTTAAAGGCAAAGCACTTAACAACTACAATAAACTAAAAAAGCTATGAAGTTGGAGAGAACTATATGACTACAAGATTTTTATGTATGTCTTGTGTAAAAAGTACAACAGTAATTAAGTATACTTGAGAAACTTTAGATTACATTGTAATATCAAAAACTAACTAAAAACATAATACAAAAAATAGCCAAAAACAATAAACCAGTTAAAATAGAAGTAGAAAAGATGTTCAAAGAATAAGCCTTAGGCAGACCCACAAAAAGATCAGAGAAATAAAGTGAATATAAAACTAGGAAGTTTACATGTCAATTAAAGAAAAAGACAATGGACTGTCTAAGAGGATATATCTCAAATGTGGATGACAGAGTTAGGTACAAAGTAACTGAAAGGCTTTACAGAGAAGGGCTCTTTGGTGATTTTGCATTAGCAGTTTCAAAGGAATAGTGAGATAACCTAACTACAGTGGGCTCAAGACAGTGAGGGGAAGGATGGGAATGGTGGCCATGCCTGTAATCCCAAGCATTCAGAGGCTGAGGCAGGAGGATTGTTATGAGTTCAAGGCCAGCCAGGACTACATATTGATTTCAAGGCCAGCCTGGACTACACAGTAAAACTCTGTCTCAAAAAACAAACAGAAAAAAAGGTAATGTGGGAACAGAAATGGGAAATGGTGAGTATAAACATTTTTTACATGTTTTGCTATCAAGGGAAGGGAAAAAAGGAGCTAGGGCTTGAAAGAAAAGTAGGAATAAAAGTTGTTTCTTTTTACTATGAGTGTTATAGTTTTTAACATTTCTTGAAAACTTATCCTCTTCATTTGGTTGTGATAATAAATTCTCTTGGAGAAGGAGCTTAAAGAGTAGGCAGGTAGCCAGGTGTATTGGCACACTCCTGGAATCTCAGCACTCAGAAGGCTGAGGCAGGGGGATCACTATGAATTCAAGGTCAGCCTGGGCTATACAGCAAGTTTAAGGCGAGGCTGAACTACACATGAGACTTTGTCCTAAAAAACAAAAACAAAAAGAGTAGGCAGGTAAAGAATTATTCCGTTTACTGATTTTGCTTTTGCTCACTCCTTTCTGTAGATGTTTCCTTTCCTTCTGCTCTTCTGTCCCTCACCCAGACAGGCCAGATAGGCTGGCCCCTGCCTTTAACCACAATCATCCAGACTATACTCTAGTTCACCCGATCTTTTAACTACCGGCTTTGTTTCTAATGATCTCCTGAACTTCATGTCTGAAAGCTTCCTTTAATGTAATATTCCAAGAATAGTCTTCCCTCCCCAAATCACCTCCCAGCCAACCAACTTTTCCAGGGATACCAACTTTCTACTGCCTCAAAAACATGTAATATAATTTTGAGAAACATGTAATAATCTTAAATTCACATATATTTACTCGTGGAGGAGAAATGGACCTTAATCTTTGATAGTTCTTCCCTACTAACAGCATTCTGCATAATTTGCTATGAATTTTCCTTTAATGTATCTCTTAATCAACAACTCTCAAATAAACCTAAATTTCTACATCTGACTTTGAATTTCTGTATTAGCTGCATCCACCTATCTATATAGCAGTCCCTAATGTATCTTCTCATTGTCATTATTTTTCGGTCACCAACATCATGCCTTTGCTCATTGTGCTAACAGAACCAGAAATGCTCTCCATTCTCCCTCTACCCTTACAAACCCTACTGATCTTTCAAGACCCAGCATAAATTTAACTTTTTTTTGTCTCTTTTTTTTTGAACTGTGCAGTTCAGGCTGGTCTTGAGCTCACTTTGTAGCCTAAGCTGGTCTCGAACTCACAACAATCCCCCTGCTTCAACCTCGTGAGTGCTGGTATTACAGGTGTGTGCCACCATGCCCAGCTTAAATTTTAATACCTTGACAAAGTCTTTGTGGACAATTCCAGAGCTCACTGAGCTTCTTATATTCCTTATAGCTTATGATACTGCATAATTCATTATTTAGGTTCTGCATTGGCATGTTGGCATCAATGTCATGTGAGTTAGTCCTATTGCCCTAACTACATAGATTACAAGCTAGGTACATAACAAGCAAACTCATTGTACTGTAGTAGTTTAGTTGAGTAGATTTACCCATGTTTAAAATATGGTAGAATGACCAACATGTGCATAGTTCATTCTAATAGAGTAAAACAAAAATGTAGTTACAGGTAACAATTCTCATGCCCCATCACCAGCAATACCCATTCCTAAATGTGAAATTTGCCCAAGGAAAATCCAGTCACCTTAACCTTTGTTGCATGGCACATCCTTTGGACAGGAGACACAAGGGCTATTTGGTTCTAACAGAATCAAATTTCAAGTTTAGTCCAGAACATTGGATGCACTTTGTCCTTTCAACTTGACAATTCAAAATAACTTACAGTAGTCATTGCGAAGGCCAGTAAGATGAATTTTCACCTCTGGTTGCCATGTGGGACAGTTCACATCTCTGACCTTTTGAAGATGGAAGGATTCATCTCTGACCCCATCTCTGCAGCCTGCAAGAAACAAACAGTTCTACGTATCTCCTGATTCAGAAAGTACAGTATTTATCCTTAAGAGCAGTATAAGAACACAGAGTAGAAAAGAAAGCAGTCATTATAAGACTACAGTATGAACAATAAGAAAAGAAAGGAAACAAAGAGAACTTCAGTATCAAACAACATTTAAAAATTATTCAGTGGCAGTTTTTAATTAAAAAATACGTGAGTTTTAGACCTAAATGTAGATGGAAGGCCTTTTGGGGAACACAGAGCTATTACATTATGCTTTGAATATTTATTCAGTCATTTGAGATTTTAAAATCAAAGTGAGTTTTACATATCTGCATATCCATCACATGTACATATACCTTACAGACTTAAGGCTTATTCTGCATCTTTGTCAACAAATGGTTGTTGGTTCATTGAATCTAGCTTTTTCTCTCATTATTTGTGTATTAAATGACACCAAGTTACTACTTCTGGTTAATTTTACCCATAACTATCTCAGATCAAGATCATATCTTTTCTTTTAAGTTCTCACCAAAAGACTCCACTAAGTCCAACCACATGCCGCTGTCTTATCATCTCCAACCAAGCACTCAGTTTATGATCAAACTGATAATGATAATATTAGCAAAAACCAAGACAACGTAGGTGATTGTGGTCTCCGTGACCAAATGGTTTCTGATAAAAGCATGAGGGTGTCACACATGAAGAAGTTAGGAAACCAAATGGTTACTCATAAATTCCTACCTCAGTGTTAGCAAGGAAGACCTGCAGTTGTGGACAGAACCGCAAACTTGCTAGAAATATTCAGCCATGCTAATTTTGCTTATTGAAAGATTTTTAAAAGTCAATACCCAAGGAATCAAAAAAACCCTCCTAGAATTAATTAAGGTTGAAGATACATGACGTTAATATATAAAAGTCAGTTTCACTCTTCTATATCAGCAATGAACAATTGAAATTTGAAATTTAAAAAATAGCTTTTATAATAGTACCCAAAATATAAAATACTTAGGGATAAATCTCAAAAATATGGATAAGATATATATGAAGAAAACTAAATACTCTGAAGAAAGAAATGAAAGAAAATCTAAATATATGGACAGATATTTCAAGGATAGAAAAGCTCAATATTATTAAGATATCAGTTCTTCCCAATTTGATATATAGATTCAACACACTCCCAATCAAACCCAGCAAAATATTTTGTGGACACTAACAAACTAATTCTAGGGGGCTGGGGATTTAGCTCAGCGGCAAAAGCGCCTGCCTGGCAAGCGCAAGGTCGTAAGTTCGGTTCCCGGTTCCAGAGAAAAACAAAACAAAAAAAAAAAAAAACCAAACAAACTAATTCTAAAGGTTATATTGAGATGTACAGACCCAAAATAAGCAACCCAATATTGAAATAGAAGAAAAGGAAAATATTGTCACTATCCAACTTCAATACTTACGATAAAGCTACACTAATCATGACATTACAGTATTAGCAAGAGAGTAAACAGATCAATGGAACAGAACACAGAACCTACAAATAGACCCACAACTGATTATGGACAAAGGGGCAAAGTCAATACAATAGGTAAAAGATAATTTCTTCCACAGTGGTGCTGGGATAACTGTACATCCACATGTAAAAAAATTAATATAGACACAGACACTACCACTTTACAAAAATTAACTCAAAATGGATCATAGACATAAACTATAAATCTCCTAGAAGATAACATAGAAGAAAACCCACATGAATGGGATTTAGCCATACATTTTCAGATACAACATCAGAGGCACAGTCTATGAAGGAAATCATTGATAAGCTGGGCTTCACTAAATTAAAACTATGCTCTGTGAAGACACTGTCAAGAAAATGAGAAGACAAGCCACAGAGCAAAGAAAAATATTTGCAAAGGACACATTTTATGAAGGGCTGCTGTCCAACATATGCAAATAAACATTTAAGTTCTTAAAACTTAACAATGAGAAAGTGAAAAATAAAATTTTAAAATGGGCAAAAGATCTGGACAATTCACCAAAGAAGATACAGTGATGACATATGACACAGATAAGATACCCAACAAGATATGTCATTAGAGAACTGCAAGCTGAAACAAGAGAACACCACACTTGTGTCTCAGTGGCCCAAATCCAAAACATTGACAACAAATACTGCAAAGATATGGAGCACTGAAACACTCATTCATTGCTCCTGGAATGCAAAACGGTAGTCACTTTGGAACACACCTTGGCACTTCCTTAGAAAACCGATTGCTATCATACAATCTAGCAATTGTGCTTTGTTTTTACTTAGATGAGTTGAAAATTGACGTCCACACAAAAATCCTGAACATGAGCCAGGAATGGTGTGCACATACCTATAATCCCAACACTATAAAAGGCTGAGGCAGGAGGATTCCAAGTTTGAACCCAGCCTCAGCAACTTAACAATTTAGTGAGATCCTGTCTCAAAATAAAAGGACTGGGGAGTAACTCAGTGAGAAGGCCCTGGGTTCAGTTCCCAGTACTGGAAAAAAAAAAAAAAGAACATGTTTAGTGGTTATAACAAGTTTATTCATAACAGCTTTCATTACAAGGCTTGGAAGAAACCAAGATGTCCTTCAAGAGGTCAGTGGATAAAATCTGGTACTGCAAGATATATACAAGGTGTGATTGAAAAATACAGTAAAATCTTAAATTTTTTTAAATGTATTACAGCAAAAGATACATGGTACCCTCAAAAGTCCCCTCAATTAAAACACAGCTATCCCACATTCTTGCCACTTTCAGAAGCAGTTCTGAAGTCCGCTCTTGAGAGCATCTTTAGTTGTATTGTCATGGCTGCTTCACATCCTATATTGATTCAAAATATTTACCTTGCATTGTCATTTTGACTTTGGGAAGAGCCAGAAGTCACATGGTGCCAGAGCTTGTGAATTAAAGAGATACCATATTACAAGCCACTTTTCCATTGGATGACACTTACAAGCAGTACTCACCATATTTTTATCACACCTCATAAAGACAATCATGAAAGAAAGTGTCCCGAACTGCTTCACAAAGTGGCAGGAGTGATAGGAAGAGTGCATCTGATGCCAGATTAATCCCTATGAGAGGGATTAATACCAATGTGTCCTTTACTGTAATAACTTTTAATTATTGGTCATGCCACATACACAACATCTTCAGCACTGAACACAAATGAGCTTTCAAGGCGTGAAAAAGCATGAGGGGAACTGAAATGCATATTACTAAATGAAATAAGCCAGTTTGAAAAGGTTAAATATTGAATGATTCCAACTATACAACATTATGGAAAAAGAAAACCTATGAATACAAAACAAAGGTTGTCAAGGGAAAGAGAAGAATGAATAGGCAAAGCACAGAGGATATTTAGGACAATGAAAATACTCTCTATGATACCATAATATTCAATGCATGTCATTATATATTTGTCAAAAGTCCATAAAATAGAAAAACCCATTACAATATCCATAAAGTGAACTCATGTAATGAATTCATATCTTCAAAATTCTGAGTGGGACTGGAACTTATAGTCAAATTTTGAATCAAGTATAAAACCAGAAACGCATTTTCATAAACAGTGGCTCTAATGTCAGAGAAGTCTCAGGATGACAGTGGGACAACTAGACCAGCCTGGTTAGCAGCTTGTAGGGAGGTCACCAAGGAAAAGAGGGAGCTGGAGAGAAAGCACATGGAAGATGTTATCATCAGCTGTGGAACAAAACATTGGTATAATTAGGGGAAACATTAATAACTATTAATCCTAGAAAGAAAGTTACCCTAGAAAGAAAGAACACTTACCATGACTACTTGGCTCAGTGGTAAATATAGTTGTATAGTAATATTATAGAAATACTATGAATTTTTCTTTTCTAAAGTATGCTATAAGCATGTCCAGAGACTGAAGAAATAATGAAACAGGAGGAAACTAAGTGCTTATCTACTAAACTAGTAAATCACGACTATGTCTAAAATAGCAGTTTACCAATATTATGAAATAGCAGTTTACCAATATTATGTAGAGAATACACTTAATATCAGGGGGTACCTGGAAGAACTAAAAGTAGTTTCCTCTAGAAAAAGGACTTGGAAGTACAGCTAGTTAGGGCAGAGGATTATGAGAACTGTTCACATATACAGTTTAAAGTAAGGTGGAGATGAAGGAGGCAGGGAGAGGAGGGGGAAAGAAGGGTAAATGGAAAGCTTTTGCCCCACACCTTTCCAAATGCACTGGGACTCTTCGCAAAGCTGCATTTTCCCATTAATTTTCTGGATCACTTTCTGGGCTGAAAATACCTGGTTTAGGCATTTCTGAAAATAAATACAAACAAAGATAATGCTTCTTAGAAACACATATGTACATCTCAGATGTGATGCATGAGAAAGAGTTAGACCTGAATATTTACTAGGAAGTTTATAGATTCCACAATGTCAAAGCCAACACTACAATAATAACTACATTATTAATCACTGTATAATTAACAATGTTAAACATTTTGCATATATTATTTAAATCCCCTCAACAATTGCATATAGCAGGTACTACTTAGCTAAGCTAAAATCCTATTATTCTCCTAACATATAATTCTATTTAGCCTATAACCAAAGTTGGGGTTTGGGGCTCTTTTTGCAAGGTGAACAATATAATACGGGACACATATTTTATAAAATTATTTATAATAGTCACCCAAAAAATGGTATACAAAAGAGTACAGGAAATCTGTCCACAAACTATAGGCCAGGAATCCAGCTGAGGGCCTGAATCCCATGAAAATATCCTACCTGAACCCAACTGAAGACCTAGAACCCATAACA
>NW_004955446.1:12491290-12519121 GCF_000276665.1 Chinchilla lanigera | reverse complement strand
AGTGCCAACAAGGTCCCGAGCTCCTCAGAGGATGAAAACAGCCAAGATTCTTTTTCATTCACTTATTCACAGTATACAGTATTTAAATTTATGTATATGGCAATCACGGACCTTGAAGTTTACACAGATGTCTCATTGACAGCATTGTTTTAGTATTGTGGTTTCTCCCTTAATGTGATGTCACATTATGAACATTGCTTGTCAATAAATCATGGTTTTTATGTATTTAAGACAGAAAAAATAACCATAAAGCAAAGTTGCCCAATCTCAGCACTGTTGGCACTTTGGGACAGATAAGTCATTGTCAAGAGAGCTGTCCTGCACACTGCAGAATGTTTAGCATCCCTGGAATGACCTAGTAGCTGCCCTCCTGATTGTGAAAACCAAAAACATTTTTCAGACATTGCCAAATGTACCTTGGGATACAAAATCATCCTCAGCTGAAAACCACTGCTACAAAACAATGTTTTTTTTTAATTGCCTGCTGATCAGTAGTTCAATTTTGCTTTTGACAGGTTCACTTCTTCAGAGTCCCATAGAATCCCACAAAGCTGAACAAAGCACTGTCCAGTACATGCTTCACTTCCCTACCCAGGGATGCTCTTTTCTAGATGAGATCTACTTATTCCTTTAATTAGCATCTCAGCACAGAGCTCCCTGAATATGAATTCTGAAGGTGTCCATAGCTCTGCAAGCCCTCACTGTAGAAAAACTCTCCAGACGATTGGTGAGAGCCAATAAAGACTACAATGCTTTATGTAAAAGTATTTCCATCTTTTTCAGTGCTACTTGATGTCTAGCCATGACAACAGTTTCCACTGTCCCCTGCCAGAGTCATTCAGTGATACCTGGATAATGTTCTATCTGTGTAACAATTGCTCTAAGAGGTATCTTATAATCCCACAGACAGAGCCACCAACCTTGCTGCTACCAGTTACTAGATAGAAAAAGGGGAAGGAAAAAGGAAGTCCCCAGGGTCAGGGCAGTAAATCTCCAATCAGCAGTAGAGGGTGGAAAGGACAGTGACATTAATAACCTAGCCCAGGGATGAGGCAAACTACACCCATAGTTATCTCAGTAGAATTCTCTAGTGATCCCCTAACCCTAAATCCACACCCAACAACAAGGCCTTAACGAAAGACTTGTTCCAATACATTTGTTTCCAATTGTATAGGAATTCAGTAATTTGAATTTACACTCATAATGTCTGCTTGTTCCTCTAGCATGTTATATATGGCAAACCCAGATGGAGGCACACACTAAAAGAGTAATTTAGCCTAACTTGAAAAGTTATGACTTTTCTAGTTCAAAGGCTTTAAAATGAAACATTGATTCCTTCAGACACTCTTCACTAAATTTGGTAAACCTGAAAACATGCCATTGGTATAATGTGTCCATAATACTTAGACTGTATTCCTAAGGTCTTAAAATGATAAGAGATACCTAAAAGAATAAATGAACTTAACCAAGAGACAAACAATAACAAAGATTTAAGACAATAACTAAAAGACCATCTCCTAGGAGGAAAATTGGATTTATTCTCAGAAGCCCTAAAAGGCAGACCTAGTCAGTGCTGTAGAAAGAGCTCTTGGCCAAGAGGAAGCACACCATGGCTGTTGTCTTTCTTTACTCCTTAATGGTTATTCCCATTTTTACTTTTTGATTGGTCCTAACAACACTTATATATTGGGGGAATTTTTTTTTTTTTTTGTCTTTTTTGAGACAGGGTCTCCTTATGCAGTTCAGGCTGGCCTTGAGCTCACTTTGTAGCCCAGGCTGGTCTTGAACTCGCAACGATCCTCTTGCCTCAGCCTCCCAAGTGCTGGGATTACCGGTGTGCACCACCACACCCGGCAAACAAAGGTAATAGCATTGTATCGATTTTTTTTTTCTTTTTTGGAGTACTTGTATTTATGTCTTTCGCTTTTTTGAAGTACTTCTATTTATGTACTTCTATTTATGTCCTTGATTATTTTGTTTTTGCTGTATTTTGATTTTTTTTGTCAGGAATCCATCATTAGCTAAGCAACTCTGTACTCACATTTGGACCTCAGTTGTTTGAAGTTCTCAAAATGTTGCCTCTTCAGTTTTTTCCCTTTGCCTACCTGGCCTTTGGAGACATTTTCCTTCCCATCTCTGTCCAGTGCATGAGATGCCGTGCAAAAATGGAGGGCAGAGTTATTTGTTTCAGAGCTGCCTTCGACAGGAGTCTTTGGTATTTCTTTATAAGATCCTACAAGACAGACATTTAGCTTTGAAGTTGGATTTTAAAAACAGGTAATCACATTGATTAGAAGTCTAGTCTTGGCATCTTTGACAGTAGAACAGAATGTGATGGCCCAAGTTCTTGTGTCAAATCCCGGGAAGGGAGTGGAAGGAAGGGAAAGAGATAGGGTCTTACCCAGAACATTGGGCTCATAGTTGAACACTCATGAGAAACTGCCTCAATGGCTTTACCACAGGAAGGAAATGCCAAGATTAAAGATCTGACTTTACCTATAGCCACAACAGAGGCAATGCTTTACTTCTTCATGGCCAAAACAGATTTGCATATTTGGAGAATGGACAGAAAGAGTTTGCCAGTTTAAAATGATGGTGCAAAAAGTAGCTGGTTTGCCCAAGCTATGATCATCCTGCCAGGAAGTCACTGTGGGATGCTTGTTAGCCATTAAGATCACTACGTGATGATCAGCATATCACTTTGCCTCTCACCCTTCCCCTTGTGGCAAGATGTTGTAAAGTTAGCTTGAGATAGCATCAGTGGAGTACTTTCTAAGCTAAAATAAAAGCCAGTGTTATTTGCATCAGTATTTTTTCATATTCTCTTCCCAAGACTGAAAAATCATTCTTCTATATTAGACTTTTAACTGCCCTGGAAACCTGTCAAGTCATCCTCTAAAACTAAGTACCTGCCATATCACTTGTTCATCAGAGGGATGAAGGCCTCTTGGTCCCCTGCCACATGAAATCCCCTCTATATTTGCCATGGTATATCATCTCCACTGTCCCTACAGTCTGGCTCCTCAAGTCCTGGGATTCAAAATTTAACAGAAATATATTCCATTAAGGAGGAAGAGTGATGAAAGCATAAAATGTTCCTCAAAATTTTAGATTTTGCTCTTGTCCTGAGAAATTAACATGGTTGCTTTATATTTATAAAAAAGCATATATCAGAAAAGGCCAGCTCACAGAACCTCAAGTGAGACAAGAAAAGCTGTGATTGGGTGCAAGTTCTGACAATCAATCCACTTATAAACAAAGAGGTCAGAGCCAGGCGTAATGGTGCATCCTGAAAATCTCAGCTACTCAAGAGGCTGAGGCAGGGGATCTCAAGTTGAACACTAGTCTCAGAAATTCAAAAAGACCCGCTCTCAAAATAAAAATTTTGAAAGGGCTGGGGATATAGTGCAGTGACAAAGTGCTTGCCTAGCATGTGTGAAGCACTGGGTTCAACCTCCAGTACCACAAAATAAAACAAAAACAAAGTGGTCAGGCCCACTAGGCTAAGAAAGCAGAGACCTCTCAGGTTTGGTGCGCAGAGCATGACTGCAAATGAATATCTATAAAAGTCCCCTTTGGATGGGAAGGATCTTTAGTATTCACAGTTATGAAGCAGGAAGAGAGAAATCCTACCACCAAAACACTGAGAAATCAGTGTATCTGATTTCTAATATTATGCAGGAAGTAAAATGGATTTCTGCATAATATCTAATATTATGCAGGAAGTAAAATGGATTTTCTTATAAACTCCTTTTGACTAATAATCTATCTCTTAGAATTTTGAATTTCTCGGGCTGGGGATTTAGCTCACCGGCAAAGCGCCTGCCTGGCAAGCGCAAGGTCGTGAGTTCGGTTCCTGGTACCAGAGAAAAACCAAAAAAAAAATTAAAAATAAATAAATAAATAAATAATTTAGAACCCTCAAAGAAAAAGGAAGCCCCTAGCTTTAGTCAGCTATCCTCCCCAATTACAATGGGCTACAAAAGACAGTTATTAATAGTGATCTTTCTTACAATCATGTGTCTCCTGTAGCTGCAGTCAGTTAATGTCAGTATTGAAACATCATTACATGAAAATTTCATTGATGTGAAAAGATTCGAGCTCCCTTGCAATCTGCATAACTACAATGCTTCAATAAGAAGAATTCATACTATTTGCAATATTTGTCTTCATAAACTACTGATGATTAAAATATTACAGCATGTTGCCTAGGAATTTGAAAGGGAAGGACAGGAATTAAATCACTAGATGACAGCATATTTTGCTTCTGAAGGCCATGTCCAAATGACAGTGACATATCTCAGAAAAAGCTTGTGTTTTAGGACTCTGATAGGTGGATCATGAACCTGGTCCATCACAGTGGGCTTCTGGTGCCCATTTCCCTTCCCCTATCCATCTCCCAGCAAGTATGAGACTGTCTCTCTCCGTCTCCCTCTCTCTCCGTCATCTTTCCTTCCCTTTCCCTCTCCTTAGTTTTCTTCCTCCTCACTCCCTCCCTCTTTCCATCCTTCCCTTCTGCCTTGTTTCCTTTACTTTCTCTTTCTCTCATCCTCTCCTGCTTTCATCTTTTTCTTCTCCAACTTCACACCTGATTATAGCAATAATAATGTGTATCTTTTCTGACTGCCATAAAACAGGAAACTTTACTAGAGTCATTAAATCCTACACTTTGCAAAGCAAAAGTATATATATTGTGCATACAGACATTTGCATAGTCATATAGTAATACATACAATCCTTGCAGAAGTATCATCTAGCAATACAAGTTTCAGAACCATATCTAAAACATAAGGAGGGGAGGGTAATGAGGAAGAAAAGAAGAATCAGGATATATTACATACAGGTACAAATTCCCTATGATGAATGTATGATAGAGACCACTACAAAGCAGCTCTTAGCAGGATTTAAACTAACCAATTGGCTT
Source organism: Chinchilla lanigera (assembly GCF_000276665.1). NCBI lineage: Eukaryota > Metazoa > Chordata > Mammalia > Rodentia > Chinchillidae > Chinchilla > Chinchilla lanigera. The sequence continues at coordinate 12,514,197 of NW_004955446.1, read as the reverse complement.
TCCATGTTTACTTGTGAGTCTGTCCAAGGTCTAGGCCCCATATCTGGAGATGGGCCAAGGACTTTTAGCAAGTGAACCATTATGAGTCATTGGTCCCAACTGAAGCCTGTAATGGTGGGTAAAGCCAGGAAGCCTCAAAGGACAAGACAAGGTCACAGCTAAGGACACCTGGATCCAACCTCAACTAGATAAAGACTGTAGTTGCAGGTATCTCAGCCCTGGGTGGAGACCTTCCTGGAGATAATATAGTGCTCCTAAATTAACTTAATGTCCTACTTAGAGAGGCCTTTGAGCAGTTCCCCCCTTTCTTCATTATTCACCCCCCTTGTTTTGATAACTAAATAAATAAGAGCTGCCCAGAGAAGATCTCTGTCTTAGCTTCCAGAGAATCTCAGATTCCATGAGAGGGTTTTGATCCTCCTGGAGCCCTAAAATCATACCATGTAACTCTTTGATTTAAGCCTTTACACTCTGCTCCTTTGGAATGTGATCATTATGTATATCAAAAGTGTACCAATAAAATTTATTTTAAAATAATAACATATGGTATATGGCCAGGGGATGCATTTTGAGTCCTTGCATAAGGAACTATACTACAGTTTAGTAAGTTAACTATGGTACCTGAAAGCCTAACTAGAAATATACTTGTATAACAGATGGCGGGGTCTCAGCCAATCACAGCAGCAGCTTCAGTTAGTCAGCCACCCACTGATCAGATCATATTCTAATGAGGCAAAGGCCCAACTGCAGCCAGTGAGCTCCTGTGCCTCACTTCATTTTCTGTCCATAAATGCTGCCTGCCCACCTTGCTGGGTGGCGCTCCCAGAACCTCTTTGGCTCTGAGGACTGCCAATGTGAAAACAGTTCTTTGTTCACCTAAACTGATATAATTTTCTTTTAATACACTCTTTCCTTTGGTCTTGTTTCATTAACACCTTATCTTGGAAATTTCTTATTCAAAGGGAGAGAAAGGGAAAAGCAGTTAACTAAATATGACACTAGAGAGTTCTACAAGAAAAAGATCGTCTCAGGAATACATCCTTTTTAACAATTCAAGACTGAGCTCACCTAGAGTCAAGGAGGCTTTCTCAGGCGTTATCTTCAGCACTGTTCCCACAGATTCTGAGATATTGCTGACTGAATGCTCATCCCCAAAGGAATAGGTTTCCGAATCCCTGATTTGACTTTGCTGCCATCTTGTGGTGAGTGGGCTACTGGCCACAGGAACTTCAGCTGACAGCCTCTTCACAATTGTGCTCTTGAAGCTGGAGTACGGCGTGGTAACTGAATCCAATACCTGTTTAACACAAAGACAGCTGTAATTTATAGTGTCTTCAATGATACAAATGTAAAAATTCCTTAAAAGAGAATTACATGTGGCTAATACAACGCAAAATACGCATGTATGAGATTTTCATGACCTAAGAAAACATTATAAATGTATTTTAGATACCGTTACAAAATTTGAGCTTCTGCTCAAGTGTCTTTGGATGTACCAAAATAGTTTAAGGGTAATTATATTTAAATTTAAAATGTAACATGAAATAACACTACACTGTGAAATTTAGACGTTTTGTATCAATTTCCCCACTTTTCAAAGTTGTTAGCTGATTCTAACTAATTTGAAACACTGTGGGAGTAAGCAGAAAGTCTGCAGGCCACAGTCAGGTGGCCTCTGTAACACTGCTCAAGTGACCCTTTATCTTGGAGCCACCAGGTTTGAAGATACATTTCATTCACACACAAAAAAAGCATGATAGACAAAGGAGGCACTTGCTCCAAGTTTTTCTCGGCATCTTAGAATTTAAACATACAATTTTTTAGAAAACAAAATCTTGAGTTTTAAAAAAGGAAAACAAAGAAGAATACATCTGTGACATGTCAGCTATGAAAAATGATGAAGAACTTTCACACTAACAATCACATTGCCTTTCTTTGTAGGTCTCTGCTCCTCGGGCTCAGACATTGCTACTCTGTCCACCTGGATATTCCCCTCTTGGGATCTCTTCCCCAATTCTCTGCCAGGATAACTCCTAGCCCACCTTCAAGGCTAAATTCATCAACAACTCCTTCAGGAAAGTGTCTCAGAAATTCCCTTCATCCTTGTTGCAAAAGCATTTGTCAGCCTGTGGTAGGCCAACTAATGGTCCCTAATGATATCCAGGTCCCAATTCCTGGAACCTGTACATGTTAAAGGGGGAAAAGGCAAAGGAGTTTTTCAGATGTGGTTAAATCAGGGACCAGCCTGCATTACAATAAGATACTCTTCTGGATTATCTTGGTGAGCACACATAACCTTGTAAGAGAAAGGCAGAGGGAGATTTGACTGTGCACAGAGCGGAGACGGCAACATGATCGCGGAGCTGAGACTGCAGTGCTAATGTCCGTAAGCCCAGAGGTGCTGGCAGTCAGCAGGACCTGGAAGCAACAAGGCATGGATTCTCCCCAAGAGCCTCTGGAAGAAGCGAGACCTGCCAGCAGCTTGGCTTTGGCTGAAGGAACCTGATCTCAGACCTGACAGAAAATGCATGTGTCTTTCAAGCCACCAAGTTTGTGGTAATTTGTTACAGCAGCCAGACTGTAATATACTGATGCACAGCCTGTCTTGGATTTCACAGCTCACTATGTGAAGAGCATCACAACAGTGAATTAATAATAACATTTATCAAGAGCTTAATGTGCCAAGTAATGGGTTATATAAATTAGATTATGAATTTCATCATAATCCTATGAGGTAGATACTATTATTACCCTATTTTATACAGTTGGAAAATAAAACTTAATAGAGTTAAATAACCTGAGCAAGGATTCAGGTTTAGGCTACTGAACAGTAGATGTACAGACATCATCTCTATGAGCGGCATTCTTTGGAATATGCAGTGCATAACCTTCACAACCAGCTGGAGCAACACTGTCAAGGTTTGAGCTCTAACAAATCAGTCAAGACCCTGTGCTTTTAGTATCTATGCTCACCATCCACTTTTCTGCATATTTTTTAATTCTCTCCTCTTATATCACACACTCCTGAAGAACAAGGACTTCATCTTTCATTCTATTTTCCTCAAGGCATAGCATGTTTACTGGCATCTAGGAACTCCATAATGAATGAATGAATGGACCTCTTTCTCTAGAGGCCATGAGTGCTAAAAAAAAAAAAATTAGAAAGACACAAGAGATTTAAACATGAATCCAGAGGCAAGGAAATAGGCTACTTTCTTTCTTCTCTATTAAAAACAATTTTCATGTTGGACAAGGTAAAACAAACATTTCCACAGAAACTGGAGAGTGACATAAATAAAGCAATAAAAGTGCACCTGGGGATTTTTAAATAAGTCCAAGTCTCTTGGATGAGGTAAATGACACCCAAGAGTACTGACAGCAATTGCAGAGCTAATACTGATACTTCTCATTGGTCTATGGGAAAAAATTACAAATAAGAAAAATGTCCTCCACAGACAAATGTTTTCATGATTTCCAAATTGGGGGATGGGTAGCATGCAGGTAACTAGGATTAAGTTTGTTGCACGCATCCTAGATGAAACAAGTCTTCTCCAATCTATGTTAGCCTGAGTAAGTCCCTGTGATGAGCTGTAGAGGTTTCTCCCTGGCTTTACTTATTCCTCAAGGCTTGTTACCAGTGGCTTAAGTGGAAATTTATTTAGTAAAGTTGTTGATTATTTTAAGTTGAAAAAGGTTAAAATAGTAAAGAATTCAGAATAAAATCTGAAACAAGGATCAAAAGCAACAAAGTTAAATCCAAGATTTTTTTCATTGTAGAAGCAAAAGAAGAGAATTGAAATGTAGTTAGACAATCACCACTAAGAGTAAACTGCATGATGAAACTGCCTTTTTTAAAAAGCAATACAGTTTTAGGTCTCATTAAGTGAAAGAAAAAAAAAAAAAACAGTGTCAGAATAGCAGAAAGCAAAATCCCATTTTTTGGAGACCAGTCAGAACTCATCTGGAGAAATAAATGGCTCCAGGCTGAGGAGTGTTCTTTAAGATGGGGGAGAAGCGGGCCAGGATTCAAAGCCCAAGTTCATCTGGAAGATAGGGATGGCAGTGACAAGGGTCACAGTAAGCACGATAAAAGAGTAACATCCCAACATATGGGATGGTCCCCCTTGGGTGACGTAAGAGAACCCCGTGTGTTTGGGAGAAAGAAGACTCCAAAGGCACTCTCTTCAAACTTTTAAAGGGATGTAATTTAAGAAAAAAAAGAAAAACTTACTTTGCATGACTCCCTATGGCAAAACCAGATCCAATGAATGGAGGAGGCAAATTTTTATTCAATACAAAGAACTTTCAAAGACAGCACAGTTTCTGTTAACACTGAAATTCTCCATCAGTCCTTCCACTGGCAACATATGCGCATGCTTTGTAGTGGTACAGATAAACATTTTTAATAGTTCTATATTTTAATGTAAATTTTAAATGTTTTAAATTTTTCAGTATTTTGATATAAAGTTTTGCCTTATAGAATATTAATTTGTGTGAAATAAATTAATATATGCAAATAAAAATGTTAATAACAAATGATATGCAAAAATCACAGAGGTGACATGCAAATGACTACAGGCTTAAGAAACTGCTATTTCATCTTCAATGTTTTTAAACTTTTGTTCCCAGATCTATCTCCTGCTGAGGAAATGCCTGTTGCATAGTTTTAAATGACTCAAGCATTTATTAATAGAGAGGAAGAGGAAGATAAGAAAAATAAGACAAAGAAGGGAAAAGGGATGAATGCCTTGATACTTCAAGCACATCAGTTCAGTTTGTTTACTTTAAGAATTCACATCATATTGACACTATATTGGGAGGAATTCAGAGCACCAGAGCCAAAAAATAAATAGAAAGGAACTTGGAGAGGTTAAAATAAGGTCAGGAAGTCACAAAATGAAACAACTGAGAAAAGAGAAATAAATACATCTAGTAATAAACAATGTGACATACAAACATTCAATGGGTACGGAAAACCTGGACATTCCAGAAAAGACATGATAGTGATGCCAGAGTCTTCCAAGAATCTCCTAACAAAGATGAAAGTAATAAAAATGTTCCCGTGAGCTCTCAGGCATGTCCCTCCTTGGCCCTCCTTAGCCCTAACCACCACCCTACCCACAGTAGCCCATTACACCACTGCTCTGTCCATAAAGTGCTTCAAATTTAGTCTCTCTCTCTCCTTCTCTTTCTCTCTCTCTGTATCTCTCTCTGTCTCCGTCTGTCTCTCTGTTTCTCTCTGTTTTTCTCTCTCTGTCTCTCTGTCTCTCTGTCTCTCTCTCTCTCCCCTCCCCCCATCTGTGCTACAAATTGAACCAAGGTGCTCGCACATACTAGGCAAGCACTGAACTACTGAGTTATGCCTCCAGCTCATCTCATTCTTGAGCCCCAAATTTGCCTTCACGTCCCAGGGGACAGTACAACCCAACCCAACATTGTTACGCTTCTATACATAGTGGTAATGTACTGTATATTTTTACAAGCTAAATGAAAAAATTTTAGATGTTTTCACCAAAAACAGGAAATGTTTGAGGAGATAAGACATGCTTACCTTGATTTAAACAGTGCACAGTGTATATATGTATCAAAACATCACATGAGTATCTTATAAATACGCACAATTTTTGTTTCTATACATCATCAGTTTTGAAGAATAAATCAACCTACCAAGATCATTTTCAAGCACGCATTATCTATTACATTCCACTGCCAGAGCCTGTCATTGGCGGCTCTACAGCCTCATAAGCATCGGTCCCCTTCCTTCTATCCCGTTGGCAAAGGCTGCTTCCCTCAGCCTCTGTCTTCTCTTATCTGGACTTGTTGCTCTGCAGACTTCCTATGATGTGTTCCAGATAACTTCAGTACACATGGCAAGCTTCTTTGTTGTTATTCTCCACTCTCTCCTCCCTTTGGACTCGTAAGTGATTTCTTATGAAACGAAATGTCTCAGATGAATAAAACCTCTTTGCCCAAGTACTGCTAAGCAATCTTGTCTCTCTTTTTTTCTTCTAAATAAATGTATTTTAATTATTACAAAACTATGTTTTAATGAAGATAAAATAATTTGGATTATGGATTTGAAAATCCTAAACTCTCTTCTTGGTTGTTCCATTCACTAGTTCTATGATCTTGGCTTCTTCTCATTTCAAACTTCTTCCCGTTTCAAAGAATTGTTGTGAAGGAAATAATATACTCTGAAGGACATCACATGCACAGTAAACTTTATAAGCAAAAGTCATTTTCATACCAAGTATAGCATAGAGCTAAAAGTACTTTCTGCCTTCTAATTCTTCCCATCTGGAAGATGTTCTCATATCTCCAAAACTGATTTTAAATGTGTATGAGGCTGTAATTTGTATCCTCCCTAATGCCTGAGTTGATTGATTAACTGAGTCCATTGCTTTATCCCATTATTGACCCTTTGGTTTGGCCTTCAACTAATCAATCTCTACCTCCTCTTTAGACAGCTTTCCTTCATCTACTGAAAGAGTGCTAGTGATTGTTCTAGCGTACTGCCACTCCACAAAGAAATCTGTAATTGTTACATGTCTGTGGTCTGAGATTAGTCTTTCCAGAGACAGAACATGGAAGCAATGACAACAGATCACCAGAACTGAAGATAATGATATCAAAACAGGCCCAGAGAGAGAAGCACAGGGGCCAAATCTGTGTTCATTAGACAATATTCAGATCAGCGGTTCTCCAAATTATCATCTTGAATGTTTGGTTAATGGACCTAGGTGGAAAGTTATACAGCAAGTTTTCACTGTTTGAGCTCTTCAGCCTCAGGATCATTAAGTTAACACAACACCTCTCATTTCATCCTTCACAAGAGATGTGCACTAAAGCTTCCAAACTAGTGTTTATATATAGTGCATCTTCTGATCAAAAACCAACCTAAGCCAGAGAACTGCATACTTGTTTACCCAACATGCTGGTTTATACAACAAGCACTTGGACATTTGTACAGCATAATCTTGGCCTTCTCAAAACCATTCAGCTCCAGATCACTTGATGAGAGTTTCTATACTTAAACTACAATGGGCTAGAAACTATCATAATGATTTTATCAAAATAATAACATGCCATGTGGCCCTGTCTGAGGGTGGTCAGTCAGTGGTTTTCAGAGGTAACCACTCCATCACCCCATCTCATAGCACAATTATAACAGGATGGATTTACAGGGCTCAAGCTATAGCAGTCTCTTGCTTGGGCAGCCTGAGGAGTTAGCTAAAATATCTAGTACAGAACGCATGCTAAGAATAAAAAAAAATAATGTATCTGCTAAGGAATTTTTTAAAATTGCATTCTAAAAGTTCTCAAGTTTAAATGTGCATATGAGTCATGAGGAGAGAATCCCATGCAGACTGTGACTTGGAAGTCGGGCGGACCCTGAGGTGCTTCGTTTCTAACAAGTGCCCGGGTGATGGCCACACTGCAGGGCCAAGGGCGCCCCTTGGACAGCAAGGCCAGAGTGTGTAACTGGGTAACGCTGGTGTAGAACAAAAACACAGGGACTTTCACTATTTAAGCAACTCAGCCAGAATACACCGAAGTAAAATTATTACACCTGTGTACAGTTTGTGTACATTTTTGTCCTTTATGCAAAATTAGGTTTAAAAGGAAATACTTCCCGCATAATCATTTTTTCTATTGTGTCCATTCTTACCCAATCATGAGAGAGGGAATAAAGTGGTTCTTTTGGAAGAATTGTGTAAAGATTTAATCCTTCACTGTGGGCTTCACTCACTTAGTCCTGAGCACACACACCACAGAAGTGGGGATGAGAGGAAGAGTGGGGCACCCCTGAGCTCATCCTCTGAAGCTCCAGCAACCCCACAGTGTTGAAAGGGCACTCCCTTAAGTTTGGAAACCCATCATACATCAAAGCTCAGGCCCCTTGGTTTAGAACTTACTCTGTCTTACATAGGGTAGATTCTGAGATAACTAACAGAACCATGGATTTTAGGATATGCAGCCCTCAGTGGCCTCCCTGTTCCTACCCTTTAAAACTCATCAAGGTTAGCGATATCAAAGTCAGGCCTCCTGGGGGCTGGGGATTTAGCTCAGCGGCAAAGCGCCTGCCTGGCAAGTGCAAGGTCGTGAGTTCGGTTCCCGGTACCGGAGAAAAACCAAAAAAAAAAAAAGAAAAAAAGTCAGGCCTCCTCTAGCAAGCAACAACCGGAAGAAAACGCCATAAGATAAAGCAATTAGTTGATGATCCCAAGAAAAAATGAGTTTGGAATTTTTTGTTTTGTTTTGTTTGTAGAAATATCTTATTTAACTGTTAAACTGCTACTTTTTTTTTTACAGAGTTCAGTATTTTTCTACCTACAGGTTGCAGTCTGTTGGTGAAGCATGACGGCATATTTATTGGTAAGAATTAGGCTGTTGGGGGGGGTTGGTTTTGTTTTTTGTGGTACTGGAGACTGAGTCCAGGGCCTTCACACTGAGCAACATCTCTAACCCTTTTTATTTTTTTGATAAAAACAAATTGCCCAGGCTAGTCTCATACATGTGATCATCCTGCCTCAGCCTTGCAGAGTACTGGGATCACAGGAATGTGCCATCATGCCCAGCTACAACCATACCCAGACCACCCAGGCTAGTCTCAAGTAGGGTTTGGATAAATTGCCCAGGCTAATCTCAAACTTGTGATCATCCTGCCTCAGCCTTGCAGAGTGCTTGGATCACAGTAATGTGCTACCACGCCCAGCTACAACCAGGCTGTTTTTAAAGTGCAGTGGACACAGATGCATTGCTGTTCAAAGGAAAATGATCGTTTCGTGGAACTTCTCAGGTGTGGGTGTGGCGGGGGTATACTTAGTTATGCTATAAAGTGCATTTCTTGAGAAGAGTGGTAATGAAAACGCTGAACTATAGTTTTGAAAACGCTGAACTATAGTTTATGACTGAGGAAGACATTTTAATGCCTTCATTGTTTTCAATCTATGTAATTTAACTGTATTCACAGGCTTTTGATTTCCCTTGTTAGATGAGTGTAAACAGTGTTTTGAGATATTTCGTTGCACTTTCCACTATTAATTCCCTGAATTGATATAGTAGTTTTAATCTATACAGATGGTATTGAAGTTCCACAAGGTCAGACATCGTGTTAGTAGATCGCATTTAATCTCTACTATTCCTGAGTGCTGCAGCACCGCCCCGCCCCGCCGGATCCAACCAGTTGCTCAAGGAGAACACGGATGCTTACAGGGCAGCGAGGACTTCAGTTTCCAAATTACAAGAGCACCATCTTCCGGCGAAATATTTTCTTTGTAGGGAGAGTGTTAAGAGCTACCAAAAATGCACTAGTTTTTCTGGCAAAAATTGCAGTTATATCACAAATACCTTGAAATTATATAGAGCTCCCTATTTCCTTTGGATTTTCACTCACCACCGCCACTGAAAGGGTGCTTCTACTCCTCAGCAGTGAAAGGAGCCAGCCCGTCTTTCCCCGCTTTCTATTAAACTACACGGGTTTCAAGTTTCAGCTCCTCCTTGAATTCCAGCCTGCTGAGACTCCCACTAGAACCGTCCAAAATGGAGCCTCTCGCTGCTCACCCATTAAAATGTTCCGGGCCCAAAGCAAAGGTATTTGCAGTTTTGCTGTCTATGGTTCTGTGCACAGTGATGCTATTTCTTCTACAACTAAAATTCCTAAAACCTAAAATCAACAGCTTTTATGCCTTTGAAGTGAAGGATGCCAAAGGAAGAACGGTTTCTCTGGAGAAGTTTAAAGGCAAAGTAAGTTACATCTTCTGGTTTTACTTCCATTGTTTCTGCACGTTTCTGCTTTTTATCTCACTATAATCAGCTTTTGCCGTTAAATAGTCGTAGTTAGAATGTGGTCTTTAAAGTGACTTCATTAGTACATCAGTTTCGGTATCAGAATTCTGAGAGTTTATGTATTTCTAATGGATGAACTGATTGTCTTATTTTTCTCAAAAATGCTTTACTTTTGTGTTGACTTAGTACTTTCAGTTGTCCACAAAATACAGTCAGGAACATGAAGATGATGGCATTTATTAATAAAACTATTAATTGTAATCTAATATTTTAAAGCACTGTAATAATGATAGTATCATTTAGTTATAAAACTTTCATGAGTACCTAACGCTTTTTCAATGGCAGTAATATTTTAGTCTTCTGGATTATGGTTTTCAATAAAATTGAATAAGTATAAAAATATGAAAATATTAAATAATCATCTATCAGAGGTTATAGTCTTACAAAACGGTTTAGGATTTTATCTCCTTGAAAGATTTTTTTTTTTTTTTTTTTTTTTTTTCTAATCTTTTGCTTCACTTTCCGGTTGATTTTTTTTTTCTTTTTCCGGGAGGTTACACTAGTTGTAAACGTGGCTAGTGACTGCCAGCTCACAGACAAAAATTACTTAGCGCTGAAGGAACTGCACAAGGATTTTGGACCATTCCATTTCAGCGTCTTGGCTTTTCCCTGCAATCAGTTTGGCGATTCGGAGCCCCGCTCAAGCCAGGAAATAGAATCCTTTGCAAGACAAAACTACGGAGTAACATTCCCTATCTTCCACAAGATTAAGATTCTAGGATCTGAAGCAGAACCTGCCTTTAAATTTCTTGTTGGTAAATATCTACCTTGCCTCACCAATGTAATCTTTTTAAATTGCTTTTCATTTAAAATATGAAATACCAGGACCATACTTTCCTATTTCATTTGAAATGTTTTATTGGGAAATTTTCATAGAACTATCCAAGAACCAGAATCTCATCCTTCATAACTTTCTAGAAGTTATGATGTCCTGAAATTAATGTTTCAACTTCTTAGGTGGCAAAAGAATTCTTCTATCCACTGTGTTTTATTCCTTGAGGCCTCTTCCTGAAAAATTTACATGAATTGTGGTCCTAGCTATTTTCACAAAATACTGCAATTCTTTTCATTATCTAGCACTGGGGAAATAGCCCTCATTATTAAAGCTTTGCATCTCATGGATATTACTGAGCTTATTAACTGAGCAGTATTTGTGATTAACTTTACGCTTGATTGTCTCAGTTTCTTCAAGGATGAGTATCTGAGGTTTTTGCTAAAATTCAAAACAGAACTTGATTTTTTCAGAAGGCAAGAGTGTTAGTCTTTTTTTTTAATTAAGCTAGCCGCAGAAATCTATTTAAAGACTTTCCAAGGTTAATTAGCGTGAGAGTAGTGTGGTATAGTGACAGTACAGGGTTGGTCCTCACATGAATTCAAACCCTGTTCACTTGCTTTTGCCCTGTGGCTTGAGGCATGTGAGTTAATTTCTACGTGCCTGTTTCCTCCTTTGTAAAATGAAGCTATAAATACACCTACCTTCTGGAATTTGGGGAAGTAGTAAGCATGTTAATTAGAAAAGTAAAATAACTTACAGGCTGCTTCTTCTGTCCCACACCGTAAAGGACATTCACTTAGCCAAAGTCCTTACCTAACTTATTCTGAGGGCATCTTCAGTCCTGTTTTCTTCATAAATAATGTGAGTTTTGATGAGACTGTGCCTCAGGCATATTAAGCTCCAATCCAACAAATGAGATACTCTGTAATATTTTATAGAAGCATGCATTCAGAACCCTCTGAAATCATTTAACTTCTAGGGAAAGTTTATTTAATGCCTGACACTATGAATAGCAAACAGTGAAGTCTTCATTCCTTTTATATCTGGAATATGCTTGAGGCAAGAAAAGCCAAAGTCTAGCCAGGCATGGTGACTCACATCTGTAATTCCAGCACTCCGGCGGCTGAGGCAAGAGGATCACTGTGAGTTCGAGGCCTGCCTGGGCTACAAAATGAATTCAAGGCCAGCCCAAAACTATATAGCGAAACCTTGTCTCAAAAAAGAAAAGACCAGCCTGGGCTATAAAGTGAGCTCAAGGCCAGCCTGAACTGCATAGCAAGATCCTGTCTCAGAAAGGCAAAAAAAGAAAAGAAAAGAAAAAGAAAAAAGAAAGAAAAGCCAAAGTCTATGCCCTTGAACTAATCATTCCTCAATTACAACAGCCAAATACTTGGGCACAATAGATCACAAGTTATTCCTCTTTATCACTAAGAAACCTTGTAAAACACCACTTACCCTATGCAATAAAAAGGGTGACAGTGACACACCCACAATGTTTCACTGAACCCAGGTGGGGAGTGTAACAGACCCCAGGGGTCCGGAGCACAAGTCTGGAGAAAGGAGGCGTGGCTGTCAACCAAACCTGTGCCCCTCACCGGTTCAGGACCTTGAGTCTACATCCATTTTTCTCCTCTCTAAAGTGAGGATAATATTAATATTCATCTCAGAGGGCTGCTGTAAAGATTAAATGAAAAGATCCATTTAAAGCACCGAGACTACTTTACCAGGCACATAGTAAAGTACTAGGCAAATTAATAAATTTTAGTTATAGTCATTTTATCTCTTATGTTCATCAATAATGTAAACCTAAAGCCCAGATGATATATAAAGGGGGAAAAATTCACATGTTTTATACAAAGATTTATCAAAAGGGTATCATATGTATTTCTCAAATACAATGATTATTTAGAATTCCTTGCCATTTTCAGCTATGTAATGTTTAAAATACTAATATATTTAATATGAAAAATAAGCCACACATTCCCAATTCCAGGGACCTTTAGAATATTTTATCTTTAAATATGTTAAGAAACAAAATTTTGAGTTGATGACAAAGTAAATGTCTTCTTTAGATCAACAAATTTAAAATAAACATCTTTGTTTTGCTTCATTTTATGATTCTAGATGAATAATCAGTGAAGTTATCAAGTGCAGTATATCCAAATCTGCTTATTCAAAGCCTGAGCTGTGCTTTGTTTAGGTGTTTTATTTTAAAAAGTATTTGATATTATGACAATCCTAGAACATGTTCTAAAATTGTCACTTAAGCAGACACTAATGAAAATTAAAATTTTGACAAAAAACAAAACTGTGATCATGAATCTCTATGTTTTAGATTCTTCAAAAAGGGAACCGAGGTGGAATTTTTGGAAGTACCTGGTCAATCCTGAGGGCCAAGTGGTAAAGTACTGGAGGCCAGAGGAGCCAGTTGAAGCCATCAAGCCTGACATCATAGAACTCATTAGACAAATCATTGTCAAAAAGAAGGAGGATCTATGAATATGCCACTGACCCACATTAATGCAGTATGACAGAGAAACACTGCCAGAGAATCTGGTCTCGCTTTAAATATTTTGACAATTAAATTAGGCACTGAAGAATTTTTTTTAATGTTTTCTTGCCAGTAGGTGATAATGAATGTCCCCAGGACATATTACGTAAAGCAAAGTAAGAGTAACCAAAAGATCAAAATGAAATATATTAAATACTGCATCTGACCACATTGAAAAATTCAGCAGTTGCCAGTGTGTTTCAATATCCTATTGCTCAACTTGACATTTTCTAGGGTTGCGTTTTATGGAAATGCCACTACAGCATACCACTGGATTCAAGAACAGCGTGTGACTAAAATTACGGAGTAACTACCTGTAATGGCTATATTGATATGAATAAAACACAAAATAAATGATGAAAGGTATAAAATATTCATAGAGCCAAGTCCTTATATGTTTGTTTGTTTCATGTACAAGATTTTGTTTATTTTTTAGAGTACAGCTTTCTAGTGTGTTTAACTATATCTGGCCAAATAGTCATTTATAAATTATGCTATCATAATATTTGAAAAAGCCTTCATACTGAATACTTTCCTTCTTCTTGTATTTAGAAGCAAATCAAATTCCATAAATACAATGCTAATATACTCAGACTGAATTAGTCATTTGGAAAGAATTCAGTGCTGCATCATTCCAATAGCTGAAACAGAAAAAACAACTCCAAACAGTAAAAACTCTAATGTAAAAAAAGGAGAGGGGGTGACTGCAATCACAAAAATGTAGACCTTTTAGTAGACAAACAGTGTACTTTTTCTTTTTCTCCCAAAGTCATGACTTTTACATTTATCTGCTTTGTAAATATTGACTAATAAAACAACCTGCCAACTTGGTGAAGGTTGTTGTCCCATGATATATATCTTCATTGTATAAAATAACTAAATATGACTGGGGAGTGTGTGTGTGTGTGTGTGTGTGTGTGTGTGTGTGTAGTCATAAAATTCGGCTAAGAAGGAAGAAGACCCAACTTAAATAGCCTATGACTTGACTCCCTAATTCTGACCTAATGGATAAAAGTGAAAATATTTTGGCATTGAAATCAGTAATGGCACCACCATACATATAGTTCATGCAAATGTTTGGACTAATGTTCTTAAAGAAACAAAAAATATTTCCCAGAGCGCCTCCTGCTTCAAAGTCTATATTCAACCACTGAGCCATGAATGTCTTTCGTGGGCTCTTGGTGGGGGCCGAGGCATCGTATTCATTGGCAGTGGTGACTGACAGACATAGCTGCAAGAATGTCAGGTTAGTGTGTCAGCAAACCTGCTCCCATCTCATCAGCTGCAGGATTTTGGTGAGTCACTTAACTACTTAACTTTTTTTCCTCACCTGTAAATTAAGTGGGACTCAAATGAAACAAAAAGTCCTTCTAACTCTAAAAGTCAGTAAGTATACTTAACAGGAAAGAGAACAAACCTGTATTATCTGTGAAGAAACAGAAGCCACCCTACAAGTCTACCTATCCCTTGCAATTTTATCCTAAATAACTTACTGGCAATTTGAGTTCTGAACCTCTAGACAAAATTTTGATCAGGGCAACCATTGTAAGTATTGTCTCCCCAGTACTCTTGCCATCTTCCCCTATGACTTCCTTGAGCCTCTAGCAGTTACGGCACTGGAGGGACGCTTTCCTCTGCTGTTAGATGCCAGCACCACCCAGGAAACAGGGATGATAACAACGCTGCATGGGGATGACCTGGACTGTCCCAGTGAATGTGCTTCTGATGCCCCTCATGCCTTCAGTCACCAGTTCTCTCCAAAGCCAGAGAGGATGGGTCGCTTATACAAGGTACAATCAAAATATATAGTGAATGTTTAAATTTTTAAAAAGCTATTAGAGTAAAAGACACATTAACACTCGTCCGCTGCGAACGACTCCCCATTTGAACATACTTATCCCGTCATTCTTGCCACTTTCTGAAGCAGTGTTGGAAGTCTTTAAGGGATGTGATCGACGTGTTTAAGGGATGGGATCAAAAATACAGAGTGCTGCTGCTGAGTGCCATCATGGAAAGGCAGGCTCTTCAAAAGACTGCAGTGTGTCCTCATCAGATCTGGGGCTGTGGTTTCTGGCTCTTCTTCAAAATGACCGTGAAAAGTAAATGTTTTGAATTGATTCAGGACATTGAGGCAGCCATAACAGCACAACAAAAGACACACGTGAAAGGATTTCTAGAACTGCTTCCAGAAGTGGCAAGAATGATGGGATAAGTGTATTTGAAGCGATGGGAAGTATCGCGAGGGGGATTCATGGCCATAGCTTTTACCGTGACAAGTTTTTTAAAATATACACATTCATTATATTTTCTGATCACATCGTATCTCCAAACCTACAGTCCCTACAACAGCCGAGCTCCCCTGGCCTGTGAGTATACAGAACAGGCAGGTGGAGCTTTGCAGGTGTGTCCTACATATTTCCTTGAGGGAAAGGAAACTCATGGCTCCATGCAAGGTCTCTATAACCACTGGGCTGAGCGTTGTAAGAGATGGCCGCCATTTGCTGATGTGCGGCCGCCCATAACTGAAAGGTCTCGCATAACCGCGGCTGGACAAATACACTGAGAAAAACTGCATCTTCCCTGAACTGGACAGTCTTTCTGCAGCCTTGTCTTGGCATCGAAAAGTCAAGAATACAGACTACTACGGGACTCTTAAACTAAGGAGTGTAACAAACATATCGGACATTATATAAAAGGGTACTTTGTGTTTATGACGAAAGGGGCAAAATAAAATATATGTTAGCTGAGATAAATCACTCATTGACCAAAAGTTTGTTTGGGCCTGTTTTGTTTGGAGGGTGGAAAGAACGGCTTCGTAGGAACCCCTAATCATCATCCACGGCAAATGTAACAATGGTGTTGGAGACTAGAATAAATATGAATTTGCCTGAAATCGCTTCCTTTCTACATGCTTAACAATTATGTACTTATAATATGTAGATGTGTACATATGCATCTTAATAATTCTAGTATAAACACAAGCATATATATATAGTGGTAGCTGGTAAATGTTCCACAGCAGACTCTTTGGAAGATGAATTGTGACTTATAGTACTTGCCAGTTTCCATGACGTGAATGGCAATTTCAAGCCACCAATGGTTGAAAAACTAGCCTGCACAGTGTTTGAAAATTTAGGTTCTTAAAAAAATAAAAAAGAAAGAAAATTTAGGTTCTTGAAAAACAACACAAGCTGCCTCCATCACGCCAAAATTCCTAAAACTTTGATTTAATCAAGGCATCATAAAGAACTCAAAAGAGAAAATCTATAGCACAACATACTATATACATATGTATATACCCTATTTTTATTGCAACTATACTATTTTGACAGATTATATAAAAATGTGGAAGTATATGCAGTTTCTGAATTATAAAAAACTGTCTACGGCCATACCACCCTGAACGCGCCCGATCTCGTCTGAATTATAAAAAACTGCTAATGCTCTACTGTTTAATCACACTAAAATCTATTAACCTAACTGACTGTCTTCAGATAATCTCAAGTAGGAAAATACTCCAGTAAAAACAAAGGGAAGGAGAGAGAGGAAAGGAGGGAGGGAGACAGAAGAAGGAGATAAAGATAGCCCAAGAAGAAAACCAAAACATGTATTTCTCTACTTTCTTTTGAAATATTAACTGTTTCAAAAGATTGCTTTGTGTGAGCTGTAGTACTGAATATCCTTGTGCAAAATATTTTTAGTTGTGGTGTTCCTTTGGGAAAAAAAATGACATGTTTGGGGACCTGAGAAGGAACACTGTCTATATTTAGTCCTCAGGCTGTGTCATCTTTCTCATGGAATAATAATATCCTACTAGCTGTTACGCCTAAAACCAAGCCTTCACACTCTTCCCTCTTCAATCCCTGTCTCCGAACTATTAAGGGCGTACTTTGCTGAGTGACGGGTAATGCGTTCTCTTCTGGGGAATAGAGAGTAGCGAGGAGTCCGGAATCAGAAAGCCTTGCAGAGGGCAGCAATGGGAGGGACTTAGGCTCCCAGCACAGTGCTCAACGCGGAGAAAGCAAGGGAAGGAAAAGCTTCTTAACCAGCACAGCCTCGCTGCTCTCTTTCAGTGTCTTTCCCTCTGCTGCCTTGTCTTGGCAGCGCGCCTCCCCTCGCTCTGTAGGGATAAATTGTCTTTTTGAATTCATATCCTCATTTTCCTCCCTATCTATCTATTTCCCATCTCAACATTATGGAAGTATGTATTCAGTTCACTGAGAACAAATATTGTTTTATGTCTTGCTCTTTAGTTTGAAAAAATTAAAACACAAAGGACAAGTCTTCTAAATTTAGTAGATTTTATTTTTATTGTCAGGACAATGAGTTTATAGTAAATAATATGTTGAAACTTAACCTTTAAAAAGGATGAAAACAATATTTACATGGAAGGGATTCTTTAACACAAAAATTCTAAAAATAGAATAATACTGGACAATAAAAAGATGAAACTTGAAATAAACTCCATGAAAATCAAGTTTTATTATGTTTAAACTATGTTCTACAAATACATTTACATTTAAATAAGCATAAGAATTATTTTATGAATAACATAATCCAACACATTAAAGGATGTGGTGTATCTCTCATATCTCACTTAGGGTTTAACTAATAAGACCAGACCACCAAGTTCCACTAACTTGTTGCAAATGGCCACATGAGAACATCATATGTCTGGGACCCAACACATATCTGACCGTGCTCCTTGGTCCAAATGGCCTTCAAGGGAGCTGGGGATATAGCTCAGCGGCATAAGCGCTTGGCTGGCAAGCCTGAGGTCATGAGTTTGATTCCCGGTACCAAAAAAAGGAAAAAAAATAGAACCAAATGGCCTTCAAGGAGATGAGAAAAAATTTAAATAATATTTTTATGGATAGTTCTTCCCCCTCACGAGCCTGATCTTAGGCCCTCTTCCAAATATTGTATGAGTCTGTGACTATAGAATAAAGAAGTCAACCTATCCCCACCCAAAGATATCCCCAATCTTGATATTTCAATTGAACATGTTTTAATTGATTGACTCATCTGAAAACTTACCTCAGTTTTCTCTTCAGCTGGCAAACACACATGATCATAAGACACTCTACTACCATATTAAGAAACTGATATAATTAAAGTATTGCACCATTATAAAGCTGTGCATTGTATTATAATTAACTCAACAGCAATAACAACTATTATGGCAAATAGTCCCTGCTTCATTGCAAAATACACATACACACAGATTACATTCTGAAGTTCATTGTATATGCAATAAGATAGCAGTTGTATGTTAGCTGCTAACATATATTCAACCAGCTAACAATACACTGCCAACCCATCACACACAGGTAACCAGTACACTTCATCAACAAGAGGAATGTATCCAGAAGGGTGTGGCAGGACAGTTGTGGCTATGGACTTGACCCAAAGCAGCCTCTTAACAATACTCTGCCTACCTGATTCAGGCCACTGCTGCTTTTCATGGCCCATGAGTCAGGGAAGCTAAATTTGTAACAGGGTACACAGCAGCAAGACGATTCTGAAAGTTCAGCTATGCGTTCAATGTAGAGAGTCACCATTTGAATACAGAAAAAAATTACCTGGGGAAAAACTCTATAAAAGTGTTGATGGAATCTAAGAGTAAAAACAAGAATCTAAGAGTAAAAAATTAAAGGTGTACTATTTAGCCTACAGGGAAATATGGTAAATGTTCATAGTGAGAAACTTACACAATATAAGGGCTGTTTATGTGGAGAACTTCTTAATTTTTAAAATTTTTACACTGATTACAAGAGAAACTACAGACCTTTGGGTTGGGTCTTTCCAGGGCAGAAGTATTTACACTGGATCAAGATTTAAATTGCTAAGAGCCCCGGTCTATGTCACTTCTCCATATTGTCCACAAGATGTCACCGTTTCCACTCCTTTAGAAAGCACACATCCGGCTGCAACATAGAGGAGTGCAACTAGCAACTGCTACAATGAAAATCTAACAGCCAGCTAGCAATGCACTGCCTATCTGTCACATCCAAGTTCCATCTTTGCTGTTAAAGCAAAAACTAAAAAGCACCATTCAGATACAAATGATTACCATTATTTGTCAGAGATCTTCAGCTTCTTGAACTTTTTTAGTATTAGATTCTGTATTTACTTCCAGACCAGCCCATACTTCTTCCAAATGCCTTCTTTAGCAAGAATCAGTTTGCTCGAAATCAAAATGAAGACAGAGCAAGAGCAAGCCCGGACACTCACCTTGGGGGAACCTGGACTTCTCCGCTGCTTCATGTTCTGGGCGAGCACCCGCATAACATTCTCCTTTGAAAACACAGACAGCACGTTGAGAATGAAGCTATTTAAGAAAACAACAGTGTTAGGTGTGGACTTTTTCTAGATCCTGAGCTTTTCAAACCACATTCACTTTTTTTTTTTTAAAGCAACCAGGCCCCTCCACAATATAACTAAATTACACAACTCAAAATTAAAACCGGGATGTACAGTTTGGGCCACTTCATGATGCTAAACAGGTATTTAAATGGTGCCTTTGGAAAGACGCCCGGGTAGAGACCGAGGAAGAGAAAAAGAAGGGCGTTACTCACCCACAGCATCTCTTCTTCGGTCCGGATCCTCCGCCGGGCGGTGCGCTCCAGTTTCCACTCCATCTCCGGTAGGAGTTGCAGTACCTGGACAGTAGCTAATCCCGACCTTTTCCGGTTTTCCCCCCAGGGCTCAGCCAGATTTAATCTAATCGTTAAACCCCTAGAATCTCCTCCCCCAGGACCATCACATTACACCACCTACCTCTGCTTTCCCTGTCTCTTCCCACCGTCCCAGAGAGTGGTCCCCCGGGTACCCTTTAAAAAGCCGGCTGGGCGGCCCCCGGAGCGGGAATCCCCCTCCCGGCTTCCCATTGGTCTGCGCTCAGGTGACGTCAAGCTCGAGAGGGATTCCCCCTGCTTGCGCGGCCCCGCCCCCACACGCCGGCACCGGCCCCGGCGCGCACGCGAGCGCCAAACTTTGCCGCGGGCGGTGGCGGGCGCAGGCGCGGGGCCGCGGGAGGCCCGCGGTTGGCGGGCGAACAAGCGGGTTTTGGCAGTTCGCTCTCCTTTTTCGCAAACAAAAATGCCCCGTCCCAACGGCTGCCTTCTGAGCGCCCGCCCGGCGCTGAGGTCGGAAGGTGCAGGCGCGTCCCGGCGCGTCCGTCCGCGCGCGGCTTCGAAGAGGCGAGGCGCGCCGCGGGACACCCGGTGACCCCTGGGGCTCTCGACACGTTCCCCTCTGTCACCGGGGAGTGGCCGGCTCCTCTCCCCGCAGCTTCCGCGCTGTCTCCCTAAACGGCCGGGACGGGGAGGACCTCGAGAAGAGCCGGCGGGTCGCTGGGCGGACTGCGGGCTCGGAGGAAGGGCGCGCCCTGCGGGCGGGCGATTGCACCGCCGGGAGCCGCGCCGCAGGCACGCGTCCCCGAGCCCGCCCCGCCGCCGGGGCCACCGCTGCGTTCTGCTCCAGTGCACGCGTGACTCCGCGGTTTGCTGAGGAAAGGTGCACAGGCATCAGATACTCAGTAAAAAATTAAAACCCACTCTGATGCTTTTCGTGAGAGTGAAAGCAAGAAAAATGACATCAAGGTTAAGGCCCCAATCTCAGACCGGATTCCTCGGTAGACGGTTAAGGAATATGATGAAGCGGGGGGAATGTTTCACAGGGTAATTTAATCTTCCAATGAGATTTATCAGAATGTTGGACAGTCAACTCTTGGATTAAAGTATCTCTGTTTCACCCACAAGAATTGTACTTTTCCTGCAGGGCATTCAGAGAAATACTAATTTTAAGTTCCAGTAAATCCTTTCAGCCAACATTGACTCTAAATAGAGTGAACTGTTATTAGGTGAGTCAGATGCACTGTTAATTAAATGATCAGTTTTACAAATGCCAACTAAAATTAGCAATATACTGGAAATATGAAATTGTTTTTATCTTCTATTCTAGATTTTACATTTACCCACTTTGTACAAAAAATAATTCAAATGAGTTTGTAAATCCATTTAAAATGGGATTTTTAGAGTTGTATTACAAATACTACAAATAGTGAACTATTCACTTACACTGCAGTTACCTGTAATATTTATAAGTTGCACTTTAGCCCCTGATCCCACAACAATCTATACAGTCCCTAAATGCCTTTTTTCTTTCTAGCGTAAACCAGGAAAGTATTACTCTACTAGCTCCCTTTTAAAAGTTATTGTTCATTTAAATGCTCATTAAATTTTGGTATAAAATGATGGAAATAGGTAGGTCATTTGGCAAATACCACAACTGTTGTATTTTTTAAAATCATGAATGCTAAAATTATTCTGCATATGATCAGGATATTTGCCCTTGATGATTAAATGCAAAAAAGAAAAACAACTTTTCACTGAACAAACCTGGCAAACACCATTTCAACCCAAGGTGATCAATATTATCGCCATTCATGAGACCTTGTGCCTCCTGATATAATGCCCTGAGACGGCACGACCTCATTTGTGTGGTATTCTTGCAAAAGTGCATAATATGAACTAAATGAAGGAATGCTAGCCAAACTCAAATCGAAAGACATTCCACAAAATAACTGGCTAGTACTCTTCAAATAACATCAGGGTCATGAAAAAAGGACTAGAAAACTTTAGTTTCTCCAAACTGGAGATTTGGAGAAAACTAAACACGCCAACTACATGTTAGGTTCTGACCAAAAAAGGAATATTGGTTGAAGAATTGTAAAAGTTTGAATAGGATCTGTAAATTAGTTAACAGAGTAGTACTGCCTGTGATGATTTCCTAGTTACCATCACAGCACTATGGTTATACAATGTTAGCGTTTGGAGAAGCTGGAGGAAGAGCGCTGGGATTCTTTCTTTGTACTTTTTTTTCTGTATACAGTTAACCAAAATGAAAAACTTTTAAAGGTAACATTGTGTGGACATTATAATAATAATAAAAAAAAAAAAGCTATGGTACAACGGTTGAGGGGAAATGGACCTATTCTGTAATCAGCTTCATTTTTGTTGTCTACAGTTTAGGAACGATGTAACTACCTCTAAAATGTTCCCTTTCTGAGAGTAAGATTTTGCAGGGGGTGGACGTGTGATAACATGGGCTGCGGAAAAGCCTTCTCAGGGGCCAACTCAAAGGATTTAAGGGTAAAAGGTGACAGGTGACCGGAGAAGTGGCACTGTTAGAATGGGACAGAGAAATGTGGAAGCATGTTTCTTGACTCCCTGACTTGTCATTAGCCGGGCGTGGTGGCGCACGCCTGTAATCCCAGCAGTAGGGAGGCTGAGGCAGGAGGATCGCCACCAGTTCAAGGCCAGCCTGGCCTACACAGAGAGTCCTAGGGCAGCCTGCACCGCATCGTGAGACCCCGCCTCAAAAACAAAAAATCAAATTTGTCGTTAGACTGACTGGGTCCCTGCAGATGGGAAGCAAGAGGGAATCCAAGCTTCCCGAAAGCAGATTTTTTCCCAATTACTGTACACAATTACGCTTTCGTTCTAAAGAACGACGTTCAGTCTCTCGGATACCCGCAAGGTTCAAAGTAAGCGCCCCCAGCCTGCCCCTCTGCCCGTGCCGCCGCGTCGCCCTGCCCGGGACTCTTCTCCACACCACGCGCCCTCGTCACGCTGGTCGGCTCGCTGCTTGCTTCTTCTGGCTCACTGTATTCAACCGCTTTCCCAGAAAGGCAGCAGGAGCCTCTCCCACCGCCAACCCCCACGGCCG
>NW_004955446.1:12474291-12491139 GCF_000276665.1 Chinchilla lanigera | reverse complement strand
CTCCCGCGCACGCACGCCGCCCCGCGCGCGCCTACTGGACAAAAGCGGCGGTTGGCGCTGGCTTCAACGGTCCGCGGCGGCACGCGCCCCGCCGGTGGGGGTGGGGCGTCGGTTGGACGAGCCTGTGGGTGCGGCGGGGGCAGAGAGCGCGGAGGAAGGGCGCTTCGGGGAGCTGCAAGCGGTGCAGCGAGTCCGCCAGGGCGGGGAAAGTGGAGAGGGAGGAAATCCTTGCTCCCGGCTACACGGCTCTGAGGCCGTGGGCTCACAGCAGTGCAAGGAAGGAGTGATGAACCCCTTGTGATAGCGATTGTCAGTAGAGCTCCAAAAATTTAATTTGCTAAGGTTGTAGCAATCTGAACACTTCAATCAGAAGAGTAGTCTTTTTTATATTTTTTATGAGGATGTCTTTGCAATACATAATATATTCATCATGGAGTATTGGTATATATGCGTGCTGCATCTTGAGCCTTTTTTTAAAAAAATAGTGAAAAATACGTAGGCCTTCACCTATAGTTATATGCCTTCCCCGGTTTATGTATAGACATATTTTTTCTCCTACTGCCTGACACCTGACAGAGCCTGTCATTTAACATTTATTTCTTCAATCATACCCCAATTAAGGAAGATGGAGAATCAAGTTTGCCCAGCTTTTGAAGTAGTGATGGCAAATCTTTTATTTTATCTTATTTTTTGTCTTTTTGAGACAAGGTCTCACTATGCAGTTCAAACTGGCCTTGAACTCACTTTGTAGCCCAGGCTGGCCTCAAACTCGCAGCAACCCTCCTGCCTCAGTCTCCCGAGTACTGGGATTTCAGACATGTGCCACCATGCCGGCTTGGCGAACCTTTTAAGTGATAAGTGCCCAAACTGCAACCCAAAACCCACATTTTATTGCAAAGTGCCAACGCTCCAATTAAACCTGAAAACTGAGGTTTTAGTTTAGAAAAAACAACTCATACATTAATATCTTTTGTCTTAAAAATAACAGACATGCCCTAGGTTCACCACTACTATTTTAAAGCATTGAAATCAAAATCACCTCCAATCACTTAATTCTTTAATACATTTTTCTCTGTTACTTTGCTCTGTTAAGATAGTTCCACACAATTTTAAGACAATAAAGGAAAACATCAAACTGAAATTACGACAGCTCTGTATTAGTACAATAGATGAACAGCAGTACAGCAGATGAACATTGTACCCTTCTCAAAGAAAAGCTGATTCCTGAATGCTCTAGATTTGAAAATCTGTATTTCACTAACTACTGTACCAGCACTTCAAAGGAAACATAATCCAAGTCAAAAGGAAGAACCCTTCCTATTCCCATTTTACCAAAATCATCCATTTCTTCTCTATGTGCTCTGTTGCCAATACCACTATCTTTCTGGTTGGACCTAATCAATGTAGCCTCCTTTAACTCTTTTCTCCTAGGCCCAAATACAGCCATCAGGAACAGTCATTTTCTCTTCAGCGGTGTTGATTACATTTGTCCTCTTGAGCAATAGCAATAACCTAATAACTCAGCCTCCAGCCTATTCCTCCTCCAACCCATATTTCACATATTTATTTGCGCCTGGAAAATGCCCTGCACTATAAGAAACAATGGAGATCCACTGATAGTAAGAAGCAGTTAACACTATCTTGAGTTATTTCTCCCCTGCCCAAGATCCCTTTCTTGCACATAGAATTTGTAGTTTACATACAGCCCTCTCTAATTGAGTTTCTCTGGGCCATTCTGGAATCATCTCCCACAGTACCACCAATGCCTTCTGCTCCTGAAGGAGCTGGTGTCCTGCCTTCAGATCAGTTGAGGCTGCCTCACATTTGGACTATCTTTCTGCTGTATTCTCCTGTTGAAAACTTAAATCTTTAAAGTTTCAGCTACCTTTCCCAAAAAGCCTTCAGCAGTCATGCTAGTTAGAACATCTTCCTTTTGTCTATGTTCTCATAGCATATTATTTGTACTAGTCTGCTCAAATCCTGTGTGTGTGTGTGTGTGTGTGTGTGTGTGTGTGTGTGTGTGTGTGTACACACTGCCTGCCATATTGTAAGGTCCAAGAATACAAGAATCTTATCTTTTCCCATAATGTCCTCTGCAGAAGTTGGTTTAGGACTTTATACACTGTAAGCTTTGCACTTGATGCTCAATAGTTTGTTCACTGAAGCAATTTGTAGATGAGATTTGGACCTTTCTGAATGCATGACACTAGGATAATTGAGTTGCAAAAGAAAGATCCTAATATGGCTACACTTTGAATGTGATAAATTCAACTGCTAGAGATTTATGAGTAAAAAAAAAAAAACATAATGGAAAGCAAAGGTTCTTGGAGAAAGGTAATGTTGCAGGAAAATTGAGTCAACAGCAGCCAGGAGCTCAAAGAGAAGAAAGGAAACTATTTAACACTGGCAGACCCTGAGAAATAATCTCCAAAGCCTGGGCCCTAACTACAAAATGTCTTTTTATAGGGCAGTGAGTGGGGAGTTACAAAAGCTAAGATAAGCATAACTGAAGGCCATAGTACAACAGGTAGCTTGTGGTGGGCATAGCTGCATGTAGCAAAAGTTGTTTTTAGAACATTCACAAAAGTTTTAGTTTGATAACAAATCCTGCAGTTTAGTTTAGTGACAGAGAACAGAATGGTTGTAGCTGTACTGGACAAAATGGCGGCAGCTGGGTCAGGATTTCTGTTGTAGTAGTCCCCAGGGTTGCCACTTGCTAAGTGTGTAACTTGAAACATGTTATTTTACCCCTTTAAGTCTCAGGTTCCTCAACTGTAAAATGAGGTAATTACTGTATACTATACAAATTTATGATAAGGATCAAGAGGGACAATATAAAACCCTGAAAGCATAAATTTCTTTCTTTGGGTATGAAGTAATGTCACTTAGCTGACCAGCTAAAAACAGTGTTTGGATAATGCATATGTTTTTATAAAGCGTTTGCCCAGAAGACAGTATCCTCAGGTCCAGTGCTTACATGTCATAGGTGGTCAGTAAATATAAGTAACTTCTAAATTCTGAACCCAGTTCAAGTAGAAATATACTAAATCACAAGAAAGCCATATGGCTAGTTTAGTTCAATGGCTATGTCACCAGACAGTAGACATTTACATGTGTTCCAGTTTGGTGCTCACCAAACAACCTTTTGATATATGACTTAAACTGAAGTCTGAGAAGACTTAACCACCAAAGGAGAAGGGTCTCTACTATAAATAGCAACATATTTCCAGTTGGAAATGAGTTGGATTCTGGCCTGTCCTCCAGAGTTGAATTTGGTTACTGTATCAGTACTCCCACTCCATAACTACTGTGATTGGAGAATAGTTCTGGAGAAGTAGACACAAACTGAAATGGTAAGAAGAGTGATGGGGTTCTGCTCCAGACCAGACTCTGTTGCTCTGCCATTAACTTGCAGTGTGATTTTGGGCTCATTGCTCCTTTCCCAAAGTCTGATTACTCATAAAATGATGAGGGTAAACAGAAATAGTTCCTACGTGTTTTCAATATCTGTATCACTATAGTTCATAAATTCTCAACCAGAGTGACCTCTATGTGATGCACCCAACTAGGAAGCTCTCTCAGCCTTTCACATCTGATCATGGTATCACTAAAACTCACAGAAATAATAGCAACCAACTCACAAGAAGTTAGGTTTCCAGAGCTTAACATGCAGAAAAGCAGAGTGCCTCTTGATAGCAATTTGAAGCTTGAAACCCTAAAACCAGGGTTTCTTTTTATAAAGCCATATCGGGTTATATAACCCTTAGTTATTGTGGGCTGATCAGGTTCGCAATCTCCCAAGGAGGTGGACGCCAAAGGCTTAAATAAATGAAACAATTGAAATGATTTCAGGGCTCCATGAGGGACTAACTCTCCTATAGTTTCGATATTCTCTGAGCCAAGAGTTCTCTGGGCAGCCTGTATTTATTTGGTATACAAGCAAATGTGGAGGATACTCAAGAAAACTTGGGAATCTGGGCAGGATTTTTCCGAGTAATACATTATGTCACTTTAGGAGAACTATGTTATCTCCAGGAAGGCCTTCACAGCAGGAGTGAGATGCCTGCAGCTGCAGTCTCCTTTAAGTTAATTGGGGTTAGAGCCAGAAGTCCTCAGCTGTGGCCTTCTCTTGTCCTTTGAGGTGTCACAGCTTCACAGACCAATACAGGACTCAGCGGTGACCAGTGACTTGTAGAGGTTTACTTACTTGAGTCCACTGCCTATCTTCAGACAAGGTGCCTAAGCTTCAGACAACTCACAAATAAACACGGAAAGCCAATTGGTTAATATTAAATCCTGCTCAGAGCCACTGCATAGTGGTCTCCAACGAAGTCAAAAGATGAAGGGACAGAAGGATACTTTAAATAAACCCACTCAAGAAGTTGACCAACTTAAAATCCATACTTGTCTTTTATTTCTTAACTTTAGAACTGATTACTCTTATACCTTATTCAAATTTTCCTAAGACTCATGCCACTTTGGATGCAAACTTTTGGGACTGGGATTTGATTGCATCCTATTTATAATCTAATTAGTCTTGCTGTTTCGTGGGTGATAGTAGAAGTTCCAAGATTCCTGGGTCAGAAACAAAGGACTTTTTACACCATAGCAAGTCACATGAGCACAAGCCACATGAGCATCATCTTTATACCAATTCATCTTGCTTTCAAATGTCACAGGGGTGGTGGACAGTGCCCAATAAATGTCCATCCTCACTGTAGATCACATTAGAAAACAGGTAGACTTAGCTTGGAGAGTCCACTGGTTTTATAGTAAGCAGAAAAAAGGTTGTTCTTTGTCTCAGATTACCTCAACCTTGAGGACTTCTTGCTGCAAATCAATTCTGAGAAATTGCCCAGATAAAAGAATCATCCTTAGCAAATCCAGCAAGACATGTAGAAATATAAGAGACCCTGGAGGAGTGTCTCCCAAAACAAATGTTTGATTTTTGCATTTGTGAATTTTCTTCTACTTTTGTGGAATTTTATTATCTCATTTAAACTCAAGATGATGTAAAATACGGGCCCTCTTGCCTCTCTGCTCCTTTGCAACAAAAGGTTGTGAAAAAGACACAGACTTTGGAGCAACAGGAACTGCTGAAATTCTAGCTTTTCCATCTGCTTGGCCAAGTCATTTCACAATCCCTTCTAGAACCTCAGTCTCCTCATCTGTAAAATAGTAATATCTACCTTACGTGATGATATGAAGATCAAATAAAATGGAAAGTAAGGGGAAAACTTTGTAAAATATAGTAGTCAACGGTCAAAAACTGGAAACTACATAAACTCACCAAAGTGTCTTTCATCTGGTGTATAAACAAATGACCACATAATGGACATGTCGGCACAAAGGAATGAATTACTAATACCAGGAACAGCATGGATGTATCATACATAAACTATGCTACCTGAAAGAAGCCAGACTCAAAAGGCATACATACCATATGATTCAACTTATAGAATATTCTGGAATGGACAAAACTAAAGGGATAGAAAATAAATTAGTGGTTGCCAGGGAGGAGCTGACTATCAAAAGTCACAGGGGAAATTTTTGAGGTGATGAAACTGTTTTATCTCTAGATTATGAGATGTCACGGGACTAAGGATTTCAAAACACTTCACTAAAAAAGAGTTAATTTTACTATCTCTATATATAATGTTCAACATCATTGGTCATTCAATAGATGCAAATTAAAACAACACTGAGATTCTCACTCCGGAAAGGATGGCTATCATAAAGAAATCAGCCAATAACAAATGCTGGTGGAGCTGTGAGGAAAAAGGAACTCTTCTCCACTGTTAGTGGGAGTCTGGTGCAACCACGGTGGAAATCAGTGTGAAGATTCCTCAAAAGCTAGGTCTAGGCTGGGCATGGTGGTACACATCTGTAATCCCAGCACTCGGGAGGCTGAAGAAAGAGGATCAGTGTGAGCTTGAGGCCAGCCTAGGCTAGTGAGTTCAAGCCCAGCCTGAACTGCATAGTGAAATTCTGTCTCAAAAAGACCAAAAAAAAAAGAAAAGAAACTACAACTAGGACTAGAAGTGCCATTAGATGCAGTTATTCCCTTTCTTGGTATCTTCCCAAAAGAATTAAAAGCCCTATACCACAGTGATATATGCACACCCATGGTTATAGCGGCACAATTTGGAATGGCTAAATCTTGGAAAGAGCCCACATGTTTCCCCCATTCATCAATCAATGAATAGATAAAGAAGATATGGTTCTTTTATACAATGGAGTACTACTCAGTCATAAAGCAGGATACCCTTGAGACATTTCTAGGTAGGTGGATGCACCATGAGAGCATAATCTTAAGTGAAATAAGTCAGACACACATGAGTAAATGCCACATTGTTTCTCTGATGTGAGAAACTGAAAATGTAGATAAGGAACAAAATGTATACTAGATATTGTGAAATAGGAAGGGAACTAGGGAGAGCAGAGGGGAAAAGGAAAGAAAGGAAAAGAAAAATAAGGAAAGAGTGGAAATAAAGCAGGAGGGGAAGAGAGGTTAAGGAGGGCAGGGGATTCAGGGAAAAAAAGAATCAAGTTATATCATGTATGTATACAAATTCCCTATGATGAACATGATCATTATGTATACCTAAAACGTACCAATACTTAATTTTTTAAACAAAGAAAAAAATTATGGCACTAGTCTTTTTTAAAATGTATACATATATGATGTACCAGAACTAGTGGTGTTTCTGTAACTTCTTATGCTGTACATACATTCTCTGCATATTGATTTTCATTTCAGCATCAAAGACCAGTGAATGAGGTATTTAGGTCAAAATTACAGCTGAATTGCTAAAAGACTGTCTGTACCAACTTTACCCTGTATGCTGCTACTTGTTTTGGCCCATATCTGGAACTATCCAGTTAAGCTTCAAGAGACACATTAATAGAGCTCCACACAATCACACAGAGCCATTTCCCCTGAGTGAGTACATCAGTGGGATGACTTCCCTCCATGGTTTGCAGATGCTATTCTCTTCATAATCCTTTCCTTTCGCCACACCAACACACAAACTTTAAGAGAAAAATTGTAGCTCAATATACTATGATATAGTGAGTTCTTACTTACACATATAGCAGAGGAAAACAGCTTTATATTTTGCATAGAAACAATTCTAAAATCTCATTTTAAGCAACAGTTTTGGCCATATCATCCCACTTTCACTTTTTAGATTTCTAAATACAGTTGATATGTTTTGTCTTTACCTACTTCTTGCTCATCATTTGATCCATCATGGAGCTATGAAACACCAGTACAGAAACCCCAGAAGAGAGCCAGCATCATTAAGTGGTCCACAATATATACACCCACTTAAGAATTTAATTTAGTGAGTAGACATAGTTTCAATATTCTCCTGGACAGATACCTACATTGCATCATATTTCTACAATTTCCCTTCAACTTGAAAATGTTAACATGTGCCCTGGCAGTAAATGTCATATTTGAGGATCATAGTTTATAATGGATATTCACAATTGCTATGGGTTGGATCAAATATGTCCTGCAAAAAGCTCAGATGATCAAAGATGAGGCTTGTAGAAGATGATTAGATGGCAGGGCTGCTGATCTTCTCAATGGGGCTAATCCATCAATGAATCGACAGCTGAAGGTACTGGTGAGGAGGTGGGACCGAGTTAAAGGATGTAGGTCGCTGAGCTTAACCTACAAGGGTGTGTCCTTGACCCTGGCCCCTTCCTATCTCTCTGGTTCTTTCCAACCCCCTCTGCTTCCTGGGTGCAGTGAGGTGAACAGCTTTCCTCTGCCTGCCCCTCTGACATTGTTCTGCCCTGCCACTGGCTCAGCAATGGAGCCAGCTAACCATAGAGTGAAACCTCTGAATATGTGAGCTAAAATAAACTTTTCCTCCTCTAAGTTGTCAGGTATTTTGTCCTAGCAACAAAAAGCTAACAGCAGTCATGTCTAGAGAAATGAAAAAGTATTTACCTAAAAGTCATGTCAGAAAAGAAATTTTAAACAAGCAGGGAAATCTGAGGAAAATAAACCCGAGTCTTAATTCCAGGGCAACACAGTTTGTGACATTATTCTTCATTCCCTCCCAAGGAATAGTGAAAACATCTGTTCCCCTAACATGTATTCCAGGAATTTAACCATTTTTTCATGATCCATATTGTAGTAGTAAGCCCCATTTCTCCTCCTCTGCAACCTCTTCCTCATCGGTAGATTCTTTTAATAAGCATTTAAGTATGTTCAAATCTTCTACTACTGTTCTAAGCTATCCTCAGAGCTGAGCTTCTCAAAAGATTTGTCTAGACTATTGCAAATTCCTTTCCTCAGCCTGCTCCTCAACCTATTCAAAATCACTTTCCCATTGCTCTAGCCAATGTGTCTCATTGGCTTTTGCTTGCAAATAAGTGATATCTGAGATTTTCACCACTCCTCCTGTCTGAATGTTTTTCCATGTCTTCACCTATGCTGCACACTTCTGTGGTATAAATACTCCCACTGGAGCTGATTCCAAGCTACTAATATGAATGGCATCACTAAACACAGAGATGAGAAGGGCAGAGAAGAACAAATGGGCTCATGGATCTGCACAGACCGGCTCCAGCTCACCCCTGCAGGGCTTCTAGCACTGTATCCCTCACAGGAAATCTCATATTATCCAAGTGTCGGTGCGCCATGCCTAACTCAGACAAATAGGTTTCACCAAGTACCTCAAACTCCTATCCAAAGTGAACTAATGACCTTTCTCCCAAATTCTGGCCTCCTCCAGTTTTCACTAATTCCATGAATGTGCCATAATCCATCTGGCTTACTCAAGGCTGCCATTTAGAGGTCATCTCTGACATCTCTCTTCATTGTCCAGTCCATCACCAAGTACAATCAGTTTTATCTCCTAAGTTTAACTTAAATCTGTTTGATCTTCACACATCATTAGTCCAAGATACGACAAATTGTTTTATAGTTGGGGAAAAAGTGTTAAAATGTTTACAAAAGGAAAATAATTGGGGACAAAAGTCATTTAACTGCTACAATTAGTTTGGTGGTCTTTCCCTAGCTGGACACATTTCTATTGGAAACCTACACAGAGTTTTGTATCTTAATCTGTAAGAGTCCCTTTCAGATGCCCTCTAGAAAAAGCACACATAAGGGGGAGGTCCCTAAGACATGGAGGTAAAGGTCGGGAAGTAAGAAGAATTAAAATGTGTTATGTGCATGTACTGACTCCCCACGATGAATGTAATCCTTTTGTACTATAAACATGTAGTAGTAAATTTTTTGTAAATTAAAGAAAAAGCACACATAAGTTTGAGAGGTCTTATTCTGGTAGTGCCAACAAATAAGCAGAGCAGATCCATCATCTATACCTTGAGAGGTGAGAGGACACGAATAAGGGGAAAAAAGCAAAAGATTTCCAAAAGAAAAGGTAACAGAGTCCTGGGATTTGAAGCCCGAAGGCCCCAGGCTGTGGAGAACAGGACAGGGAATCACCACTCTTAGCCACATTTCCAGGGTGTGAGTATCTTCCTTTAGACCAATCTGTCCATAGCACAAATCTGTAAGGAGATGGTGCTAGAAGTTAAAAACAACCAGTCCTAGCAGCAGGCCCAGCTGCCAGACTGTTTAACCATGTTCCTCAGTTCTTCTCTAATCAATTTTTTACCATAAAGCTACAGGGGATCACTTTTAAGAGTAGTAGATCAGTAAGATCATGCCACCCCTCTGCTTAGAGGCCTTCTGTGGATTCCTAAAGCCAGAATTCTTAGTAGAGGATATGCTTAGCATGTATGAGGCCCTGGGCTGATCACCAGCACAGTTTAAAAAAATAAGCCAGAATCTTCACAAGGCTCAAAAATCCCTGTAATGATCTGGCCTCTGCCTCTCTCCAGCCTTACCTGGGACCACACTTCTGGCATTCTATTTGCAATTACCTTTCCTTGAAGGAACCAGGTTTTTTGCTTAGGATCTTTGCATACTTTGTTCTCCCTATTGCTCTTCTCCCTTGACCTAGTTAATTTCTGCTTTTATTCCAGATCTTATTTCAAACATCGCTTCCTATCTTGATCTTTCAGATCATTCCATTCCCCGATCATTTTCTCTCATACCAGTCACTTTTTTTCTCGCTTAAGGTTTACCACGATTCAGCCCACACCAAATGAGATTATGAGCCACAGGACTCAACCACAACAGATCTCAGGCATGTCACTTTTCTTGGCCTTATTTTCTCAAATTGTGGAATGGTTTGAATAAAAGTCATTCCCTTCTGCACATTGCTGTGCTTTCCATGATTCCACTAAGGCTATTCCAGAAGGTAGGATAGTGTAAAGTCAGATTATTAATTCCAATACCTCCTGTACTACTTACTTTTCTTTTTCTTTCTTCCTTTTTTTTTTTTTTTTTTTTTTTTTTTTTTTTGGTCTTTTTCAGACAGTGTATCACTATGCAGTTCCGGATGGCAGTGAGCTCACTTTATAGCTAAGGATGGTCTCAAACTCACAATGATCCTCCTGTCTCAGCCTCCCTAGTACTGGGATTACAGGCATGCACCCATTTTCCTCTACTACTTACCACCAATGATAATTTTAGGCAATTATTTAATCTCTGTTTCAAGTTCCACACAAAAGAAAGAACAATAAAAGAACTTTAAATCTTTTAGTGAGCATGTAGTACAGTAGAGACTCATGGTGTGTCCTCAGAACAGTTCTTGTGACCCAGTGCTGCTTCCAGTATAATTTCAATGCCCTCTAGCATAAGTGTCCAATAGAAGTAAACCTCTAGCCACATAATTTTAAACTTGTAGCAGCCACATTAAGAAATGTAAATAGGGGAAATTAAATATATTTTATTTAATTTTATATTATGATTTCCACATGTAATCACTATGAAAGTATTGATATATTTTGTTGTTTTTGTTTTAGTTCTTCAAAATATTACATGTATCCCTCAATACATAACATATCTCAAATACTACCAACCTTGTATTTCAAGTGTCCCAGAGCCACATGTGGCTAGTAATAGGCAATGCAGCCCTGGTATCTCCCTTCTGATACCCCAGGGTTTCCTCAGCCAACTACTCATCCACTGGGTATTGTTTCAGGTAATGCTAGTCAGTAATTGTT
The DNA here is from genome assembly GCF_000276665.1 of Chinchilla lanigera. Lineage (NCBI taxonomy): Eukaryota > Metazoa > Chordata > Mammalia > Rodentia > Chinchillidae > Chinchilla > Chinchilla lanigera. The sequence goes on along the minus strand of NW_004955446.1, from coordinate 12,480,039 downwards.
TAATGCCAGTATTTATTTGATATAATAGGAAATTTCCTCCTGAGATTGGTATAAAAAAAATCAAGAGAGACTATTACATCTCTTGGAATATATAAAAATCTAATATTCTATATGCAGTTATCTGATTTGGTATTCCAAAGCAAAACTAGAATCATATTTTATGTCTAATCAACTTTTTTCAATACCCCACTTCAAAAGTTAAAGGCTCACAGGCTGGTGTTACACTGAACACAGCCAGGCTAAAGAACTAGTGCAGACATTGTCTTGACAACAAATGAAAGGAAAATACTGTCATCATTACACTTGCCTTTGGATATTTACCCTCCAGTAAGGATGCATTTGCGGTAAATTTAAATAAATTATTTCTTTCCTGAAGGGGGTGCTATGAACACAGAAACTGTTCGTTAGCTTATTCAGACATAAGACTCTTTTATCAGCTTTTTAAAATGTAATATCCATGTCAGTTTGATGCTTTTCATAATCTTAATTGCTATCATTTTGGGGTTTTTTTTGCAGATAAAATGTATGTATTACTTATAATAACTGTACCCATTAACATTTTTTTTTTTTTTTTTGGTGTTTGTCTTTTTGGTGCTGGGGATCCAGCTAATCCAGAGCCTTATACATGCTAAATACAAGCTCTACTACTAAGTTATACTCCTAGCCCACCATTAACCTTTTGAGTGAGTTTTTACACGAACATATTATTTTCTTTTTAAAAAATCTATTAGCTACAACTTGGGTGCTAAATGTATGCAGACACTGACTAAACACTTTACATACTTTATAGCAATCTCATACCTCAAGGTGAGATAAAGAAAGGAACAATTTTTAAAGAGATGACCATCAGTGCTCCAACTCAGTTGACTTAGCTAAAGAAATTAAGAATTTATAAACTTTTTCTCTACTTTTTTTCTGGGACAACATATAAGGAGGTAAGATATAATGCTTTTATTTATCAATTGGAGACTAGGTTAAATAAAAGCCCTTTTTTCTTACTTGCTATTGGAAGGAAAGGCAGGAAGGGAGGAAATAAGGAATGTAATCAAGCACATATTTTGTTCTCTCTTAAACAATCATTCACAACCCTAGAATCAGACCTAGTCTAAAAAGGCACAAGCCGAACAAGACATTGTTTTCCATTGTAGGAAAAGTCATGATTCCAACAACCTAAGAGGCAGTTACCTTACTGCGCAAAAAGCCAAAACTTTGCAACACGACGTGAAATTTGAGACAATCTGAATACATGAATTTGGTGTGTGCTATGGATACTACTGTTCTAAGTTTTCCTATAGAGATTCTTCAAATGTATCTCCTAGATATTTAGTCCAAAGAAAGAAATAAACCAGAAAACCTGAATTATATTGTAGTTTATGGGAAAACTTGCCCCTCGGCTGCACCACAAAATTATCAGCTCATCACACTTAATTGAAACACTTCCAACTATGCTGATCCAGCAGGTAAATATACCTGTGCAAATACAGAAGCATTTAGTAAACATTTCATGCAGTTTAAATCAGCAACTGGGTCACAATTTCAGCACAGTCATGTTTACATTGCAGTAATATTATATGAGGACCTGATTTTCTAGAATAAGACAGTGAAGGAAAGCTGTTAAATACTTCCCCATGAGAATAGGAAATAAACAGCTGCGTGCTAGAAAAATTCACACTCATATGGCTGGCAATTCCTTTAGAAGTTTATAAAAGTTAGCATAGTGACCCTCAGGCAGAACTAAACCAACCCTGCCTGCCCCTCCTTGGACACATCATAATTATATTAAACTTCAGTTCAAAAACATATCTATTCTTCAAACAGTGCACAGTACAGGGAAACCAGAGCAAAAGAAATAAGAATTTCCCAGTGCCAAAGAAAAAAAATTTCCAGTGGGAGATTTCAGGCTAGAAGAAAAAAGACACACTTAATGTAACAACTCTAAGACTGTGAAAGTGATATAATAAAAATACAAGGTGCTGGGGCTGGGGATTTAGCTCAGCGGCAAAAGCGCCTGCCTGGCAAGCGCAAGGTCGTGAGTTCGGTTCCCGGTACCGGAGAAAAACCAAAAAAAAAAAAAACAAGGTGCTGTAGAATATTTTTATAAATAAATATAAAATTACCCATCTTTAAACTCTCTCTTAAGGTTAATTTCAATTCCTATTTCTCAATGATTTATTTATTGTCCTCTGAATCCTCAGGTTTCAATATTTAACTTAAATTATAGAATTCAAAATTGTATCATTATAAAAACCCAAAAGGCTGAATGCTTGTACGTGTTTGACTTCCTTTAGTTTACTAGCATTTTATTCACTTTTGAAAAAACTGTAAAAAAAGGTTAATGATCTTGTGTACATTTGATAGTAAACACTAAATTATTCCACATTTGTATAATGAAGTGAAGTTATTAAAATATTTCAGAGGGGCTGAGGACATAGCTCAGTGGCAGAGCTTGTGCTTAGCATGTAAAAGTCCTGGGTTCCATTCCCAGCATCAAGAAAAAAAAGGCAGAAAGGAAAATCATGATAGAATCTTAAGTACTGTTATTAAAAGAAACATACAAGAGTCTGAAAGTCCCCATCAACATGAGAGGAATATGAGGGTTGCATGTTACTCTTTCTCCTTGCAGTCACTGATTTGGAAATAATAAGATGCTTCATTTTGTAATAAAAGTCTCAAAATTAAAACAAATTTTAGAATCTTGTTTATTAATGTAAGAAGTTTGATAAATCTAAAGAAAAATATACTCTGTACATATATATGAGGAATTTTACATTTTTAGGACTTTTAAATTAATTTTAAAATAGGCAAAATTACATACTAAATACTAAGCTAATCATCACCAAAACCAGAGCCCATCTTATGCCCTAGATAGAGCAGGTTCCTCCTCAATAATGCAACTGGAGATCTGTCGATTTATTTGGAAGTTAAAGGCTCTTTTGGTTTTTAAGATTTTTGCTTTTAACAGGGAAAATTCCTTGGCTAGGTCAAGAATACTATATGATGTTTCAGGAATACTATATGATGTTTCAGGAATACTATATGTTTTGATACATGTATATATTGTACAACATTCAAATCAGGGTAAACTTATTTACTATTCAAACACTTATCAGAAGAAAGTATTTTGAATGTTTTCACATTTTAAGTGCCATTTAAGGACAATTTAGTAAAAATTAGGTGAAGGAAAGAATTAAGTATCAGTAAACCCTGGCTATTATGGCAGAGTAGAGGTGAAAGAACAACATACAAGGAGAATTTTGAGTGCCAATAACAAGCTGCTGAAAATGTTATTGAAGCAAAAAAGAATGCAAATTCCCCAAGTACTTGTATTAGCAAATGAAAAAATATATGTAAGAGTACTTTTTAAATGCTAGAACACTCTACAAATAATAGCTAACATTTACTAAACTCTATCCTTGAGCACTGTACGTGGGTTTGTTACCACATTGAGTTAACTGTAAAGCCTGTGTACAACTGCCTGTAAGTGAAGTAGGCCCTCTTAGGATTGCCAGTGTCCAGATAGGAAACTGAGGCACAGAAAGGTTAAATAACATGTCTAAGATCTCAAGATCCACATGGTTAATGTAAGATTAAAGTCCAAGAGGTATTCTCTAGAGGACCTCTTAGTCACCTTAATATATTTTTATCAACGTTGGTGTAAAGTTCTTGTGTTTTTTTCAAAGACACTACTTTTTAAAATAGCTTTATTGAGATGCAATTCACCCAAAAAAAATTCATTCTTTTAAAGTATATGCTTTAGCTGGGCATGGTGGCACATGCCTGTAATCCCAGCACTTGGGAGGTTGAGGTAGAAGGATCACCATGAGTTCAATGCCAGACTGCATTACATAGTGAAACCCTGTCTCAAAAATAAATAAATAAATAAATGAAGTGTATGATTTAATTATTTTTAGTACATTCACAGTTTTGCAATGACCAACACATTCAGTTCTAGAATATTTTCATCACCCCCCAAGTGAAATCTTTTACCTGTTAGCAACCATTCTCCGTGCCCACCTCTCCCTAGCCTAAGGCAACCACAAATTTATTTTCTGTCTCTATATTGTGAACATTTCACATAAATAGAATCATGCAACATGTGGTCTTTTGTGATTGGCTTCTTTCATTTGGCATAATGTTTGCAAGGGTTCATCTATGTGTTGACATAATATATCCAAGATTTATCTGTGTTGTAGTATGTAAATGCTTCTTTCCTTTTTATTGTTGAATAATATTCTATTGTAATATCACACTTCACTTGGTGATTAACTAATGGGCATTTGAGTTGTTCCCACCTTTTGGCTATTATGAATAATGCTGTTATGAACATTGATGTAAAAGAATTAAGATGTGTTATGTACATGTACAAATCCCCAATGCTAAATGTGATTACTATGTACTGCAAACATGTACTAATAAAAATAATACAAGTCCAATTCCTAGTTTCTGTTAACAGAGTGATATGATACAGGAGAGAGTTGGAGAAGCAGAAGTCTTCTAAATTTCTCCCACTTGGACAGACGGCCAACCCTAGAAGGAAATTTTACTTCTTTATTGATAGTTAACATGCATAAAGTGTGCTAATCTGAAGTGTACATCTTGCCTATTTTTTCATATGAATACATTTACACAACCATTATGCAGATAGAGACAGAATCTTTCCACTGCCTGAGATTTCCCCATCTCTTTTCCTCGTCCACCCTTCTCTCCAATGGTAGCCCGCACTCCTCTGACTTCAACACCCTCAACAAATTTTACTTTGGAAAACTTTACATTGCAGTTAGATCTGCCACTCTCCCACCTTCATTTCTGGGATCTTTCCTCTGACTACTTTAGAGGATATGATGGTGATGCTTTGCATGGCATTGTCCTGACCTATCCTATTTCCTAAAATACTCCAGGAGTTCGGTGATCCATCTCCCTTCTCTTTCAGGCAAAGTTCTCATCCACTTGTTGGTAAGTTTTTTATACACTGTGTTCACAGTGAGCTCCTGAGGGACAGGGGTTTTACTTTCTTTCAATGCACCTATCAAACAAATGCACACAATCTCCAGGAAGTACAAGAAGAAAAATAATCAGTATAACAAAATTATCCCAAGCCATGAATACTATACTTCTCAACATTTTGGTTTAGATCAAGTGTAGGATCTGTTCTTATCAGTTTAGTGTGTCTCACAGTCCTCCAAAGAAGTTATTTATTCACAGGAGGCAGAGGTGTTATATTAAATGAGTGGGACAAAATTGTCAAAATGTTATAGAATGGATGATCACAACTATAAGAAGAACAATAGTTATCAAAGACTAGACTGAACTGGCTAGGTGTGGTGGCACACACCTGTAATCCCAGCACTTGGGAGGCTGAGGCAGGAGGATCACCATGAGTTCGAGGCCAACGTGGGCTGCATAGTGAATTCAAGGTCATATTTTTCTCTTTTATGAAAACATATTTGCAGTACATAATGATTCTACTCCTCCAGGGAAGTCGGTACATAACATATTTTTTCATCCCTCTCCTCTCACCTCCCTGTCCACTCCCTGTTGTTGAAAAACAAATAGTAAAATTCCTTCCTGCTTGCAAAAGATCTGTCATTACTTTTTTTTTTCTTTTTTTGGTATTTTGAGGTAGGGTCTCCCTGTTACTCAAGCTGGCTTTGAATGCAATAGAAAGCACAGGCTGCCCGGCCTTGTGGTTCCCTGGAAGGAGGGCTTCCGGCGCACAGGGAGCTGCGGGTGGGGAGCGCCAGCCTTCTG
>NW_004955446.1:12461192-12472781 GCF_000276665.1 Chinchilla lanigera | reverse complement strand
CACTATTATTTGTCTATTTGTTTTCCTGAGAAACTATTTTGTAGATAATAATATGTAAAACGATAACCATTGATAATTCCTACCATTTTGTCTGTAATTTGCTAAGTCCCCCCTATTATTATGTTATCCTTCTTTTATTCTTTAAAATTTAAAAAAAAAAAAAAGAAAGCACAGGCTGGCCTCAAACACGTGGAGATGTTCCTGTGTCAGCCTCCTGAGTGCTGGAATTATAGGTGTACACCACCACACCCAGTTCCATTCCCATAATCTATCTTTTATTTTGCTGTTAATTTATATTTTGGGTTTCTCATTTAAGCGAAACAATGTAATAGTTAAGCATGTATCTGATTTCTTTCACTTAACATTATGGTCTCAAAGTGCATCCCTTTTCCTATAAATGATTCATGTTTATTATTCTTTATGGAAAAGTAGAACTCCATTGTGTATAAATACCACATTTTCTTTATCCATTAATCTATTATTAGACACATAGGCTACCTCCAGGATTTAGCTATTCATGTACAACTGCAATATGATGTCTTTAACTCTTCTAGGAAGATACCTAGAAGGAAAATAGCAGGGTTGAATGAAATTTCTATTTTTAGTCTTGTGAAGATTCTCTATGCTGGGTTTTTTGTTTTTGTTGTTTTATTTTGTTTTGTTTTAGTGCCAGAAATCGAACTCTATGCTGATTTTCATAGTGATTGTATTAGTTTACATTCTCACCAACAATGTACAAGGGTTCGCTTTTCCCCACAGCCTCGCCAGCATTTGTTATTGATTTCTTGGTGATAGTCATTCTTTCTGAAGTAAGATGGAATCTCAGGATTGTTTTAATTTTAATTTCTCTGATAGCCAGAGATGTTGAACATTTTCTATTGTATTCATTGGCCATTTGTATTTCTTATTTGGAGAAGCATCTATTCATTTGGGCCAAAAATGGCCCATTTTTATTGGGTCTTTTATTACAGGGAGTCTTAACTTTTTTTAGTTATTTGTATATTCTACACATAAGCTTTCTGAGGAATAACAGACAAAAATTTTTCCCATTCTATAGGTTGTCTCTGCTCTGTTGGCTGTTTCCTTTGCTGTGATTTTTGATTTAATATCTCATTTATTGATTTTTGATGTGATTTCTTGTGCAACTGGAGTTCTGTCCAGAAAGTTCTTGCCTGCACCGATGTCTTCAGGAGTTTTACTATTTATTTTTCAACAAATTCTGCTTTAACATTTAGATCTTTGATACATTTTAATTTTACTTTAGTTCATAGTAAGAGATATGGGTCTAGATTCAATCTTCTGAATGTGCATATCCAGCTTTCCCAGCATCATTTGTTACAGAGGCTATCTTTCCTCCAGCGTATGTTTTTGGCACCTTCATCAGTGATCCAGTGGCTGAATGTGCCTGGGCTTGTTCCTGCACCATCTATTCTGTTTCATTAGTCCACGTGCCTATTTTTGTGTCAATATCATGTGGTTTTTATCACTGTAGCTTTGTAATAGAACTTGAAATAAAGGATTGTGATGTTCTTATTATCCAGGATTGCTTATGCTATCCTGGGTCTCTTCTAGTTCCATATGAATTTGGGATTGTTTTCTCTACTTTTGTGAGGATGTTGTTGGCATATGGATTAGGATTGTCTTAAATCTGTATGTCAATTTTGGAAATGTGGCCATTTTAACTATATTGGTTCTGCATATCCAGAAACAGGCTATCCTTCCACTTTCTGATGTTCTCCTCCCTCTCCATTTTCAAAGTACTATGGATTTCATCATAGAAATCTTTCACATCCTCGGTTAATTTCTAAGTATTTAATTTTTCTTGATACTGTTGTGAATGGTATTGTTTTCCTGATTTCTTTCTCAGTGGATTTATTATGGGGTGGACAGAAATGCTATTGATTTTTATACATTGATTTTGTATTCTACTATATTGCTGAATTTGGTTATTAATTCTAGGAGTCTTTTGATGGAATTTTTGGATCATCTATGTAAAGGATCATGTTATGTACAAATAGTGATAATTTGATTTCTTCATTTTGTATACGCATCCCTTTTATTTTTTTCTCCTGACTTGTTGCTCTGTTTCAAGTACTATACTGAGCAGGAGTGGTGATAGTCTACATCTTTGTCTTATTCCTGACTTTAAAGAGAAAGCTTTTATTTTTTTAACAATTCAGTATGATGTCAGGAGTAGATTTGTCCTAAATGGCTTTTATCAGATTAAAATGAGGTCCTTTTGTACCTATTTTCTTTAGGCTTTTTATCGTGAATAAATGTTAATGACTATTTCTGCATCTATTGAGATGACGTGATTTTTTTTGTCCTCCTGTTTATGTAGTGTATTACAGTTATTGAATTATGTGTGATGAAGAATGCTTGCATCCCTGGGATGAAGCCTACTTGGTCATGCTGTACAATCTTTGTGATGATTTGTGTGATCTTTTTGATGATTTGTTGCATTCTGTTTGCCAGGACATTGTTGAGGATTTTTGTATGTAATGTTCATTAAAGAGACTGGCTTGCAATTCCCTTTTTTGGTTGGACATTTTCTGGTTTTAGAATCAGGGTAATATTAGCTTTCAAGAATGACTTTGGGAACACTCCTTCCCTTTCAATTTTATTAAAGAGCATGAGACATGCTGACAATAGCTCTTCCCCGAAGTTCTTGTAGAATTTGGCCGTGAACCCACTGGGACTAGGACTTTTTTTGCTGATCTTTTTATTACTACTTCAATTTCATTGCCTGCTATTGGATTATTCAGAATTTTTATATATTCTTGGTTCAGTTTTGGTAATTCATATGTATCTAGGGATCTACCCATTTCTTCTGAATTTTCCAAATTATTGGTGAACATGTTTTTTTAATAGTTGCTTATAATCTTCTGAATTTTGATAGTGTCCATTGTGATTTCACCTTTTTCATTCAAATGCTTTGATTCAGGCTTTTTCCTTTTTTGGTGAAATTGACTAAAGATTTGCCTATTTTGTTTATTCTTTCAAAGAACCAATTCTTTGATTCATTCATTGTTTGTATTGCTTTTTCAGTCTCAGTTCCATTAATTTCTGCTCTGATTACTTAGAATTTCTTTTCTTGTGCTAGCTTTGGATTTGGATTTTTCTTATTTTTCTAGGACCTTAGGAGCATTGTTAGGTTATTTACTTGAGCTTTCTTCATTTTTCTGATGTGGGCATTCACAGCTATAAATTTCCCCTATAAACTTGCTACCATTGTGTCTCATAATTCTGACATGCTGTACTGGCATTATCATTTGACTTCTAGGAACTGTCCAATTTCTTCCTTGATTTTTTTCTGTGACCTATTGATTATTCAAGAGTCTGTTGTTTAATTTCTGTACATTCAAAACATTTCCTTTGTCACTGGTTTCTAGTTTTGTTGTGGTATGATCTGATAATATCCAAAGTATAGTTTTGATTCTTTTGCATTTACTTAAGTATGCTTTATTGGCTAGTATGTGATCTATTTTGCAGAAAGTTCCATGTGTTGTTTAGTGAATATGTGTTCTGCTGATGTTGGATGGAACACTCTGCAGATATTTAATAAGTCCATTTGTTCAAATATTTGGTTCAAGTCACATTTCTTTATTGATTTGTCTAGCTAATCTATTTGTGACAGTAAGATATTGATGTACCCCTCTATAATTGTGCTGATGTTTATCTGATTTTTATGTCTAGTAGTTTTTCCTTTATGAAGTTGGGTTATTGCTTCCTGTTTAATTGTTCTCCTAACCAATGCTTTGCCTCTTCTGATCAGTTTTGGACTGAAGTCCACTTTGTCTGAAAATAGGTTAGGTACTCCTAGTTTTCAGGTGGTTGTTGCATGGAATATCATATTCCATCCCTTGATTTTTAGTCTGAGAATTTCTTTTTGGGTTAAATGTGTTTCTCGTATACAATATTTTTTGGATTTTGTTTCTTGATCCATTCTGCCAATCTGGGTCTGTTGATTAAGGAATTGAAACCATTCAAATTGAGAGTTATTACTGAAAATATTTTGACTATTGCTGTCCTGTATTATTTTCCTATTGCTGATTCTTCTTACTCTGCCTGATGTATTCGTTGGTTTCATTGTCTCTTTCTAGGACATACTTCAGAATTTTTAGAGTGGTGGTTTTAGTGGTCATGAATTTCTTTAGGTGCTCTTTGTCATGGAAATACCTATTTCCCATCAATTTTTAAAGACAACTTTGCATGATATATCATTTTGGGCTGGACATTGTTTTATTTTAGGGCTTGAAATACTTCAAGATCTTCTGGTCTTTACCATTTGCACTGAGAAGTCTGCTATAATTCTAATGGGTTTATTTATAAGGGATCCATTGTTTATCTCTAACAGCTTTTAAGATTCTGTCCTTTTGTTGCACTTTTGGGATTTTGACTACAATGTATTGTGGAGATGTTCTTTTCCAAATGTAGCTATTTGGGGTTCTATATGCCTCCTTTACCCATATGTTAGATCCTTTCCCTATATTTAGAAATTTTTCTGCTAGTATTTCTGTAAAGAGGTTTTTATGCCATTTCGTGCTGTCTTTTAATTCTTCACTAATTCTGATTAATCTCAGAGTATTGTTCTGTTCATCATCTAGCAGTTGTTGGATCATTTTCTTGTTTTTTAGATAGCTCTTCATAACTTCTCATCAACATCAGCCCTATCTTCTTGTACTAACACTCTGTCCTTGCACTGGTCACTTCTACCCATACTTTCAATAGAATTTTTAATCTCCTAAATTTGTTTCGCATCTTTTCGTGGATTCTAAGTCTTTGCTAAACTGGTAATTCATGTTTTGTATCACTTTATTTAGCTCAGCTAGCTTTTTATTAGTGTCCTCTCTATACTCACTGATCATTTTGTTTATGTTTATATCTCTTTAGTTACATCTTCATTGAGCTTAACAGGCACTTTATTGATCTATTTTCTTAGTTTCTCTGGTATTCTCTTAAATAATTCTGCTGTGTGACTTTTAATTTCTTCCTCTTTGATATTTCATGGGTCAGCTTTGAGGGAGTTGGGAGTTTTGAAGGCATTATACTGTCTTGTTTTCTCTTTTCGGGGGGGGGGGCTTAAAAAAAAGTTTATTTTGCCATTTGCCTAGATGCAAAACTAGTGAAAATTAAAGTATAAAAATAAATACAGTTTACATTAATGGACATTCCACTCAAAGTAAAAATAAGAATAAAAGTAATGTATATAAATAAAACTTCACCAAAAATGAAACAGTGTCTGGCACTTTTATGAGAAAATCCTGTGAAAATCCTGTAAAAGAAATGTGTAAAACACATGCTTTAATCTGAAAACTAGTTTTACCTTTTCCCAAAACGTACTATTTGTTTTGTCTAACTTAAATTTGTACACACAAAACTTTTAGCATCTATCCTCACTGGAGAGACTAACAATGATATGAATAAGCTGTACCCTGAGTTCTCAGAATGGTAAAGCACAGTTCCTCATTAAAAGGATAGTTTTATGTAATTTTCCTATAAATAAAAAACTGATAATTTTTATAAGACTTTTTTGACTTAATTTTATCACTCATTCAATAAATCATACATCTGAATAAAAATGAATTTATATCCAAAGTAGGTTTCTTTCCATGTACAGCTGGATGTAAAGGTTAATTGTTAAATGCAACTTAAAATCAGAGAAAATGGTCTTTATCTCCATATTCTCAAAAGGGTTTTAAGAATATATATAGGCCGCACTTTAAAAATAATGGTATCTCTAAAATTCTTTACAAAGACTGAGTATACACAGAGTCTTATTTTTTCAAGTTTCTATTTTTTTGTGTGCTGAGGTTTGCGGGTCAATTGTGAAGACTTTGCTGCTAATGTAGAGACCTCTTTAGCTGGTATCTCCTTTTTGGTGATTGTCACTTGGCATAGCTAATTGTAGGCTTTTGCCTCTGTCCCAAGATCCAACTACCTCTGTTTATCTGGGGAGGGAAGCTGCGGATGTTTCACCCAGCACCCAGTTCTCTAGTAAGAGACTGTAGTATTGTTAATGGCACAAAGGCTATCTAGATATTTTCACATAAAGAGAATCATTAGTAGCCATACTTATGCCACCTCAGCAAAAGCAATACAACGAGGAAAAATAATAGCGTCAAAGACAATCTGGATATTAACATACCCTATGTATCAATAATATATCAGCCTCAACCATAGAAAAGAGATCTATACTTATAAACACTAAGACAAACCAAATATTGACATACAGTAAATATCTACTAAATGCAACAACTATACTTCTACTAACAATAGAACAGAATTCAAGATTAATAATATAGCATTAACTAAAGTTTGACAAAGCTTAATGGTTATGCTAGTAAAGATGGGTAGGAAACCAGATAATGGTAAAAAGTAAAATTTGAAAAGTTAATGGGAAATGAGAAGGATGAGAAATAAGTGAGATAAAAAATCTTATTGAGCAAAAGAGAATTAATAGTATTAGATAAAAGTAACAGGAAAGAACAAGAAAAAAGAGAGATAAAGCAAAAGCAGCAGAATAAAAGGAAAACAAGAAGGAATAAAAAAGTTAAAAAGAGAAAAAGATTGAAAGAGAGTAAAGACTCAGCTCCCCCAAAACCAATGAAAGAAAATGAAACAAAAAATTTAAGTCAAAAAAAAGAACAAATAGAAAAACGTCTCTAAGTTTGAATGAATACTTTCTTTTGAGAGTCTGCAGTCTGGGAATCCAGCAGGTCATAATAATCTCCACTTAGGTTTGTGGCCTGTGATTTGGTTGTGTCCTCCTTGCTCCAGATAGCCCTCTGTGCACACACCCAAGACTGTGGCAACCATCTAAACCAAGGCATGTCCTTATTTACCTTGATAAATGGGAAAAGCAATCAGCCACTGGTCTCTCATGAATGTAGGCAGCAAGGTAGGTGTTCAAGCAGTTTGCTGGACTTAAAGACAGCACTTTCAGATACAGCCACCTCTGCAAGCCACACTTGCTAGGCCTGGATTCTCATGGTAGAGGGTGGGGCCCATGACCTCAGCCTATTTCTAGTGGGTCTATATCTAGTCCATAACTTCTGCACGGCTGCCTCCCATGGCTGTTTCTTACTCAATCACTATGGGAGAGTAGAATTTTTCTGTAGTAGTTCTGTGGCTTAAACAGTTAATCTCTTTCCAAAGTGGTGTCTGATTAAACACTCTCTGGCACTATGGCAGGTGCTGAATCTAGTTTCTGCTCCGACTCTAGCCAGCTGTAAAGGAGTCACTTTTGAAATAAAATCCCACGCTGTTTCTGTAGCTTACAACACCTATGGGTTTCTCTTGGGGCTAGCAGTGCTGGCCAGATGCATAATTTCTCATTGGATCTGCTGACCCCCCCCAGGTTTATCTGGTCTCCCCTGGCACTGGTCAGCCAGTTGGCCAGAGCCTCCGCTGCCCTCTGTGGAGGGGAAGCAAAATGCAAAGAATAGTTGGAGTTGAGAGGTGGTCACAGCCAGGGTGCAGGTCCAGGGCTAAGGTGAGGTCCTTCCAAAACAAGGGGGTGGAAGTCCCTCTGGTTCTTGGGGGACACAAATTCATCTGGTCCACAAGGGCACAGGTCCATCCACAACAATGATAATGTTTGGAAGGTGAAATTAGAGTACATTTCTAATTTTAATACTGTATTAATATACTCTATTTTATTTAAATACTGTACACCCTATATTAATATACTCTATTTGAACTTTAATTCTGTATTAATATACTATATTACTATACTCTATTTTGAATACTGTATTAATTAACACATCACTATTATAATAGAGAAACATTTTAAAATAAAGTTACTTATAAAGTCAATCTTTAATCAGAGGAAAGTCTAAAAATGTATCTAAGTGAAATGAAAAGACTTAGAAGAGGTTACCAAAGCAGAGAGGATGGCCCTGTCTGGCTTGGCATCAGTCTGATAAAAAGGTCACCAATAAGTATAACTCACTTAATAGAATAAGGACATTTTTGCTTATATAACAAAAACTGACAATTTTACATTCTGACAGTATGGTATCCATATGCACTTAGTTTAAACTTGTCATTCTGATTCAGTCTAATAGTTCTCATTTCTTGATGACTTTTCAATAGTGGAAATTTTTCTTCCAGTATAAATGTATTAAATCTTTTTGTGCTTCACATAGCTAGCTTTATGGTGTTTAAAATTCTTTGTTCAGAAGATAAAATACTGCTTGTATAAATAATTTCCTACACTAAACTCAGATACAAATGGTATTTGCCTGTTATGGCTGTTAGATGTGCAAAAAAATTTATACAACTGTATGGCATTCAAAAATTTTCATACAACTATATGGAGATTTTTCTATGATATTTAAATTTGTAAATTGGGGGGCTGGGGATTTAGCTCAGTGGCAAAGCGCCTGCCTGGCAAGCGCAAGGTCATGAGTTCGGTTCCCGGTACCAGAGAAAAACCAAAAAAATAAAAAAATAAAAAAATAAATAAATTTGTAAATTGGACTAGGTGGTACACACGTATAATCCCAGCTACTCAGAAGGCTGAGGCAGGACAATCACAAGTTTTAACGCCAGCCTAAGCAACTTGGTGAGACCCTGTTTCAAATAAAAAAATAAAAAGGGCGAGGGATGTAGCTCAGTGATAGACCTGGATTCAATCCCCAGTACTGGGGGAAAGCACTTTGAGTCCATAAAAGTCAGTTTAACCTGGTCCACTTCCTCGGCCTCACTCTTCTGCCACACTCCCTTTCATTCTCTCTCTTCTTCCCACTCCTTCCACTTAGCAGAGCACTCCATTCCTGGTACACACACATTATGGCTAGGACACTTGTTGTGGAGTGTTTACTTGTAAGAATAAGCATCAGCAAATTCTGAATTTAAATGTAAACATGTCTTGCTTTCAATCCAGAAACAAAAGAACCTAAAGTTTCTCTAAGTAGTAACACCTGTAAGTTCTGTATTTGAGGTGGGGTTTGTAGTTTACATTCGCTTTGTGCAATACTGCTCTTCCTCCTACTTTTCAAGCAACATTTTACTTTCCTTGTTAGTTTTTGCTTGTTGGTAGTTTCCTAAGTGTTTCAGATAAGCCTAGCTGTAATTTTTTCTCTCTAATCAAATGTATGTATAACGTTCATTAAAGACAAGGGAAAGCTAAACTACAGAGCAAAACTAAGAAACAAATGAGAGGGATATTTTTCTTAAAAGTATTAAAATTTATGAAAAGCTACCAAATAAGAAAGCTCAGCAAGGGGGGACAGAGCTAAGAATCAATTATACAGGTAGTTCATCATGGACTTGACAATATATAATAGCACTTAAACCAGTTTGTCTCTTCATCTTTTGTCTTGGTTACTTTTCTCATTGCTGAGGCAAAATACCTGACATTCAGAAGTTAAAAGAGGAAAGGTTTATTTTAGCTCACAGTTTGTAGAGGTTTCCACTCATAGTTCTTTGGTTCCAAGGCACAGCAGCATGGCAGAGAGGCATCACAGCGGAGCAACAGTGTAAATAAAAGAGAGAAACAAAAAAAATGAAACAAAAATCTGATGGCAAAATTGTATATATATATATCTACCTATAACAATAATTACATTAAATATAAATGATCTTAACACTACAATTAAAAGGCCAAGATTGTCAGATTTCAAGAAAAGAACAAGAGCCTACTATGCATTCTCTGTAAGAGAAGTATTTTAAACACAAAGATAAATTGAAAGTAAACAAGAGGAAATGATATTCCATGCACATAATATGCATAAGAAATGTGAGGTAGCTGCATTAACAATAAGCAAAATAGATTTCAAGGATATTACTACATGTAGAAAAGAAGGATATTTCAAACTGATTAAAGTATCAGTGCCTTAAAATAGATACAGTAGCTGGTCGTGGTGCTGCACACCTGTAATCCCTACACTCGGGAGACTGAGGCAGGAGGATGGTTGGGAGTTTGAGACCAGCCTGGGCTATAAAGTGAGCAGAAGGCCAGCCTGAACTGCATAGTGAGACCCTGTCTCAAAAAGACAAAAAAAAAATAGATATAAGAGTTATTGTCTTAGTTACTTTTCTCTCATTGCTGAGACAAAATACCTGACACCCAAAATTAAGGAAGGAAAGGTTTATTTAGCTCACAATGTGTGGAGGTTTCAGTCCATACTCAGCTGGCTCCAAGGCAGAGTGGCACATGGCACAGGACAACCATTCATGGTGGCAGAAAACAGCAAAAGCAACAAGAGCAAAAGGGAGGAGCAGCAGACAGCAGGTTCTTTCCCTCCCTTACATTGTATGCAAACTGTCTGCCTGAGGGCAGGTGTAGCACTCATACTCATAATCTCAGCATTGGACTATGGATCAACCAAAAAACTTTAGAAGCCCACACCACAACTGCATGAGGTTTTGGGGGGGACATCCAGACACAAACCATAACAGTTATAAATATATGTACCTAATAATAGAACTTCACAACACATGAATCAAAACCAGACAGAATAAAAGGAAGAAATAGACAATTCTACAAATAGCTAGGGAATTTTAATAGTATTTGATGACAATAAAAGCAAAAATAAGAATATAATCTGAATGAAAATAGCAACCATTTACATCTAGTTAAAATGGGAAACCTCTAAGAATTTTTAAAATTTGATTGATACACTAAGAATAGAATGAAATGAAATCATCTAAAATGCTCAGTTAGAAACACAAAAGACAGGGAAAAAAGTAGAAGACAAAAATAGGAATGAAGAATAAAGGCAACAAATAGAAAACAGTAAAAAAAAAGTAGTTATTAATTCAATTACATCAATAATCACCTTAAATGTCAATGGTCTAAGTATACCAGTTAAATGAAAGAGATTATCAGAATATATGAAAAAACAAATTCTAACACTCTGGGAGGCTGAGACAGGAAGATCTCAACTTTGAGCCTAGCCCAGCCTGAGCAACTTAGCAACTAAATGAGACCCCGTCTCAAAATAAAAACTAAAAAACAGTCCAGGGATGTAGTCAGTGTAAAGATCCTGTGTTCAGTCCCCAGTACAAAACAAAACAGAAAAGACTCCATTATATATTGTGTATAAGAAGTCCATCCATCCCAAGATCGAAGGCCTAGAAGATCCCTGGAAAGTCCTTGGTGTGAGTTTGCACCGGAAGGCTGAAGAAGCTGGAGTCTGAGGTCCACGGGCACTGACAACAACAGACACACCTGCTCAGGTAAAATGACATCTTCAAATGTGTGCCAACTTCCTTCTCTCCTTTTTTCCATCCAGGATAGAAGCTTATTGGTTGACACTACCCACAATCAGGATAGCTCTTCTTCTATCAGTTCACTGGCCTGCATATCAATTATTTCTGGAAAGACCCCACAGACACACACAAAAGGGTGCTTTACTAATCTAGGCATTTCCTAGTCCATTCAAGTTGACATATCCTTGCCTTATCATAATTAATGGTCACATATACACATGTTAAAAGTAAAGGGCTAGAGAAAGCCAAACTATGCTAACATAATCAAAATTAGATCAACTAATATTGGACAAGAATGCCAAGATTACACAATGGGAAAAAAGAAAGTCTGTTTCAGTAACTGGTGCTCAGAAAACAGGATGTCCAAAT
>NW_004955446.1:12455804-12460752 GCF_000276665.1 Chinchilla lanigera | reverse complement strand
CAACAAAATGCCTATCAAGACTCCCAACACCCCAAAGCAGATCCAGCGAGCACCAATGGTAAGGAAATCAAGCACCAGATAGCAGAACTGTTCAAAATGATCAAAGATGAAGCAAAGAAACCTGACAATTTCAAGGATGACATAAACAGAGTGGAATTGCAAACAAACTGACCAATGTGTTAAGGAAAAGTAAAATGAAAGACTACAAGACTTAACCAAAACCATTCAAAACATAAATGACAAATTTCCCAAAGAAAAGAGTCCACAAAAAGGTGGCAAGCAGAAATCCCAGACACAAAGAATTCTATGAACTATATGAACAGTAGTTGTGACCAATATGAGAAGACAGTGTTAGACAACAAGGACAGAGCATAAGGACAAATACACAATACCTTTAAAACCAGAGAGTAAAGAAAATCAATCCAACAACACTACATGATGCTAAGGAGACTAACTTAATACTAATTGGAGTTAGAGAAAAATTTAGAGGGAAGAGCACATAGAATAAATTTTTCTTTACAGAAATCATTCCAGAAAACCTTCTAAATATGGGGAAGAACTCACCATTTGGAACAGCATGGCATATAGAATTCCAAATAATTGTGATGAGAGAGGAAACTACCCCAACACATTATAGTCAAAATCCTGGAAATGCAAAGCAAGAGCAACATCTTAAAAGCAAAAAAATCACTTATACATGGAAACCTAGTAGAATTAAAGCAGAATTTTCAGCATAAAATTTAAAGGCCAGAAGACCTAGGAGTGAATGTTTCAAGCCCTGAAAGAAAACAACTTTCAATGTAGAATATATCCTGCAAAATTGTCTTCCAAAGTTGATGTAGAAATAAGGATATTCCATGACAAAGAACGCCTTAAAATATACACGACTGGATGGGTTTGGTGGCACATGGCCATAATCCCAGCACTTGGGATGCTGAGGCAGGAGGATCCTTGCGAGTTAGAGACCAGCCTGGGCTACAAAGTGAGCTCAAGACTAGCCTGAACTGCATAATGAGACCCTGTCTCAAAAAGGCAAAACAAAACCCATGTCCATCAAATCAGCACTCCAAAATATTTTCAAGGATATCCTACATAGAGATAAAGAAGCCAACAATGCCAAAAAGTCTGATGAAATTAATACAATGAATACATCATGCAGAGTTAGCAATTAAATGAAAAGGGAAAAATAAAGGGATCAACAACAGAAAAATAATAAATGACAAGACATCAATATTTTTGAGCAATAACTTTCGATGTAAAAGTCCTCAAGTTCCCAATTAAAAGTCACAGATTGTCATAATTGGATCAAAAAAAGGTCCCTCAATGGTTTGCTGCATATAAGAGATATATCTAATCCAAAAAGAAATTCATAGACTAAAAATCAAAGGATCCTGCCAGGCATGAAAGTACATCTCTATAATCCCAGCACTCAAGAGGCTGAGGCAGGAGGATTGATGAGAGTTTGAGGCCAGCCTGGGCTACATAATTCGTTCAAGGCCAGTCTGAACTATGTAATGAGACCCTGTCTCAAAAAAGCCACAAAAAAAAAAAAATCAAAGGATAGATAACTATTCCATATAATGGAAGCCTGAACAGGCAGGAGTAGCTATCCTATTTTGAGACAAAGTGAACTTCAAGTTAAAACTGATCAGGAAAAGTAAAGTCACAACATATTCATTAAGGGAACAATTCAACAGGAAGCACTAACAAACTGTAAATTTATAACACTAAATACCAGTATACCCAACTTTACAAAACAAATGTTGCTGGACACAAACAAATACACATCAACACAATCATAGTAAAAGTCATCACTTTGTGACCCACTTTCACAAATAGATCAACTAGACAAAAAAAATCAGTGAAGAAATATCAGAGCTGAACCACATTTTTGAACAACAGACACCTACAAAATGTTCTGTCTGGCCAGAAGACATACATATTTCTCAGCAACGCATAGAACTTTTTCTGAAATAGACCATGTACTCACACATAAAGTTAGCTTAAATAAATACAAAAGAATCAAAATTATCCCATGTATAGTACTCTAGCACCTTGAAACTAGAAAGCAATTGCAAAAGAAAATACAAAAATTTCACCAACAACTGGACATTAACTCACTCTGTACATTCAGCAGGTCACAGAAGACATCAAGGAAGAAATTAAACGATTTCTAGAATCAAAGGATAATGTCAATACAACATACCAGAACCTATGAGACACAATGAAAGCAGTCCTCAGAGGAAAATTTACTGTTGCAGATACTTACATTAGAAAAACAGAGTAAGCTCAAATAAATAACCTTATGTACCTCAAGTCCCAGAATCAAGAACAGGCTAAACCTACACCCTAGTACAAGGAAGGATATCATAAAGTTCAGAGCAAAAATTCATGAAATTGAAACTTCAAAACATACAAAGAATCTATGAACAAAGAGCTGGTTCTTTAAAAGAATAAACCAAGTAGAGAAACCTTAGCAAAATATACCAAAAGAATGAGAGAAAAGATACAAATTAACACAATTAGATAAGAAAAGGGAAATCACAATAGACAATGCCAAAATCCAGAACATCAAGTACTAAGCAAGTACTAGGAAAAATGTTCTCCAAAAAATTGAAGAATCTTGAAAAAATGGGCAAATTTCTAGACACTTATGAATTGCCAAATTGAATCAAGAAAACAAAAAGGCAGAAAAATATAATAACAAGACATGAAATTGAGGCTTTAATTAAAACCTTATCAAAGGAAAGGACCTGATGGACTCAGTGCTGAATTTTTCAAGGCCTGCGGAGAAGACATAATGTCAGTACTCTTCAAAATCTTTAATAAAATTGAAGAGGAGTACTTCCAAACTCACTTCTAGAAGATAGCATTGCCCTGATTCAAAAAGCAGACTAAGAACAACAGAAAACTACAGGCCAAACTCTTTAATGAGCATAGATAGATGCAAAAATCCTCAACAAGATATTGGAAAATAGACTGCAACACATCATCAAAAAGATCACACATCATGACCAAGTAGGCTTTATCCCAGGGGTTTCAGCACACATGATAAGTAGAATCAAGAACAAAAATTACCTGATCATCTCAATAGATGCAGAAAAACATCCATTCATGATAAAACCCAAAAGAAGATCGGTATATAATGACCCTGTCTCAATCTGTTAAAAGCCATTCATGATAAAACTACTGCCAACATAAGGGGGGAAAACTGAAAGCTTTTCCTCTAAAATCAAGAACAAGACAAGGATGTCCACTACTACCACTCCTGTTCAAGATAGTACTTGAAACTGGAAGAAAAGATAGGTAAAACCCCTGAAATCATAGGCATATGCAAAAACTTTCTGAACATAACCCTAACTACACAAAAAATAACATCAAAACCAAGAAATGGGATTATATCAAATCAAAACCCTTCTGCACAGCAAAGGAAACAATCAGCAGAGTGAAGAGACAACCTATGGATTGGAAAAAAAATTTAACAGCTACATTTCAGATGGAGGATTAATATCTAGAATATATAAAGAACTGCAAAGAATTAGAACCCCCCCAAATAAAAGACCCGATCAAAAAATGAGCAACTGAAATGATTACACACTTCTCAGAAGAAGGAAGTACAAATGGCCAATAAATACTTGAAAAAATGTTCAACATCACTGGCCTTTAGAGAAATAAAAATAACACTGAGGTTCTGTCTTACTCCAAAAAGAATGGCAACTATCAAGAAGTCTAATGTCAAATACTGACAAGGCTACAGGCAAAAAGAAACCCTTCTACACTATTGGTGGGAGTATAAAGTGGTACAACCTTTATGGAAATCAATATGTAATTGCTCATAAAACTAAAAGTACAAATTCCATCTTACTCAGCTATCCCTTTTCTAGGTATCTTCCCAAAAGAGCTAAAGACATCATACTGCAATGATACATGCATACCCATGTTTATAGCAGCACAATTCATAATAGCTAAATCTTGGAAAGAGCCTCTATATTTATCAACATATGAATAGATAAAATATGTTACTTATGTATAATGGAGCAATACTTTGCCACAAAGAAGGATAAAACTGAGTCATTCGTAGGGAAATGAATGCACCTTGAATCCATAGTGTTAAGTGAAACAAATTGGACACACAAGCTTAAATACTACATGGTTTCTCTTATATGAGAAACCCAAAGTATAAATAATTTTTAAAACAAAACCAAAATATAACAGAAACAAGAAGGCATATCTATTGCAAGTGGGAAGGGGACTAAGAGATGGAAGTAGGTATACTGAGGGAAGGGAAGGAAATATAAAAAAATCAAGATTTGGGGCTGGGGATTTAGCTCAGCGGCAAAAGCGCCTGCCTGGCAAGCGCAAAGTCGTGAGTTCGGTTCCCGGTACCAGAGAAAAATAAAAAAAAAATTTAAAAAAATCAAGATTTGTTAGGTGCATGTACCTACTCCCTAATATAAATGGACACAGAATGTACTGCAAAAATAAAAAATAATTAATAAATGAAAAATAAAATGCTGGGCTCTAAATATAACAAAAGAAATGAAAGACTTTTACACTGAAAGCCTTAAAACATTGTAAAATACAATTAAAGAAATTCTAAAAGGACATTCTTAAAAAAGGATTTTCAACATCCACATATCAAAAGACTGAACATTATTAAGATGGCTATACTGTTCACATTTATCTACAGACTTAATGCAACCCTTATCAAAATTATAGCTGCATTTTTGCAATAAATGATAAGCTAATTCTAAAATTTATGTGGAATCCAAATAGAACCCAAAAACAAAATTGAAATATACTTTCTGATTTCAAAAGTTACCACAAACCTACAGGAATCAAGACAGTATGGTTCTGCTTTAAGTACAGACATACAGGTCAATGGAATAGAGTTGAGTTCAAAAATGAACACTTTCATATATGTTTGACTGATTTTCTTTTTTTTTTT
>NW_004955446.1:12421643-12455704 GCF_000276665.1 Chinchilla lanigera | reverse complement strand
TTTTTTTTTTTTTTGAGACAGGGTCTCGCTATGCAGTTCAGGCTGGCCTTGAGCTCACTTTGTAGCCCAGGCTGGTCTCGAACTCACAAGGATCCGCCTGCCTCAGCCTCCCGAGTGCTGGGATTACAGGCGTGCGCCACCACGCCCAGTTTTTTGTTTGACTGATTTTCAACAAGAGTGCTAAATAATTCAATGAGGAAAAGACTAGTTTACATCACATAATACTGGCATAATCTGGATATTCAACAAAAATGACCAAAATTGGACCATTTTATAATATATAAAAATTAACTTAAAATGTAGCATATGCCTACAATAATAGATAAAACTATAAAATTCTTAGAAGTAAACAGAGAAGTAAATATTTGTGACTTTTATTTAGACAATTGTTTCTTAGTTATGAGATTAAAAGCACAAGTACAACATTTTTGCAATAGATTATATCACCCAAGAAAATAAAAAAACAAAACACAAAAGGGGAGAAAGTACCTATAAGTCATAAACCTATCTGATGAGAGAGGTATCTAGAACATATAAAGAACAATTCAAATTCAGCAATTAAAAAAATTCAGCAATAAAAAGACAACCTAATTTTAAAATGAGAAAAGTGTTTAAAGAGTCTTTTCTCCAAAGAGATACACATGATCAAGAAAGATATTCAGCATCATTAGTCATTAGGGAAATAGCAATTAAAAACACAATAAGATACTGTTTTGAATCCACTCATATGGCTATCATCAAACAAACAGACAATAAGAATTCTAAAGGATGTAGAGAAATTGGGATTTTCATACACTGTTGGTGGGAAGGTTATAATCAACTGCTTTAGAAAACCGTTCGACAGTTCCTCAAAATGTTAAACGCAGAGTTATCATAGGACCCAGAAATTTCATTCCTAGATATACCTAAAATAAACAAAAATATATATCTAACAAAACCTTGTATAGAGTATACATTCTACAGCACGATTGTTTGTAATAGCCCAAAATTAGAAACAACTCAAGCATCCATCAACTGATGAAGAGATAAATAAAATGGAATAGTATTTGTCATATAAAAGAAGATTATTTGTCAATAAGAAGAAATGAAGTAATGATGTGTGCTGCAATACAGATGATTCTTTAAAATATGGTACGTGAAAGAAGTCAGTCACAAAAGACCACATATTATAGGATTTTATTTCTATTACATGTCCATAATAGTCAAATCTATAAAGACAGAAAACAAATTAGTGGGTGTCTACAGCTCGTAGATGGGGAAGGAGAATAAAAAGTGACTATTAATAGGCACAGGATTTTTTTTAAGCCGAAAATTAAATTGTGGAAATGTTTGCAAAGCCCAAGAGTACACTAAAAGAAAAAAAGGAAAAACATTGAATTGTGTGCTTCAGATGGATGAATTATGTCTCAATAACTACAATGAAGAAAATCCCCTGGTCCCATCAGCTCCTGGTGGTGGTGCAGATGATGGGGGTGGGGGTCAAAGGAAGGGCAATGACAAACCTAAACCAAACAAAACAACCTTGTTTATTTGGGTCTGTTCCCAGAAAAGAGAGGATCATTATGCGTTTGGAAGCAACACCAACAGTTGTTGCCTACATTAAGAAATTCCATTTTAAAGAAGTAAAGGTAACACAAATCCTGAAACTTTGGAAGTTAAGCATAATCTTATGCAAGCTCTCAAAGCTATTGTTATCACTTTTAGAGCATGTTATTCACCTGTATTTACTTTACGCCATGGCATAGCTTAGAAATAATTGACATTTCCACATTCTATAACTAAGTGCAATTTCTAATTACTACTTGGCTGCTCATATAAATCCTGAGTACATCTGTGGAGTTTCTTTTCCTAGTACAACATGAATAAATGTAAGTAATTGCCATGTCCGATTCACCTACCATTTTAAGCAGCTGAAAGTAAATACTGAAAATAGTTGTTAACTATCCAAGTTTGAACAGCTGTTTGCCTAAAGGAAGGACACACAACTTTAAATTTAGGAATGAGTCGAAGCAGATTACCGCCTTGTGCTGATTTCTTTACATTTAATGGTCCTCAATTTTAACTGTCCTATTTTGTATGAATTTTCATCACAAATGTTCTCAGATTAATTTTACGTGTAAGTGCCAATAAGATGTAAACAATTAGATGAAAAAAAAATACACAGAACCTCAATACATAGGTGAAGCCAAGTTTACTCCAAACTTGAGGCATTGAAGGTGACAATGAGGATAAATATGAGAATGAAATTTTTCAGAGCAACAGCTTTTTAAGTACTTAGTATGAAAATTAAAACTCTGCTATTCAAACAAGTTTTTAAAAAGGACAATCATTTAACACTCTGTAGTAGGCCAGGGGTAACATTATAACAATACAAATTTAGCTTGATCAGAGTCCCAGACAAGGAGATGTGTGTGAAATTCTGTCTTCTCAGCTCAGTGAATTTTTCCAACAATGAAACCTTTATACAGCAGCACAATGTCACCATCAATAGCCTCCAAGGCTCCAGTGACCTTCCTGTCTTAATTCACACTGAGGAAACTTAACACAGTGAAGTCAATTCGGAATCAAGAGCTAGATTTTTCTATTTCTGGATTTCCTCCCTACAGTTTCCTAGAAGTTCTAAGAAATTCTAAGCTATTCTATGAATATCCCTCAGAACTTATCCATAAAGTTGCTTGCTATGGTTTAGATGTGGTTTGTCCACTCCAGGGCTCATATATTGGATATTGGAGGTCTGGTCCCCAGTGTGGCAGTGTTAAGGTGATGCAAACTCTTTTTCTTTTTTTCCCACTGGGAATCGAACTCAGGACCTTGCACTCGCCAGGCAGGTGCTGTGTCACTGCTACATCCCCAGTCCGGGTGATGCAAACGTTAAGAGATGGGGCTTAGTGCAAGGTAATAAGGTCATTGGAGGTGCTCCTCTCAGAAGAGATTGAAGTAGTTCTTGTGAGACTCCAGTTTATTCCCATGAGAGATGTTTTAAAAGAACAATCCCAGCCTCTCCCCACTCTTCGGTGTCTTCTCTCACCCTATGATCTGTCCTTCTCTTTTGTACTCCCACCATGACACCATCTGCCATGTTGCAATGAAGCCATACGACCCTCATAGAGTGAGCTGATGTTGCTTCCATGCCCTTTGGCCCTCACAAAATTCAGTTAAATAAACCTCTTCTCTTGAAAAGTACCCAGCATCTGATATTTTGTTACAGAAATAGGAAATGAACTAAGATATTGCTTTTCAGAGTTTCTCCACTTGACAAATAAGCTCCAGAAGATAACTTTCAGGAAAGATATTATTTTTGCTCTCTGCATACCTGGGTACCCATGTACACACATCTGACATCTAACTCTTGCTTATACTTTTAGCTCCTGAGCACTTTTCTGAAGTTCAAGGCAAAAGAGAGATATAGCAGAAGAAGAAGTCAGAAAAATTCTAGGTCTGAACACAATTCAGCACACTATTGCTAGCTCTGAAATGTAGAAGCCCGTGTGCAAGGACCAAAGAAACACCTTAGGTGCAAAAATAAGTCCATTGCTTACACAAGCAAGGAGACAAGGACTTTGATCCTACAAGTGCAAGAAAAAGATTGCTATTTATTTTAGTTCAAAAATAAGAAGGAAAATAACTGCAAAAGAAGTGCTCAAGGAAAAAGGAGTGCTTTGAAAGAAAAGACATCCTGCAAGCAGGATGGACCACTGCAAGAACAAGAGGCTAGTGGCACAAAGTTAACTGCTGCCATCTTTTTATATCTTCTTTGATAGCTGACCCAGGTGGTCCCACTTCATTTTATGCTAGAGGATTGGCATGGAGAGCTAAGCTCAGCTTGCTCCTAAGTCAGAAGATTGATATCAGGCATGCTCTCCTATCAGAAGGTAGGTAGTGAGTGCACGGCTCATCTTGATCTTGTGTGGGGCTCAGGAGCTGCTGCTCTGGGTCTATGATTAGCAACTCTCTTCAATTGGCAGGTCGTGCCCAATTGCTCCAGCCATGTTCGCATGCCCTAGTCTCCTACTTCATCCTGATATACAGAATTATGAGGCAATACATTCAACACACCATTGCTAGTTCTGAAATGCAGGAGCCCATGTGCAAGGACCAAAGCAACACCTTAGGAGCAGAAATAAGTCCATTGCTTACAATCAGACAAGGACTTTGATCCTACAAATCCTACAAATTCATGTTGTGTGGTGGCTGCGGTTGTTGTTTTGTTTGGTGGGGGCTTTGGGGTTTTGTTGTTGTTGTCGTTGTTTGTTTGGTTTTTGTAGTACTGAGGATTGAAGGTAGGGTCTCATGCTTACTAGGCAAGCACACTACCCTTGAGTTACAGCCACAGATCTATTTTACTTTGTTTAATTTTATCTTATTTTAATAGTCTCACTGTGTTGTCTAATCTCACTGGGTTGCGTTGAACTTGTAATCCTCCTATTTCAGTCTCCCTGTTGTCCGGGATTACAGGTATGCACCACCATGCCCAGTTACATTTGTGTTGTTTTAAGGCTCTACATTTAATTTGTTACAGCAGCAATAGAAAACTGATTCTTCAAACAGACAACACACGTTGAGTACTAGATGACAAGCATTGTGTCAAACACTTGCTGTGCACTACTTTACTCACTCTCTTTATTATCCCAGTTTCAGAGTTGAAGAACAAAGCCTACTCGTAGGTCCAAGTCACTCAGCTGGCCTTCCTCAGCCACGCCAGGATAGGAACCCATTCATACCCATCTGACTCCAGAATCCTTGATGATTGCTGTCAAATGGCTAATTGTTCACTAATAAAAGACCCAATTTTAAACATACATTCACATAAAAAATTTTGGGAAGAAACTAGTGAAAAATGTCCATAGTAGTAGTTTGGATAGTAGGTTTATTTACTTATTGTTACTTTGTGATGCTTTCTTATAGGATAGACCTTCGTGGACCTCCTCACAGTCCAGTAGAGTTTATATTTGTAATCCCATGGAAAATTTATTGGCATTCCAATATGTAATTCCAATCTATCCCTTCCAGTGCAATCCATGGCGAGAATGAAGATAATAAGGCATATTTGTAGTTGTAAGGTGCCAAGGTGTGCTAAATCCAGTTAGAATAATGGCCAACTGGAACAAAGACCTCGACCCAGGATGGAACCAGGTTTTATTAATTCGTGAAGAGGAGAGTGGCTCAGGGATGAGTAACTGAGAGAAAGGTGGAAAGTACTTGAGTACTGTGAGCTGGGCTAGGTAGGGGGCCTGATAGCACCTCTGCAATATGCAGAGAGGATATGCACAAAGAGTAATTTGCATATCACAGTTTGAGGGAGTATCTAATGCTGCAGCTTTGATGTGTAATCTTGATGCCCTGAGACATCATAGATTCTTTCTCAAGCCTCGGTGTCAGCAACATCACGTAGTGTGACCAGGCCTGGCTCACACATACTACCTGGGAGCTATAGGCGGGCATCACTGACCTGTGGCATTGCTTTAAAGTCTAGACATCAGCACCTCGGCTAGACCCATTTACATTGCTTAAAGCCAATTGAGGGGATAAGGAAATATTCTAGCAAGCTCTGCACAGATCAATACATGGAAATAGGGCCAGGTTTAGCCAACATGGAGACAAATGCTTTTCTTTAGAGGAGAGCCTTCCTGGTGGTCCTCCACACTTTATAGTCTCCCTTATGTGACTTAGGTGACTTGAAGTCCACTGGCTTTTCAGAGAACGTTTCTTTGCTTCTCTAATAAAAGTGACAGAAGTCATCTGTGAATTCCCATATTACTGTGCACAATAACTATTTCCTTATTTGTTTCTCTTAAGTAAATTGTTTTCTCATGGAGAAATAGACCATATTTAGGTACTTGCATTTTCCAAGGTTTGCTACCCTCATTTATGAGGTTTTTTAATTCAGTTTCTAAGACTCAGTTTTGAAAATTTTTCCTTGACTTTTCAAAATGTTTATCTGAGATTCAAGAAAATGATCCAAGCCAAGGGTCTAAAAATAGGGGCATCTATAACAGGACACCCACTTTATCTAGTAAAATCTTAGACATTCTAAGAGGAAAAAGTCTTCTCATTTTCTTTTCAAACAGTACAACCCATGACTGTGTTTGGGGGGGTTCCTGAGCTTTCATATTAGATGGTTGGACTTTCTGAATGGATAGATGATCTGTGTAATGTTTCGGCTAGTTTTCAAATTCCATTCCATTCCATACCCCCTTCAAATAGAAAATACATATTTCATTGGATTAATTGAATTAAAGGGCTATTTCTATAACTAGAAAAAATGCTTTAGATGAAGGTGACACCTACTGATAACATTTCACATGTTCACTGATTATCTGAACAAAAAAAAATTCTTCCTTAGGCCTACCATGGTGACACACAGCACATGCCTATAATCTTAGCAATGAAGAGGCTGAGGCAGAGTGATCACAAGTTTGAGACCAGCTTAGGCAAATTAACTAGATGCTGTCTCAAAAATAAAATTGTAAAAGGACTAGGGGTGTAGCTTAGTGACACAGTACTTATCTAGCATGTACAAGGTCCTGGGTTCAATCAGAGAGAAAGAGAGAGACAGAGACAGAGACAGACAGAGACAGAGACAGAGACAAAGAGAAGGTTTTTTTCCGAATATTTTTATTAGTACATGTTTGTAGTACATAATGTTTACATTCTTTGTGAAGAGTTACTACATGTATGTAATACATCTTAATTCCTTTTTTTCATCCTCTCTCCCTTCCCCCGTGAGAGAATTCTTCTTCATCACTGTGGGGGTACCACTACTGAGACCCAAGACTTCTCCAGATATAATCATTCCATAGGTGACCTAATCATGTCCTGTAACCTTAAAAGCCATACACAGCCTGATTTATCCCACCTCAACCTTCACTCTAAGCTTCAGACAAATATTCAGCACATTCAACATCAATTAATTGAGAGTTCATAAACCACTGATTTTATGGAATTCCCTCCAAAAGTCTTCCCCAACTTACTGAATATCTCCATTCTTTCAAAATCTGATTCTTCTCTCTCACTCCACAGCCAATAAACTATCAGGGTCCCAAATACTCCACTTGCAAAATAGGTACAGAACCTGCCAACTTCTCACCACCTCCATCTCTGATGCAGTAGCCACTTCTAACATTGCTGAAACAAATTACTACAAACCAAGCGACTTCAAATGACTCAAATGTATTATAGCTTCATAATTGAGAAGTCAGAAATGGGTCTTATCATGCTAAAATAAGATGTTGACAGAGCTGTGTCTGGAGGCTTCACTTTCTGGCTTTGACTAGCTTCTAGAGGCCACCACGTCCTGTGCCTCATTACCCTCTCAAGCTGTTATCACCTTACATTGCTCCGACCTCTTTATCTACCTCCTTCCCACATCGAAGGACCCTTATTACATTAGATGCACCCAGAAATCCAGAATAATCTTCCTATTTTTAAGGTCAGCTAATTACCAATTTTAATTCTATCTGATATCTTAATTCCCCCTTGCCATGTCACATATTCACAGAGATGAGGACCTGGATTTTTTTGGCAAGGGGTTGGAGGTACAGTATTCTGATTATTCAGCCTACTATAACCACTCTGATATAAATTTTGAATTTTAATTACTAGACTATCCAAGAGTCTCCAAATGGGTTTCTCTGTTTCCACCCTTGCTTCTTTATGCTTACCCTACTACAATTTTCCCAAAGAAACCAAAATACTTCACATACAATTAAAATGTGACCATGTGCAGGATGTAGATTAGTGGTAGAGCGCTTGCTTAGCATGTACAAGGCCCTGGGTTCAATTCCCAGCACTGAACAAGTAATAATAATAACAATAATAATAATAATTAAATGGGATCATGTGACTCCTTGGCTAAAACCCTCTACTGACTGCTTATCTTATTCAGTACAAAGCCAAAGATCTGAACAGAGCCTAGAAGCACACTGCTAACTCTTCTACTCATTCTCTCCCGATTCCTACCCTTCATTCAGCTCCGGTGACACTAATCTCCTTGCTGTTCTCTAAATCAGGCAACTTCTTACCCCAGGCTCTGTACACTCCTTGTGCTTGGAACACTCTTTGCCCAGACGGCCGTAAGATTTATTCCCAAGCTTCCTCAGCTCTTTGCTTAAATGTTATTTTATTTTTTGTTTGTTTGTTTTGTTTTTTTTTTCCTGTATCAGGAATCGAACTCATAACCTCGCGCTTGCTAGGCAGGCACTGTGCCGCTGAGCTAAATCCCCAACCCCTTAAATGTTATTTTATCAGAGAAATCTTTCCTGACTAGATCACTTTGTTCAAAATACCATCCCCCTACCCCTAAATCCTCTATCTGCTATAGACTGGGTGTGTGTGTCCCCCTAAATTCCATGTGTTGAAGCTTTAACTCCCAATATGATGTCTGGAGGTGGAGCCCTTCAGAGGTAATTAAATTTAGAGGAAGTCATAAGCATAGAACCCCTATGATGGACTTAGTTCCCTAATAAGAAGGTAGAATTATCTCTGCCTCAGCTGTATATGCAGCTGGCCATCTGCAAACCAGAAAGATGAATCTCATTAGCCAGCGCCTTGATCTTAGACTTTCAGCCTCAAGAACTGTGAGAAATAAGTATTTGTTGCTCAAACTACCCATCTATTTTGTTACAGAAGCTCAAGCTAAGACATCACCTTCGCTCTTCATTTTCTTCATAGCACTTGTATCCTTGTTTAGTATTTAGCTCCTTCCAGGAGAAATTATGTGCTTTGATCTTTTGCTCTTTTCTTAGCATTTGTATACTGAGATTCTTGGTAACATTCAATAAATATCGGATGAATAAATGGAATCTAATTTTTTAACTCTATTAGTGCTACCTAATGCATAACTGGCTCTTTGGGTCACTAATTCAAAATGCTTTCTCCTCCCCAGTTACTAAATTCCTGATTACTAACATAAAAATTATAGGGATATAAGATGAAAGGCAATTTTTTTAAATTTAGGCTTAAGATATAGAAAAAATACTTATAAATACATTTTAAACTTTGTGATTATTGAAGTAATTCATTATGAGAACTCTAATTGAGGAGTGGGAGGAAAAGACTTTAGGTCACTATTTTTCAGGCCAGGATAGAGGAGTTTTGTCTTTCTGTTATCATTTTCTGTTTTTTTCTGATCCTGAGCTGTGGTAACTTTAAGGTGATGGAAAAAAATTCTGATCTGCTATATGTTTTGGTCTTTTTATTAGACAAAATATGAGGAAATGGGGTCTGTTTTATAATGGTTTTTTGATTTCTAAATGGCTATTTAAATACAGATAACAGTACATAGACAAACTGGAGTAGCAGGTTCTGCCACTCTACCAGCTCGCCTGTTACCCGATACATCCACTCAGATGGCAGAGCCAGCAATGCAGTGTGGTGTAACACAGCTGGAATTTGCCTAAGCTGACCCCCTAAATGCAAGAAGTAACCTTCATGTTGAGAACTGTGGAGGTTGGGACAAACTATTAATTGACAAATGCCATTCGTATAATTTCAGAACAGTGAAAAAGGGAACTCCAGACAAAAGGAATAGAACAAAAGTCAACAGGAAGGCACTATATAATATGTTAGATTTTCTTTGAAGATCAAGCCAAGTAATGTAAAACATTCTCTGTGCTTCAGTTTTATTTGTAGAATTCAAATAGATAGTTTACTTCTACCAAGATTTCCACACTTGGCTTCTAGAAAAAAAAAAGAATGTTCTTTTTCATGTGGTACATGCCATTTTCTTAAAACTTATCTTTCTTATTTGCAAAAGTTTGCTTTGAGGGTACTTATTCTATCTTCACAAATAAAACTATGTATATATTATATATACACACACAGATACATATATATTTTGTATGATTTATGGTCAACATCTACATATATGTAATCATAAACATTGACCATAAATCCTACATTATATATTATAAAATTATATATTTATATAACTTTATGCAATGTATTTATAAACATTGACCATAAATCTTAAAATTTACATATTAGAAAATTAAATACTACTATGCAATATATGTGTATAAGTATTGACCACAAATTTTACAAAATTACATGAATGATCATTATAAACAAATGTGCATAGCACCTGCTTTAATAATCAGTGGCCCCTGAGAATCTGCATTTTCCTAAAGCAACTGCTTAGGCCACCTCGCCTGCTTTTTATTACCTGGCAGCTGCAATAAAAGTTTTGTATAGTAACAAAATTACATATTCTTCTAGGACGGAGGGAAGGTGAGTGGTGTACACACACAGTCAGCCAGAGACCAGGTGTCTGTCTGGGCTTGGAATCCTCAAAAGACTAGTGATTGGAAGACTCCCAATCGACTTCCTGTAGTAGAAAATTAAACTTAACTTCTTCTTTTTTTGTCTTTTTGAAACAGGGTTTCACTATGCAGTTCAGGCTGGCCTCGAACTCGCAGCGGTCCTTCTGGCACAGCCTCCAGAGTACTGGGATTACAGGCATAAACTTAACATCTTAGAGCCTCCCTTTCCTTCTTACACAACTAGGGCATTACATAATTTTAAAGTAGCTGATTAGTTTCCAGGTCCCTTCTTAATCTACACAATTCAAAGCTGCTAGAAATATTTTAAAAGTTGGCACATGTGTGTATACACATACCTCTACATATGTATCTATATACAGACACACACAGTTCCACTGGGGAAGAGAAAGAGCTGCACAGCGTTTCATAGCAGGACTCTACAGTGCATCATTATCAAGACGTTCTTGTTCCTAAAGAAAAAAAAGTAAGTTTCTGGGTGGCATTCGGTTGCAGAAAGAGCACTGAAAAGGCAGACTGGGAAAGAGTTCTAGTTACTCCCTACGCAGGCTCCGGGCGCTTCCCTTGGGATAGCGGCAGTAGTTTGGTGGACCACATCCCAGCTCAACTGGGGACCCAGCGGAATTTGTAACCTCCACTGGCTGTCCGGATGGTGAAGGCGTTGCCCTGGGGGAAGGCCAGGGTTCGGATGGTGCTGTGGCTACGGATGGGGGTGCTGAAGGAGCCGCCTTCTTGCAGCTCGCTGTGGCTCAGGTTCAAAGCGCCGGGGCTGCAGTCCGTGCGCAGCCCCCGGAAGGCTCCGTGCAGGTTCCCAGCCCTGCAGTCTTCGCTCCCTGGCCCCAGCTGCATCCGGGGACGTTTGGGATCCCGGCTCTGCAGGGCTTCATCGCAGCGCTGGGAAATCTCGCTCAGGACCGCGTCCACTTCCGCGCAATCCTGACCTGCTGCACTGACCAGCTCCTCTAGGCTCCTTTTGGCCGTCGCCTTGAGCAGGAAGGTCTCTGCTGCTGCCCCAAAATCTCGGGTCTGAGTGATCATCAGCTTCTGCGAAAGATGAGGAAGAGCGCCGCCCTGGGGCCAGCCGGACTCTCCCCTTGTGGGGGACGCAAAAGGAGACCTGGGGGCCTTGCGCACCTCGAGTCCAGTGGGCTTCTACTTTCCCAGACCCCATCGGGTCCCAACACTGGCAGCAGGGGGTGGGAATAGGAGGAGACATCG
Source organism: Chinchilla lanigera (assembly GCF_000276665.1). Lineage (NCBI taxonomy): Eukaryota > Metazoa > Chordata > Mammalia > Rodentia > Chinchillidae > Chinchilla > Chinchilla lanigera. The sequence continues at coordinate 12,444,209 of NW_004955446.1, read as the reverse complement.
CAGCGTCCCAAAAGCCTGTGCCCCACTTACATCCAGCACGGAGGCCAGGTGCCGGGTCCGGCTGGCGAGTTCTTTGAGCTGCACGTTTCGCTCCTTCAGTGAGGCGATCTCCTCCTGTTTCTGGGTTAGCGTCACGTGCAGCTGCAAGAGGAGACCCCAAGAGGGAGAGGCCACCAGGCTCACTGTCGTCTGCACGAATCAACCCCGGACCCTGGGGTCTCATCAGAAATTGAGGCCCCAGGGTCATTTACACTCCTGAGAATAACTAATTTATTTGACTTTTTAGAAAACAAAGTACTTAGATTTAAAGCAGATCTCAATGTGTAGGTAGCCGTGAAGAATAGTGACTTGGGCAACAGGTAGATGTAGGTTTTGCCTCTGAAGTTCAACCACCCCATGCCTCAGTTAAATTATCTATAAATCGGGACTGTTAAGAGCTTCATTAAAAGGACAAACCCAGTGTCAGGCACATAAAAAGTCTTCAATAAATATTGGCAGCCGTATTTAAAATCTGGTGATACAGGCTTATTTCCACCTAGGGGATATGGAAACTGACAAGGAACCGCTGGAGCAGTAACAGCTGCATAAACCACCAGCCCGCCCACTGGTCAGAAGCCCACAGGAGGCATCCTGTGACCCATAATTCCGCCCTAAGCTCGACATTGTCCCCACCAGAGTCCTACTTGGTTATTCTCCACGAGAGCGTCCCCCAACGCCCTCTGATTCTGGTCGGCCACCTCCTTCCAGTACTGCTCTAGCGGCGGAGCTGGCTCCTCTGTAAGGCGTAGTGGTGGCGACTGCAGGGCCTGCGGGTCTAGCGGCGGGGAGAAGCCAGGACCAAAAGGCGATATGTGGTCGTCATCACAAGGAGAGAAGGGGAAGTCACTGTCGGCCAGGGCAGGTGACATCAAAGAGGATGAGTCTGGCGGAAGAGCAAGAGCTGGATTTGCTGCCTCGGACTCATGCCCAGCTAGCTACAGGGGCAAAATGCCACACCAGGTGTAGCTGCTTATGTGAAGATGTATTCACTTATGTGAAGTAAGGATGGCACCCTGCAATGCCTACCACTGTCAGGGCCTTCTTCATATCCTGTACCAACAAAGCAGGTGTTCTGCATACACCTGCTGAGTTAACCTCAGCCGAATCCAGCACACCTGGCTGGGCCCACAAGTCATACAACGCCTTCCCTCCTCTACGCACTGTTGTCACTCACCCTCTTCCTAGCCATATCACGAATATCCCTACATCCCTCTCCCGGAACTCACATGGACGAACCAAAACAGTACTACTGCCCCAGTGATTCAACTCCACTGGAGGGAAGCGTGTATTCTAAATATGGAACAGCCTTGCCCTGTGGTGAGATTCTGGCGAGTCATTGACAGGTGGCTGTGTTCACCACCCTGATGACCACGAAATCTGAGCTAGTCCGATCTAGGAGTAGGGGACAACCCTGCATCCTCATTACTGAACTGCAAGACCGCACTTGCCTGCAATGAGATCATCCACTGTGTCTCTGAAATTCTGCAGATCGAAGTCTGCTTCTGTTTGCAAGGAATGATCCTAAAATAAACCAGGGGTGGAGAAATAGTCAACACTGAATCTGGCCCTTGGGGGACCAGTCCTAGGTGGATGGGCGTCCTCCTAGTTTCTGCCAAGGGTCGCACACACTTGCATTCCCAGCCAAGTGGCATGCCTGAAAATCCAAGTGCTCTCTGGCACAAGGACCCCAGCAGCTTCACTGTGCTGGTGGGGAGCCAGGCGCACAAAGCACAGACTAGGCCCGCTTGGCACAGCCCGCAGACAGCACTGAGCACACAACTGTCCTTCCGTGGGTCATGTGGAAGCCCGAGCTGCCTCAGTGACTCCCACCAGATAATCAGCTTCCTCCCTGAAGTTCTTTCCACACCGAGAACCTCACCTCCAACTCAGCCCGACTCATCACTGAAGTCCCTGCTTTAAGCACGGAGTTCTTTGAGCACCTGAGCACCGGGTCTTTCCTCCCTCCCCATACCCAGCTGCATTCAATCCTCCAAAGTGGTAACAGGAAACCCTGCTTCCTGAAAAGGCTGTCACTGCCAACCACACACACACCCAGGAAGGGAAGGGAAGGGTGGGCTATAATTGAAGGGGCCAGGGATGCTATGGAAATAGTTTCTGTTCAGCACGAAGCAGGCATGGCTTCTAAGGACCTTTTCAGTTTCTCACAACGTTGGAGTTGACTTTTCCCTCTCAGTCGGATGCACCTCCAACTTCTCCACCGGGACACTTTCTTGGCCACCCACTGGGCATCTGGGTGTGCAGGGGAAAGGAGACGGTACAGGCGGGAGGGAAAACATCTACCTATTCCCATCATTCATAGGCATTTCAAGTTGACCCAATTTTCTTTTTTAGTTCCTCGGTTAACCCTCACAGCAGTGTGGGAAGCAGGTAGGGCCCAGGAAGTGCTTCCTCTTCCACTGAGGGGAAATCTGAAGCTCAGAGAGGCTAAGTTACCCAAAGTCATCCAGCTCCTGCCCTGGAATGCTAGTGCCTTTTTCACTCTTCTTTCCCCTACTCTGACTGCCTCTCTTGTTTAGGAATGCCTGGCTTCCACCAAAGAAGGCACTGGAAAGGAAAAGGTAGTTTCCATGGCCATGGTAGGAGGGGTTGCATCAATGCACCCTTCAGATCCCACTCTTGATCTGTGCCTCCCTGTTAAACCTGCTGATCTTCACAAAGCCCTTCTTTACTAGTTACATATTGTGGGAAGAGGAACTTATTCTGACACTTGTTTCAAAGTATCAGTTTCCGTCAGGCATTAAAGAGTCAAGGCCAGAAGCCTCAGCACCAGTTGGACACTAAAGCCATACAGAAGGGGGAAGGAGCCCAGAGAAGGATTGAGAGCCTCAGGCAAATCCCAAAGCACCTGTTTTGTGAGTCAGAAATGACCTTCTTCAAAGGGCTGAAAATTCTCTACTTCAGTCCAGATTGGAGAAGAGTCCTCACCGTGAGGAGACTGGAACTCAGCTCAGGAACTGGGGCCCAGAGAATGCTTCCTCCTGGCTATCGCTGTGGTAGATATTTCAGGTCTTTACCATGCTGGGCTGCAAATACTTCTAATGCACTCATTCTCTGTCCACCTCCCCAGCAGAAAAGGGCTGGGAAATGTGACCCAAGGTGCAATGGCCACAGATTTATTAGGGATCACTCTCCCACTGTACCAGCTATCTTTCCTAGTGGATATCCTGGACCTTTTGGTCCATGTGGTGTGAGTGCTACCCTTGAAATTTCAGATCCTACCTTCCCAGTTAGATAAATCTGGCATTTCTCCAAATACAAGGGAAAAAAAAAAAAAACTACGCAGAACATGGTGTCAATTTTAAATTCTGTATGCTTAAGTGAAAAATTCAACAAGAGTCTGCTTGGTTTTTGTTACTTGCAAAATAAATGTGTTGGGGTAAGGGAGTGATCTAGGATCTGGGTCTGGTGAAAAATGCTCAGACTTCCCTTACTTGAGCATTTAGATCTAAAAGAACTAAATGGCCTTTGCCAAGCAATGGCCAGTCCCTCCTCCTGCCTTACCAGTGTCTGCTTTCAGTGGCTGCCTGCCCTCAGTTATCCTGAGCTCTTTCCCAAGGTTCTGAGAGGCCCTTGGTGGAGGGCTGTGAAGAGCTTTGTTCCACCAGCACTCCCAGTGCTGGGAGGTGGTCACACCTGGTGAGTTCTCTACACAGCTGTCCCAGTACCTGCTGTCAGGAGGCTGGAATGGCTCTCTTCCTGTGGATTGCATCGGCTAAGACCGCCTGTACTTCTGGGTACTTGAACCAGGCTTCTCACCTCCCAGATAATATGGAGAGACTCGGTCCTTTTCCTGGGTGGTACCAGCCCCAGCAAGCGGTAAAGGTGGGAAGGAAGAAAGCAGGTTCAAGAGGAAAGAAAAAAGTCCAATGTCTGTTTGCCCCACGATGGCAAGTGACCAGAGCTTTTGGTGGGAAAGAAGAGGACTTTTTAGAAGTGTCCGACTGCTTGAAGGGCCATCACTGCAGAGAGAAATGTTTTCTGTTGATTTCTGCTCAAGTCCTTTGTCGTTCTTCCACTTCTCCCAAATACAAATTCCTTTGCACTGAGCTACACCCTCAGCCCATTTTTATTTTTTATTTTGAGACAGGGTCTCACTAAATTGCCCAGGCTGGACTTGAACTTGCCATTCTCTTGCCTCAGCCTCCCAGGGTGCTGGGATTACAAGCCTGCACAACCTTGCCGTTATTCATCGACTTCCACGCTCCTTCAATACCCAGGGAATGAAAATGGTTAGTAAGTGGCCAGGAGCAGGGTGCTGGGAGAACACACAGGGCATGCATCTTGTGCGAAGGTATCCAACGCACAGCTTCACTGGCACCCATTCATCTGGTCCCTCAAGGCTACATCTCCGTGGGCCTCACAGCTCCAGGATATAGATGCAGAGCCCTACAGCCCAGAAGAAATAGTTCCGGAAATGCGGCCTTCCTAACGTACTAGGAGGAGGAAGTTCGGTTCGGAGAGGCTCAGGTTCGGAGAGGCTCAGGTCCCGCACGCCACCTCCCCGCGACTCGCTGAATGTGCCTGTGCGCCCGGCCTCGGATGAATCTCGACCGGAATAAACCCACTACTTCGAGAGTGGCGTTAGTGCTAGGAGAGGCCGAGAAACTCCTGGGGAAAGCTGGTGGCGGGCGGGGGGCGGGGAGGGGGGGAATACCTGCGAGGCGGCCGGGTCACCAGTAGGCGGCGCGTCGGGCCGGAGCAGCGAGGAGCAGTCCGCGAGGTCCTGCAGGTCTATGGTGGTGAGGGCTGCGCGGGGAGACGGAGACACGCGCCCACCAACCCTCAGCCTCTCCGCCCTGCTGTCCGCGGGGAACGTCGGAGCCCGGGGAGACAAGCTCCGGGCTGCGCGCGCTGCTCACCACCCGGCGCGGGGACTCTGAGGGGTCGCGCAGGTGCCTGGGGCTCACCTGGCAGCGCAGCGGCATCCGTGCCCGGGGGATCCTCGTACACCGACACCGTGCTGCTGCCGCCGCATCCGGAAAAGAACTTCCGCGCAGGAGCGAACTAACCGGGCACAGAAGCGGGTGCACGCGGGTCAGCCCTCGGGGCGCGCAGCTTGCAAACCCCGCGGACCCGGCCGCGGCCCCACCTTCCTCTCCGGCTTGCCCTGCGCGCCCAGGGGCCGGCCCGGCAGCTCCAGCATCCTGTTGGGGCAGATGTTGCCGAAGGCCCGGCGTCCCGCGGCGCTGCCCCCGCACGCCTGCATCCCTCTCGCAGCAGAGGCGGCGGCCCAGGCGGGACGGCAGCCCACACCCTGCGCTCCCTGAGCCCGTGGAAGTCCGCCTGGAGTCGGGAAGGCGTGTGGCCCGGGAGGAGCAGAGGGAGGGGGAGGAAAAAGAGGATCGCGCGGGAGGGGCGGCTCGCGCCTGAGCGCCAGAGGTGGCGCCTTCGGCCCCGGACAATCTGCGCGCAGGCGGAGGCGTTAACCCAACCTGGCAACCGGCTTCCCCAGGGAGCCACGAGCGCGGGGCCGGAGCCCGCCAGCGCCCTTTCGCGGGGGTTGGCGCCTCCGCGTCCCGGCCGCGCCAGGCTAAGCGAGGGAAAGAACCGGAGGCGGGCAAGCCCCACTAGTCCCTAGCACCAGGCATCGCCTTGAGACTTAAGAACAGCAGCACAGAAAAGTTAAAGACTTTTATTTCCTTTTCTTCCTTTCCCAACAACAAGGCACAAAGTAAACAGTGGCACGCCTCGCCAAAGCCGGACTCAAGCCTTTGCGCTGCCCTGGCCCATGAGATTCAGTGAGGATGTAGAATTCCTGCAGGGACTCCCCGTACCAGCCCTCGGATTACAGAAACCCCTAAACCTGGGCAGTATCCTGGGCCTTCCCTCACAGCCTTCTACTTGGTCTCTTGGCCTAATGCTCGCCTCAGCCCTGGCAGTGGCGCCTGAGCACACCCTTTAAAAAAGAAAAAGTAACATCTACCTCGCCCCCGGCTGAAAACCCCAGAGTGGACCGTCCCAAGTCCCCTAAACGCCCGTCCCCTCAGCTGCCATCCTGGCGTTTGGCTGCTGTCTTTACAAATGGCCTTAGCCTGCTACGCCAGCCTCAGTGCCCCTTCCCAAGCTGGAGTCCATGTGAAACCAGTCTTTGTGTACCCCGCTACTGGGTCCTTTATACCTTTTAAGTAGAATGAAAAATTCTCTGTTAAAGTGTCACGATCCTCTTTTATTTGCACTCATTATCTGGATCAAAAAACAAGATACACCTAACAGCGGTGGAGGATAAACAATGGTTCACTGGCATGGTCTTGGCGTCTCTGAGGCATCTGTAGATACTGGAACTGAGTAGAGGTGAGAAATCAGCCTGTTACTCCTGGTGTGGTATTGCTGATGGTGAGGGGCTCTGGCTTTAGGATCAGACTCCACCACACCTATGAGTCCCAAGTCTTTAGGAAAAACAGTAACACAGACCCCAGCTGTGAAGACCAGTGGGCTTATTCACATAAAGTGACTGGTATTTAATATGGACAAGTTATATCGTTTTTTTAAAAGCTACCTTTTCAGTTATATTTCCAGCTTCTCACAGTCTGTTCCCGGCTGCGTGGCTGGTTCTTCTGGTTCCTAAGAAGCTCAGTCATAGCCTGTCTGCCCCTATCTTTACCCACTTTTTAGTCTGTAAAATGAGTAGGAAAGTTCCTGGCTGAGGTTTGGCGAGAACTTTACACATGCAGAGCACTGCCGATTTTCTAGGACAGGCTCATTTTTCATATATTCATCAATAAACTCTAAGTTGGAGTAGACAAATATGGGCATTGTATATTAAATCACTTGTGGTAACAGAAATTGTAATAGCATGATGACATGACTGCTAGCCTGGATGACTCTGGAATCAGTCACAAAGTTCCTCAAGAGCTTAGCACCAGGAGAGACAGGGATGGGGCTTTGCTAAGTGATAAGAGTTCTTTTGTAGAAGGGTCACATGCTTGAAGCTAATCTGAGAGTCCCGTACGGTATGGGACTTGAGATTGGTGCTAGGATTTTCCTCCTCCTTTTTCACCATCAAGGAACAGCTTTCCCTCAGATACAGTATGTTGGGAATCACACTTCCTTCCTCCCGACCCACGGCAAACCTCTCTGAAGAGCTTTGCATTATCTTTATCCACAGAGAAAGGGTCCCAGGAACCTAGAGTAAGGTACTGGAGATCTGGAGAACACTTGAGGATGCTTGTGGAGAGAAATACAAAGAAGTTTCTACAAATTACATGTTTTGCTTTTTGTCATACATTTGGGTTTATTCGAAATATAGTGACACATGAGTGGGATTTAAAAAAAAAAATCTTTAGTTTTTCAGCCTGGCAAGGTGATGTATGCTACTTGGGAGAATGAGCTAGGAGAACTACAAGTTTAAGGGCAGCACGGGCAAGTTAGCAAGACTGTCTCAAAAAGGACTAAAGATATAGTTCAGTGGTAGAGCACTTGCCTAGCATGCAGGAGGCCTCTGGTCCAGGCCCTGGTACAAAATAAAATTTTAAAAAAGAAATAAGTCAACACAAATTTGAAGGAAAAAAAGTACAATGAACTGTACACTCATCCCCAGCTGTCAACATTTCTATTTGCTTTAGCTATTTCTTTGCTCTAAGGTTTTTTGTTTGTTTGTTTTTTTGGTCCTGCATAAACTCTTTCCTCCCATCATTGTGTAGGCTACCACTAGGCTTTCCTCCTTGAGGGCTTGCTCTGTGCCAGGATCTGTCGGGGAAATTATATGGAGCATCTCATTAGAATCATACCTCAACTCTATCAAGTAGGTAACTCCTGCTATTCCCATTTTTACAAAGAAGATGTGGGCCTGGACTTGCCTAAAGTCACCAAGCAAATTTGTGTCAGAGCTTAAAAGTTTAAACCACCTCATGTTTAAGCTTCACTTCATTTAAACTTCGCAGCTCTGGCATCAGCTGTGGAGCTGGGAGAGATGAAATGTTCTGCAGGTGGTGGAACTACAGCAGATTCGTGACTTTGAGATTGAATATGACAATTATAGAGCCACAGAAATCCAGCAGGCCTGTCTCACTCCCCAGCCCAGTTTTCCCATCTGTAAACTGAGTCCTGAAACATGACTAGAAACAAGGGTATAGTAGTCTTTAATGAATAGAGGGCACTGAACAAGTAACTTGTGAGGCACCAGAAATCTATAAATAAAAGTTTAGCAGAGTGACCAAGGGTGGGATTCTCAGCACCTGCTTTAAGTCCTCTGTGCCCCACTATCATCTTCTGAAAATTGAGATAACACTGTTTCGTGGAAATATTGAAAGATCCAAACAATGAATGCTGAACACAGTGCCTGGTATGCCATAAGGACTCAATACAGTCTTTTTTGCCGTTATGCCATTGTTACCCTGGAGCTCACATGTAGCAACATAAGCTGAACTGATTGCTTAGGCTCCACTTGAGTTGGCCCCAACACTCTGCAAAACCCTTCTTTCTGACATCTGCTGGGTGCTCGAGGGATTCTCTATATTGGAAACACCCGCTTCACCGCTAGTGTGCCCCATGTGATCCCCCAGGCTTCACAGTGCCACTTCATCTGCACTGGCAAAGGTAGGCAGTGGCCCCTTTGGACAGCATAGGCTGCTGTGCATTTTACTCTGCCTCTCATCCTCCCATACCCTCTGGATCCCTAGTGATACAGTCCTCAGCCTCGGAGGATCCTAACATCTTATCACTGGAACCCTGGCATACAGAATATTGCCCAGCTGGTCTCAGAGGTTCTAACAGTATTCAGACAAACAACAACAGCCTGTTTATTGGGGAAAGACAGCTCCTGGTGTTCTCGAACGAAATCAATTACTGGATCCTGCTGTTATATAACCTGCAGGATGGCAAGCTGGAGTCCTGAACCTCCCTCTTTGGACAAATACTTTACTCTTCTGAAGCAATGGGAGGAGTCCATCATTCCCAGCCAGAAAAAAGGAGCCCAAAGGTCTGTTTTATTTCAAGCTTGGGGACAAGCTGCACTTCTCGAAGATCCGGAGGGGCAGAATGTGAGACAGGGAGGAACTATTTATGGCCACCAGCACCTGCAGCTTGCGCAGGCAGTCCTGCAGCGCCACCTCAGGGTGCTCGCCCAGGCGCAGGTCCACCGGGCGCGGGACCTGGAGCATGCGGTCCGCCAGCGCCAAGCAGCAGATGGCCAGCAGGGAGGGGACGTAGCTGGTGAAGGCGTAGTCGGCCAGGCTCAGCTCTGCTACTCCCCGTGCCAAGATTTGCGCTTCCAGAGCTTCAGAGACCTCAACTTGCCCCGCCTCCACGCGCTCCTGAGTGAAATGCTCCAAGAAGAAGCTGATGGTGGGCGCACCCAGGCTGAAGTGCAACTTGTGCAGCACGATACACTCGAGGTTGCAGAGCTGCTGCCGGGAGAAAGCGCCGCAGCACAGCGCCAGGAGCTGTTTCACACGCGGTGGGTGAACTTCCACCTACAATACAGGTGCGCTCAGCGCCACCCCCACGGCTTCCAGGGTTCGAGTGCGCCCCAGCCTGAAACCCAGGAAAACCCTGGAACCCCCTCTCATCCCTCCCAGGGATACAGGGATTTCACCTGTCCACCACGTTCACTTAAATTACCTTCTGTATATGTCCAGTAAAGCTTCTCTAACTACAGTGCGACTGGAAAAAAGGTTTGGGAAATTTTGATTTTTTTTCCCCTCTCTTCCGGGAAGCCAGAATAAAAATGCCACAAAGCTTTTAGGGCCAGGCGTGGTGGCACACGCCTGTAATCCTAGCACTGAGAAGGTTGAGGCAGGAGAATCTCCACGAGTTCGAGGCCAGCCTGGGCTACACAGTGAGTCCACGGTCAGCCTGAACTACATAGTGAGACTGTCTCAAAAAATAAAAGTAAATGAAATTTTAAAAAGAGACTTACTACAGCCTATTTCTTTGGGGACCCAGTGAAAGAATTGTTAAGGCCGTAGATTAGCAAGCCTCTGCCCAAATAAGTTCGAAGAACCCAACAATGAGCGCAACCTGGAGAGGAGGGCCTCCAGAAAGGAGGACAGTTTAGCCCCACCTCTGCTCCCCACGCCTCGTGAAGGTACCTGTTTGCAAGCAATGAGCAGCGAGGTGACTCCGAGCAGCTGGAAGCAGTCTGCAGCCACAGGCGTGGTGGTGAGGAAGCGGTCCAGAGTGTTCACCGTCAGACACAGCGACTCGAAGGACAGCCCGAACTGGCGGTGCACGGGGATCAGCCAGCTGAGGAGCTTACAGCGGGATTCCGCGGTCACCTGCCGAGAGAGAGGAAGGGCGCTGCCGCAAGGAAAAGCCAAAAAGACTCAGGGAGCTTCCCCGGAGGAAAGTAGGAAAAAGCTAAATGTCCTGGAAACTGGGAAAACGCGGGCAACACTGCTGCTCAAAGCCGCCGGCCCGGGGAGCGGGGTGCCTGGTTTCGGGCCGGCGCGGTGCCCGCCTAGAGCTTGGCTCACAGTACTGCGGGGGATCCTCTCAACAGTTCTGCAGGAGGTTAGGGTGGAGGAGTGGTCCACTTTCCAGGAGAAGAAACCGATTTAGGATTGTTAAATAACCAGCCCGAGATCCACGGGAGTCCGAGCTCCAGCTGGAAAGCAACTCCTCCGCACTCCACGCCCCACTGCCTCTCTCGGCTCTGATCACTTAAACTCTGTCCGCCCCACTGCGAGGCGCCCCCTGGAAAGCGACGGAGGCGGGCGGGTGGGCCCTGGAGAACGCCGGGGCTCTCCTGGGGCGGAACGGGCTGCCCTGCAAGGGCTCCGCGGAGGGCGGAGAGCAGGAGGGAGCGAGCCCGGGCGAGGACGCGGGCGGCGGGGAGCGGGCGGCGGGGAGCGGGCTCCACCAGCGCTCACTTGCGGCTGCCGCGCCAGCGACTCCAGCGGGTGGAAGCGGCTCTCCTGCGCCTTGCGGAAGGCGTAGCAGCTCTGGCCGTAGTCGCGGAAAGTCTGCAGGTCGAGTGGTGCCAACAGCTGGGCAGGACTGGGCGGAGGACTGCAGCCCCGCGCTGCCGCCCCGGGGCTGTCTGCGCCGTCCGAGCCCGAGCCGGGGGACTCGAACAGGTCGCAGACGCCCGAGTCCCCGGGGAGCAGGCGCGGGCTCAGGGGCAGCAGCCGCTCCTTCCTCCGGAGGCGCGGGCGCCGGCTCTTCTTCACTGGGGCCCGAAGGTTCTGCTCGTCGTCCCGCCTTGCTGACCAGGCCGCGGGGCTGGCGGGGCAGGGGGTCACCATGGTGCAGCCGAGCGCCCGCTCTGCTCCCCGCGGCGCACCGAGCCGCAGACGCGAGATTCCAGAGAGCGCCCTCCTAAGTACTCGTCCTGCCCCTTCCCTCTGCCACTCCCCCGGCCTCTCACTGGCTGAGCCCAGAGCGGCACGAGAGCCGCGCTTTCCCAGGCGGAGGATCCTCCCCTTCTTTGCGAGAAGCTGGTCAGTACGCGACTGGAAGGAGGAGCCGCGCCCGCTCGCTTTCTGCGTTACCCCGGCAACCGGACCCGGTGTAGAAACGCGAGCTGCGTGCTCAGAGTGAGTCCGACAACCCAGCCAGGTGAGCGGGGGCCCAAATGAGGGGCTCTGCTGCAGCCGAAGAAAAGATTCTTCCACGTGGCATCTCCCTGCCCTTGGCCAGGTGGTCTCGAAGCGTGCGAGCACCTTCGATGCCGGCTGTAACCCAGGTCAGTAATTTTGTGAAGTGTGCTTCTGAGCCCAGACGAAAGTCGGGCTAGAATTCCTCCAGCCTGGTGTTCTTTTGAGATTTGTACAAATCGTGTAAATTCATTTGCTTTTGTTTCGGCGAGGACACTTCCGCGAGTCGGGGCGGGAGGAGGGGGCAGAGCCTTAGCCTTGCCCTCTGGTGCTGCTGTGTGGGTGGGCGCTACTGTAGTTCCAGGCCCTGATGATTAAACAAAACAGAAAACTGCTCAAACCAACCTCACACAGCAAATCCACGCTTTCCTCTGCACTTCTAACCCTAAGCCAAAGAAACCATTTAAGAGTATGGCATTGTAGCAGGATTGCATTTCTAGTTTTACCAAATTGCTCACAGCCTGTTCTATTTTAGGTCATTAGCTTCTAACGCTCTACCCCGGGCAACCCAATATTTTCTTGCTTGTTCAGTCTCTCCAGGACCGGCAGCTTGGGTCGGGGGAGGAAGGAAGAATGGGGGTGTCTCCAGGCGGGACAGACTGCCTGGCACTTTCTCCGAAGCAGTGCTGGTCTAGTCCACTGACTCCTGTCCCTGTAGCGCCGAGTCCTCCCCAGCCTAAGTGAACCTTCCTGAGGGTCTCTCGCTCTTTAATTGAAGGGGCACTGGGACAAGATGAAGATCTAAAGGAGCTGTTGGGATTTCCCAGAGGCAGTAAGCCCAGCTATCTTCAGCCTGAAATTTTGAGGGATACTGCAAGGGGCCAGGTTCCTAAGTGCCACCCCGCTAACAAGTTCAGCCATCCTCCCCTCATTCCAGAAGAAAGCTGACAAGTGTGTGTAATCAAAGTGTGAATTTTGCCCCTAGAAATTCAGTGGAGGATGGGGTGATGCCGCCTAGAAAATCAGGTCCTGTTACTCCTATTACTCCTGTTACTCCTATTTCCCCAGAACTCTGAGCAAACTCCATTCTCCCAGCATGGTAAGTGTCATCCTTAACAGAAGATTCCCTGATTCACCTGAGAAGGGTTTTCACACACTGGTGCCTGGCCTCTCTGTGTCCTCTCAGGCTAGTGTTGGGGAATATTATGGGAAGAATAATTGAATCTGTAGAGAGGAGTGAGATATCCCATTTCTTCCTAGAAAAACTTTCTGAGTAAAGAGAAAGAAACCAGGAATTATGACTCCCTGCTGGCCCAGATGGCCACGTGGTATAGAAGAGCAGGAAGTCCCATTGATTGGTTATCTCCGGCAAGACAATATTGAGCCTGCACTTCCTTGTCCCTTAAATGTAGATATTTTATTTGCCTTCAGGGTCAAAGGAAATACATATGAAAACTCACTCCTTTTTGTCTTTTCTTTTTGTGATATTTGAGACTGAACCTAGGACCACTGTACTGAGCAATGGACCCTTGACATACGAACTCAATTCATTCCTGAGGGTTGGTTGTAACTCACATTGTCAGATGAAGGCTCAGGCTCCTCTACACAGCCGTCAAAGTGTCTCTCTCCTGCACACAGGCAGATCTTAATGAAGATCTCTCTGAGAAACTGGCCCGGGATTTCTCAACCCCATACAGGAAAAGATGTTGTAATGTGCCTTCCAGAACTCTTTTAAGGGTTAAGTCTGTGTCTGACACCATCTGGAAGCACAGGTGGCTGGCATTTGGGTCATAGCACAAGACTTTGGTCATAAGTTAAAACTAAAATTCCAGTCATAACCCAAGTTGTTTGTCAGGCTGGTCATAACTCGAGGGTCCACTGTCCATCCCCCTCTCAACCCTTCTCCTTTGGAAAAAGCTTCTGGCTCAGCTGAAAAATCACTCAGGCTGGGTTCAAACTTGTAATCAATCCTCTTGCCTCAGCCTCCCAGAATTCTGAGATTATAGGCATATACAACACACCAGTTTAAATTCTCTCTTGAAGGTAAAAATAGCGGGGGCATCCTAAAGTCTACATTGGGAAGTCAAAAGTAGTACTGTTGGGGCTGGGGATTTAGCTCAGCGGCAAAGCGCCTGCCTGGCAAGCGCAAGGTCGTGAGTTCGGTTCCCGGTACCGGAGAAAAAACAAAAAAAAAAAAGTAGTACTGTCATTTGATCCACTTATGGATGTGAGGCTCTCATTGTACCTTGCTGAAAATACTTACAGCCTAATCTCAAGAGGTGCTGCTTATGTTTTAGCTTCATGGATCTGTCCCTCAGTAATTGTGGAATGCCTTGCGTGGGTCCCACCCTCAGGCAGCTGACACTGGTGGTGGAAACAAAGGACCACTTCTTGCAGTTAACTGGTATCCTGGTTCATAAACTTAATTATTTCCATGATTCTGGTCACAAACCGAATCAGATGAGAACCAAATCAAATTTCCCCATAAGGTCAACATTGAACCTAACCATCAAATTTGATTTGATTCTTATCCAATTGTGACCAGAATCTTGGAAAGAATTAAGTTTGTGAACTGCGATGTGACTGTATTTAAATTATTTAAGTATGAGAAGGGTGATGATACAGGATCTTTTGTGTTTTGGGTTGACAGAGAAGATGCAGGATATTCATTTAAATTTGAATGGCAGATAGACAATTTTTTAGCATGAGTATGTGCCAAATATTGCATAGGACATACTTCTACCAACAGGTTATTTGTTCTTTATCTGATATTCAAGCTGGGCATGGTGGAGCACACCTGTAATCCCAGCACTCGGGAGGCTGAGGCAGGAGGATCATGTGAGTTCAAGACCAGCCTGGGCTACAAAGTGAGCTCAAGGCCAGCCTGAACTGCATAGCAAGACCCTGTCTCAAAAAGCCAAAAGTAAATAAATGATGTTCAAATTTAATTGGGCATCCTGACATCTGTCAGCCCTGCTTGAGAGCCCTGAAAGCCCACAGTAGGAGCAGCCATCATGATCTGGAAAAGCTTGCCAGGGCAAGTGGTAGTTAAACTAAGACAAGCAGGAAGATGGAAAGAAGAGAGGAGGAATATTTGGATAAGGGTGTTCCACACAGAGGACGAGGATGTGGGAGGGGCTGGAAGCAGATTCCTGGGAAGTCACAGGGCTTGTATCAGTGCCAGTTTGCTACAGAATGACCAGAACACAGTGGAGGGTAGGAGAAGTAGGGGGGATCATAGCTAATATTTATATAAAGTTGATGTGCTAGGTACTGTGTCGGGCTCTTTATTATATTCAGTCTTCACAGTAGCTCAGTGACATAGCTTCTATCGCTGCCCCCATTTTATAGATAAACCAGGAAACAACATAAAGAGGTAATTTGCCTGAGATCACAACGCTAGTAACGGCAGAACAAAGGATTCAACTTAGCCTAGCTCCCTGCTCCGTAGTCACCATGATTTACTGCTTCAATAGCAAGATCATGCCCTTCCTTGTAGGCTACATTACATGTTTAGACTCTCTGAAGCCATTGAAAAAGGGAGAGAGCAGATATGTCTCTTATTTCAAAGATTACTTTGACTAGTGTGTGGAAAATGGGCTGGAGAGAACAAAGTTGAAGGCCAGTTAGCTGCAAATCAAGCGATACATGATGGTGGGCAGTGAGGATGGAGATAAGAGATTAGATTCTAAAGATATTTGGGCAACAGATTAAAAGGAGAGCCCCAGTGTAGAAAGGAGAAATCACAGTGGACTCTGAGTGTGATTTATGCCGGTGGGCAAGTGAGTGGAGGGTGGTTAAAAGGATGAAGCCTCCGTAGGTCTTAGTAAGGTTTCAAATACTGTGCATGTTTCCATTCAGGTAAGTCTTTAAAGACAGAACTGAGTCAGCATCGAAGAATTAAAGGACATACTGTTATGTAAGTGCCCATTGCAGCCTTTTGTACTCAGCTGTTGCACAGACAAAACAATATCCCAAGATTTTGATTTAATTAATTTGATTCATTAAAACATTTAGGCATTCAGTATAAATTTATACATAGCTTCGGTATGCTTCTTGGAATTTGACAAAAAAAAATAAAGCTTAAAAAGAACTTTTCTGACAGTGTAGCATCTAAGTCAAAGAATTTTTTTTTTAAATTCAAAGGATGGTTTTATGTTTGTTTGGTTTTTTTTGTTTCTAACTCAAGGTTGGATGAAACTTCATTTCCGGTGATTGAACTTGGATATAAAAACCCCTTCTTGCAATTGCCTTCAAAGCTGAGGACTACATTTTTTATTTTGTACTCCTGTCCACCGCTTCCAAGAAGAGCTCCCCTGGGCCATATCTTTCTAGCGCTTGGAGTTTCTTCATAGACTAGAAAAGCAAAGAATCCCCAGCATTTCTCTGTTATGGCAGCCAGCGTAGCATTCTCACTGCTGTACTCCAGCCTCTTAATTATACCTTGTGCTCACTGGTGAAAGCAGTGTTTACTTGTGCTCATTCATTCACTTGTTTGTCAAGTACTTACTGTCTACTATGTACCAGGCACTTTTCTAGGTGCCAGGAATATAGCAGTGAATAGAATAGACCAAAATTCCAGTCCTTATAAAGCTTATGTTTTAGCTTACATTTAGTATAATCAACTCATATTTAAATAATTAAATATTGTACTCAATACATTAGGTAGTGAAAGAGCTAACAAAATAAAGCAGGAAAGGGAAAATAGGAACTGTAAGGCATGAGGATTATAGGAATTATTTTGAGACAAGGTCTCACTATACACTGCAGGTTGTCCTTGAACTTATGGTGATCCTCCTGCCTCAGCCTCCTGAATACTGGGATTACGGGTTTGCACCACCATGTCCAACAAGGATTATTGGAATTTTAAATAGGGAGATCACAAAACCCCACACTGAACCATTGACATTTGAGCAAAGACTTGAAGGAATTGAGGAAAGAGTCATGCTTCTATCTGGATAAAGGGACAGCATGTGCAAAGACCCTGAGATAAAAGTATTCCTGGGGCAGAATAAGGGGTGACAGTAATGAGAAATGAGAGCAGAGAGGTTCCAACATGAGGTGCCTACTTTTATAAATACAACGTGATTGCAATTAATTTTATCTGCTTCTCTTTACCTGTGACTTGTAGAAACTTTAAAATTGTATGTGTGACTCCTATTCCTATTGCACAGCACTAGAGAGATCAACCAGGTTGAAAAAACATAAGGGTGGCAGGAAGGGGAACACAGAGAAACGGAGAGCACGTGAGTGGTGATGGCTCCTTGAACCAAGATGATGATAGAAGGGGCGGCAAGAAGCATTTAGATTCTAGATATTTTTAATATAGGCCACCAGAATTTGGTGTAAAGATAGAGGATATGACAGAAAGAAGGGCGCCCTGTGTAACTGAAAGGATGAAGTTGTCATTTAACTGGGATGGGAAGGACTCAGGCAAGGTGAAGGTTTCACGGAGAAGATGAGGAATGTTTGCTCTGAGCGTGTTACACTTGTCTGCCAGCTGTCCACATGGGAATGCTGAGAAGATACTTGAACACACAAGCTGAGAGTTCGGGGGTTTGGTCAGGGCCGGAGGTGAAAACTTGGACGCCATCACCGAGTAAGTTAACACAATCCACATTAAACGATGAATGTTGTGGTCTGTTCCGCTTCACCACCGTGTTTTGCTGGTATGCCACTCCCTGATGCAGAACACACGGTCTAAACCCAATTCAACATAGTTGTAGATGAGACGTGAAAAGTAATATCCCTTGATCTACTCCTCTACCTTCTAAAACTTTTTGTCCAAGACTGTCACTCAGAGACATTTGAACCACATTTTCCTTTCGTTAGTGTTTGTGGTAGAAACAACCTGGTCAAGTTCAGGCCTCTTTACTGCTCTATGAAAAGTCTTTAATTTCTGTTCATCTCTCTGGGACATGGGCCCAATGTGTCTTAAAGATGCTAGGTAAATCTAAAATACTTTAAGATGTAAAATCATAACAAAGCTTCTCTAATAAAAGCTGCCTAACCATGAGTTGATCTGTTTGTTTTCAGGTGTGGTTTATGAAATTTGCAAGCAAGGGCTAATATAATGGAACCAAAGGTCTTTCCCACAATCCTGCAGTTTGGCCCTTCCGCTGAAGACAAAAGCCCCTTCACTCACCCTATCCCAGTCCTAGGGTTGGAGGGACAAGCAGGAGCAGTACATTTAATGTCAGTGCCTTATTTCAGCAAAGAGCGGGTTGCCCTCTAAATGTGGACAACTTTGTTTGCACCTTAGTCTTTAAACTTAGTTTGATGTCACTGAAAATTATATTTACTTAAGACTCTATTTTTCTATTACTATATTTAAACACCAGAATTGAGATGTATTTAACGTGCTTGAAGTCAGACAAGTTTTGCTGGTATTTAGGAAACAGAGGGCAGGAATTTTCAGCACGTTTTTAAAACCCAGATATTTGACTTACATGTCGGTGTCCACCTGGAGAAAAGGCTGTCTCCTTGTTACTGCCTTCCCGAGCGTCCTGCCGACTTCCAGTTCATCAAGAGCTCAGCACACTCTCCAGTACACTGTTCTCCTCTCATACGTCGATGTGTGTCAATTTACCTGGCACATCCAGTTCTACACAGTGATTAAGAGCTTCTGCTTCAGCGTCAAAGTCTCTGGGCCCAAAGCTCCTCATTGGCACCCTAGACCTGTAGACTTAGACATGTTACTCCTCCCCACTCTATCCATCAGTTTCCCTAGATGTGAAAAACTGGGGCAGTAAGAATATCCTGTGAGATTATTGTGAGCATTAAATAAGAAATGTAACATGTTCATATACAGTTTAATTTGATCAGTTCCTGGTATAATTATGTTTGTCCCCCTGTATAAGTTTTGTGTCCTTGGGGCTGGGGATTTAGCTCAGTGGCACAGCGCCTGCCTGGCAAGCATGAGGTCATGAGTTTGATTCTTGGTACCGGAAAAAAGTTTTGTGTCCTTTTGTTAGCTGGGGAAAATACTTTTTTTCAGTTTATTATGTGTTAACAGAAACAGAGACAGTGATTTATCATTGCAAGGAGACTACTATTCATATTACAATTCCACTGGACTTCATCTAGATCTGAGGTGGGTCTTTTGAGTGTCAAACTAGATATGTAGCCCTCCAAATAAGCATCACCCTGGGTAACATTGAAGAAGATTTACTTCTGTAAAACTTCTGTGTCCCTTTGCCACATTTAGGTGCTGAATTCCAGCTATTAGAAGGAAAATGTCATCTTGGGCTGGAAAGTTTTCTGCAGCAGTTTCTGTCCTTCCAGGGTCTGAATCAGAAGTAGACACTGATAAATAAAAGGTAGTAAGCACAGCAGCATAAGTATGGCTGTAGCCAGCCAGGCCTTAGCTCTCTGAAATATAGGATAATAAAGGATTTGCTTTTGTGTGCCAGAAAGGTATTTCCTCACACTGTGATCTCAGCCGGATGCTCACTCTGGTGGGGTCCCTTCAGATAGTGCGGCTATCCACAGAGACTGAGGAGTATCAGAAGGTAACGGCCCTCCTACTGCTATGTGTATAACATTTAGTGTGTAGCCATTCAATTATAAGATCCAGGTGTTATTATGCTACCAGATTTGTTTGGGATGTTTATTATGTTAAGCCATTATCAGTGCAGAAAGAATAAAATGGTCTGAAGAATTAGGACTTTCCTGAGCAAAGAATTGCTTTCCAGAAAAGAAATGAGAATAAAGGAGATTTTTTTAATTTGCAGGAACTCTTTCTTGTATATGCCCTGCCCCATGTATTGAGGTATCCAAAAAATTTGCACATCCATAGTGAATGTTACAGTGATATGCCTCATATTTCATGATACTCTCAGAATACAGAAGTATGACCAAAAGCAGAAGACTGTTAATAAAGAAAGACTAGTGTCTTAGTTACCTTCCTCATTGCAGAGACACAATATCTGACACCCAAAGTTAAAGGAGGAAAGATTTATTTAGCTCACAGTTTGTAGCGGTTTTAGTCCATAATCGGCTGGCTGGCTTCAAGGCAGGGTGGCACATGGCAGAGGGGCAGCAGTTCATGATGTAGGAAGACAGCAAAAGCAACTACAGGGCCAAGGGTAAGGGTGGAGGCAGGGGCAGAAAGGCAGGGATAAGCCTCTTTCTGCCCCATTTATCTTAACTAGTCTGGTGGGGCTGGGGCAGTGCCAATCCAGTCAGCTGATCCAGCATGGGACCATGAGTCAATCACAGACCGTAGATTCATCTAACTCTGAAAAATCTCCATCTAACAGTGCATGAGGCTTTGGGGGACATCCAGACACAAACCATAACAATTGAGGACTGAAGGTGTAGCTCAGTGGTAGACTGCATATGTAGCAACCACAAGGCTCTGGACTCAATCTCCAGTAACAAAATTTTTAAAAGTGGGGGAAGAAGAAAAGAGGAATATGTTTTATAATGAAAAAAAATATATTTACTGGGAAATCTGGAAAAATACTTTAACTCATATCATAGACACAAGCCTAATTTTCTTTTTTTTTTTGTTATCGGGAATCGAACTTAGGACCTTGTGCTTGCCATGCAGGCACTTGTGCCACTGAGCTATATCCCTGGTCCTAGCTTAATTTTCTTAAAATATTTGAGCTCCTATGCATAGTAAGAAAAAGAGTGACAAGGTAAGAGAAAAATGAGTAAATATTTGAACAGATAGTTCCCAAGAAAATGTGTCTTATATGAAAAGATGTTCATACTCATTCATAATAAGAAAAATGCAAATTAAAATTATAATGAGATATTTTGCACTTAATTTGATAAAAGTAAAAATGTTTGATAATAGGATGCAGAGAAATAGGACCTCAATATGTGGTTGGTAGGGGTATAAATTGGTACAACCATTTGGAAGACAATTTATCAAGATCTTTAAACGTCTAAAATGCACTGTCTTTCTGTATGATGGCATATGCCTCTAATCCCAACTTTTTTTTTTTTGTCCTTTTTTGAGACAGGGTCTTACTATGTAGTGCAGGCTGGCCTTGAGCTCACTTTGTAGCCCAGCTTGGTCTCAAACTTGCAACGATCCTCCTGCCTCAGCCTCCCGAGTGCTGGGATTACAGGCGTGTGCCACCACGCCTGGCAATCCCAACATTTGGGAGGCTGAGGCAGCAGGATCATAATGAGTTGAAGGTCTGCCTACGCTACATAGTGAGACCCTGTCTCAGAAAACAAACAAAAAATATGTAGTCTTTAACTCAGCAATTCTACTCCTGGATAATTTCTGTATATTAGTGCAAAATGATTGTCTTAGTTACTTTCTTGTGGTAGAGACACAATATCTGACACCTGTAACTAAAAGGAGGAAAGGTCTAGTTTAGCTCATAGCATGTAGAGGTTTCAGTCCAAAGTCAGCTGGCTCCAAGGCAGGGTAGCATGATGGCATGGCAGAGGGAGCTGGCAGAGGAGAGAGACTTCGTGGCATGGCAGCAGGAAGCAGCGGAGCTAAAGGCAGGAGAAGTGAGTAGATGTATATCCAGGTCATGCCAAAGCGCCTCACCTTTCCCACCAGGCTTCACCTCCCAGCAGCACATGCAGGATAAACCCGTCAGTGGACTGATCCAGTTGCCTCCCAAAAGCCCCACCTTTGAGCACATGAGGCTTCAGGGGGACACCTCGACATATACCGTAAAAGTGACGTTATAATTATTTATCCTTGTTAAAGGCAAAACATTGATTGTCTTCAATTAGTGAAGAACACCGAAAAAATGTAATATTGTACAGCCACTAAAAAAATGAGACAAATATTCATGGGTTGATGTAGAAAGGTTTTCAAGACAATGTTAAATAAAACAAAGCAAGGTACAAAACAGTATGTTAAATAGGCTTCCATTTGCTTTTTTAAAAAAGAGGATAAATATATCCTTATATGTCCACAGGCTCTCTCTCAAAAATATGCAAGAAACTGCTCATACTACCTGTCATTGGGGAGAAACTCTGGAGAGAAAAATAAGGGCTCGAGTATCTTTTTACAGTGAACCTTCATTTATCTTTTGAATTTTGAACTATGCATTATTTGTTTTATAATAGCATTCTTCATATGCAGCTGGGCTGAAAGTTAGAAAGCAGGGAGCCCAGGCAAGTCCTGGGGAGCAGTGATATCTGTCATATATGGACATCATAAAAGTGTGGTTTCTTAGTTTGTTTTTCCTGCCATAAAAAAATTCTACAGATGGGTTCATGCAGTAAGAACAGAATTTTATCTCTGCCAATGCTGGAGGTTGGGAAATGCAAGGTTGAGGTGCCAGCCCATTTGTTGTCTGATGAAGGTCAGGTCCCTGCTTTAAAGATGGCACTTTGACTAGAGGGGGAGGAGAGGCATTTGGGAGAAAGGGGAGCTTTGGGTGTGGGGAGTGGGCACACTAGTGGGAAGAGGGGGGCGGCATCTGGGCTGTGACTGCCGGCAAGAGTTCAAGGTGAGCATGTGTGAGGGAAGGGGAGAGAGAAGGGTGCCTCAGAGGTGACATTCTCTTGGCCTGTGAGCCTTCATTCTTAGCTGCTAGAAAAAGAGACGAAGATCTTAGCAAAGCAGTGTCTCAAGATGACATTTCCCAGTTCCAAGAAATCATTCAACAAGAGCTAGAATCACCTGTGAAGCAGGAATTAGAAAAAAATACCACAGCACCCCCACCTGAATTGGAGCACACTAAAAAATATCTTGATGGATTTTGGATGCTTTTTGCAAGAACAGGGACTTTCTATGGAATGGGAGGAAAATTCAGAGACCTCCAAAAGATTCGATCCAACTACTGAGATGATAAAGGACAGGATCTTGCCTGATAATATGTCTTCTGTGTTGAACAAGCTAGCGGCAGTGACCCTCAGTGGTGGTTTGGGAACTGGCATGGGCTGCAAAAGCCCTAAATGTCTGGTATGAAAAATGAGAATACCTTTTTGGATCTGACTGTTCAACAAACTGAACATTTGAACAAATCCATTATACAGATGTTCCTCTTATTTTAATGAATTCTTTTTTTTTTCTTTGCTTTTCTTTTTTAATTTCCTTTCTGTT
>NW_004955446.1:12345910-12420333 GCF_000276665.1 Chinchilla lanigera | reverse complement strand
GCAACGATCCTCTGCCTCAGCCTCCCAAGTGCTAGGATTACAGGCATGCACCACCACGCCCAGCAATGTAGGATTTTTGATGAGGCTTGAAAAGCAGGAATTTCCTACAGTGCCCTTGGAAAAATTGGGTAGTTCAGTCTGCCAGATATAAATTGGAATCACCTCACACTTTTAGGAGATGTGACATTTGGTAAAAATGTTTCACTAAAAGGGAACAGTTTTCACCATTGCAATTTGTGGTGACAGAATTGAAATCCACCTGGAGCAACACTATCTAGAAACTTTCACACCTCAGACTACTGAAAGGAAATATACTGCATAACATTATACTAATTATGAGCTAAATAGTTTCTTACAATGAAATATCCTATACAGTTCTAACATAGGCCAGTACTTTACTATGTTCCTGTACCCTGAAGTATTGATTTTTAAGGTGTAATTTTCTGCAGTTTACTTTTAGCCTACAAATAACACAGATAGAACAATACTTGCCTTCTTTGAAAAGGATCCTGAAAGTGAGCTGATCTTCAAGAGCAATATTGTTTAATTGTAAAGCCGAGGCCGCTCTGCTGGAAGATCTTTTGACAGAAGCCTCCATGATGGTCACTTCGAATTGCCTGTGGTTTCAACAAGAAAGCATCAAAGCAAATGATGCTGCTCCCTTCAGAGGGGATGGAATGCTGCGTGCTTACATGGCAGAAGGCAAACAGTCAAGAGAGAAATTCCTTCCCTCTCTCAAGCCCTTTCAAAAAAGCTCCTGTATTTGTTAGGGTTCTCAGAGGAGCAGAATCGATAGAAAATATATGATAATTATGCAAGGGCATTTATTCTGCAGCTTGCAGACCAGTGGTGGGAGAGTCCACAATGGCCATCTGTGCACTGGAGGACCCAGCAGCTGCTCAGCCCGAGAAATGGAAGCTGCAGAACCAGGGGGATTAAGGATGTTATATTACATATTTTTATCTTCACTGAAGTTGTTCAGATTACTAGATGTAAGAATGCAAGATTAATCAAACCATTAAAGAGAATAAAAAATAAAACAAAAATGTTATAAACAATACAGAGTTTCACCAAACAAGATGATAGGAATTCAACAACGTTGCCTATTCTTGTCTTCAAATTAGTTGTTCCGATTACCAGCTATAAGCATGCAAAATTGGTCAAAAAAAAAAAAAAAAGCATTAACTGTTCCTTTCAATAGACCATTACACATCAGCAGTACAGTTATCCCAGCTGTCCTTCTGTGTCCGTATATATTTTTTCCCTTCCTTCTTTCTTTCCACTCAGATTTCAAAGGAAAGCTTGCTAAGAGAAGCCACTGAGAGAGCAGTATGTGAAAATGTCAGAATAAACTTGGAAGAGCTGTGAATATTTTGTTAGAGTGATGAAATGCTGACTAATGCACCATACAGGAATTGGAGAGGAGCAAGCAAATTGTTCAGGAGCAATGTTTGAAGAGATGGTGCGTAAGAAGTTATCAAAATTGAGAGGAAAAAACAGATCTCAGGATGTATACAGATTTGTGAAACAGTGTTGACTAGCCCTAACTGTACATATTCTATCATTCAAGACTGAAGATACTGGGATGGGGACTTCCAGGGACATTCAGCAATACCCAGAAGGCTCCGGCCATTGTCCTAAACATGCATGTCCTGGATTTCACAAAAGGCAAAGCCCCACATGACTGAGACCACCACAGAGACAACACTTTCCTGGAAATGCAACCACTCCTCTGCCATAAAGATTCCAAAGCTGTGACAGCAGGACTGAGAGAATCAGCAACAGAACCCCAGCCCACCAACAGCTCCTCAAAAGCTGGCCTCCTGCCTTTACCTGTGGGCCGGTGTGAACCCCTGTATCACAGTGTGTTGCCTCCAGCTACCTAAGCTGTTTCCTATCTTTCCTCTAGCTTGCCAATGAAAATTTCTTGCTGTTTTTGATAAAAAGAACAGCAGAAAGAAAATTAATAATGGACATTCAACAGAACTCACGAAAGCCAATATACCATGGAATGACATCTTTAGAATGCTAAATTTTTTTTTAAAAAGCCAACCTAGAATTCTTTCCAGTGAAAATATCCATTAAAAATGTTTTTAAGATGAGGGTGAAGTGAAGATATTTTAGGTACATGAAAACTAAGGGATTTCACCACCAATAGACATGTATTATAAGCAGTATTAGTGTTGTGAGCTTTGGGCTATAGTTGTCTCCCTCTCTTTCTCTGTCATCCCCTGTCACTCCCCTTCCTCCTTCTGACTCTTGGTCCCTTCCCATTTGCAAAAACTCTATTTTAATCATTTTTTTCTCTTCAGCTCTTTTTTCCATCCCTTTACCCTCTCCTTCCCCCGTTTCTTGTTCCCCCATCCATTTGAAAAACGACCTCTTTACTATCAGTCTTCTATTTTGTTCATTTGTTTGTTATTTAAGAGAAACCATGCAAAATTTAAGCTTGTATGTCTGACTTATTTCACTTAATGTTATGATCTCAAGTTGCATCCATTTACCTGTGAATGCCTCAAGTTTATCTTTCATTATGGCAGAGTAGTACTCTGTTGTGTATTGTGGACATTTTCTTTGTCCATTCATCTACTGATGGGTATATAGGCATTTTCAAGATTTAGCTATCATAAATTGTGATATTATAAACATGCGTGTGCATGCATCTCTGTAATATGAGGCTTTAACTCTTTGGGGAAGATTCCAAGAAGGGGAACAGCTGGGTCAAATGACATTTTTATGTTTATTTTGAGGAATCTCCACGTGACTTTCATAGTGC
The DNA here is from genome assembly GCF_000276665.1 of Chinchilla lanigera. Taxonomy (NCBI): domain Eukaryota; kingdom Metazoa; phylum Chordata; class Mammalia; order Rodentia; family Chinchillidae; genus Chinchilla; species Chinchilla lanigera. The sequence goes on along the minus strand of NW_004955446.1, from coordinate 12,417,557 downwards.
TAGTGTTAGTTGACATTCTCACAGAAGTGTAGAAGAGTTCCTTTCCCTCCACATCTTCAGTAGATGTTGTGGCTTGTATCTAGAGGTCCTTCCAAAGCTTCGTGTGGTCACAGGTGGGAGTTTTCTAAAGTGGCTGGATCTAGGGTGTGTGATGCTAGGATTACGGGTGTGGTGTTGGGATTAAAGTGTGTGATCCCTAAACTAGTCCACCAACTTGTTTTGCATAGTTCTGGGTGTGGATAACAGGAAGGCCCACGCTGGGTGTTGGTGGCACCACCTGAAAGGTGGGTAGCCTAAAAGGGAAAGGGAGAGGCAGGCTGCTGCAGCTCTTGCTGCTTGTTGCTTCCTGCTTGCATGCGATGAACTGTTTCTCCTTTCTGATGCCCTTTTGCTATGCCCTCCCTACTCTGGAGCCAGCCAACTATGGACTGAAACCTCTACAAACTGTGAGCTGAAATAAATCTTTTCTTTTTCAACGTTGGACATGAAGTATTTTGTTTCAGCAATAAAAAAATAAGATGTGACCTTAGACAGTTTAGCCTGTTAGCATCAATTTCCTCCTTTGTAAATTGAATATAGTGGGGACTAAACAAGACTATAGTAAAGCTATTAGCTCAGTGCTTATGAAATAATGCTCATTTAAAAATTCATGCAAATAATACTTTCCCTTAATGTTTCTGCTACCTCGCTGGTGAAAGGTGTTCCTTCTCCTTCTGAATGTCTCAGGCATAAGATTTGATTTAGTGACAAGGGCAGATGTCTTCCTGTGGCAGCACCAGGATGTAACAACTTCTTACCCACAGAGTGTGACTTTTTCTCATATGACCCTGTTTTTCTTGCCACTGTGTATTAAGTATCAGGGTCCCTTCCTGTTTTCTGCAGTGACTGCACCTGGCCTGTTCTATCCTTTTCTTGGATCCATGCTGATGAATCAACAAGCTGGTAATGCTGTTTGTTCCTGAACCTACCTTCAGGACCCCCATCTCTATTTTGCTAACCACCAGCAAGGAAACTATTTATTATTGGAACAATTGCATCTCATTTAAATTCTGAAATTGTTTGACCAGCATCTCTTTCATTTTCTCACTATGAATTTGGGATTCAGTCTGGGCCCATGGCCTCTGTTCTGGCCCCACCTACATTTAAGCATTTTTGTTCACCCATCTCAGTGAGTCTCTTCATTCAAAGGTGGACAGTTACCTGAATGAAAAAATCCACCATCAATGTTATTTGCTTATCTCCAGCCACTAAGCCAGAAGACCCAAGTTGTTCTCTGTATTATTACTTAGTCCTCCGTTGAACCCTCTTCAGTGTTAACGTTATCCTTATACAGTACTTTGGTTATTTCTGTTTTTCTTATAAACTATTTTTATAATTTGTTTTTCTAATTCTTATCACCCTAAGATACCTCATTCTTCTGTTTTCTCCTTTCCTTCAAGTCCACAAAGAATACTTTTCACTTGCTGCCCTACCTGTTCATTTTCATTCCCTCCCTAAAATTGCAATTTGTGCTATTGTAGAAACCAGTGAACATAGCAGGCCACAAGTCTGCTCCAAGGTCGGTGTCTGGCCAGAGCCTAAGAACTGGGTTTGTGAAAAATTCATTGCTTTTTGGTCAACACTTTTTTTTCTGGGGACCCTAAATAATCTGCTCTCCTTCTGGGAGTCTGGAGTTTTGATAGTTATGCCCCATCTTCATGCCTACAAGATTAACTGTCCAACAAACATCCGTGGACTTTTGAGAGTGAAGTGGGCCATCCTGACCAGAAACACAGCACAAAACATAGGAAGCCTGTGTGCAGGTTTTTCTAAACTCCATGTTTGTTGTTTTTGTCAATCCTGTTGCATACACTTGATCGTTAACTATAGCCTGAGTCCTGTAAACCCTCCTATTGTCACCAAGTGTGTGGGCAGGTTAGGACTTCTTGAATTGCCATTCAATCCAAATTGCTCTGAAAGGTAGATGTATTCATCAGGAAAGAAGAAACTGAAGCCTAGTAGTCTTTCCTTAGTCTGTTGATGGTATTCTTGAGTACTGTGATGGGCTGCATTCAACATCAGCTGACAATTCTCTTGCCTCCAGAAGCTCTCTCCCTTGGCTTTAATAAGATGGCCCTCTCCTGACCTTTCTTCATTCATGCATTTATTGCCTATGTGCTCCACCTGGCTGAGTATACATCAGTGAAACTGTCATGGTGCAGCCTATGGCCTAGTGAGACAAGACAAAAAGCTGATGGTATGAGCTGAGGAAAGTACTGTGATAAGGTGACTACAATGGACGATGCACTTCAGGAAAGTCTGGTAAAAAACCAAGCAAGTGTATTAATGCAGAGTTTAAGAATAAATGCTCAAAAAACCACTTAGCACCTTCTTGGGATTCAAAAGGACACTGGTGCAGCTAGAACACTGGGAGAGGTGGGAGTGGAGGAAATGAGAGAAGCCAGGGCTGAAGTCACTACAGATCGTAGGTTGTGTCTACAACTTTAAATAATGGAGCTGGGGATAGTAGCACACACATGTAATCTCAACACTTTGGAAGGTGAGACAAATTCGAGGTCAGCCTGGCTACACAGTGAGTTCAGGGCCAGCATGAACTACATAATGTGATCTTGCCCCCTACATCACAGGAATAATGATTACATTCCAGAAATGTAAATACTGTAGTTCTGGATCCATGATGCTTCTGCTGCTTATCAATGAGATCTTAGATGGGTTATTTCACTTTTATTTTTGTAAAATGGGACTAACATAGTACCTACCTTAGAGTTGTTGGATGAGTAAATGAATTCATAGACACATATGAGGCACGAGTTTGCACATACAAAATGACCAATCAACATCAGTCATGCAGCCGTCCAGGACTCCTTTGCCTCCATATATTCTGAGGTGCACTTCTCCAGCACTCAGTCCGGCTGCTATTTTCATGAAAGCCGTGACTGGAGATTGCACACTAGTCACATGGGACTGCCTGCTCTGAATTCCCATGCCACTCTGCAAGGAGAAACCTAACATCTGGAACTGCTACTAAGCATTACTTACTTCCGTCTGCAATGTTTGACGTTTTGACTTTGATTCATTTATTAACAAATACTGAGTAACAGGGGCTGGGGATTTAGCTCAGCGGCAAAAGCGCCTGCCTGGCAAGCGCAAGGTCGTGAGTTCGGTTCCTGGTACCAGAGAAAAACCAAAAAAAACAAAAAACAAAAACAAATACTGAGTAACTATATGTGTTCCAAGTAATTTGTACTAGGTTTCTATTAAATTCTCATCTTTTGTCCTTCAGGTATAATTTCTACATTTGATCTACAAAAGACAAGTATTTGAAGTTTATTAGCAATCTGTTGATAGAAAATGAAAAGAAAATCCCTCTAAGTAATCAAAGAAATTTTAAAAGATAGGAAGGAAAAGATGACTGTTGTAGTGGCCCAAAATAGCCCCCAAAGGCTCATGCGTTCCGAGGGGGTGCTTCTGGAAGCTTGGATCCTGAGGACTCAATCACTGGATCAATGCACTGATCGATTCATAATTTGATGGCATTATTGGGAAGTGAAAAACCTTAGGAGGCTGGGCCAAGTTGAAGGGAGTGGCTCACCGAGGTTTGACCTCAGGGACTGGCTTGTCCTTGTCCCTGGCCCCTCCCCGACTCTGGCTCATTCCCTCCTTCACTGCTTCCTGGTTGCCAGGAAGTGAGGCTTCCCTCTGCCACGTCCTTCTGCTATGTCTCTGCCTTACCACAGGTCTAAAAGTATTGGACCCAAATAACCTTGGACTGAAACCCTCAATCTGAGCCAAAGTAAACTTTTCCTTCTTTAATTTATCTCAAGTATTTTTTCACAGTGATAGAAAACATAGAGACCGCTGAAAAATATCTACAGCTGGGTATGGTGGTGCATACTGCTTCTTGGGAACCTGGGCCAGAAATATGATGAGTTTGAGGTCAGCCTAGGTGACTTAATGAGACCCTGTCAAAGATGGACAGGCAGACAGACAGGCAGAAGGAGGAAGGACAGGAAGGAAAGAAAAAAGGGAAGGGAGAAGGATGGGAGAGAAGGGAAGGAAACAAAAACATCTAAGCATTCATTAGCTATCTCAAGGTTACCAAATTTACCAGTTCAACTGTGAGTACAAAGTGTTCAAAAGTGGTGGTTTCAAAGCTTTGGACTGGCTGGGCGTGGTGGCACACACCTGTAGTTCAAGGCACTCAGAAGGCTGAGATGGAGGATCGCTTGAGTCTAGAAGTTCTGGGCTGCAGTGCGCTATACCAATCGGGTATCCGCACTAAGTTCGGCATGAGGGAGCAGGGGACCATCAGCTTGGCTAAGGAGGGGTGAACTGGCCCAGGTCAGAAACGGAGCAGGTCACAACTCCCATGCAGATCAAAGCTTTGGACTGAGGAAAAGGATGCAAGCAATCCCAGCCCAAGCTTAAAAGTAGCATTAATCGTTCTTACTGATCCTCCAGCACTACATTTTATATTTTCTGAATGTTACTAGAATAGGTGGCATCTATTAATACTGTACCAAGTTTCTGATTTTGAGTATCAAATGTTAAATAACTGATTTATGAGGTTGCTCTTTTTCATGGGAATTTAGTTATTGTTGTTTTTGGAGCTCATTTTCACTTCTAAGTCAAAACGGTTTCCAAATGTCAGAGGGTGAGGCTGCACAGGGAACCACACACCAAGTTACAGATATAACAGACACGGGCCTTGACCTTAAGGCACACAATAATATGCAAAAGATGGATGATACCAAAGTATTTATTGTAAATGTAGTGGCAAATATACTGAGAGGAATCATTAAAAAGGAAGTAGAAAATTACACATGTTGAAAGTATGTGCTTCTTTCCTGCCACCTTTTAGGTTATGGCTAGTACCGACATTTTAGGTAATAAAACACTTAATGGGATGGTCCATTTCCACATAATTTCATGATTGTGTCTTCAGCTTAATTTTAAAGCAGCTGACATAAATTTCAGTAGCAATTACTATTCTCCATCTTTATCAATTCTGTAATGATTTGTAGAATCTTGTCATCTGAGTTAAAGAAAAAAACCATGAATTAATACAACACTAATTTATTTTCTAGTGTACACACATGCAAACAAGTAGTATATGTCATTAAAAGATTTTCTTAAAGTATTAACACCAGCAATATTCACAATAATACTACAGATGCCTATAAAACATTATTTTTTACTCTAAAATATTATGTTAATTATTGTTATACCTATTTTAGCAATGTTAACATTTTGGGAAAAAAAAAAATCAACATTTATGTATGTATAGGCTAAGACCCCAAAAAGTTGTATGATATAAACTGTTATTTCTTTATAAGGAATTTTTTATTTAAGAATTTCATTAAGACAAGAAGTTTCCTGAGTTTTTCACCAGGCTGAAGTATACTGAAAGCTCTCTTGAGACTTGCATGTTCTTCAGAGTGGGACAGGATTTTCACAGCACAGGCAAGGCACAACTGTTACTGGTTTTTGCATGTTCAATCCAAAGAGAGCAAAACACTCTAACCGAGAAGTTACAGTGTCGTGTTGGAGTCTTGGAGAGGTGTCAGTGGGGGAAGTGATGGGCCCCTCTACATTACAAAGGGATCAAACACCAACTGATTTGACAAACAGAGCCAGTGAGGAGGTATTATTTGCCAATGTGGTATCCTTAACACCTGCTTCTACATCTGAACAGGTGCTCCAAAACTGTGACTTCCTAAAAGTGTCATAATCACTTTTTCAGAAAGTTGTAATTATCAGGGCTACCAGACTAAATTACTACATTTATAGTGGTTTCAGCGCTGTTGGTTTGCAATAGGCATTTTGACAACTGAGCCTGTGGTGGGACCATCAGCTTTGGGGGGTTATAGTACAATTAAAAAAAGGGAAAGAAGAAAAGGGTGGGAAAGGGGGAAGAGAGATCACTTGCTAGAAGTGGAACAATATCACTTCTAGAAAAGATCATGCTTTTTTTTTTTTTTTGGTTTTTTTCCAGTACCGGGAATCGAACTCATGACCTTGTGCTTGCCAGGCAGGTGCTGTGCCGTGCTAAATCCCCAGCCCCACGATCATGCTTTTTAATCTGAGGAAGAGGGTGCAAGAAAGTACAAGAGCAACTACAGCTACTTTTCAAAACTTTGAGAGTCAATCACAATTTTTCTTTACAGTAAGCCCAGAAACAGGACACTAATATATTTGATCTTCCTTCCCAAGTCCAAAGCAACTTTTGCTTTCTCTTTTACAGCAAAGAGAAACACTGAAATCATTTTAAAATTCATGTAAAAGTTAATTCATTTGAAAGATAAGGTTAAACCTGTCCTTTATACAATGCAATTCTAATACTGAAGTTGTAATGCACAAAGTGCCCTAAGAAGTTCATAACCCTTAATGTTTAGATTATGTTGAGACCTGATCTAAGTTTCTAGTGATACAAGAAAACTGATACAGTTCAATGTTTATGCATTCAAAACTTAGTTATACAAATGGACACCGAGTGTGAGTCTTCAGGGTAGGACCATTTATCTATCAGCAGCTTCCCAATTTGCCAGGCTGTGAGAATTAACTGCGGATACTTTGTCACATGTAATAATCACAAGGAACTCACTGATCAATTGTTAACATTATTAAAAACAGAAAAACCAAACTGAAATGCTTCATGATGTGATGCCATGGGAAGAATATAGTACCAATTAAAAAATATTGTTTTCCTAAAACTCAACTCTAATCAAGCCTATAGGTATGTGACTAAAGTAGCAGCTTAGAGGAAATTTAAGAGCTACTGAACTTGTTCAACCAAAGCTTAAGGATGCAACCAACCAAATTCTACAAGTGTGACATTCCACCAGAGAAATAACCCACTCAAAAATATAATAAACTACATTTAAAAAGGAGATGGTAGTAGAGGGAAAGTGTTACTGAATAAAAAGCTAGTAATCATAATATGACCATAGGCTTCACCTATACAGAAGATTAATATGGCTTTGGATCTTATTTTTCAACTGTCAGGATGACTCTGATGATTTGGCAAATTAGGGAAACCTTGTCCCAGGCTAACTGGAAACTCAGGTGTCTATTTCAGATGTCTGTTGAAAGGTAAGGTATTTATTTTGCACAGATAATAATTTTGCATAAATGAGAAATGCAGTATGTAGAAAACTTGCTGCAATAAATCTAATAGAAAGTTGCCTATTTTCAAAAAACCACTACATTACTAAAATAGTAATGTAATTTAATAGGATGGTAATAATTAGCAAAATTTATGCTCAGTTTTTTTTTTTTTTGGAGACACGGTCTCACTATGTAGTCCAGGTTGACCTCGAACTTACAGTGATCCTACTGCCTCAGCCTCTGGAGTGCTACAACTACAGGAGTGTGCCATCACTGGGTTATGCTCAGTTTTTATTATCCCTTTTTCTGTGGAATGGCCAGGAATTTAGAAGAAAAATTGAGAAGAGACAGCAGTAAACTAAAATAATCATAAGAGAATACTTACATTGTGAATAGGGTAATCACACATTGTCTGAAATTGGTAGAATTCAGCATAAAATATTTTATTAAATTTTTGGGCCCCTTTTCTTTTGTCCATCATTCATCTATCTATCTATCTATCTATCTATCTATCTATCTATCTATCTACCTACCTACCTACCTACCTACCTACCTACCTACCTAATCTATCTGTCTTTTGACAGGGTCTTGCTAACCTGCCTAGGCTGGCCTTGAACTTGGGATGCTCCTGATTCAGCCCCCCAAGCAGCTGAGATTACAGGTAAGTGCCACTGTGCCTCATAAAATAATTTTTAATCACATGTAATTTATGAGTTCAATGTGCTACTCTGCACTTAATGTTAAATAACTTCTAAACTGTTAAAAGACTCTCTTAGAAAGGTTTTCTATGCATTAATGCATATAGGTATGTTTACACACATACATATAAAGAATATATATATATATATATATATATATATATATATATATATATATATATATACAGATACTCTCAACTATATTACAATTACATACTTACTTTCAAGAGACATCTTTGGATTTTCAAGCTTTTTCCTTAAAACAGAATCAATGAGAACTCTTAGCTGCTTGAAAATGACAGCTATCTTTACAGGAGCCTATTGAGGAGTCAAAAAAATGGCCAAAGTTAATTCATGGAAATATGAATGTGTTTAAATAAAGAAAAGCATGTATTATACATCTTACCTGACTTAATTCATCTTGATTTTTAACAGAAAATACAATGGAGTAAAATATGGGTAAATCATTTCTGGTAGCTACACTGTACAAATCTTCTGATTTCCTTTTTCTTTTGCTGTAACTATTATTCTAATAACTTTACTCTTACATAAACTCTGTGGGAGTCATGACTGAAGTTTTGGGGACAGAAATTTGTTAACGGCCCTACTGAAATATAATTTACAAACCATAAACATGTACGCTCCTTGCTAAGGGTCTTTGCTTTTTCAGGGTCTCACTTTGTAGTGCAGACTGGCCTCGAACTCAAAGTGATTCTCCTGCCTCAGACTCCCAAGTGCTAGGATTATAGGCATGTACCACCACATGGGTTTCAATGATTTTAGTAAATTTATAGGGTTGTTCAAGTATTACCACAATGCAGTTATAGAACAGCTCCACTGCTCCAGCTTCTCTGCATGAACCAAATACTGTACTTTTTTAAAGTTGTGTGTAAAACTCACCTTTCTAGTTCAAGACACAACTATCATGCTATAGCATAATGGAACACATTGTATTTGCTTAGTTTATGCTAATCAATATTGCCAGGGCTACAGTGGAATTAACTTATTACCAGAAACAGACAGCTTGGTCTAATGTATCCAAAGAAAGTGACAGCATGTGTTAAAAACTATGAATGGTCTTTGTATGGGTGGCCAAATGTAGTAGAATAAGCAAGTGTTAGAGGGCTGATAATCCTAGGTTTGAGTCTTGCTCTACCAATAAACAACCAATATAATCTAGGAAAGTTATTTAATTTCTTACTGTGCTTGAGGGACTTTATACAAAGAGAAACCATAAAGATCATCTAAAAAGGTTGTCAGGATATTATATTGGATAATGTATATAATTATATTGGATATTACATTGGATAGTGTATATAAAACTGGTAACAATATATTTTGATTTTCAAATTTAATAGATTTAAAAGCATAAAGATAAAATAAAGAAGTCTTCTACTCTAAGTTATTATAGGAAGAGAGTACATAAACTTCAAAATTTTAAAGCTTTAATGATATTAGAAGCGAGTACATAAACTTCAAAATATTAAACCTCTACTGTAATGGCATTAGAAGCTGAAAATTTTTATGTGACCAATAAAATCAGTTGTGTTGTGTACCTGAAAATAGATCCAGCCATCAACAGAAAGAAGACGTTCCCGGTGTTGAACTTCTATCTCACCTCCAAAGAGTAAAACTGGAAAAGGAGTTATTAGCGTTGTTTCCCTTAAATACACTCTGCCATACCTTATCTATATAAGAAAAAAAAAAAAAAAACTTCAGAGTCTAAGAATATATATTCCTGGACCATAAATGAATCTAGGTACCAGTAATTTTATAATGCTAATGGTATTAAATAATTAATGTTAAAATATAGCTACAACTAAGTTTCAAGTTTCTGTATCAATGGTCAGCTGGTCAGTAATTTTTCATGTTTTACATTTAAGCTTCAAAACGTCAGTTTTCAAACCAGTCCTTGAAACTGTGGGTCGTTGTTACTTTGAGACAGATAATGGAGGCATTTTTAATAAAGGGAGGAGAAATACGTTTCATTTTGATTGATGTGTTCTCTTTTCTCTTACACTGTCTTAAAAATGAGTCAATAAGATAGGTAACAAAAAATCTAATATGAAACACAGAATATGCCACCTTTTACCATAAGTTCAAGAAAATGCAATAGAAATGCAGCTATAATTCAAAAAGTTGATTGTTTTAACCGTAATCTATATTTGCTATTAAATTATCTTACGTCATCCATATTTCTACTACTCCATCTAACACACCCCTTATCTGAAATGGAACATACGACATATATTTTTCCCTTTTGAGACCACACCTTTTAGTGAAATACTCAGGGAACAGATTTATTATTAGCCAATATCTATTTGCTATGATTGTCTTTATTCCGAGTAGCAAACGTGATGGTCAGAGTAGAAATCTTACTAATTTTCTTTTAGTAAATTGAAGAATTAAACATGTTTTTGTTTTGTTTGAGAATCTACATGCTTCTTTGTTTCACATATAAACAAAACTGAATAGTATAAACTGAGAATTAAACGAAACACCCACTTGGGCATCCCAACTTGTCACAAATGACTTTTAGACTAATGTTCTGAGTACTGCAATTAAATGAATACTTTACCTTCTCCTGATATAAAAGCCATCCATAAGTTTGTAAGTCTCGATTTACTGAGGATGGATGTACTTGTGCTTTGCCTTGGGCTGTCTCCACAACACAAGCCAACTTTTCTGTAACATCCACTGACTTTGTATAGATTATTTTCCCCACATTGTCATACAGTCCTGCAGCCAATACAGCTTTAAGAAGGGCCATTTCTTGGAAAGAGAGTGTCTGTGAGGCTTGCTTTCCTTCCCAGCTGGTAGATGTTGTAGAAGATGAAAATCCAGCTGCCTTAACCAACTTTATTAGTTCCTGCTTTACATCCTAGATTGGTTTATGTTAAAAAAACAATCATAATTGATTAAAATACAGAAATTTCCTAAAAGCTTGTAATTTATACTACTGTTTCCTACAGGAAAGAGAATGCTAAGTTGTTTCGTTGATTGTAACCCCACCCAATTAAGCTAGAGTAGAAAAAAAACCATAAGAATATTTATGAGAACAATAAAAATATATCTGAATACAATTTCATTCACCATTTTTACTCCAATAGTGGTCCACCCCCAGCCCCTGGACATTTTTACTCAACTAAGATGATTACATACAGAACAGGACTGGAAAAGAATTCCAGAGGAATCTTGATCCTAGATTGCAGGTATCTTTACTTGTCTCTGGGAATCTCACCTGAATTTCATTAGTAACTCTGATAAAGTTTATTTATTATTTAATCTAAAATTGTGGCCAAAAATATTTTTCTACCTTTAATATTGTCAACCAGCAAAACTACTACAAGGACAAGCATTATTCAAATTCAGTGGGATACAAGTAATGAAAAGGTGATGTTTACTTGTAGGATATTCTTTAGGCTTAGCAGAGGCTCTGATTCCAGGGGAGGAAAGTGTTACAGCACCACAGAGCTGGCAAAGTGACCTAAAACCTGGCGGGTCAGAAGAGGTGAAGAAAAGGCTCAGAGCAAGAAGAGGGTGGAGGCAATCTGGAGGTCACAGGAAAGTTAAGACGACAGAGAAAAGGGCTACATTGGAGAAATACATCACTTTTGGGCCAACTAACTGGGACTTCCACATTCTGACTCTTAGTTATTTGGCCCAGAAGTGGCTATTTCCAGAATGCAGAAAATGCCATAGGACAATATACCTTGTTTTTTAAAAAATAAATACCTAATAGGAAAAAAAAAAAATGGAAAGAGCAACTATAGATGAAGAGACTTACGGACATATCAACCAAATTTAATGTGCAAACCTTGTTTAGCTCATGATTTGAACTATCTATAAAGAATTTAAGAGCTCATTGGGATATTTAAACATTATATATTTGATGATATTAAGGAACCCAGTGATAACATTAAAGGAAAAACAAAGAGTCCTATAATTTAGAGATACACAATGATCTGACACCTTGGATTTGCATAAAAATAATCCAGAGAACAGAAAACAAGGTTGGCCACATGTTGGCAGTTACAGAAACAGGTACACGGGACTTCAGTATAGTAGTCTACTTTTTGGTATGTTTGAAGTTTTCCATAATTAAAGAAAAATAACAATTTTCAGAGTTGAAAAGAAGATAAATTAGTCTCCTTTGATTTTTTCCCCTTAAATGTGGAACTAAAAGAGATTAACTCTACTGACCCTCAGGCTAGTGTTATTTCTGTAAAATCCTGCTGCCTTTTTTGGGTCATTTGCTCAATATATAATGATTGCTAAGTAATGTTTTAATCACTGTATGATATCTACAAGTTACTAGTTAGAAGAAACGAGAATGACAAGCTTATTAACTCAACAATTGTTTATTAAATATTCACTATTTGTCAAGTATTATCTATCCTAGGCATTCCTTTTTCTGAAATAAACCTATTATAATCATCCATCTGACTGAATTAGAGAGGTGTATTAACAATTACCTCTAGGGTTAACAGCGATGTTCTATTAAGAAAGTTCCTCCGACAGTATGTGATTTCAGAACGATAGCCTCCTTCCTGCCGTGCTTTCTTCCATCTGAACAAAATGTTAATAAATGAATAAAGCTCACCATATTTTCTTTTCAAGCTCTCTTTTTCAGAGATGGTAACCACAGAAATTTTAAAATTATAATTATTTAAAGGGGTCTTGCTTGTTATAGCAGCTATATTATATAAAAATTTTAATTGTAATATGTTTTTCTGTTTATCAATAACAATAATTAAATTACTTTAAATATAAAAAATATATGCATATAATATTAAGTATATAGTTCTTAGAGAGCATATTAACTATGAATCTAACATAATTATACCTTGAGAGATGAAAAACTAAAAATAAATTTAAATCGATAATTTTTAAAAAGTTAATACCTCAGGTTAATGGCTTATTGATAACAAGATTATCTTTTTACCCTAGATATGCATTGTAGATCGTCAAGTGGTCCGAATCTGCTATAGCCAAAGCTGATTTTGCAAGATCTGCTTCATCTTTTCGACCAATTGGTGTGATAAAAGGAGACTTTTCTGTCATAACTGCTGCCAGTGTTGCCTGCGCATAAATAATAAATAATTTGTCATTAGAAATATACACTGAAAGCCGGGCTGGGTGCTGTATGTCTATAATCCTAGCATTTGGGGGATTGAGGCAGGAGGACTGTGATGAATCTGAGGCCATCTTGGGCTACACAGTGAGTCTGAGGCGAACCTGAACTATGTAGTGAGACCCTACCTCAAACAAAACAAAACAAGTACTGAAAACTGATGTGTAAAAAAGCAATTATCATAATTAAGTTCCCTGTATTTACCACACTTTACCACAGCTAACATATTTTCATTTAAGTAGTTACTTTTAATTTTGTTTTATGGACTTTAAAAACATGTTATTTATTTTTATAGCAAAGGCAAAAAAGGAACAGCACCAGAATCAGAAAAAAAAACTGGGAATGAGTATACATAATTTATAGTTTGTAAGCAGACAAAATCTCAGAATCAGAGCTCAGTTATCTTGACACCTAGACTGCTGATTTTCCATCGACTGCACTGCTATTTAAAAGTAAACTGGAGCTGGGTGTGGTGGCATATGCTGGTAATCCCAGCACTGGGGAGGCTGAGGCAGTAGGATCGTTGCAAATTCAAGACTAGCCTGGGCTACAAAGTGAGCACAAGGCCAGCCTGAACTGCATAGCGAGACCCTGTCTCAAAACAAACACACACATACACACACACACACAAAGTAAGCTGGACTACACAATCACCTACTTGTTGCAGCTTTTCAGATTAAACTATCACAGCAGAGGTTATTTTTTGAACTTGGCATGATTTTGGTGAGTACCCATTTCTTTCCCTTTTTTTCTGTTGCTGGGGACCATATCCAGGGGCTCATTCATGTTAGGCATCCCCAGCCACACAGATAATTTTAATAGGGACTAGAGTAGTAAGTTGGCCTCTTCTTACTATGGTTTTGAACAGCCTTGATTTGAACCCAGAAAAGGTCATAGCTTGATAAAACTGGAAAGGTGGAATGGCATTACAGGAATATGTCCCCAGAAATTCAGAAGGATGTAAAGAACTTTTTAATTCTGAGATAATTTCAGAAAACTCTGATAATTATTAGCTTAGAGAGTGAACCCAGATAAAAGAAAGGAAGGTTTTTTTATTCTACTTATCAAAGTCTGTGGTGTCTTAAAATTTCCTTAAAGCCAGGTGTGGTCACACATGGCTATAACCCAGCACTTGGGAGGCAGAGGCAGGAGGATCGCCTCGTGTTCAAGACCAGCTTGGATTACACAGTGAGCTCAAGGCCAGCTGAACTACATAATGAGACCCTGTCTAAAAAACCCAAACAACAACAACAAAACCTTCCTTAAGAATTAGCCACTACAAAAAAAAATTAGTACATATTTAATTAAAAAAGTGTCTCAAGTGGGTTATGATAGCAAAAGTCTAGATAAGCCAAACTCACTGAATAGTATGCTTAAGTAAAATGGGCGAATAGATGTTCAAGTATATAACAAGCTAAATGTATATTAAAAAATCCTCACCAAGTATTCAGGTCTCTTGGGCTTTAATGTTAGTACAGATATTCTATTTAGTTAAAAAATACATATATTTTTAGTTAAAATATTTTAAATTACAAATAAAAATTGTTTCCCAATTAAAACACTTTTGCAGCCAAAAGACAGTTAAAGTGAAGTAGCAGCAGAAGCATTTTACTCACCACTGGATCAAGGCAGCCAAATATGGCACCAAAAATAAGCATCTTGCCAATTTTGACATTCACAGGCAAAGCTGCAAGGTGTTGGCCCAGTGGAGTCAGCTTAGGCTCATTTAGTTCACAAGCTCCAATTTTTCGGAGTAAGTTCATTGCATTGCTGATTACTTGAAGCTGAGGAGGATCTAAGGCTTTGGAGAGGAAATCTTCAGGGGAACCAAGATTACATTTCTACATGTTGAAAAAGAATGTTAAAATTGGTATGTGATCAGAACAAAGTAACACCACCTAAAAAGATAGTATTAGAACTAATTTTTGAGTTCAGAAAGATCTTCAGCCAAGAGTAAATGTGTAAGGCTATCCTATTATAGCGGGGCGAGGGAAGAGTGTGTATGCTTGGGGACAGAGGTGGGCACGACAATGAGATCTTCCGGTCCATACTTGTAAGTTTCTTCACTACCGATTTTTATACAGTCAAACATCTAAGAACAGAAGAATGTTATAAAATCTTTCAGCTTAGGAACTCTATGGACAACATCAGTTGCTCAGTCTCAGCACTGCTCGTATCTTGGGCTGGACAGTTCTTTGTTTGGGGAGGGTACTGTCAGACGGCCAGCAGCATCCTCACCTCTACACACTACCACTGGTAGCATGTAGTCCTTGCCCAATTATAACAAACAGGCATTATAATGTCTCCAGATCAGGCCACATATCTCCTGATAGGCAATACTACATCTAGTTGAGAACTACTGGTCTAGCTTATGAGGCTGCATTTTAATCTGTAAAATATGGAAGTTTATGGCAAAATCAAAGCACAGTAGATGTACTTATAAAATGATGGGAGGGGTATATTTTAAAGAACAGTTAAATATTTAAAAATCTCCATCAACATTAAGTACAGATTAAGTTTGTCTTTTTTTCCCCTTTCTAAAAAAAGAAATAGGAACAAAACAGTCATAGTTCCTTTAAGACTACCATAATATGAAGACATAATTCCTCCAGAGGTACACGTAAAATTTCAGGAACAGAATAGTCCATAAAACTTTCAAATCTGAAAAAGAAGATAATACCTTATTAGGGATGCCACCTATTACTGCTCTGAGCTTTATAAATTTCTAGTGCTTTGCCATACCTTTCTCTTGTGTACAATCGGAAACAGAAGCCATCTCTGACCCGCCCAGCTCTCCCCTGGCGTTGCAGAGCACTGGCTTTACTGATAAAGGTCTCAACCAAAGAACTCATCTGACTGCTTTCATGGTACCTGAAGAAATATTTTAGGAAAGAGTATGTAGATGATTGATTTACACCAAAATTGCAAAAAAGCTGGAAATATCTAACTCTTAAAAATTAAATTGAACTAGCCAGGTATGGTGACACACACCTGTAATCCCAGCACGTGGGAGGCTGAGGCAGAAGGATTACTGTGAGTTTGAAGCCAGCTTGGGCTACATAGTGAGTTCAAGGCCAGACTGCACTACCCTGAGACCTTGCCTCACAAAAAGCCCTCCCCCAAAAGAAAAATTAAGTTAAACTTAGGCTAAAGAGTCCATTACTATTGAGGACAAACATTTCCCAAATCATATTTCTTATTTAAGTAAGTTAGCAAAAGCCCATACTAAATTTCATACTACCAAATTAAAAGCTTTGACACAAGGAAAAAAATATCTTGTTTAACTTACAAGAATCTGACCAAGGAATATTCAATATACCTTTTATAAGATACAAATAAATCCTGAAAATGTTTCCTCTAAAAGTACAATCAATAATTCACCTTCACTTGGATAGTAATATTCTTTTTGAGATATTGGTGTATTTACATTATATTGAGGATAATCTACATATATTTTTATTTTTTATTTTTGGTACACAGATTTTTAAAAAATGCTACAGGTGGCCTTTATTTATTTCACATAAAATAAAGTAGTAATCTTTTTGTTGGAGGTTCAGTTAAGATTATTTGTTATGTTCTAGTTATTGTATTAGGTACTTTCAACTAGGAAAATTTCATTTTCTCCATTTACATAGGAGGAACCAAATGATTATGTTATATTTTACTCAAGATTAAAGATCAGAGATTTAAATCTAGCTCTGACCCCATAACTTATGCTCTTTTATTATAAGCCCATAAATAATGCTTCCATTAAGCAATTTATTTTACAAACACAAAAAACCCTAAAGATTTATGCACTTTTCTAAAAGTTATAGTACACTGGAATTTTTTACGGTAACACCCACGATATGAAATTCTGATATTTTTGTAGGACATTCTAGGCTTTCCTATTGTTTTTCTAAGGCTTTTTGTTTTGGGAAAAATTAAGACATTTGGGATTTTCCCCTATATGATTCTGTAATTTCTCCTAAGATTTCAAGAGCCCCAAACTTCCCAGGAGAAAAATGTTTTGATTTAATAAATTAAAACTTACTTATTCTCTTTTGTTCTTCCAGTGTCAATTACAAACACAACATCTGGAATAGTGATACCCGTCTCCGCAATATTTGTTGCTAAAACAATCTGAAAAAAAACCAAAATGCTAAAACATTTATACAACGCTCAGCAATATACTATCACTTACATTTCTTTAAGTATTTTGAGCTGATGAATTTTTAAGTCAATTTTAATTTCATTCACAAAATTTACACAATTGTGATTGTGTAATTTTAATTTGCTCTAATTAGTTTCAACCTGTTAAACAGAATGAAGTTACAGGTTTTTATTACAACAAAACATATTGTAGTTTTTACAATTCCACTAATTGTAGTCAGTCATTCTAAAAATTCTAGAAGTAGAATGGGAAACTTTGAGAATAGAAGACAGCTCAGCAAAACTCTTCATAAGTTAAAAAAAAAAAAAATATATATATATAATGTAACTGGGAACTAGTTATAAATAATATAATATAAATAGTTATAAATAATATAACTGGGAACTAGGTTTCTGTCTTGGCTCTGTCACTTTACCACTGGGCCTCAATTACTTCAGTTATAAATCAGGAGGTAGAAATACATGATTTCTTAGATGTATCTAGCTCTAAAATTCTTAACGGTGATGATTGACAGTGCAACCTACTGCACTTTTTAATTATTGAATCCCTGGAGATAGACATTTAGGAAGTCCTCGGTCAAGTCCAGTAAACATTGCTGTATTTCAGTACTGCATAATACCTTTTCCTGTTATTCATTTATTCTAGGAAATGGAATGTAGATTACTGAGAGCTAGATGAGACCGATGTGATAATTCCACTTCAGTAGTGTTCAAATTTTTTTTTTTTTTTTCATTAAAAAGAACTCCTTTCTTAACAAACAAAAAATAAAACAAAAACCCTGACAAGGAAGCACAAACGTTACCAAGGCACAGTGTCAGGACCCCTGGAGTACACAAAGACCAGTTAGAAAAGCGTAAGTTTAATTCAACCGTGACTTAGCAGGACAGAAGAGAGGCTGAGCAGCTGGCAACAGTTTTTTTTTTTTTTTTTTTTTTTTCTCCGGTACCGGGAACCGAACTCACGACCTTGCACTTGCCAGGCAGGCGCTTTTTGCCGCTGAGCTAAATCCCCAGCCCCTGGCAACAGTTATGGATGGTGGCAGTTCAGGGACTAGAACCCAGTCTTCCTGCATCACAGTAAGGGATTTTTCTGATGGCTCCAAGTTCCCACACTCCCCTCACTGTGCTTTTTCCTTTTTCTGAGAGAGGGTTCAATATCTCAGAAACTTATTGCGAAGCATCTCTTCATTCACAATTCTGAACAGAGAACACAATTAAAATACTCCTAGTCCCATAACCCAATGGTCTATGTACTGTAGAAACCATTGAAAGTCTAATCCTTTGAATAGCACGTAATATAAATATAGACATGCTTGAATTTTATTATGTTAAGCTGCACAGCACTTGCAGTCTGTCATGCTTCATAAAGCACTTATTTCATGGAAGTTCTATATTGAATTTTACCTTCCTGACTCCTGGAGGAGGAGGTGTGAAGGCTGCAGCTTGATCTTGAGTTGAAAGAATAGAATGCAGAGCTATCACCTTATATCTGAAAGTTAAAATCATAGTTCTTAGCAAGAGTTTCTCTTTAGAAGACACTGCAAAGAATAACAAAATTAATTTGCACATAGGAAGCAACTTTATAGTTTTTATTATGAAATATTTAAAAACAGAAATTCACAGAATAGTCTAGCAAAAAACCCATATACACCAAACATGGAGAAAAAAATTAATATGAACACTAATCTATAACACTATAGATCGAATGTCCCATTTCTGAAAAGCTTGCAGAAGTGTTTCTGATTTTGGAGCATACTGAATTTTGACTTTTATTAGGAATACTCAACCAGTATATGAAACCTAGGGTTAAAATTTTTTTTAAAATATTCAGATGTTAGTGGGACAACCATGACAGCATTAATAAACTGTATTAGAACAGTTATTTTATTTTATTTTTCTGTCTTTTCGAGACAGGGTCTCCCTATGCAGTTCAGGCTGGCCTTGAGCTCACTTTGTACCTCAGGCTGGTCTCGAACTTGCAACGATTCTCCTGCTCAGCCTCCCAAGTGCTGGGATTACAGGCATGCGCCACCACGCCCAGCTCAGAACAGTTAAAGTGCTGATTTAACATGTATGGATGATAACCTGTGGCCTTGTTGGGGTTTTGCATGATGCACTGTTTAGGAGGAAGAAGCCACCATTTTATGCTTAGCCACAAGATTTTCACTGCTCTACCCCTTTTTATTTTATTCCTGCTTTGAGACACAGCCTCACTAGATTGCCCAGGCAGAACTTGAACTTGCAATCCTCCAGTGTCTCTAAATGCTGGATTTAATAGGTGTCAGCACCATGGCAAGCTCTGCTTAATCAAATTAAGAGAACAGAACACGTAGATATAGTACCTAAAAAATATTCACAAATGTTAGAAAAACAAAAAAACCTCTCTATACCATAGAAAATTTTAACTAAAGGTGAAAAGACTTTGAAAACAGTGAACAAGAGTTTTAGTATATTAAATGTTTTCTATTTTAAAATTATCAGGAATATCTTGAAGATCTATAGTTACCGTTCAGAATAAAATCTTCTATCATTTGACAGGAGATCATATAACTGTTGAATATGAGCAAGGCCTGGTAAAAAGATCAGTACAGCTCCTTCAATATTTCTGAATTGAGAACTTTTGTCTAAAATTGAAAAAAAGATACAATACTCAACATAAGAAACAGCATACGAAATATTAATAAAAACACCATCAGTTACTAGAAACGTCTTATCAATTAGACACATTTTAGAAACACAAATTACCTAAATATACAAGAAGTTCCAAAATGAGATCCAGGTTGATTTTATGAGGATTCATGTAGAGAATAGCATGCTGAGTGCGGTTGGTATACTTTTGGTAAAATGGATTTAAACTAGCACTTGCTCCAGTCTGAACTGGCACGTATTCCTAAAAGAAACCAAACCAGGGAAAGGTAAAAAAAAAGAACAGAGAGCATTAAGAACTTTTAGAAAAAGAAAGTATCCACAAGCATTCAGATCTGTGTTTTTTGCACTGTTACTATTATTTTATTAAAATATGCAAGAGTACAATTTTGAAAGTAGAAAAAGTATCAAAATTTCAAATATGTCTATAATTTTATCTAGCTCTTATAAACAGGAAGACCTATTATCCTGGCAATGTTAACATTAAAAGAAAAACAGTAGAAAAGTATGGTGATCGTGTATGATTACTCTTTGGCAATTAAAAAGCAGCCAGCACAAGACAGGGCACAGCTTTAATAAGATAGTGTACACTTGCCTCATTCCTTCTATAGTCTATTCTGGCTACTAAGTTCCAATGATCTCTTTTGAAATGTGCACACACACTCACCCAGACATTTTTCTTTGGTTTGTGAGATTTTAGTCCTCAATATCTCGGTTTATCTGGTTAGTTAAATGATAAAGTAATCTTAACCTAGTGTTTCCATCAGTTTGGGTACAGGCATGAAATACAAATGAAGTATCATAGATGTAATGGAGATGATAGATTTAGTACTGCTGGCAAAAAGTGGGATAACAGAGCTTTTTCAACATTTCTAAAAACAAGTAATTGAGATTAACTCTCTAGGAAGAGCTGTTCTCCTAAATAGCTTCACTATAGAGTGAGGGTTGACTTCTGCCAGGACAGAGGCTGGTAAGAAAACCAATGACCAAGATCCAGATCTTAAGAAACCTGGTGTGGTGGCACATGCCTGTAATCTCAGCACTTGAGAGGCTGTGGCAGGAGAGTTGCCAAGTTTGAGGCTAACCTGGACTACATAGTGAGTTCAAGGCCAGCCTGAACTACATAGTGAGACCCTGACTCAAAAGAAAAAAAAAAGTTCTAGACATGGGCCTGCACCCTCTTGACCACTTATGGTGATGACACAACAGAAAACACTACAGGTTTACTCCTCAATAAATGATATTGCTATGGAACTACTACAAACATTACTTCTTATTTATATGGCACTTGATTTTTACATGTGTATCTAAATGGTCCAGAATACATAAGACGACGTTAAAAATATCCACAAATGAGGACTACAATCTATGAAACAAAGATTAAAGAAATGGCCTCTTAAATTTGCTCATATGCATATCTGTTTCATCTTCTACCAAATTATACTCAAATCCACTGTTAGCCATATAATTTTTTTTTTTTTTTTTTTTTTTTTGTTTTTCTCCGGTACCGGGAACTGAACTCACGACCTTGCGCTTGCCAGGCAGGCGCTTTTTGCCGCTGAGCTAAATCCCCAGCCCCCAGCCATATAATTTTTTTAAACCTATATGATTTTAAAACTCTTCTGAAACCTGTGAACAAATGGACTTAGTAGATGTCTACAAAGTGTTTCGCCCCCACACCATCAGAATATACATTTTTCTCAGCTACACATGGGACATTCTTCAAAACAGACCACATACTAGCCCATAGAACATGCTTAAGTAAACGCAAAGGAACTGAAATTATCCCATGCATATTATCTGACCATAGTGCAATGAAATGGGAAATTAATGGCAAAAGAAACCACAAAAACTACGTAAACACCTGGAAATTAAATAACTCTCTCCTAAACAATCAATGGGTCAAAGGTGAAATTAAAGAAAAAATTAAATGGTATCTATAATTAAATGATAATGCCAATACAACATACCGGAACTTATGGGATACAATGAAAGCAGAAATAAGAGGGAAATTTATAGCAGTAAATTCTATCAGGAAAACAGGACAACCTCAAATGAACACACTAATATTGAACCTCATACATCCACTAAGAGAACAAATCAAACCCAAAGCTCGTACAAGGGAGTAGATTATAAAGATAAGAGCAGAAATTAATGCAATCAAGACTACGAAAACCAGGGGCTGGGGATTTAGCTCAGCGGCACAGCGCCTGCCTAGCAAGCGCGAGGTCGTGAGTTCAATTCCTGGTACCGGAAAAAAAACAAACCGGGAAAAAAAAAAAAAAAGACTACGAAAACCATACAAAGAATCAATGAATCCAAGTGTTGGTTCTTTGAAAGATCAAATAAAATTGATAAACCCTTTGCTGACTTTATAAAAAAGAGGATAGAAAAGACTCAAATTCATGGGATTAATAATGGGTGAAATCACAACAGACCCTATGGAAATCCAGAAGATCATTAATACTTACTTTGAGAACCTGTACTCTAATAAGATGGAAAACACAGAAGAAATGGACAGATTCCTAGAGGAATTGCCAAAACTGAATCAAAAACATATAAAAATTCTCAATAAGCCAGTATCAGCCAATGAAACTGAAAATATAATAAAAAACTTACCAACAAACAAAAGCCCAGGTCCTGATGGATTCACTGCTGAATTCTACAAGACATTTAGAGAAGATCTAATGCTACTAATGAGGAAACTCTTTAATGAAATTGATCTCAAAGTCATTCCTGGAAGCAAGTATTATCCTTTTATCAAAACCAGAAGACTCAACCAAAAAAGAGAACTACAGGCCAATCTCCCTAATAAACACAGATGTAAAAATCCTCAATAAGATATTGGCAAACAGGATGCAGAAAATCATCAAGAAGATTATTCATCATGACCAAGTAAGATTCATCCCAGGGATGTAGGGATGGTTCAACATAGGCAAATCAATAAATGTAATACACCATATGAACCGAGCCAAGGACAAAAATTATCTGATCATCTCAATAGATGCAGAAAAGCTTCTGACAAAGTCCAGCACCCATTCATGGTAAAAACCATATAGAACATTGGAATGGATGGTCTTTATTTCAACCTGATAAAGGCCATCTATGACAAACCAACAGCCAACATCATAGTACTCAGAATCTTTTTTTTTTTTTTTTTTTGGTTTTTCTCCGGTACCGGGAACCGAACTCACGACCGTGCACTTGCCAGGCAGGCGCTTTTGCCGCTGAGCTAAATCCCCAGCCCCCCCAACATCATAGTAAATGGCCCCAAACCAAAAGCTTTCGTTTTAAAAATCAGGAACAAGACAAGGACGTCCACTATCACCACTCCTATTTAATATAGTTCTGGAAACATTAGCCAGAGCAATTAGACCAAAGGGAAAAAAAAAAAAAGAATAAGGATAGGAAGGGAAGAGGTTGAATTATTATTTGCAGAAGACATGATACTCTACGTAGAAGACCCCAAAAACTCCACCAAAAGATTTCTAGATTTAATAACCAAATTCAGTATGTAGATGGATAAAGTCAACACCCCAAAATCAATAGCACTCTATATACTAACAACAAATGCACTGCGAAGAAATTAGGGAAAGAACACCTTTCCCAATAGTACCTAAAAAAATGAAATACACTTAAAGCCAATCTAACGAAGCAAAAGATCGCTACATTGAAAATTATAGTATTTTGTAATATTAATATTTGATTAAACAAAGAGTCATAGTTTTAATCTTTTGAAAGCACCTAGACTACAGAGTTTTTGTGACAGATTAAGAATACTATGACCATTCAAGAGAAGCAAATTAAAACAACACTGTGATTCTATCTCACTCCAGAAATAATGGCTATCATCAAGAGGCCAAACAATAACAAATGCTGGAGGGGATAAGGGGAAAAAGGAACCCTTCTCCACTGCTGGTGGGAGTGTAGACTAGTGCAACTATTATGGAAATCAGTATGGAGATCCCTCAAAAAACTAGGACTGGAGATCCCTTTTGACTCAGCTATTGCCCTTTTGGGTATCTTCCCAGAAAAATTAGAAACATCACACCACAGTGATATATGCACACCCATGTTTATAGCAGCACACTTTGTAATACCTAAATCTTGTAAACAACCCAAATGCCCATCAACCGAGGAATGGATAAAAAAGTGTGGTTTTTTTTTTAATACAATGGAATACTACTCAGCCGTAAAGAAGGATAAACTTGAGATATTTCTAGGAAAATGGATGCACCTTGAGACCATACTTTTAAGTAAAATAAATTGGTCCCACATGTATAAATATCATATTGTTTCTCTGGTGTGAGAAACCAAAAGCATAAATAAGGATCAGAGAGTATAAAAGATATTGTGAAATAGGAAGAAACTGTTCAGGAGAAAGGGGAACTAGGGAGGGAAGAGGGGGAAAAGGATAAAATGGAAACAAAGCTTTTTTAAATGGGGAGTGGAAGAGGGGCTGAAGAGAGGGGAGGAAGTTGGGAAAAAAAAGAGGAACTAAGATATATCATGTACAGGTGTGATCATTATGTATATCTCAATTGTACAAATAAACTTGATAAGAATAAAAAAACCTCTTGTGGTAGGTTATACCCTAGATAACATTCATACTATTTTCTTTTTTACCTTATACTTTATTCCTCCAGCTTTGCTTGTAACATTAATGGTTATTTCTTCTTCCTCCTCCAGAAATTTTTGACAATATTCTGAGTCTTTCTCAAGGACAAATCCTGTTTCTTCTATTATATCTTCAAGATGAAAAACCTACATAGAGTGAGGCACACAAACAGATAAACCCAAATTCATGTCAGTAAATCTTACTTTAAAGAGAACATGGAATTAATGCTTTTTGAATGATACCAAACTAATTTAGAAGATTATGAGAAAACCATTTTAGTATTTTTTGGAAGTGAACTTGGTTGACATAGACGGGTCTGCTGCTAAAACCTCAGGAGAAATTACATTATGGTCTTTTTTTAAAAATTTAGAAGAGTGGAATGAACAAAAAAAGCATTAAAAATAGAAACAAAGCTTTGAAGACTGCCCTGTATTTGAGGATGGGTGAAAAAGGATGCCTTACTGCCAGGGAGCCACTCTTAATCTGGATAGAGTGATTCTGATGTGAACATGTTTTATGTCCTGTACACTCAGGTCTGTTGTCAGAACTTTCCACCCTATCAACCCTTAGGCAAGGTAGCACCGGCATGTGATTCTCATGGCCATCTCCAGGGCCTCTCTTGACTTACAGCTCTAGGCTCAGAGTATAAGAACCCATTTTCGGGGCTGGGGATTTAGCTCAGCGGCAAAAGCGCCTGCCTGGCAAGCGCAAGGTCATGAGTTCGGTTCCTGGTACCGGAGAAAAACCAAAAAAAAAAAAAGAACCCATTTTCTAGGGAAACTGGTGTGAATGTAGCTTCTTACGCATATGCTCTAACAACTTACCTCAACAGGATAACTCCTTCCTGAAATTCTGAGAATAGGACAATGTGTGAAATATGTAGAAAACTTTTCACTGTCCACAGTAGCACTCATTAGAATCAAGTGTAGATCTGAACGTTTTTGTAAAATTTCCTTCAAGATACTTAGTAGGAAATCTGACTGGACACTTCTTTCATGAACCTAATGCAAAGGTAATACAAAAATTAATCATATATATATAAGATCCAGTAAGAGGATTAAATAATTCGACACCCAAATCTACTAAAAGTTCATCAATATTTAAGTACATAGTCAGTACATGTGGAGGGAGGGATCTGCATGTCTCAAGTAAAGCAGAGCCTCAGTATTAAGGATAAAGTTATTCTTTAAAATTGAAGCCAGTGAAAATCACCATATAATAAATACCATTACCAACAATAATAGAACTTTAACTTAAGAGATGGTTTAAAATCAGACCAGATGTGGCTGATAAGATTCGGTTATTTCTCAAGTTTCACTAATCCCTGCCACTAATACAAAACTATTGTTACCTCTATATAAGACAGACAATTTATCCACTATAATAAGACAAAAGGGAGATTAGTAGAATCTGTTAGGGTAACTATCACTCTCCAAAGTGGGTAGGGAGGAGGTTTTATACCCTTCCAAAGTATGTATTTCGGGAAAGCGTACTGTCAACCTGCTAGAGACCACAGACAAGGCACACTGTCAGAACTTAAATACCTGCTGAATGTATGAGTCTATCTTCTAATCTTCTGTACTGTGACTTATTTCTATCCCTTTTTATTTTGTAACAGATTGAAGGCAGCATACAAAGGTAAAGTACATCAATATAACACAGTAGGTTTAATCATTCACCTGCTGGAAAGTGTTCAGGACCTGGAAATGATTACTTGAGTTCAATTCTTAGCTTGGCCACTTACGAGTATATTTTTGGCAAAGTTATTTAAATATCTCTAGATCAATTTCCTTTTCTATAAAAGGAAAATACAAATAAAAACTTCACAGAATTGTTGTAACAATCAAATGAGATAATGCAAAGCTCTCAGACAGAGTGCACAAAAGTATAAGTACTTAGAATTGTGTTAGCTGCTGAGGATTTAAAGTTACCAAGGACAGTTCTCTTCATTTGAGAGCTGTCAGTCCAGTAGAGGATACTGTACATTACTTGTACACTGTATATTGTAAACTGTACATTACTTGTACAGTGGAAATTGTAAATTACTTATGATGAGCAGCTGATTCAGGTGATCAGAATGTTCAATTGAGAGAAACGGCCAATGATCCTGAGAAAGGAAAGATGAATTTGAAAAAGAAGAGAAAAATGATACGTAATGAGAAAGGGAGGAAAAAGTGTTTAGGTCAAGGGACACACGTGTGTATAAAATCATGGTGGATGTGTGAACCTCTGGGTTATCCCCATCACCCCTAAAAACCAACCAAACAAAAAATAATCACAGTACAAAGGGGCATCATAATGTACTGGGGAATTTGAAAACAAACAATGATTTGAGCATAGGATGAGAGATATACAAAAGATTAAAGGTGGAGAGATATTTAATAAGCCTTTGTAAACCATGTTAAGGAGCTGAGACTTTACCTACTGAACCAAGGAGTCAGTAGGACAGATTAAAGCACTTTAAAGTAGGAAAGAAAACAGCATGGCCTGAGTTTTATTTTAGAAACAATACTCTGGCTATAATGTGGAGAATTTAATTCATGAGAGGCTATGAATGTTTGATGTTTTTGCTTTGGTGATTTGACTAGGTGGCTGTGGGGATCATTCACTGAGATTCAGAAGCGAGAAGGAATGAGCAGAGAGGGGAAATACTGTTTCCCTGGTGGCACAGCCCTTTAATCCCAGTGCTCAGGAGGCTGAGGAAGGACTGCCAGGAGTTTGAGGCCAACCTGTGCTACATAGTGAGTTCAAGGCCAGCCTGAAATATTGTACCAAAAAATAAGTACAAATAAAAATAAAAAATAATTCATGAGAGACTTTTATAGTAATTAAGGAGATACTGGTAGATTAACCAACTGTCTATCAGATACCGTTAGTCTCAGGAACTACAAATTCATCATCTTAAAAACAATTATTTCCCCTCACTGCTCATTCCTTCTCCTTGCTTCTGAATCTCGGTGGATGACCCTCACAACCACCTACTCAAACCACCGAAGTAAAAACATCAAACATTTCTTGTTTTTTTCTTCCACATCCCCTAAATCTGGTCACCTAGTCATGTTTATTTTGCCTTTCTCAAACTCATTCTTTTTTGTCCAAATGCACTCTGGTGGTTTTACCAGGTGATCATGGGTGTCATTCACTGAGATTAAGAAGGAGGAAGACATGCAAGTTATAAGGACACAGCAGGGAGGAGAGATGTTAAATTTTGGAAATGCTCAAGTTTCTAAAGCTGTAAGCATCCAGTAGGCAGTTGGATATTTATGTCTGAAGGCCAGGAAAGAGAGCTGATAGATGATACAGACTTAGAAAACTTCAGCAAATAGATGGTTACCTTATACAGATAAGGATTAAAAAGAAAAAGTACAGCAAAGAGTTAATAAAAATGTATACTATTAAATTTACTTGGTCTGTGTCGTCAAAAAATTTAGCTGTAATCTGGGCGTGGTGGTACACTCCCACAATCCCAGGGCTTAGGGGCCTGAGGCAAGAGGATCCATGTGAGTTTGAGCCAGCCAGAGCTACATAATGAGTTTGTGGCCAGTCTAAACTTCATAAGGAAACTCTGCCTCAAAAACGAAAACAAAACAAAAACCAAAAAACTCCCCACAAACCCAAAAAGCAACAACCAAAAACAACCCCTAAAATGAAACAAAAAATTTAGCTGTAAACATACCAGAGGCCAGCAAGAAAAGCTGTTTAATTTATTTGTTGATTATAAGCTAAAACAAATCGCAGAATTCCTAATAGTAAGGCCAGGAGTACTATCCTGCACATCTTCATGAAAGAATTCTACATGGTACACTGAACAACAATGTCCCAACATCTCTTCTGTCCTTAAATCTAAAATGATGAATTTTACCTGGCTACTTTTACTCTTACTGTACTATACTAAGAGGATGATGGTATCACCCTGAAGTTAGTAATGTCTATAGATAGCTAATACCAAACTATAAAAGAACAAAGCTTCAGGAAGTTTGGTCAGTTGGTCAGATTTTTAAATTGGCGTTAGCCCTCATCTATATTTCCTGCTAATAATTTGGGGTTCTAAGAGAACTATGACAGACTAGCTGATATAAATATTTCAACTTGCCTAGCAGTAAAAATTTCTCATTAGAAACACAGTTAATACTTTGGCTCATGTTGACCCTTGACATCACTGGTAAAATTTAGGTCTGGGCCATGCAAAGCTACAACTGTGACACTTCCTCTGCTCTGTATCTGCCATGGCTTGTGTCTAGATGTCCCCTAAAGCCTCATGTGGTCACAGGTGGGGCTTTTACACAGATGGCTAGATCTAGAATGTGTGACACTGGAATTGATTCATGGTGCAATGCTAGGATCAAGGACACTAGGATTAATGGTGTGAGTGCTACTGGACCAAAGTAGCCTGGATAAGATATAAGGGATAGAAAGAGCTGTGGTTGTCCCCTGCTTGTTACCTATTGCCTGCCATGAACTGTTTCTCCTCTATGATGCCCCTCTGCTATGCCATGCTGCCTTGGAGCCAGCTGATTATGGACTGAAACCTCCAAACTATCAGCCAAAACATGCCTTTCCTCCTTCAAGTTTGGGTGTTGGATATTTTGTCTCAGTGACGAGAAAAGTAACTAAGACCACATCCCATGTGTAACTCTTCCATGGGGTGAATGGGGGCCTGCTACAGCAGCATTCCAGTCTCTTTCTTTTAAAAATATTACTGGTAACTGTACAACTTATTCCCCTATTAAGGAAAAAAGAATCATTACATAAAAATTAGTTCCTATCGTTCATTTATTACCAAAATATTAATTATTTAATAATAAATTGCCCAACCTTGTCCCACGGCAAGAAAATGGTTCAATAAATCATGGGATGTTCAAAGTATATCTCACATAAAGCTATTTAAAAATCATATTTTTGTAAAGTACCTAATGATGTGAACATTGATGTAAACAGACATGCTAAATACACATAAATGTATGAATTAAATATCAGAATTCTTTCCTGAATTATGACATTATAGACAATATTTATTTTCTATTATATTTCCTAAATAAAAAGAGGAAAATAACCAAATAATCTGTAGTCTATTAATTAAAAATAAAGTAAATAAACTTTTGATTTCTGCTCTCTGAACTTAGTGAATTAACATTCACAAAAAGCTTAGTATCACAGAAATTTTTAATAATTTCTGAATAACAGAAATGCCATGTATTTTTTCTTGAAAAATTATACACATGCAAATTAATGTACAAAACTAGACTAGTATGCCATTTACATTAAGTGTAATATTAAACTAGGCATAATTCAATTTAAGTGTGCTTTCCAATTAGGCTTGGTGTATCAAAAGGTATACCAGACATACTCAGAGGTATAACTGAGAGAAAAATGCCATATTGATACATTTTTGGATCTTGTAAAAGAGTTAAAGCAGATCCTTTACACCTAACTGTAGTAGCTGAGAGGAAGCAGACCAGTAAAAAAGCACAGACTGGTACTAGAATCCCTGGAATTGAACTTTCAGATGCAGAACTTACTGGATATGTGAATTTAGTAAGCTATTTGACTGCTATGTACTTTGATTTCCTCAACTGTAAAATAAAAATAACAGCTACTTCACTGGGTCACTGGAATAATTAAATAAATCTCTGTGTGTATATGCTTGAATAGCTTCAAGTGTGATATCTGGCCTTTAGTAAGCACCAAACAAATGTCAAGTGGTATTAGAAGTTACATCATTTGAATACAACAATGTTTAGAATTTAACTAGATACAACTACAGAATTTACTCACCTCGTCTACAATAACATGAGACACATTACTTAGAAGGCCATCTTCTTGAAGTTTTCTTAGCAAAACCCCTGTTGTACAATAAAGCAACCTGGTAGATTCACTAGCTCGAGATTCCATCCGGATCTGATATCCACATAAAGAATTCTGAAGGAAGAACACAAAGCCATGGGTAGAGTCTCACAAGTAATCTAGGAAATAAGCTGAAAAAGTGAAGCACAGGTGCTGATCTTGTTACTAGATGGATCAATCTAAGTAAATCTATTTAGTGCAATTCATTATCATCAAAGGTATTTTTCCATGGTTATCATTTATATAAAACTATAGAATTTGTATTGGTGATTTTAAATAGAAAAGCTTTCACTCTTTTCAAGGCACTGAGGCAAAAGACATTTACTTGGCTTCACATACTATAAATATGAATTTTTAAACATGAATAAATGCTAAATTAATTTTTTACTAAATTATCTTGGAGTGAAACATCAAGGTACTCAAGAAGAGAATTTTATAGCAGCTTCTGTAAGTTGGTCTACTTTTCTACCAAGATCTTATAAAACTTGCTACCACTAAAAGCAGAGTGGACCACAGCAGTGGTGCCTAACGGGAATCTTGAAGTACCATCCATTCCCATCACACTGTCGTTCTTGTCCCTGAAGCCATTCCTTTGTATTGTGCACACGGCTGTTATTCCTTATAGGGCAGAAACTGTCTTTCTGTCCTCTTGTACTTCTGACAGAAAACCAACTTGCCAAATAAAAAAATTTTAATGAAAGAGTACCATTTTACAAAAATATTATATGCTATCTTCAGAAAGCATAAAACTGTAATTCATATTTAATTGTAGCCAATTTAATTAAATGAATTCCTATACATTGCAGTCACTCTGGTTAAGATTTGTCCAGTTTTGTGTACACAAAAATGCAACAAGAGTTGAGTACTTTTTCCATTTTTTTAAAATACAGGGCTTGAAAAATTGTCTAGTATATTAAGCTTTATTGTTTTCCTATTCTACTCAATGAAAAGAATTAACAAAGATCATTTGGGAATTCATTCCACAGAAAAGATATGCAAAATCATGAGCTATAGCATATTAGAGTAAAATCTGAATTTGTCCACATTCTTTGAATGTTAATTTAAGGGACAGTATATTTGAACGTTTAATTATAAAATTAATAGTTTTCTTTTATATGAGATACTAATGACAGAATTAGTGATAAACTTTTTCATATAAAGTGGCGTAATGTACATCAAAGAAAACATGAAAAATGCTTGAACTATGTTTATGAACAACTAGAACTTGTATACGGTAGAGGTACCACTTGGATCCCAAGAGCACAGGTGAGTAATGTCACCATTCAACAAGGAATTGAATGAGGTCTTACCCTTCCTCCAGGGCCACTTTCACAGCCCAATTCATCACACACTCTGGTGGCTAAACTCACTGCTGAGATCCTTCGAGGCTGGGTACAGACAATGTTACATTTACTCGTTCCCCACTCATTCAGAAGCAAATCTTCTAACAGGAAATGTGGTACTTGAGTACTTTTACCACTCCCTGTTTCACCTGCCACAACTACTACCCGGTGCCTTTTAAGAGTTTCCACAATGGAATCCCTGTGTTTGAACACAGGTAACTGTTGTCTTTCCTTTAGAAGTCTCTGATACTTAGGGGTACTTTGTAACTTTCTAAAAAGCTTTCTAACAGGTTCCAAATCTTCTGCATTTGCTGATTCCAAGGACAGAGCAGAAAAATCTTCATCAGAAACTAAATTTTCCCAAGATTCCTCAGGATCTTCAGAGTTTTCTTTCTTATTTTCAGTGTGCTGTTGTTGCTGTTGCTGTTTCAACTTATTTAAAAGTCTGGCAATAAAAAGATCACGTGGCTTATTGGTCTCCATCTTATTTAATTCTTCCCTTTTCTTCTCTGCATCACTCCACTCCAGCCAAACATCTCGGTAAGTGGGAGGGAGTAACTGATGAACGGACTACAAAGGAAAAAAATAGCAGCATTTTATTGTCATTGTGGGATATCAAAATTCAACAGATTAGAACTCAGAAGTACAGGGGCTGGGGATTTAGCTCAGCGGCACAGCGCCTGCCTGGCAAGCGCAAGGTCACGAGTTCGACTCCCAGTACCGGAAAACAAACAAACAAAAATAAAAGAACTCAGAAGTACAGTTATAATTCTCTTAAAATATAATCATATAATTTGACTCAAACTAGTAAGTTATTACTTTAATATATACACACATTGACACAAGTTCATAAACAATGCATCATATTCAGTATAAGTCTCTTGATTTACCAGCTATACAACTTTGGGTGAGAAACGTCTCAGTGCCTCAGTTTGTGCATTTAAAAGCAACTAATAATAGTACTTCCCTCACAGACATCATCTCAGGCTACCTTTAAGAGAGTACACGAAGTGCTTATTCATAAAGCATAATATTGTTGAATAAACATTTATTATTTGCTTCTGCAATGGTGCTATATAAAATGTAGATGACCCTTAAAGTACTTTTAAAACATACAAACAACCTTTGAGATTTTTATCTATTATAGGTCAAAATTATTATTATAATTATAGGTCTATTATAGGTCTATTATAGGTCAAAATATTTTAAACACAATAGATAGAAACTAAGTTATTCTAATTTTGCACTATAAAAGAACTCAAGAATCTCTGACATTGATAGTTACTTTTATCAAGTAAATATGGCTTATGATAAATGTTTTTACAAAATGACAGAAATAAAGACCTTAAGAACTTTGATTGACAGAAATTGAAAAAGAACTACTCTTTAGAGTTCCACTAAACTAGTATCTAAATTTATCAATGGTTCTAACTTCTTAAGAAGAAAAATATACACATTTGTTATGAAAAAGAAATGTTGACAATCTAAATTTTAAAAAAGTGCATTATGTTCTGCTAAAGAGCTTTCTCCAGTAGTACTTTAATCTTACCTGAAACTTGGAACCGTACTGAAAATGTAATCTAAAATTGCAAAACAGAACCAATGTCTAGTGTTTTAAAGTTGAAAGAGAATGTAACAGAAAAATAAAATTTCAAAAAATATCTTTAATTCAACCACTTTGCACAAGTATTTTAAATCTGTAAATTAGTATAGCCAAAAGTTGGGTCAATCAAATAGTCTCTCTCAGACCTCCAGCCTAAGACAAGAAAGACTGAATTGCGTTTAAGGGTGAGAGGAAACCAAACAATAATCAGAAATGAGCAAAGAATCAGAAGCAGCAGTCAGTACAGAGAAAACTGGCACAGAGGGCCATAATTAAATAGTACCTTCCACATACACATACATTTGTATGTACAGTTCTAATACAAATTAATTATCACTTATGGAAAATACTTGTGACCAAAAGTGCTTTGGATTTTGGAATACTTGCACTTATGTAATGAGATGTCCTGGAGAAGGGACTTGTGTGTGTCTAACCACAAAAATCCATTTACGTTTCATATACATAGTATCTTATATAGAGAGCCTAAACGTTTTATACAACACTGTAAATAACTTTGCTCATGAAAGTTTCTTGGTGCACTATTTTCCACATGTGGAATCAAGTCAGTTCTAAAAAAAGATTCCCATTTTGCAGCATTTCAGAATTCAGATTTTTGGCTTAGTGATATTCAACCTATACACTCATTTCTTCACAAACATTTTTGAAGCATCTGATCTTAAAAAAATCTCACCTGCCCTTTCACTAAACGATAAAGGGCTAAAGTAGCACCCAAGTGCTGAGCTTGCATGCCATCCTCTGTTAAGATAGTAGGGCACACCACAAGGACATCATCTTCAGACTTGATTACCCTCACCCTACAAAGAAACAAACATTTGTTTTTAAAGTGATGAGGTCAGATCAGTAAAGTCAGATATCCATTAACACTGAACTTAAATTTGTATTATTTAAATATTTCCACTGATGGTATGGTACTCAATAATGATTTAAAAGTGCTATAGTCCTGAAATGTGGAATTAGTATTTCCTAAATGTAGTCATTTGACGTAAAAAAGATTTTCTTATACATTGTTTTCAAAGTTCACTCAGTTAACCAGAACACATACCTACATTTCCAGTATCGACCTACTGGAATTTTTTCAAAGGAAGGATTTGGACTCTTGGGAAGATTCTTCCTGACCCAATCAATCAGAAATTGTTTGGGAGACTTTCCAGTCCAGCTTCGAGCAGTATAGTCAAAATTTCTTACATCATGGGGGTCTTTCTTTTTATCTAAAACAGAAGACAAAGATGGATTCTTTAAAAATGGTCATGTGGAGCTGGCATGTAGCTTAGGGGCAAAGTACTTAACCTAGCATGTGTGAGGACCTGGCTAAAAGTGTGATCTTCCTGCCTCAGCCTTCAAGACTGCTGTGATTATAGCAGTGTGGTACCACATCCAGCTTTCACTTTAGACTTCCAATGTACTATCTCCATTGTTTGGAGGGTCTTTCTACCAACTTGTCACCAGGGCAAGCTTCCCCAATCCAAAATATCTTGATATCTCTATTATTAAAAGCCAATTTTCTTTGATAGGATACATCACAATTTGACATTATATTTTTGTGTATGTTTAAAACACACTTTCCTTTCTTAAGGCTATACACAGCAAGATGGCAGAGACTGGGTTATTTTGTTCATTACTATACACATAGTACCTGTCACTTTGCATGGCAAGGATTCAAGAAATATTACTGAAAGAATAAGTAATTCTTAAAATGGACAATTTGGTATAGGTCTAAACTATAATATAATTTGATAAATGTATTATCTATGCCAATACTTTACTCAAGAGCACAAAGAAATGCATGATCATTTACACCTGATGGCATGGAAGGGAACGACTAGGGAACGACTGAAGAAGGGAATGATTAAAAAAGAGGTGCTAATCTTGTCTAGTGAAGCTCTGTATTGTTTCTAATTTTTTTTTATTCTCATTAATGGTTTGATCAATCTTGTATTCTTACATCTGGTAATCTGAGCAACTCTGTTAAAGATAACAATATGTAAAATAACAACCACTGTTAATTCTTATCTGTTTTTAAATCCTGTATCATTTTTATTGTTTTTGCTTTGTTTGGTTCTTGTCTGTGTTGTTATTTTGTTATTGTTTCTTAATTATTCTCTTTAAAATTAAAAAAAAAAGGAAGAGTTGCTACTTGAGCAACTTGAACCTAGGGACAGGTTGGCCAGTAGGAGGGGGTAGCAGGATGAGCAAAGTAATGGGATGTGAAACAACAAATATTTTGAAGATTGTGGCAGGATGCAAATGATCATGCGTGCCATGATAAAGTTTGGCCTTATTACTGAGGTCAGCAGGTTCAGTCATTAAAAGTTCTTAATAGGGAGGGGTGAGGATATGGCTCAGTGGGAGGGTAGGTACTTGCCTAGCACAAGTAAGGCACTAGGTCTGATATCTTGCATGTTAAAAAAAAAATAACAAAATATTTTTAAACAAAAAATTCACATTTAGATCTATGTTGAAAAAAAACTGCTATGAGTTTGGAGAATGGACTGGAGAGAGATAAGACTGAGGAGACAAGGTATTTGTAATTACAAATTGCTATACAGGTAAGTTACAGTAATTGTTTTTACTTTTTAATTCATTGTGGGTTTTTTTTTTCTCTTTTTTGAGACAACGTCTTGCAGTGTAGTACAGGCTGGCTTTGAACTCAGTATGTAGCCCAGGCTGGCCTCAAGCTCACAGCAATCCTCCTGCCTCAGCCTCCCAAGTGCTAAGTTTACAGGTGTGTGCCACCATGCCTGGCTTACTTTTTTTAAAAGTTAATTAATTTATTGGTACAATTTAGGTGTACATAATGACCATATTCACTATAGGGAACTGGCTTGCTTTTTAAACAAAGCTTATGAAAGTGTAATTACGCTACCCTCTTAAGTAGTTTACCAAAATGCAAAGTAATGAGCTTTGTAATAATGTATTACTTGACATTTAATCATAAATTACAACCCAACCACTTGCCCTCATTTAACCTTTCTCTTCATCAGCAGCAGCTGTAGACTTTGCAAATAAATTAAAGTTCAAAGTATTTTCCCCTTCTGTGGCTACAGGAGGCTTCTTTCTTTCATTTTGTTGATGTGATATCTTTATGGCTGGATTAAATACTGGATGATCTTCTAAAGTTTCCATTTCTACCAAGAAAAAAAAGATGTTAATTTCATGACTTTTTCTTTTTTTGTTTTATGTGTGGTACTGGGGATTGAACCTAGGGCCTTTTGCACTAAGCTACATCCTTACTTCTTTATCTGAAAAAGAGTCTAAGTTGTCCAGGCTGGCTCAAATTTGCAATCCTCCTGCCTCAGTCTCCCACAGTGCCAGGATTAGAGGCATGTGCCATCACACCTGGCTATGTATTTCTTTTCAGTGCCTTATTTTTCTTGGTAAAAGTAGTTTCAAAAACATCATTTCTTCTTTCTCCTTGTAGCCAACAACTTAATAATTCCTATAAGGAATCTATGCTAAGTCACAAGCAATTTACTAGCTTTTACAATGTATATTAAAACTTTAAAAATCAAGTATTTAATAAAAAAATCTGCATTCGAAATACTCGAGATTATATTCATGTCTCTTTCTTGAATAGGGCAGTATTTTATGATATAAATCTGGAGTTGGAAAACTTGCATGCAGGCCAAATTCATTCCACTGCCTTTTTAATGTATGGTTTGTAAATCAGAATATTTTCCATCATTTTCAAGTGGCTGAAAAAATAAAAAGTGTTTGGTGACATGGGACAATTATATGAAATTTACAGTTCACTGTCCATAGAGTTTGTTTAGGACATAGCCATTCATTTCTGTACTGTCTATGGTTGCTTTTGTTTGTAACACCAGAGTTAAGGAATTGTGTGTGTGGCCCACAGAGTATACAATATCATCAGGTTGTTACAGAACAAGTTTGCCAAAACCCAGATATAAACTGTTAGGAGAAAGAACAGCCGAGTTTTAAAAACACAGTAACATTTCTGTATCTCAGAATCGGAAAATATTTACCTCTTTGAAATTTCCTTATTTTTTCTTGAGTCTCTTTCTGGCCCTGCTTATTTTTTTCTAGTTTAAAGGTAGCTGCTTGTTCCTTTGCATCCAGAAGCTTTGCTGCAAGCTGTAAGTACCTTTCATTCTGTTACAAATGAGGAGGAAATAAAAAGAACAAGATTACTTTATCTGTAGACAACATGCTGTATCAAAACTTATGGCCTAGATGAGCACAGTGGTGCTTGCCTATAATCCCAGATACTTGGGAGGTTGAGGTGGGAGGACTGTGAGTTTGAGATCAGCCTGGGCAACTTAATGAGGCCCGCAACTCAAAGAAACAAAACAAAACAAAACTCCAATGATCTAACTTTGCTCTTTGTTCTAGCAAATCTACTTTTAAGAACTTCTCTATAGAAATAAAACAATGGGAAAATAGGACAAAAAAAGAAAAAAAATAAAGCTTCTGAGGAAAAAGGGTATCACAAACTCAACGTGATTCTGCTGAGCAAAACCTAGAAAGAATTGAAAGTTAAACTCAAATTACTATTTCCTTAGGTTAATAAATGACAGTAGATTATAAACATAAAGACGTGTGGCACATGCAGTGAGGCTTTGAAATACAACTGTTAAAAAGAAGCGGGGAAAAGGCAACTACACAAGTACACGTAGCTGAATTGTAGGACCACTCTGCGTTGGAGCAAACGTCAAAGCTGTGTGACAGGCAGGAGGCTTAGTTATCTTCTCACATCCACCAAAACCACAGTCATCTCTTCCATCTTCCTATACAAGGCACTGATACCACTATTCCTCCACCTCTGCGTCTCTTCCTGAATTTGACTCCTTAACATATTTCCCATA
The DNA here is from genome assembly GCF_000276665.1 of Chinchilla lanigera. Lineage (NCBI taxonomy): Eukaryota > Metazoa > Chordata > Mammalia > Rodentia > Chinchillidae > Chinchilla > Chinchilla lanigera. Next base: position 12,379,568 of record NW_004955446.1, on the reverse strand, counting down.
AAATTTATCACCCTAAGCATTGTAAGTATACAGTTCAGTGGTATTCAATACATTAATATTGCTGTACAACTATTACAACCACAATCCATGTTTAGAATTCTTTTCACGTGGCAAAACTGAAATGCTGCACTGCAGTATAACAGTAACCTCCTCCTTCGTTAGCCCCAGCAGCTACTAGTCTGCTTTCTACCTGTATGAACTGGACTGCTTTAGTTTAGTTATATACCTCATAAAAATGGAATCACACAAGGACAGGTTCATTCTATTCAGTATGATGTCCTTAAGGTTCCACTATGCTGTTGCATGTGCCAGCACTCCCTTTTCAAGGCTGAGTCTACTCCTCTGTCTGTATGTATATAACATTTTACTTAGCCATTAATCTGTTGGCTGACATTAGGTTGCTTCTGCATTTTGGATATTGTAAACAATGCTACCCCAAACATGGTATATAAATATTTCTTTTTAAGACTGCTTTAAATTCTTTCAACTATATACCCCAAAATGGAATTTCTGGACCAAAATGGTAATTCTCTTCAATTTTTGAGTAAGGGCTAAATTGTTTTCCATAATGGCTATGCCATTTTTCATTCCTACTCACGGTAAATGGATTTTAATTTCCACATCTTTACCAACATTGTTTGTTTTTTTTTTTTTTTTTTTTTTTCCGGTACCAGGAACCGAACACCGAACTCACGACCTTGCGCTTGCCAGGCAGGTGCTTTGCCGCTGAGCTAAATCCCCAGCCCCACCAACATTCTTGTTTTCTACTTTTGATAGTAGACATAATGGATGAAAAATGGTATCTTGCTATGGTTTTGATTTGCATTTCCCTAATAATTCCTGATGTGGAGCATCTTTTCATGTTCTTACTATCTGTATATTTTTTTAGAGAAATGTTCCTTAGCTTTTATAGTCAGTAAATAACCAATTTTGGGGTTTTTTTTTGTTTGTTTGTTTTGTTTTGTTTTTTGGTTTTTCTCCGGTACCGGGAACCGAACTCACGACCTTGCACTTGCCAGGCAGGCGCTTTGCCGCTGAGCTAAATCCCCAGCCCCCAAATAACCAATTTTTGTTGATTCTTGCTTTAAAGTATCTGTCTTTCTTTCCAGTTTAAGTCCTTACTTCACATCTGAACATGTGCAGTAGCTACTAAAATGAATAGCTTTGCAAATCACCTTAACACTACTCAATATTCTAAACCACCTTGAAAACTATTAAACTTAACCTGAAATATCAAATTTGTTTTGTTCAATTACCTGTCACCAAACATGTCAAATTTATTTGCTGGACATAAAAATATTCTAGTTTTAAGTAAACTCATCTTTTTACTCTTATCTAATAATTTTTATCTTCATATGTGCACATCTATTTTTTAATATCCAAAGCCCCTAGCACAATTCCACATCCATATCCTGTTTCCATTATTTTACTCATCTGAATTATCTTCCTATCATTCTTTGTCTATTCAAATTCTATGTGCCCTTAAAGTTTCATTTCTCTGAGTTTTGTCCTAATACTCCAATCAGAAGAGACCTCATTTTTTCCCTGAATCTCAAAGTAGACTTGTAATAAAGATTCTCATTTGCATGATTTTAATATAGGCACATTGTTAAAAAAAAAACTTGTATGTACAGGAGAGTTAAAAAAAAAAAAAGTTGCTATGGCACCCTACTATCATACTCCTAAGAACTAGTAAAAACTTTAAATTTTTTCAAATATAAGAAGGAAAATATAGGAGGCATGGTGGCACATGCTTTTAAACCCAGCTCTCAGGAGGCTGAGGCAGGAGGATTGCCAGAAGTTTGAGGTCAGCTTGGGCTACATAGTGAGTTCAAGGCCACCCTGAACTATACAGCTAGACTCTGTCTCAAAGAACAACAAAAAAACCCCAAGTATGTGTTTATGTCTATATTTTTTCTTTTACACAAGTAGATAGGTTGTACTACATACACTGTCCTTCACTTTCACCATAATTTGATTATTCATTCACTTATTGACAGACATATGGGTTGTTTGCAGTGTTTGGTTACTATGAATAAAGCTGCTATGAACATTTCTGTGAAGTATTTTCATTTTTCTTAAGTAATATCTATAAATGAAATTGTTGCCTCAATTGGCAAGAGTATGTTTACTTTAGTGGTAATATTTTACACTCCCATCAGCAATGTATGAGTGTTCAGTTGTTCCACATCCTCCTTACATGTGGTATTACTGATCTTTTAAATTTTAGCCATTTTGATGGATATATAGTGGTATCTTTATAGTTTTGATTTTCATTTTTTCCAACGATTAGTACTGACCATCTATATATTTACTTTTGTGCAGTATCTGACTTAAAAAGTTCTGTATATGATTGTGGATAGAAGTGTTTTGTCAGATGTATGTATTGTGGTATTTTCTTCCTGCAACTTGCTTTCTTAATTGTTCTGGATTGAATTTTAAATATTCTCCCAAAAGTCTGTATGCTAGAGGCTTGGTTGATGGCCTCTGGTGATAGAACCTCTAGCACAGTAGTGGCGAACCTGTGGCACATGTGCTGCAGCGGGCTGCTTGTTATCATTGAAAGTTCTAAAAGGTTCGCCATCACTGCTCCAGAAGTAGCAGCCTAGTGGCTGGAAGTTAGGCCATTGGAAGAATGCCCTTGAAAGGGCTATTGGAACCCTGGTACCTTCCTCTATTTCACTTCCTATACACCATGAGGTGAGCAGCTCTTCCACAATGCACTTTCGTCAGGGTATTCTGTACTGCTACAGGCTCTTAACCAATGGAGCCACTGACCAGTGAATGAAATTGTAACAGAAAACGGCCCCTTTAGCCAAACTTCAGTTTCTTAGTTGCCCAGGTAGTAGTTCCTATTGCAATTCCTGTTGCTTCTTTCTCAGAAACGGCTGGTCACTGTGATCCAAACTGTAAGAACCAATCAAAGACACCAAGTACTCAACCTCTGTACAACCCCCCTTTTGCAGCCCCATAAAAACCTCCCTTTTAGGCCTGACATTTTGAGGGACAACTGATTCCCTGTCAGTGCCTGTCTGATGTTAAATAAATCTGTCTCAAAATCCTCGGTGTTGTTTCAGTGTTTCTGCTTGTCGTTGCAAAATTAAGAGCTAAAATAAACTTGTTTTGGTAGTGGTAATGGTTATTGATCCCAGTGCCACACACTGAGCAACATTCTCAGCCTTTTTTATTTCTATTTTTAAAGACAGGGTCTTATTGCTGGGCATGGTGGCACATGCCTGTAATCCCAGCACTCAGGAGGCTAAAGCAGGAGGATCACACATTCAAGGTCAGCCTGGAATATACAGCAAGACCCCAAACAAACTAACAGTTGCCCAGGCTGGCCTCAAACCTGTGATTATTCTACCTCAGACTGTCAAGTAACTGCAGTTATAGGCATGCACAACTGTGCCAGGATCCAAATTTTTTTTTTTTTTTTTTATATGAGGAATGAACTTGGGACCTTGAGCTTACCAGGCAGGTGCCTGTGCCACTGAGTTACATCCCTGGCCCTCTGGCTCCAAATTTTTATGTGTTAATTTCCGTATCAGTCCCTATAAGTATTTATCCAATTCATAAATGAAGAAACTAAAAACCAGAGAAGTTAAATATCTTGCCTGAGAATATTCAGCTAGAACCCTAGTACACATTTCTACTCACAGGGTCAAATTTTTCCTCTTCCTCTAAATTTTTAGAATTTTCACTCTTTTCTTCTTCATTCTGTTGTTCCGCATATCGCAAAATCCACTCTTTCATATTTACTTCCACATTTTTTTCTTCCTTTTTTGTCTAGAAAGAAAAATAAAATCTGAAACACTGAAGTTAGAAAATGTCAAAACTATCAAGGGTCTGCTTTTATAATTCCTGCTAAAAAAACAGCAGACACATAAAAGTCCACAAGTCATATTCTTTATTATTCAGTGAAGGATAAACTCAATGCAAGTTTAAGAAATCTAAACCTGCAAAATCCACTATGTTTGGGGTAAAGGGGTAAGTGGGATAAAAGGAATATTGTTAAAAACTAGTGTTATCCCTTGAAAACAGAAGTGCTATAAGGATACTTCCATAGATGTATGATCATTTGCAGAGTATGATGCTTTAATGAACTACACCGCCCAGTGCCCGTGTCCTTCTGAGACTTTCAGGGACTCTGGCCTTGGCCATGTGAGTTGCGTAAACCAGTGCAGGGGCGTGATAAGAATTTGTACATGGGACTCACCATTTTTAAATATAGTTGGTTCTCCATATCTGTGGATCTAACCAACCCTCACAAAATATTCCAAAAAACATTATATTTGTGCTGAACATATAGCTTTTTCTTGTCATATTTCTCAAACAATATATTATAACAACTATTTAACATAGCATTGACATTAGAAGTCTCACTCTGTGGAGACAATCATATGGGAAGAAGTTCAAGCTAATCACAGGCAGTGACCACATAGAGAAAGGATACCTGCTGGTCTCCGCAGAGTCCCAAGTCAGGTGAGTAAGGAGCCACTATGGATGTTCCAGCCCTAGCAGGTAACCTCTGAGAACAGAAATGTTCAGCTGAGCATGGCCCAGACTGCAAAATCATGAGAAATAATACACTGTTAGTTCAAACCACAACCCTTTGGGATTATTAGACATGCAGTAATAGAAAACTGAGATAATGATAGAAAGGTTTGGCAAACGATTTAGCTGTTTTTAAGAAGTAAAAATTCAGGAACTTCATATTCATATTAATATAAATTACATGTGCTTCATTCTGATTATATATAGCTTTCAAAGTTTAATTTTTCAATTACCTTAATCTTATGGTCTTCTTCTGTTTTTTTGGTTTTAATTTGCAATGGAAGTGAAACAGTGGCTTGTATTTGAGGAGACTGAAACTTTGGCCTATTTTTAGGCTGTTGCTCTTCAAATTCCTGACTGAATCCTTCAGGAAGTGAATCTTAAGATAAAACAAACTATGTTGAAAATAAACATGCATATAATACATAAAAGACACAAATACTTGTTAAGCACACACAAAGCCCTGCCACAACTTGGTGTACCTATTTTTGTTGTATTCTTTATCTCCCTAGAAATCCTGTGATGAACCTGGATGTATTTGTTGGACTAGAAATGGGCACTCATCAGATGATAGCAAGCCTACCTTTATTTACCAGTTATTTCACCCTATCTTAGGATCCTAAATTTTCATCAAAAGACCTCCACCCCTCCCATTTTTGGCTTTGTTACAGCACATAGCAGTATTCTTTTATTATTATTATTATTAAATTTATTGGTACAGTTTAGAAATACATAATGATCATATTCATCATAGGAAGTTTGTACCTGTGTATGAGATATCCTGATTCCTTTTTTCCCCAATCACCTCTCCTCCCCTTCAACCCCACTTCCCCTCCTTATTTACAGACTTTGTTGTTATTTTATCCTTCTTTTACCATTTTTTTCTTTTCTCTTCCTCTCCCCCTCCAACCTCCCTAGCTCTCCTTTCTTTTGAATTTCTTCCTATTTCACAATACCCATTATATACTTTGGTCCTGATTTACACTTTTGGTGTCCCACACCAGAGAAACAGTGTAATATTTACACATTTGATCAATTTATTTCACTTAAAAGTATGGTCTCAAGGTGCATCCATTTTCCTAGAAATGTCTCAAGTTTATCCTTCTTTATGGCTGAGTAATATTGCAATGCATTAAAAAAAACCATACCTTTTTTATTCATTTCACGGTTGATGGGCATTTGGGTTGTTTCCAAGGTTTAGCTATTACAAAACATGGATGTACATATATCACTGTGGTATGGTGTTTTTAATTCTTCTGGGAAGATACCCAGAAGGGAAATAGCTGGGTCAAATGGAACCTCGAATCCTAGTTTTTTGAGGAATCTCCATGCTGATTTCCACAGTGATTGCACCAGTCTACACTTCCACCAACAGTGGAGAAGAGTTACTTTTTCCCAACATCCTTTCCAGCATTTTTTACTGGCTGATTTCTTTTTTTAAAAACATATTTGGTTTTTGTTTTTCGTCTGGTACCAGGAATCAAACTCACGACCTTGAGCTTGCCAGGCAGGCACTGTGCCGCTGAGCTAAATACCCAGCCCCACTGGTTGATTTCTTGATGATAGCCATTATTTCTGGAGTGAGATGGAATCTCAGTGTTGTTTTAATTTGCACCTCTCGAATGGTGGGGGTATTCTTAACCTGTCACAAAAGCTATCTATAGTCTAGATGCTTGCAAAAGATTAAAGCCATGCCTGTCTGTTTAATCAAATATTTATACCCAAGGACAGCCCTAATTTCTACATCAAAACCTGAAAGACATAGCCTAGTACGTTTTAGACAGGCAAAGTCTGAGAATGTGTATTGTAAAACGACTATAAGCAACTGTTCATTTATTTTTAAAATTAATCAATTAATTAATTAATTAATTTTTGTGGTGCTGAGCATCACACCCAGGGCTTGGGCACACAAGCAAGAATTCTACCACTCAGCCACATCCCCAGACCCCAACAACTGTTCATAAGCAACACACAAAAAAGAAATTGCTTGCATAGACCACAACTTCTAAGAAGAATATAATGCAAAGAATTAAATTAAGCACATTTAAAATGTAAAAAATTATAATGGTGAAAAGTTTTAAGTACAAGCCAAAAGGATGATATAAATACTGAAACTATTTCAAAGTGGTTCAGAAACTGGAAGAATCTTACAACAGAACTGCTTACCATCTGAAAGGTTTAAACAGAGCCAATCCAAAGCAGAATGAAGATCACCTCCATGCAGGAGTGTATTGGTCATGGCATCTTCAATGTCCTTAGTTTTAAATGAAAATGCTTGTAAAGCCATGTATAAATCCTATGAAAAGAAAACATTACAAAAAGCCTCACTTGTCAATTTCTCTTCTTTTATTTCTAATTTTATCTTCATTCATTTTAAACCAGAAACTAATTCATAATTTTAAAAATAGCTTTTTTGGAGGGAGTGCAGAGGAGGTGTCGCTTAGTGGCAGAGCGCTTGCTTAACGTGCATAAGGTCTTGAGGTCAGTGTTCAAGCTCCAGTACTACATACATACACAGAGAGAGAAAGAGACAGACAGACAGAAACAGAGACAGAGACAGAGAAAGACACAGAGAGAGAGAAAATATATACACATCACCCCATTCCCAATAGAAAAAGGTAAATGTGTTCAATGTAGTGAGATTTGGGGAACTACAAATATATTTTTTTTATTATCTAGAGATACTCTTTATAGTATAGTACATTTACTTCAGTTATTTTCTTATACTTTTATATAAAATACTTCAGTTGACACAGGCGTCCTCTCAAATTATTAGAAACTCTTAACAGCATTTCTAATAGTTAAATAATATGCCATTGAGTACATTTTCCTATGAGTGAACACTTAGGATTTATTTTATTACAAGCAGAGCTTTTGACATCTTTATATATAAAGATAAACCATTTTGATATACTTTTGACAATAAGATCTTCACAGTCGGGCAGAACTGGGTTCAGATTTGGCTCTGCTCACTCTGCTATTTATTAATTACTAATGTTAGGCTATAACTTTTCATCTTTCTAAGCCTCAATTCTTTAAAACAATAGAGGCCAAATACATCTACTTTGTAGGATTGTCATCTCAGAGAAACTTAAGTAAAGTACCTGGCAGAGTCTAACACATAATGTAATTTGGGGAATGTAATTTAGTCTTCATATCATTTCATTGGGTGAAACTGTATCAGGCAGGGCTCTCTGTTCTCTGTTCTTGGAGATGCAAGCCTATATGAGATCTATATGAGATGTAAATCTATATGAGATCTTAGTGGAAGCTGAGAAAACCATTTTCATCCCATGTGGAGCTGTCTTAAAAATGCCCCACTAAAACTATGGAACTTCAAAAAAAAGTTTGCAAAATACCTGTAATTTTTTGGCAGTAAGTCTTCCAGAAATCACCCCCTTGTCATTATTTTGCTTTTTATGTTCATTGATCACTCCAATAATTCTTTGCTCTAGCTTGTTATTAATTACCACCTGTGGGAGCCAAAATGGTTACAGCAATTAGAAGCTAAATTACTAAAAGAATTAGAAGAAAAATCATCTTTTATATTCCTGCCAAACAAGCCCAAAATTTCAGCTAAACGCTGGAACAGTTTTTTTTTTCTTTCTTTTGACTACCATTCATTTGTCTACAACTTAAAAAGTATGGGATATGGAAAAAAAGTAATGAGCTAACATATGGAAAAAAATCCTCAAATAAAGCTTCTCTATAGTCAGTGTCTCCAGACAGTGTCCTTGGATCACCCTTGGGCTGCTATGACAAGATAGACTACCAAACCCTACCCTAAAGGTACTGAATCAAAATCCTTGGGAATGAAATCCGGAAATCTGCTTTAATGTAAACCAACACAAGCCAAAGCCTGACAGAATGAATGCTACACTAAAAAAGAGGAGTATCAAATAAAAGTAAAAATTATATGTATACATAGTATGAATAGGTAACACAAAATCCTTTGACCCAACAGTTTGATTCTCATTTTTTCTATTAGCTACTTATGTACTGTTCTTTCCATATTTTTAACCCAAGAATATGTAAGCTTCTACCAACAAAAATACATTCTCTTTATCACCTCTTAACTGAATGCTTACCACAAAATACAAAAATATATTTTAGGAACTCAAAGTCTAGCCAGGAAACACATATAAAGAAACAAATTATAACCTAGCATGACAATGCCTTAAAAAGATATATTTAGTGCTGACAGATCCAAGACAACAGACCTGGTGAGTTATGTGTAGGACTTCAAGAGGTCACAGAGGTGACAAATAAAAAGGAGAAAGTGAGGCATTCTAGGTAGAGAGCACAATGGGAAAAAGTCTGAAGTCATAAAATCATGTGGAACTTGGGAGAACAAAGAATGTCCCATGAACTAAAGTTTTAAGTGGAGAGCAGGAAGGAAAAGTATTCTAAGTGAGATCTGAAAACATGAGGATGCCATGCTTAGAAATTTGGAACTTATCCAAAATTTCCTTAGTTTCTTAGAGGCTCTCAACATGTGTACAATTTACTTCTATTTAGTAAGAATAGCTCTTTGATTACTCTTTAAAATATACTATTATTTTCCTATATTTAAGGATATGTCATTTTAAAAAAAGTATATTTCTTGTAACAGCTCAAAACTTGGTTACTTACTTTCAAAATAGACTTATCCAGATTTGCAGGACCACCAGTATCATTTGAAGAATTAAAACTATAAATTTTTGGACCTGTATGTAATAGACAACAAATAGTCAAGGCCATTTAATGATTAATATCCATTGTACTATTTTAATTTTCCTCTAAAAATTGCTAGACATCAAATATTTAATTTCAATACCCCTCCTCACTTCACCAGATGAGTCAATGGTAGTAGTAGTTAGCAATGTTCCTTCTAAACTGTTTTACAAATTACCATTCTTCTAGTTTAACTACTTTCTCCTCAAATATGAACCCATAATTATCTTTAAGGTTCATCTTCACATTTTTTAATCAGATGCTTTTCTTTCTGGCAATTAGAGGAAGCTCTAAGACTTCTTGGATACTATCAGATTGTTGGCAGAGATGGGTAATTCCAAAGAGAAAGTATTCCTCCCCAGAAATGAGATGCTAAGTGAAAAGGGAGGTGGCAGTCCTATCTCTTCTCCTCAGACTCAAGTCCAAAGGTCACCGTATTGGTTTTCTACAGCTGTCATAGCAAATCACCATGAACTTGATGGGTGAATACGCCAGGAATTTAGTCTTTCACGGACAGAAGTTCAAAATCAACATGTGAACAGGACCATGTTCCCTTGGAGGGTTTTAGGCAAGAATACTTCAGTTTCTTCCAGTTTATGTTTACCCCAGGTGCTGCTTGGCTTGTTGGTAATGGAACTTTAGTCACCAACTGTTTTATAAGGCCTTCTTCCCTATCTCTTGATGTCCAAATCTCCCCTCTTTTTCCTCATGCCGATAGCCACTGGATTGAGGGCCTGAGCTAAATTTGGGATGATTTCATCTGAAGATCTTTAATTATACCTGTAAAGACTCTATTTCCAAATAAGATCTTATTCTGAGGTTCCAGGTAGACATGGATATTTTAGGGTACACTAGTTATTCAACTCACTAAAGTTGTCAAGTCTGTTCCATGCAACAGAAACGTATCTATCCTCAGTCATTGAAAAATGAGTAAAAGGGAGGAATAAATACTATTTTCAAACTTTTGGTTCCATTGCCTCTTTCCTCTCTTCAAAATTATTGAGAATCCAAATAATTTTTATGTAGGTCTTATCTACTGATTTTGCCACATTATAAGTTAAAAGTGAGAATTTCATTATTTGTGAAATCACTAAATGTAGTAACCCTGGCATATATATTAATATAGATTAAACTTTTAGTAAATATACCAATATTTAATATTTTCCAGTTTGGTAATTTTTTTTTTTTAAACTCAGAGCTCCATGTAGCAAATCTCTTTTTCTTTCTCTCTTCTCTTTCTATCCCCCGCCCAGGGTTTCACTATCTACAGTAGTTCAGGCTGGCCTTGAACTTACAATGTAGCCCAGGCTGGCTCTGAACTTGCACCCATCCTCCTGCCTCAGCCTCCAGTATGCTGGGACTGCAGGTGTGTGCCATTGGGTAGCAAATCTGTTTAATGTCTGCTGTTTTGGTCTGGTCAAACTGCCATAATAAAAATACTACAGACTTCTGGGTGATTTAATAAAACTTGATTCCTATTGTTCCGGAGGCTGGGAAGTACAAGATCAAGGGATAGCTGTAGACATTTTGTCCTCAGCCACCTTCTCTTGGTTTATAGGTGGCTGCTATCTTGCTGTATCTTCATATGAGTTTTTCTCCATCCTTCCTTGGACAGGGATCCAATGCTTAGGTGTCTCTGATAAGGACACCGTTAGATCAGGATCCTACCCATATGACCTCATTTAACTTTAATCACTTCCTTAGAGCTCTTATCTCCAAATATAACCACACTGTGGATTAGCATTTTATACATGAAATTTTGGGACACAATTAATCCACATTTGGCTTATGTACTCAATTTATTGTAATAATACACATCATGTACCTCTGCTATATTCACTGGGTAGAAATCAGGATCCTTAAATGTGGGCATATTTTAATTTTAAACAATAATCTAAGGAACTGAAGCAATCACAACATTTTACCATAAGAGATATCATCAGTTAAACAAGGGCCTATCATTTTTGTAATTCTTCCTGGAACATGTTGATATGATACTTAACCAGCATGAATAATGATTCTAGGATTTGGAATTCACTTTTAACTTTTTTTTTTTTTTAATGGTACTGGGGATTGAACACAAGGTCTTCATACTGAGCTACATCTCTAAATTGCTAACTTGCCTTGGGTGGGTTCAAACTTGAGATTCTCCTGTCTCAGTGTCCCAGAGTGCTGGAATACTAGTTTGAACCACCATGCCAGGCCAGCTGCCAATTCAGAATGTCAACCTGACAGCTTTCCATGCCAGGCTTTAACCTGTTACACAGGAAAAACTGAAGGTGCCAGAAGAAAATAGATATCCAAACTTGTTAAACCAATACTTGTGAATACAATTTTAAGTCAATAGCGCATGGAATAAAGTTGGATCCCATAAGTAAAGTGCTTAAGATTTCTGACAGCGCCTTTCCTTAGCACATAGAGCCCTCTTTTCGTAAATTTTGGTTTTTGTTTCAGATGGTAGAAGTTACTGGAAGTAAGGATGATAGTATGTATAGTCTGCAAAGCAAAAGTATTATGAATACCAAATTTACAAATGAAAGGTCATGGAACAACGCAACATATAAAATTGCCTCTCAAAAGTATTTACCATACTGCAATTGAAGACAGATAAACTAAGTCATTACCTTAGGGTGACTCCGCTAATTACAAAAAAAAGCCTACCAGAATCAGTTTCATATTGCCCTATATGCTATTAGAAAATATTCCTTTTACCCTACCTTGTATGTTACATCAAACCGTGATGTTAGTGACTTACCAGCACTAAGACACTTCCTTTGGCTTGTTAGCACTCTAATTCCCTTCTGATCAACAGTGCATCCATCTGCAAAAAGATTTATCTGCCAAGGGATCCAAACAGGAACTATGGTTGTAAAGACCCAGTCCCTGTTCTCACGGGGCTTATATTCCAGAGTAATATAATGAGCAAGGAACCAATTACCAAAATAAACTAAAATAATAAGTGCCAAGAGACTAAATCAGAGTGAATTGATACAATCTGAGCAGTTAGACCCTGTGAGGAAGTATGCGCAACCAGAGCTACTAGTTAGCTCATTTTAAGATGTACACCAGTTAGTGTCTGTTGGCTACTCAATACCAACACCTGTCTCCCCACTTCCCATTGCACTTGGTTTCACCCCTTCCGAGACCTCTGATCTCATTTTAGCATGCTCCCTCTCTCATCCACCTGCAGATGGTTTTTCCATAATAGGTCACACTTGTTGCCACCTTTGAATCTTTGGGCTGTTCTCTCTGCCTCAGTACAGACCCCAAACTTTCCAACAGCAAGTCGGCCTAAATGCTTCCTATGGGAAGCCATTCCTATTCAAACCCAAAATACGTCTCACCACATTTGTCCTTTACCAAGTCACTACTTTTCATCCTTCACAGAATGTTTTGATGACACCCCCTCAACATATTTAGAATAGTTTTTATGAATTTATGACATGTCTCCCAGTATTACTTCTTGGATTTAAAATTTCAAGTAACTTCAAGGATTTCCAGAAACACTAGCCTTTTGCTTAGAAAAAAAAAAACTGAAACTCTTATTTTGGTCTGATTCACACCATGGCATAGCAGATCTGGTTTACACCATGGCAAAGCAGCTGAGCTAATTATAAGTACGCTAAAGGTGGAAGCACTGTTTTTTTTTTGGAGGTGGGAGTCTACGCTATCTCTGAACTCACAGCAATAGTCCTGTCTCAGCCTACTAAATGTTGGGATTACAGGCACCTGCCTGGCTAGGTAGAAACACCTCTAAGGCAAAGACACAGAAACAGAAAGGAAAAGTGGAAGACAGAAAGAGAAACATGGGAAAAGGTGTTGCTATTTCTAGAAAACGCAAGCCATGCACTTCAAGGCCTTCACTGTTCTCTCTGCCTGGAAGGCCCTACTCAGATACTAATTTACACGTCTCCTTGGCTCAAATATCACTTCTGTGTGATGTCTTCTGACCATCTTCTTTAAAAATGATACTCTTTCTACCCTTCTCTCTTTACCTACCACTCAGCATCACTAAATGTAGAAGAAATCTTGTTTATCAGTTCTGGCCCCCTAAAATAAGTCTCCATCTTGCCCTACTCCTGACCCTTCTATAAGGAAAGGTCTTTGAAAACACCGTTTTCTTCCTGTGGTATCCCCAGTGCCTAAAATTTTTCTTGGCATATTAATAGCTCTTCAAACATTTTTCAAGAAACAGATGAATCAAACAGGAATAGCAAGAATACCCAAAATTGTGCCAAGAGCCATTTGGTGGCACCAGTAGTTTTTGACCTTTAGATTACAGCACATTTTGACAAACTGTGCTGTGTACAACCCTTCTTAGTATCTGAAAAGATAGGAAGGGGCAGAAATAACTATGCATACATTAGAACTACAGGGCTGGGGATTTAGCTCAGCAACATAGCGCCTGCCCGGCAAGTTTGAGGTCGTGAGTTTGACTCCCGGTACAGGAAAAAAAAGGAAAAAAAAACAAAAAAAAGAATTTGATGAGATTACAAACCTGAAATTAAAGAGCCAGGGATATAGCTCAGTGGCACAAGCGCCTACCTGGCAAGCGCAAGGTCCTGAGTTCAATTCCCAGTACCAAAAAATAAAATAAAATAAAATAAAAAATTTAAGAACTACAAAGAGCTGAGAACTTCCTCATTTTTTTCCTCCAAAGAAGGCCTATTATGTTTTCTAAAAATATTCAAAAAAGAAAAATTAAAACTTTACTACCAATTTAGTAGATAACTGCCTCTTTTTCTCTCTTTTGATTTCTTGCTTTTAATAATTCCTTTGAATTTTTCTTTACCATTTATCCAAAGAATTTTTAGATGTTAACACATTTCCATTACATCCTATTATTTTGTGGGATACATAAAATGTGCAGTTCAGCAGGTACCATAGAGCAAGTCCTAACTATCAAAAAGGGTGATATAAACAACCATGGTACATGGGTCCTACATATCAGAGACAGTTCAAAAAGGAGGTAGCTGGGCACAGCAGCACACACTTGTAATCCCAGTACTTGGGAGACTGATGCAAGAGAATCACAAGTTTGAGTCCCACCTGAGTGATTTAGTAAGACTGTCTCAAAACAAAACAAAACAAAATTTAAAGAGCTGGGGATATACTTCTTTGGTAGAGTACCCTGGAATTTGATTCATGGTATGGAAAAAAAAAAAAGATGATATTCAAAGAGGGTATTATAGGGTTTGGTAGACTGTGTTATGGACAGCAACATTTCATGAAGAGAAAATTACATACAGTAAGCTAACAGTTCCATTTGGAGCAATGGAAACACACCAGATTTGCTATAGCTGAAAGTTAGGGTTTGGATTTTACTATGAAGTCAATGAGCATGCTATGGAAGAAAGGGCAAGCGGTAAGACCAATCTGATGCTGGTATGTTGGAAAGACTGGAGGAGGAAAAAGAGCAAAGCTGGGGAGGACCTATTAAATGCCCCTCTGGTGCTCCAGGGATTCATGAGAATCTTCACTATGTTCCAACTACATGTAAAAGTGAGAGGGTGTAGTGGAAAGATGTAAGTGAGGAGTGCACAGAGCCATGCATGGCCACAGATTGAAAGCAAGGAAGGATGGAAAGCATTCAAAGTATGTTTGATCTTCAACAAACAGGAATGTAGAAAAACAGAAAAAAAGGAAGGGGGGAAAGTTGGTATAGTATAAGCCATGTTAAATTAGAGATGCTTACAAAAAAGAAAAAAAGACAAACAGTTCAGAAAAATGTTGAAAGGCCTAACTAGAGCTTGGGAGCAAGACCAGTATATATTGCTTGTAGTTACCTACGATGAAAGGACGGAAGTAATAGAACTAGATGAACTCCCTTAGGAGAGCTGTAGGTGGAAGCTATACTGCCAAGGACACCTTCAGAAAGGGTCACATTTGGGGACTGGAGGAAAGAAAAGCCAAAGAATACAACAAATGACCATCAGAAAATTCAAAGAATTCAGACACATGTCAGTAAAAGACAAAGGGAAAGTAAATCTGATGTTGATCAACAGAGTAAAACTGCCACAGAATAGTCAAAGAGAAATTCCATGTATTTGTAATTACAAGCACAATAACTTTGTAGTTAAAAGATTACAACAAATTGCACAGTAAAGAAGTATTATCTAAGGCCAGCGAGGTGGTGTACACGTCATCCCAGCACCTGGGAGGCTGAAACAGGAGGACTGCCTTATGCTTGAAGCCAGCCTGGGCTACACAGTGAGTTCAAAGCCAGCCTGGACTACATAGTAAGACCCTGTCACCAAAAAGCCAAAACAAAAACAAAAACAAAACCCTCAAACAAACAAAAAGAAGTATCATCCAATTTTTAGATCAAAAATTGGTATTTGCCTATTTATCCAGTCTCATACCTTTTCTTCCTTTGGCAATGTTGGAATTTATGACCTCCTCAGGACCCCCAAGCTCTGTTTTGATTCAAGATCTTTGCAGTGTCCTCCTTAGCTCTCCCTGGTGCAGAATATTATTTTCACCAACGGTTTACAAAGTTAATCCCTTCCCATCTGCAATGGCTGATACATTGTGTCAACTTAAAAAGTTTATAAGTTTAACAAAAGCCATGCAGCAGGGAGCCAGGTTTCTCACTTTGTAAACATTCTGAGTGCAGGGAGATGATGTGAATGCTATTCCCGCCTTGGAATGAGGTAGCCTGCTAACAATATAAGGGAGGAAAAGACCCTTGCTCTCCCTCTTTTGCTCTTGCTGCTTCTGCCACCTTGAACTATGCCACTCACCATGGCGCCCTGCCTTGGAGCCAGCTGATTAAGGACTGACTCCACAAACCATCGCTAAATAAACCTTTCCTTCAGTAATGTTGGGTGTCGGGTATTTTGTACCAACAACCAGAGAAAAGTAAGTAACACACCATCCTCGTGATCTCAACTGTCACTTTTCCAGGCCACGCACCATTCCTGCTCTTCTCTAGTAAAAATTAGGTTATCTTGTTTAACTCTTCTCAGGATTTTCTCATCAATTATAGAGCAGTGCATCAGTGTGATTAGCTAATACCTAGCTCCAATATTAGACTGGCAAGCTGCATGGGAAGTAATGTGTCTATTTTGCTCATCTCATTTCCAACATCGCATCAGACACAAGGCAAATATTTGAATATACACACACATATATGTAAAAATGTATATATACACACATGCTCGGTAAATACTTGTAGATGAACACCCCAATAAGAACAACAAGCAAACACAAGAGGAGAATGTAATTTTCATCTGCAGCAGGGATCGGTCATGTCTAAGTTATCAAACCAACTGGCAGAGTAAGCAAAAATGCAAGGCTGCAGAAAACAGTGCGGGTAATTCTAAAATCGGTCACACCCATGTTCAGTGAACACTGTTCTTCTTATTAAGTACTGATTTTTCCAGAACACATAGAGGCGCTACATCGCTGCTGAAACGCACTGTATGTGTTCTTGGAAGGAGAAAAGCGCGATCAGAAGGGAGACGCTAGGTTGCAACAGGACCATCATCAGAACTGTGGAGCCCTAACATACTTAGACCGATGTTCATAAAGGCCACCCCTGAAGAGCTAGCAGCCCCGGGTGTAGGAAAAACGAATTTTGAGCCCAAGGGTCTGAGTGGGTTTGAAGGCTTGCCTAGGGAGAAGCAACAAGATATCAGGACAGATAACTAGGAGCCGCGTGACACGCTGTACCTTGCTTGACTCGGGGCTCCCGGGCGCTGGGAGCGACGGCGGGGGGCTGCCTGGCCACCGGCTTCTGGCTTTGGGCTTCCCCGGCAGCTCCGGCCTCGGAAGATTTGGCTCTGGAAGCAGACACGGCGGCCCGGACCGCCGCGGCCCCCGGGGTCTTGTGTTTCTTGTTCTTGCCACCCATGCTACAGCCTTGGCAGAAGACTCTCCCAGGTCCACGCTCCTGCTCTGCTACAGCGGAACCCTGGAGACCACTTCACCTAGCTCGCGCCCTGCCAACGAGGGTGCTCCATCCGGGCTCCTGCGGTCGCTCGGGGTGACTGCAGCTTCGCAATTGGTCCGATTCTCCAGACTCCGCCTCCTCTCTATCCCTCTCCCAGCCCTACAAAACCTGCCGCGTGCCGGGTGCGGTGTACGGGGTACGCGCTCTGGTTCCTAACCTGCCTACCCACCAGTAATCACAAAGGAGAAACAAAACAAAGAATCCAAAGAACAGCAAACAAAACAGAAACATAAAACAGAAAGTTCAGGTGGCCTTGCGATTTGATTACTTTGGTCTCCTACGGGCCACTGTGGTGCCTTGGCTTGGCGTCACTGCCGGTGCGGTCGCGGGGCACTGTGGGTAGGACGGAGATTAGGTCTTGCTGCTTCGAAAGATGGCGGATGCTTTTGGGGATGAGCTTTTCACCGTGTTCGAAGACGAGTCAACGACTGAAGCCGGCACCAAGAAAGAGAAAGAAAAAGAGAAGGGAAAATGGAGAGGACCGCCAGGGTCTGCAGAAAAGGGCGGGTAAGGAAGACTTCCAGGTTGTTTTTATTTAGAATGCTGTTTGGGGAAACACGAGATATTGGCTTTTCCTGGTGTCCTTGTCCGGCGGCAGCGTGAGCTCCTGCCGCGGCGCTTCCTTAGGCGCGCTTTGCTGACTCTACCCCTGTGTTTAGCCGGGGAATATCGAGGGTCCATAAGGTTTCTGTTGGTGCTGTGTATGGGACGTAGTCTTTAATAAGCAGGAATAATGACTGGTTCAGTGCAGGGGGAATGAATTTAGAAAAAAGTGTCTTGGAGAGGAAAGGGCAAAAAGAAATAAGGGAGAGAAATCTAATGTTGAAACTTCAGTTTTCTCGTCCATAAAGTGGAGATTCACTGTTTACCACTTGAGTTAATGTGAGGATTAAATGAGATGTGTAAAGTGACGAACTATACCTATCACGTGGTGAAGTTAAATGCTAGATACGGTGACCTTGTTTAGAGAAATTAAAAAACTGGACTAGAGAAATAAAACTTACTAGAGAAATTAAACTAGAGAAATTAAAATTACTGGACCCTACAATACATATGATCGCCGTAAAATGTACAGAACTATGTATGGGACAAAGAAAAGCTATTTCTTGGTTCATTATTAACGAAATTTACTCTGAATTGCGAAGAGAGATACCCAGTAAGTGAATGAATTAAATTAGGCATGATTTTGCTCCCAAGACAGTTTCTTTCTAGGTAAAGAGATAAGAGCACTAAAATTCAAGTTGTTAGCAGTATGTGTTAGTAGGTGACATTAAGTAGTGTGTAAAATTCAGGAAAGGGAGATTCCTGTTCGTAATGTTTAGGAGACCATTAGATGCAATAGGATATTCTGGCTTGAGAAATTATAAGTTAACGGTGCCAAGATTTTTGTATAGCATAAATTAGGCTAAAGGACGCTGTTCGCTTTTGTATTATCAGACCTAAGGCTGAGAAAAATTTTGCTTTTACCACACTTTCTTTATACACAAGTAGAGTACTACTCAGACATGAAGAAGGATAAATTCGAGTCACTGGTAAGAAAATGTATGGATCTTTTTTTGTTTTGTTTTGTTTTGTTTTCCCGTACCGGAAATCGAACTCATGACCTCCCACTTGCCAGGCAGGCGCTGTGCCGCTGAGCTAAATCCCCAGCCCCAGTATATGGATCTTGAGACCATAATTCTAGGTGAAGTAAATCAGGCACAGAGAATAAATATTACATAGTTTCTCTTATATGCAAAACCTAAGATATAAATAATTTAAAGAACAAAATAAAAGAGAAATAGAAGGAAACAGATAGACTTTGTGGGGTTTGGAAGGGGATCTGGAAAAGGGGAAAGGGTAGAGTGGGTGAGTGAAGAGAAGTAAAAATTATCAAGATGTGATACATAGATGTGCCAGTTCTCCAAGATGAATTTAATTTATATATTGCAAAGATCTACCAACAGTAAAAAACTTTAAAATATATTTGTATGTTGGTGTTAGATTTTGAGGGGTCTTAAATATGGAATAGCAAGCGGAGGAGTTTTCATTTTAAACCTTTTTGAACAACGTTTTTAGAATTTTTTTCCTAACTTTGTTAAATAGATGGTCTAGGAAAACTAACTTGGTTGTAGTTGGCAGAGTATATTGCAAGGAAAGATGCTGATAGAAAATCAATTGTTGTGCCTTCTGTTTAGATGTCCCCCCAAAGCCTCATGTGGTCATAGGTAGCGCTTTTGCAGAGGTGGCTGGAGATGCCTGTGGGGAACTATAGTGACACTTAACACAGAATTTATAGAGAAGTATGTAAGACTAAAAGAGAATAGTAGGATAGCAGAAAAAGAAGTGTGAAATGTTGCATAAGAACATTTCACACTTATGGGGGACCCTTTCAGGAAAAAAATGAGAAAGGATGACAGATTTCCCTTTTTTCCTTCCACCAAGACAAAAGTTATTAATAGTTGCCAAGTATTTAGGTGGACAACTATAGTTTGAAGATAATATGTACATACATGATTTCTCATTTTGTACTTTATGTCAGTATTATTGTGGTGAAGTTATTCTACTTGGCTAGCCTCACACTTGCAGGGATCCTCCTGCTGAAGCGTAAATGCTGGAATTAAAGGTATGTGCCACCAAATCTGGCTTTCATTTTTATCTTGATTATAGTTGAAATGATAGTATTTTTTGTATAGGGCTAACTAAAATACTTAAAATTTATTTCACTTGTAGCTTTTAATATGGTTAAATTATGTACACATTTTACATTACCCAAATATACATATGTATTTTACAGTGCTGAACTGGAGACTTCTTTATGGTAGATTCAGTTTCAGTTGTTTTAGATGAGGATACCTCATACCTGTTTCATCGTAAGATGAAGGATGTCTGATTATTCTACACCAGGATTGATTGATAGGTTAAAATGGTGTCAGCCTCAATCCTTCATCAAAGTCCTATAAGGATTTTATCACCTGTTGATGATTGCTTGGATCTGTTATTTTCTAATAGTTGCAGAGTGGTGAGTTTCTGTTTTTCTTTCTGCCTCTTATTACCTGGAATCTAAAAAAACCTGTTACCTTAGCTGGGCATGGTGGCACACACCTATGATGTACTCAAGAGGCTGAGGCAGGAGGATTGTCATGAAGTCAAGGCCAGTCTGAAGTACATCATGAGACCCTGTCTCAAACACACACACACACACACACACACACACACACACACACACCCCTTTTATCTCATCAGCTGTTCATTTACTTTGAAATAAAGTTCATAAAAAGAAAGCAGTATTAATGATGGATTCTTTCTCTTTTTAAGTTTTTGAGAACTGAGTTGTACTTTAAGAAGTATGTGTGCCCACCAGACCTTATTTCTTTCCTTCCGGATATAATTGAAGTACATTAAAGTGTAGTTAAGATAACATATATTTCCATTACCTCTAGAAGTTGCTTTGTACCTTTTCTAATGCATCCCTATCTTCATCCCTGCTTCAGGGAAGTATGATTTGTCAGCTATAGAACAGCTTGCACTGTCTAGAGTTTTACTTAAATTGAACATTATTTAAAATTTTATTTAAATACAGTGTCTTTTCTTGCTTGGGCTTTCCTAAGTATTTTTGAGATTCATTCATGTAGCATATATCATAAAGTTTGTTCCTTTTTATTACTTAGTAGTATTCTGTGTTATGGATGTACCAAATTTGTTTATGCCGTTATCCATTAATGGACCTTCAGGTTGTCATTTGTTTTTAAAACTACTTATTTATTTTGCAGTAGTGAATATTGAACACGTGGCATTTGCACTGGGCTATCTCTCCACCCTGTTTTTTAAATTTTGAAATAGGGTCTCACACTGAGTCAGTAAGTTGCTCAGTTTGAACTCAAACTTGGGATCCTCTTGGCTCAGCCTCTCAGAGTCCTGGGATTACAGGTGTGAGCTATCTTGCTGACTTCCATTATTACTTTTGATACTTGGATTTCTAATCAGAGATCAGTGAGAACCCTTCAGATTGCCTTTTGTGAACTTTTAACAAGATAATGTTAAGTCTTTGATATCCTGTGCTTTATGGGAAAAGTTATCAGAATGACGTTACCAGTCTTGCCCACTTTTCACCTAAATATCCCAAACATTAACATTTCATGTTTGTTTTGTCCTCTGTTCCTCCTTTTCCCATTATACACACATGTACACCTGCGTTTATATGTATGAATGTTCATGTGTTTATACTTTTCTTTCAGTTGTGTAGAGGAAGATATGGATATGTTGCCAGTTTTTTTCTAAATTCTTACTTTAGTGTATACTTTATGAAATTAAGGGCGTTCTTGTATATTACCACAATACACATTACAATTTTCAGAATAAGGAAATAGGGTCTGGTGCCATGGCTCATGTTTGTAATGTCATTTGTGGCTAGCCGAGGCAACTTAGCAAGACAGTCTCAAATAAAATTTTTTTTAAAATGGGGTTAGTATGTGGCTCAGTGGTAGAACACTTAACCTAGCACGTGTGAAGCTCTAGGTTCAATCCCTGCTACCACCCTTCAAACAAAATTATGTAGTTAACATTGACAAGATAGTGCCCTTTCTGGTGCTGTAAAGAGAAGTATGCTGTCCTTATGAATTTCTAGAAACAACATTTTTAGATAATTTCAAGAAGTCAAACCTTATTTAAGAGTAAATTGGTTACCTATATACGACACTTTGTTTCTGGATAACTCAGGTGTTTCAGCTATGCATATTCTACATGTGGCACACACACACACACCCAAAGAAAAAAAAAACAACTGGAGACCTAGAAGTCTTAACACACAGTATAAAAAAATAAGTTACTCTTTGCAAGATAATCTTTTGCACATGGGAAGGTGAGGAACAGGTGGGAAAGGGGGTTAAAAAAAGAATTCAGATGTGTTATGTGCATGTACCAACTGGGGAAATTTGATCATTGTGTACTACGAACATGTACTAAGAAAACAAAAACAAACAATTACAAGATATTCTAAATGAAAATGTTCTACTGGTTTTTTTTTTCAAGCTTGAGAACTAGTCTTCTTTAGCTCCTAGTAGAATTATTTTAAGTACAGTGGATGAATTGATGCTTACTCAGAATAATAGTAGAACTGAAAGAAATTATAATTATTTTCCAGCTGTATTATTTTTCTGAGGACCAAGGATATTGATGGCTTGTCCCAAGGAAGTCCATACTAGTAATCAGCAACTGATCTAGGGAATTGGAAGTGACAGGTTTTTTAAATTTTAGAAAGCTTCAATTTGGAAATGTTTAAGCATGTAGATCAACACTATTGTGTGTTACACCTTTTTAAAAACAAGTAGAACATACGAAGAAAAATATGGAGGTCATGAGGTGAATTTTATGGCGTGAACACACTTATACAGCCACTACTCAGGAAAAAAAGAGTATTAGAGAAAGCTTATCTCCCACAGAAATGACTGTTGTGACAAAATGTCAAATTTTTCCATCTGTGACTTAAAGTTTATAAATGAAATCACCCAAAAAATGTTCTTTTGTGTTTGGCTTTGGCTAAGTATTGTTTGCAAACTTTATAGTAGCTCTAGCAGTGGCTTTCTAAATGTGATTGAGTTCTTGTATGAGGTTAGAGGAAAAATCACAATTATCTGAAGAGTCTATTAAAATATTCTGCCTTTTTTTATCAATTATGTACCTGTAGGAGGCTGGGTTTTTCTTCATAAACTTCAGCTAAAATAGTATATCATATCAAGTTTAATGCAGAAACTGGTGACAGAGATTTGCAGGAATATGAAACAGTGCCCCTCTTTTATTTTTAAAACATTTTTGTAAATGTTTATTTTTGTATAAAATGTTTTGTTATTTTAAGGCAAATTAATGAGTAATGGGGGAGGGCAATAATGGAGGATTGAACCCAGGGTCTAAGTATGTAGTATTCTAACACTGAGCTGTTACCCCACAGCCCTCAAGTACCTTTAAATTTTAATATCTGAGTAAATATTAATAGATAAAATTACCTAAGCACAATTCTTTGGAATCGTCTGTAATTTTTAAGACTGGGAAAGGATTCTTTTTTTTTTTTCCTGAAGCAGGCTCTTTTTATTTCCCTGAAGATCATGCTCACTCTGGAGTCCAGGCTGGTCTTGAACCCATTATGTAGCCCAGCCTGACCTTGAACCCACAGTGACCCTCCTGCCTCAGCCTCCCAAGTGCTGGGATTACATACTTATAGGCATGCATCACCATGCCTAACTTGGTGAAAGGATTCTAAAACTGAAACATTTTAGCTTCTGACCTAGTATTGCCTAATTTACATTTCTTATAACTTCCCCATTAAATCTTTCAATCACTTTTTATGGATTGTCTTTTTTTAAAAATTGGTTTATACTCCTTACCTCCAATATTTTAGATACATGCCTTTTTCAGTTATAGGTGTACATATCTTTTGTCTTGCCTCTTTTCCGTAATTTTTTTTAGCACGTTAGTAATGATCACATTCATCATGGGAGACTTGTACATGTACATAACATTGCTTTTTTGTCCCTTTCCTCTCTCTTTAAACCTTCTTCTCCATTTACAAAAGCTCTATTTTTTCATCTTCTTTTTCTTTAAATCCCTTTTCTCTTCGTTTCCTCCTCCCCTCCCCATCTCTTGTTCCCTTCTCATTTGAAAAAGTTCTTCCTACTTCCTAATGCCTATCCTCCATTTTGCTTCTTAGTTGCATTTTCAAGTTCTTACATAAGAACCAATATGATAAACTTGTGTGTCTGATTTATTTCACTTAAAATCGTGCTGTTAAGGTGATGTATGAGGTTAGAGGAAAAATCACTTACCTAAAAATGCTTAGCTTAACTTTTTTATGTTGGAGTAGTATTCTAGTCTCTCTTTTATAATGGTGCCTTCTGATGAATAGAAATTCTTAATGTTCATGCGGTCCAATTTAATCATACTTTTATATTTTAATAAGTAATTATGCCTAACAAATCTTAAAGGCTTTCTGAGTTTATCTTCTAGACACTTTGTTAATTTTGCCTTCCACAGTTAGGTCTAAAATTCATATGGAATTAGTTTCTTTCTTATGTGGAAGGTAGTGATCGGATTCAGTTCTTCCCCTATTGATATTTAGTCCATCAAGCACCCATTTATTCTTACTGCTTGAACCAACAAATCCAACCACACACACAAAAATTTCTTCCATGTTACTAGAAATGTTACTAGAGAAGGCATTAAATGTTTATTAAAAGTACTTTCTTGAATACCTGATGTTTTGATTAACAGTTCTTAAGTTTATGTTGATATTTCTATTAATACACATTTTAAAAAATATTTTTAAAATGCCTGTGTAAGCCGACTTTCCATTGTTATAACAGAATAACTGAGAAAATCAATTTATAGCAGAAAAGGTTTATTTGGGCTCACCATTTCAGAGGTTTGGATCCATGTTTGCCTGACTCAGTTAGAACAGTGGAGCCTGAGGTGAGGCAGAGATCTCCACAATAGGAGTACATGGTAGAGGAAGCTGTTTATTTCATGACAGCCAGGAAGCAAAGAAAGGTAGGGAACAGAAAGCTGGACACAGGATACACCCCCTGCACACAAACTGGATTCTGGCTCCTAAGTTTTTATCCCCTTCCAATAGTTCATCAAATTATGAACCTGTCAGTGAATTAATCTATTGATGAGATCAAAGCCCTATGATCTAATCTCTTCCCCAAAGCCCCACCTCTGAACATTGCTGCATTAAGGACCATACCTTCAACATATTAGCCTTTGGGAGACATTTCAGACCCAGATGATAATCCCTCCATAAAAATATGAACTGTAGAAGTAGTTATTAGTTTTACTAATTAGAAGGTTCAGTTATCCTCAGCTTTTTGCTCATTTTGATTTGTAACATTCGTGTGCTTAAAAGATGACTTTTCATGGTGAATGGTGTATATAATATATGGAGCAATACAGAATTAGCAAGAACTAATACAGAATTCTAAACTGTTTGCTTTTCAGGAAACATTCTGATGGTAAATTACCATCAGAGTCAACTAATAGTGGGAAAAACAAGAGAGAGATAGATTTTGAAGGCACAGATGAACCCATTTTTGGAAAGAAGCCCAGGATAGAAGAGTCAATAACTGAAGATCTCAGGTAATATTTCCATAGTCATAAATGTTAGTAAATCTTTATTTGGGGATTGTATGAAGTTTTAAAAAATGCTTCTATGTTGGCATTTTATGTGAAATGAAAATGGTATATTTATGTATACATAGAAGCCTAGTGAAATGAAAATGGTATATTTATGTATACATAGAAGCCTATAAATGTAGAACATTTAAGGTTAAACAATTAGATGACAATGTAAAAATGACTCTTGATAATTTAGAATCCAATTTTGAGAGCCTTGAAATTGATTTTTTTAAAAGAAAAAGTGTATTTTATTTGTTAATAAAATGATGATCACTGAAGGAGTATAATACTTTAGTATATGTGCTGCCAGGTCGAGCACTGGAGTAATAGAATAAGAGGAAACAGTAAAACTTACCCAGTGGAAGGAATAGTGGAAGGAATTAGATTTTTCATTGTTTTATGTAGCAGTGAGATGGCTATCAATCTCAAGGCACTTGTCAATGAGGAAAACCAAAGGATATCTGTGGCTGGATATTTTCTGTTACTGGTGTTTCTCAGATTTTGGAAGTTAGAAATTCTTTTTTTTGGTACCAGGAATCAAACTCAGGACCTTGTGTTTGCTAAGCAGGCGCTTATACCGCTGAGCTATATCCCTGGCCCTGCAGAACTTCTTAGTTGATACCGATATTTTTAGTTGATCTGATCCTGTTGTAATGATATTTACAATTTTTGCTTTTTCCTTCTATATTCTTGGTTGATATTATAATGTTTTTCTGGTTTTTTTTAACCAGTTACTGTTACAGCTAGTAAAATTATCTACTGTAAATGCTGAAAGATGTGTCATTGAAGTATTTAACATGTACCACTTACTGAAACTATTATAATAAGTTACAAAATAATACTGGTAGTTTAAAAGTCTTTTTTACTTATTGTAACTTTCGGGTTTTATACAAGCTGTGGTTATTGACTTCATATATCAGAAATACTTCTGATATGCTACCTAAGCGAGCACAAGTATCAGAAGTATAATAAATGAAAAAATAATTAATCTAGCATAGAAATGTACATCTAATTTTCCTCCTTTTATTTACAGTTGTGACCTCTCAGGAGTCTAAATGGAGACTGTAGATGATAATAATGTAGAATTTTGATGAGAATAAGGAATGCTTTGAAATTACAGCATGATCTGAATTAGACCAGTTTATTTCATATACTCTGTGGTGTGATGAGTTTTACAACTGGTTTCCTTTTGAAATCATAATGGTACTTCATAGAAGAGCTTGTTATTCAAAACTAAGATGACATAATTTTTGAATAATTTGTTTGGCAGTTTATTTTGTATTCATAATAAAGACGTTAACTGAGTAATTTGAATTTTCAGCACGTACTATATATGAATAATGTGACAGAATTTCTGAATATTAATAGCTGAGAGTTTTCTAATTTGGAATATTGATAATTGGCCAGTATAATTTTATTTACAATGCAGATTGGGAGGATTATTATTTACTCTAGAAAAATAATGTGTGTTTCATTTTAATCACTGTTTTTAAGTTTGGCAGATCTGATGCCCAGGGTTAAGGTACAGTCTGTTGAAACTGTTGAAGGATGTACACATGAGGTAAGTACAAACAATATACAATTAGGTTAATATTAAAATGGGATTTTTCTTTATACTGTCTGCAAAACGATGAGCAAGCATTTTCACCTTAAAGGCCTTAGAAACAATAAGGAGATTGTGCAGGATGCATGTAATCTAATGGAAGAGCTGGAATTTTATTATGAAACCTGGGTTCAGATGCTGTCTAGCAATTTTCTTGACTCTAGGCATGCACACATGTATGTGTAAATCTGTTAGTAAGTTTATGGTATATAATGATTACATTATCACGGGAAGTTGATACATGGGTGTAATACATCGTAATTTCTGTCCTCTTTTGCAAAAAATCTGTCTCCCTCTTTCCTATTATCTCTTATTTTTTACTCTTACATTTTCGGTTTCTCATAGAAGAGAACCTATGTAATGTGTCTAATTATTTCATTCAGCATTTTTAAAGGTGTATCCAGTTTCCTACAGATGACTCAGATGTATCCTTTATGGCAGAATAGTACTCCTGTTGTGTATGTGACTTTTTCATCCATTTATCCATTGATGAACATATAGGCCACTTTTGTAATTTAGCTGTTATGAGTTATACTGCTATACAGTTGTTCCTATAAAGATAGTAATGAATATATCACTGTAATATGATATCTATAACTCTAAAAGGGGAATTGAATGGAATTTCTAGTTTTAGTATATTGAGGAATTACCATACTGATTTCCGTAGTGATTATACTAGTGTGCATTCCCACCTATAGAATAGAAGGATTCATTTTCCCCTGCAGCCTTGCCAGCATTTATTATTTGATTTTGTAATTATGTCAAGTCTTTCAGTGTAAGATGAATCTGTGTTGTTTTAATTTGCATTTCTCTGCTAGTCAAGATGTTGAACATTTTTTCATGTGTTTGCCATTTTTATTACTTTTTCTGACCACTGTCTATTCATTTCATTTGCCCATGTTTTGATTGGGTGTTTTATCTTTGGCAGTTAAATTTTTTTCTTAGTTCTTTGTATGGTCTTCTGTCCTCTGTCTGAGAATTAGCTGAAGGTCATGAATTTCTTAATGTTTTCTTTTCCGGTAGTGGGAATCGAACTCACGACCTCATGCTTGCCAGGCAGGCACTGTGCCACTGAGCTAAATCTCCAGCCCCTTCTCCGTCAATTTTGAAAGGTAGTTTTGCAGGATGTGTCATTCTGGGTTGGAAGTTATTTTCTTTTAGGGTTTGAAACACTTTATTTGAAGCTTTCCTGGCCTTTAAGGTTTGTGTTGAAAAATCTGCTGTAATAATAAAGGATTTAGCTTGTCTCTAAACTGCTTTTCAGATTCTGTCCTTTGGTTGCATTTCTAGAACTTTGATTCTGTCCTTTGGTTGGATTTCTAGAATTTCTAGAACTCCTGTCAATATTAAACTACATGAGGTTTGTATTTAATAACTCAGTTTCTCAAAATCATAATAGAGGAATTATCTTAAAGGAAAGACTGATAAAAACTATTCTGTTTCCAAAAGTTTTCATTTACCTTGCTGAGTTGTGAAACAATAGACTCAAAAATTAATTTTTCAATTAAGGAGTTAAGGAATTCAATTAAGTTTCAATTAGGGTGTTAAGGAATTCTTTTCTGATCATGGCTATTTTGGTTTCTGTATGCCTCACTTTCTGTATGTTAAAGTTCTTCACCATAATTGGAAAGTTTTTTTTAAAAAATCAGCATATGAACATTAAAAAGCATCTTTTATTTTGGGTTGCATTTTAGCTACTATATTGGCTTTCTTCTCTTGTGGTTGTGGCCATTCATTAAATATTTTAGAGCCAGGTTCATTTTATTATGTACTAATAAAAAAATTAAAAGATAAAAAAGACGTGATCCTTTTTCATAATTTCTTTTTGCTTAAGAAGTTGTTCAATGTCCTGACTTCTCATTCATCTTTTAATCAGGCTAGTATAATTTTATCTTTTTTCTGTCCAATTCTTTGAAATTATTCTGGCAAAAATCACCACTGACTGCTGAATATTTGACTCTTGACCATTGTCCTGGTATTCTGTTTTTCTGACATATTTCTGTGGGCTTCTCCTTTATGTGTGTTACGTTGGCGTTACCCAGACTCTTCAAAGATAAAAACTAACTCTTTGATTCTTAGAGATGTAAAAACATAATTTTGTTATTGTTAAGTCCCAGGCATGTTGAATTTTTGTTTTTTGGTTTTTTTTTTGTTTTTGTTTTTGTTTTTCTCCGGTACCGGGAACCGAACTCACGACCTTGCGCTTGCCACGCAGGTGCTTTTGCCGCTGAGCTAAATCCCCAGCCCTGAATTTTTAACTACTCACTGCTGATATTCTTTATTTATATCATAGAAAGTATCAGAGAGATGTGACAGAGGTCAACTAACTAACCAGCCATATATGGCTCTATAGTTGATCATTTGTGGTGGGAATCACATCATCATTTTGGGTCTAGCATTTACATTCATATCTAGAAAATTGCTTTTGTCACTATACCAAAGGTTGGAGACTCTAGGATAGTCTCATATTCATCATACATACAAGAGATAGAGGAAGTGTTCTAAAGAATCTCATTTCTTAGGCTGAGGATATAGCTCAGTGGCACAGTGCAAGCTCAAGGTCCTGAGTTTGATTCCTGATACCAAAAAAAAAAAATTCTCCTTTCTTTAAATTTAGTGGATAAGTAGTCCTGTCTGTGTTAAACTACTTGAGGATTGTGTTTAATAACTCAGTTTCTCGAAATCATAATAGAGATATTGTCTTAAAGACTGATAAAAACTGTTCTCTTCCCAAAAGTTTTCATTTACCTTGCTGACCTGTGAAACAATGGACTCATAAATTAATTTTTCAAAACTCTACTAGATAAACTACCAAATTGTTTAGATTCCATTTGAACATCACATTTCATTTGATACATTCTTTGTACTTGAAATTATTGTGTTAATACTTTATGTTGCCCTTTTCTTCAATATAGTTGGTTCTTAGTCTTTCTAAAATTCTGCCCATGTCATCTTGATATTAATTGAGTCATAAGTTTACTACTAATTTCTCAGTATTTCTTTTTTTTTTTTTTTTTGGTACCAGGAATTGAACTTAGGACTTTGTGCTTGCCAGGCAGGCACTTGTGCCGCTGAGCTATATTCCCAGCCCTCTTGGTATTTCTAAGGCAGCTAATATCCATTTTTCTTAACAGAAATTTTGCTTTTAGAAGTGATAACTTAATTTCTGTGTATCTCTTAATTTGGTCTTGTAAGCTATTTATATGCTAATTGGTTCCTATTGTATTCCTATGTATAGTTAGAAATACGTAAGCATTATTAGTATCATTTTATTCCACATAGTTTGCTTTCATATGGTGACATACCATATAAGTTAATTCAGCTTTTTTGAGCATTCATTAGTGTCAGTAAATATAGTTGATACTAGAAATAAGTAAGATAGCTGCTGGACCTTAATAAGCACGGTTTCTTCAGGGGTATCCCCTTACAAATCTTTAGTAGCTTTTGCCTTAGGCCAATTGTAGTAGAGGTGTATAGTATTTGAATGTTAATAGTTTTACTATGTAAATAGTTTACTAATGTAAATAGTTTTACTTTTTGTCTTGTTCTTAAAGATATTTATTTTTGCAGTACCTAGGACTATCAAAACATTCTAACTGGTCATAGTGGCCTACACATTTAATCCAGCTATTCAGGAGGGTACAGTGGGAGAATTGCTTGGGCTCACGAATTTGAAACCATCCTGGGAACCATAGTGAGACTGTGTCTCAAATAAAAATAAAAGAAACATTCTAGTTCATCACTTCTGTTTTTCAGGCCTTTATTAATTTTGAAGTGTTGAATATCAAATAGATTTGTGATTTTTTGTGTGTGTGTGAATTTGACAACAGGTTGCACTTCCTGCTGATGAAGATTATTTACCACTTAAGCCTCGGATTGGAAAAGCGGCAAAGGTTTGTACTTTGTATTATATAGTTTACAAAATTTTGTGAGACTTTATTAGAAATCTTCAAAAAAATGTTCAGATAAAATTTGCTTACTTCCCAATGTAAATTTGCCAGGAAGAAGTCAGCTACAAAATACAGTGAAAACCAAATTACATTACTAAATAGCTGTACTAGAAAACAAGTATCATATGATAAGAGTTTCAAACCCTAAAATAGTGATGCTCAACTTTTTAAAAGAATTTAAGGAAGTTGTTATCCTTTCTGTTAAATAAATGCATGTATACAAATTTTGCCTTTAAGGGGTTAAACAAGCTTCCAATGAAATCTAAACTCTGCTTTTACTAGATGGGCTTTGAAGATATGGTAGATCTTAAAAGGTCAAAAATAATTCTGAGGCTGTTTTTTTCCAAGTAAGTTTCTCTAAGCAAAAAAAGCAATTTGGTGGAGTAAGCATCAACTCTTTAAAAGACTTAATAGATGAATTGTTACACCTTCTGTGTGTACTCGAGTGAGAGGTATCATACTGCAGAGCCTCAGTTCTCATTAGGAAAAAAAAATGCTTATTTTAGTGTTACTAAGATTGGTGGTAATGTTTGGAAAATATGTTGCATAGTACCTACTATTTCTTGGTAAATAGTAAACAATAGTATAATGGAAAGATTAAATGGCAGAACTAACTTCTTTGATGTCTAGAAAAAGATGTTTTTCCTTTTTCTAATTTTCCCTAGTGTGGTATTCCTATATAGAATGTTAAAGAATGTTAAAAGAGTGCTTTTTTTTTTGACTTGGAGTGTATTTGAGATAGCTTTGTATTTTTCATCCAGTAATTAATGTTTTTGTTTTTATAGGAATACCCATTTATTCTTGATGCTTTCCAAAGAGAAGCCATTCAATGTGTTGATAATAATCAGTCTGTTTTAGTATCTGCACATACATCAGCAGGAAAAACTGTATGTGCTGAGTAAGTAACTTTCCTTTTAATGAAATGTTAAAAATTTATTTTATTAATGAGCATGGTGGCACATGCCTATAATCCCAGGAATTGGAAGGGCTGAGGTAAAAATATGTCTGCACATTTGAGCCCCGCCTGGGCTACATTGTGAGTTCAAGGCCAGCCTGACCTACATACTAAGACCCTATCTTAAAACAACAAACAAAAGAATTCACTGTATTGTATTTTGTGTTTTTTGTCTTTAAAAGTTACTATCTTTTGGTTTGATTTATATAAAGTTGGTTATGCTTATGTCTTTATATTTAGATACCTTTAATTTCTTTTTCTGACTCTACTAAACTAAGATCTTTAATATAGTGTTTTAATAAAAGTTATGAGAGAAGGCATCCTTGCCTGAGTCCTGATTATAGAGGAAATATACTGTATTTTTCATCATTAAACCTATAGGTTTTTCATAGATCCTTTTTAACAGCTTGGGAAAGGTTCCTTCTGTTTTTATCTTTTTTTTTTTTTTGGTTTTTCTCCGGTACCGGGAACCGAACTCACGACCTTGCGCTTGCCAGGCAGGTGCTTTGCCGCTGAGCTAAATCCCCAGCCCCTCTTCTGTTTTTAGTTTGCAGAGATTATGTGTTTTGTGTATGTGCATATAAAATATTTAGATACTGGATTTTCTCACGTGCTTATTTGCGTGGATTGAAGTGATTCTGTTTTGTTCTGCTAATGTGATAAAACTTGTTGATTGGTTTTCAAATGAATAATTCTGAGATAAATTGCATTTGGTCATGATATATATAGAGAGCCCCTCCTGGTACTGGTCATGCCTGGGAAGTTTATACTTGCAATCCCGTGGAAAAATTACTGGGATTCTAGGGAGTTAATTCCAATCTACCACTTCCAGTACCCACAATCCCAGGCAAAAACCCATGGTGAGAATAAAGACACTAAGGCATATTTATACTTGTGGGGAGTCAAGGGGTCCTAAGTCCAGATAGGATAATGGCTAACTGGAATAAAGACCTTGACCCAGGCCCAAACCTGGGTTTTACTACTTTGTGAAGAAGGGAGTGGCTTGAGGATGAGTGACTGTGAGAATGGCTGGAAGTACATGAGAACTGTGAGCTGGGCTAGGTAGGAGGCCTGAAAGCACCTCTGCAATATGCAGAGAGAAGGATATGCACAAAGAGTAAACTTCATAATACAGTTGAGGTAGTATCTGACGTTTGGGGTCAGTGCTGCAGCTCTGAAGTGTAATCTTTTAGGCCCTGGGCAGTCATAGCCTTTTATCTTGAGGCGCGATCCCAGCCTACAGCATGGAGCACAGCATGCCTCTCCACCCTGCCCTGACTCACAGAGTGAGGAAGCACTGCCCTGTAGCCTTGCTTCGAAGACTACACATCAGCATGTGCCCTGGACCGATTTGCATTGCTAAAAGCCAATTGAAGGGAGAAGGAAGAAGTCCTAGCCAGCTCAGTACAAATCAGTACATAGAAACGGGGCCAGGTTTAGCCAAAATGAAGATAATTGCTCTTCTTTCAAAGAGAGTCCTCCAGGTTTTCCTCCACAGATATGTAAATATATTATTATATTGTTGAATTTCTAAAAATTTTATAAAGAATTTTCACATTTGTGTGCCTGAGGGTTATTGCTTTTTTAGTTTATTATGATAGGTTTTCTTTTTTTCTGATTTTGATATAAAGGTGGTCTTGGCTTCTCTCTTTTTGTTTTTTCTCCCTGATTGATCTGGCTGGAAGCCAGGCATGGTGGTGCATGCCTGTAAATACCTGTAATCCCTGCACTCGGGAGGCTGAGGCAGGAGGAACTTTGTGAGTTTACCAAAAAAAAAAAAAAAA
>NW_004955446.1:12323959-12345800 GCF_000276665.1 Chinchilla lanigera | reverse complement strand
TTTTTTTGGTTTTTCTCCGGTACCAGGAACCGAACTCACGACCTTGTGCTTGCCAGGCAGGCGCTTTTGCCGCTGAGCTAAATCCCCAGTCCTTCTTTTGGTCTTTTTGAGACAGGGTCTCACTATGTATTTCAGGCTGGCCTTGAGCTCACTTTGTAGCCCAGGCTGGTCTTGAACTCCCAAGGATCCTCCTGCCTCAGCCTCCTGAATGCTGGGATTACAGGTGTGCACCACCACGTCTGGCAGGTTTTTTACTTTTTAACCCTGTTTGGTTTTCCATTTCATTGGTTTTCATTCTGATCTTTTCTTTCACTTCATTTGTTCTTCTTTTACTGAGGTAAAACTAACAACTCATGGATGAGGTGAAAGTGAAGTAATTGATTCGAGACCCTTTTTTCTAACATAGGGATGTAATGGCTAAACTTTGCCTTTAATATTGTTGTAGCTTCATACTTTGAATTTCATGTTCTGTTTTGTAGATTTTATTTTTTGTGTATTTTTACAATAAATAGTCTTTCTTGATAAGTCATGTTTGATCCAAGTTTCTATAACTTGTTGCTGTAATATATCAAATTTTGCTCTTTGTCCTCCTCTTTAAGTTGTCACCCTTGTGCTTTACAATCTGTTATGCTGTGTATTTTATCTTTACATAATTTCCAGTACTAAATGATAAATTGTGGGGAGACTTTTAGAGAGCTCTAATTCACATTATGCAGTTTTTGCAAATTTATTGCACAAAAGTACATGATAGCAAGTGCAAGGTCCTGAGTTTGATTCTCGGTACCAAAAAAAGTACATTATAAAATTTGACTTTGTATTTAAGAATTGTGTATGAACACATTATGGTCACATCTCCATGAAGAGATGGGCTTTTTGAACATCTGCATTTTGTGAAAGATAAAAATCTCATTTCTTTGGGCAAATGCATATGTGGTGGCAACCTATCAGTTTCGGATAGATTTCGTCAAGATTTAAATTGTTCATGATATTTCAATAGGTTCTTTTTGTTTTGTTTTCTGGTACCGGGAATCGAACTCACAACCTTGTGCTTGCCAGGCAGGCTCTGTGCCACTGAGCTAAATCCCCAGTCCCCTGTTCATGGTATCTCAGATGCTGCAGTTATAAATTACCAATTACCAATCATACAATTACCAATCATAGTGTTGTGTATTTATACGTTTAGCTGCCCATCCTCTGCCCCTGCTTCTCTCCCTCCCTCTTTTCTTCTCTCCTTCCCTCTTTCCCTCCCTCCCTCCCTCCCTCCTTCCTCCGTTCCTCCCTTTCTTCCTTCCTTCCCTCCCCTGTCTCTTCCTTGCAATATTGGTGATTGAACCCAGGGCCTTTCACTGAGGTACATCCCTAACCCTTTTTTATTTTGAGACAGTGTTTTGCTAAGTCGCACAGGCTTGGCTTGATTTTGGGGTCTTCCTGCCTTAGCCTCCCAAAGTATTATAATAACAGGGATGGACACATTTGGCCTGCTGACCTGTTTTCTTTATTTCTGCTAATAACTGTTAGAGCCATGCAGCTGTCATTAGTATACCTGTTCATGCTTGCTTAAAAAATGTTGTTGTCTATTTTAGTGTGTAAAATGGCCTATGAAATGTTTTTATATTTCTCACCTTCCCCTTGTAAAATATAAATAAATGTTTTCTAAACAACTTTAAAATTTTTTTGAGAATTATATTTCGAGGAGTGTGATTTTTTGGTGGAGTTGATTTTAGAATTTGGGGACTTTGGTCTTTTGGGATTTCAGCATTGAGGATTTGTGTTGTGGTTTGTGTGTCGTTCAGGATAACAACCCCCTTAGTTTCTTCAGTTACTTAAATGTCCTTTTTTATTTCTTTTATCTGTGTTATTTTCTGGTCTGTTTTGATAGATTTTTCCTTTTCATTACAGGGCAGTATGTTTCTGCCTCTTTACATACTGCTTTGATTGGATGTTTGGCCATTTTAAATTTTTATTCACTGACTTTAAGCAGTTTAATTATGTTGTAACTTTACTTTTTAAAATTTTTTCTTATGCTTGAGTTTGTTGAGCTTCTTAAATTTGTGGGAATTCTACAGTTTCTATCAAATTTTGGAAAATTTAAAATATTCTTTCTTCCCTCTAGTTCTTTAGGGACTCAGGCTATATTCATAGCACTTTTAAATTATCTCACAGCCCACTGATATTCTTTGTACTTCTTTTTTTATTTTATTTTGATAGTTTCTGTGGCTTCCTGTTTCTCTTTTTTTACAGTGTTTATAATGTACTTCAATTTTATCTACTGTTTTTCATCTTAGACATTTTTATCTTTAAAAGTTTAATTTGTGGGGGCTGGGGATTTAGCTCAGTGGCAAAGCGCCTGCCTGGCAAGCGCAAGGTCGTGAGTTCGGTTCCCGGTACCGGAGAAAAACCAAAAAAAAAAAAAAAGTTTAATTTGTGGTTTTAATGTTTTCTGTTTCTACTGAACACATTACCTTCTTAAACATATAGAATGTAGTTATATATATTCTATAACTCTTAATATCCTTGTTTACTAGTTTTGTCATCTGTCTCATTTGGGCATGATTTTTTTTTCTCCTTTCCCTTTTTTGTGTATTTGTTGCTTTTTTATTGCATACCAAAATAATTAGGAATTTTACTTTGAATGCTGAATGTGTTTCCTTCCTATGTGTATTTGTCAGCTTTTTTCTAGAATGCACTTACATGGAAAAATGTCATCCTTTTGAGACTTGATTTTATGATTTCTTTAGGCAGGACTAGAGTTTACAGTTTAGTCTAAGGTCACTATTTAATCATTACTCTTTAATGATTTCCCCCACTGTTTAATATTACTCTTTGTGGTATTTTACTCAGTTTCTTGTGACTTTTACAGTTGTCATGGTGGATGTTAAAAACCCAGATTACTCCTACTGTATAAAATTTAGTCTTGTCTTTTTACAACTTTTATTTGTTTATTTACTTATTTTCAGTGTTACTAGGATTTGAACTTAGTACTGAGATGTATCTCTAGCTGGTTTGGTTTGGTTTGGTTTGGTTTGGCTTTTGGTACTAGGAATCGAACTCAGGACCTCACGCTTGCCAGGCAGGCACTGTGCTGCTGAGCTGTATCCCTGGCCTAGCCCTTTTTTTTTAAAGGAGAGTAGTAAAAAAAAAGAACTATTAAAATACCAACATCACAGATACTAACAAAACAAAGCAAGAACATTAAAAATGATAGAGTTTCAAAATAAAATGATAGGAGTTAGCAGTGGTTGTTATATTACATATTGTTATCTTCAGGTAAGTTGCTCAGATCTGGCCTAGCCCTTTTGTATTTTGAGACATGGTCTCACTGCATTGCCCAGGCAGGACTTAAATGTGTGAGCTCTTGCCTCTGCCTCCTACATGCTGAAATTACAGGTGTGCTGTATTCATTTGGGTTGGTTTTTTTTCCTGACCTCAGGTAGTTTCCTAAGACTTCATGATCACTTTATGTGAAGCCTGGGGGCTGGGGATTTAGCTCAGTGGCAGAGCGCCTGCCTGGCAAGCGCAAGGTCGTGAGTTCGGTTCCCGGTACCAGAGAAAAACCAAAAAAAAAAAAAAACTTTATGTGAAGCCTTGTAAAGGCTTAGGAGATGTTGAGCCTCTCTGTACAACTCTCTCCACTCTGGTATTCTGCCCTGCAAATTCCTACTTTTTTTGACTTCCCCAGATTTTAACTTGCTATGTTCAATTCAGGAAAACCTCTGAGATCCATTTACATTCCCCCTATTAGAACTGGATAAATCTAGGCAGTGCTGTTTCTCAGGGATTACTACCCTTGTATCTATCTAGT
Organism: Chinchilla lanigera; assembly: GCF_000276665.1. NCBI lineage: Eukaryota > Metazoa > Chordata > Mammalia > Rodentia > Chinchillidae > Chinchilla > Chinchilla lanigera. The sequence goes on along the minus strand of NW_004955446.1, from coordinate 12,341,998 downwards.
ATATTGAATATATTGAACTGTTTCATGTATTTTGTCCTCCTTTATAGGTTGAGGGGGGTGGTTGAAGCCAATCCCTGTTACTCCATCTTGGTTATATGTGGGTGTTTTCTGCATTGTTTCTAATATATGTCAGATATTTAAATCATCCCTTAGTATCCAGGAGATTGGCTCCAGGACCCATCTTGGAAAACAAAATATGTGAATGTGTAGTATTTGCATATACTCTGCACAATCCTCTCATATATGTAAATCATCTCTGCACTACTGATAATACAGTGCAAGACCGATATAAGTAGTTTTAATCCTATGTTGGTTAAGGAATACTATAATGACAAGAAAAAGATTGTACATGTTTAGTATGAACACGAGAAACCCAAATGTATTGTATAGTGCACATATCTAATATATAAACACAGTTAAATATGTTCTAAAATTTTAATAGGTATCTTTTCTTTTAAAATATCTTTAAGGACCATGATTCTGTAGTCTTACTACTCAAAAATATTCTCAGACCAAACACATTGATATTACCTGGGAAGTTGTTAGACAGATTCTCTGACTTTATCCTCAGAATCATAATCACCACATGATGCGTGTTCATTAAAGTTTGAGAAGAACTGGACCATTCTAAAAATGGATTGTGCTCTTAACCATGGATAGTATTTTGTAGTCTGTGGTTGATTGACTTTTTTTGTTTTTTTTTAATTGACTTTTTTTGGTATCAGCTTGTAATAGTTTATAACGTTTTACTTCTGTATTGCCTTTCTCCTTAGGCAGCTGACTTAGGTACAGTACTCTCAAAAGGAGACACTTAAAGACTACAGAGGAAAAAAACATAAAACACCACCAGTCACCCTTTATCTTACCATCAGGTTAGAGATATTTATGAATACCAGAGTATTTTTTTCTTTTAGGATAGCGAGGTCTCATCTGTTAGTTCCTTTCAGATCTTGACTGACCTGTGTAAGTCAAGTCCCTCTTTTTTCAGAGAGATTTAGAGGAGGGAAATTTGGATCTTAGAGTGTCATCATCTTGGTGTCAGCCAGTTGCCAAATAATTTTGATGTATTTCCCAGCCTCAAACATTTGGTCTTCTGCCACCCTAATTCTGTCCAGCAATGTAGGGCTAATTTCTTTTTCAGAAAATGCTGAAGTTAGAAGCTAGGTTTAGTCATTTTAATTCTGGCCTTGGGCTATAACTGTGCTTTCATTTTTCCTATAAGAGAAATTTCCATTAAAGGAAGTTTTCACATACATGCTGAAATCCACTTGCAAACCGTGGACTAGGAAACCATAAAGATAATTTTAAGGAATTTTGGGTCATACATGCTTTTGAAAACTTAATGAGTGCTGCTGTAGAAAATGCATTGTTTGTTCAAAAAAGGTAAACATAGATTCTCTTTACATATTTACCCATATAATTGAAAACAGATACTCAAGTAATTGTACACAAATACAGTGGTTACTGAAAACTATCTTAAGTGTCCATCAGTGAATGTCTCAGTTACTTTTTTCTTGTTGCTGAGACAAAATATCTTGACAACCAAAGTTAGAAGGAGAAAGGTTGATTTAGCTCACAGTGTGTAGAAGTTTCAGTCCATAGTTAGCAGAGAATAGTTCATTGCAGCCAGAAGATAACAAAACAAGCAAGGGAGGAAGACAAACTTCTTTCTATCCCTTATATTGTATGCAGGCTACCAAGTCAACCAGTGGACTGATTTAGTGATCACACCCTCAATCACAGCATCACACACTCTAGGTTCAGCCACCTCTAAAAAAGCCCCACCTATAATCACATGAGGCTTTGGGAGGACATCAAACACAAGCCATACCAGTGGATGACAGGATAAATGAAATGTGGTGTATCCATATGTTACCTACTCAGCCATAAAAAAAAAAGGCAGTACTGATACATCCTCTAGTGAGGATGATCCTTGAACACATGAATAGTATTAAGAAGTAAGACACAAAAGGTCACTTACTGTATGGTTCTGTTTATATAAAATATACAGAATAGGCAAGTCTGTAGAGACACAAAACATTGGTGGGTGCCGAGGGCTGTTGGGAGGAAGGGAATAGAATATAGTATGAGTATATCATTTTTTTAAGAGATGAAAATACAGTTCTTTTTGGGTTTTTTTGAGACAGGGTCTTGCTATGTAGTTCAGACTGGCCTTGAACTCATTATGTAGCCTAGGCTCAGCCTCCCCAGGGCTGGGATTACAGATGTAGGCCACCACACCTGGCTTTTTATTTTTGATTGCCCAACATTATGAATGTATGAATGTATTAGGTGCCACTGAATTGTATACCTTCAAATGGTCAATTTTATATGGATTTCACTTCAGTAATCTAGGGAAGTACATATTCCTATATGCACACCAGAATTTATAATTTCAGGGAGTGGTTTGTGGATCTCAGATAAAGATTTCCCTTAAGGAATTAAAGGACTTCAGGTAAACTTTAGCTGTAATATGGAACATTTTATTTATAAATGTGGTATAGTACTAGGGTTAATATGTGACTGAATAGTTTTTCTGACACTATATGGTTTTTATTCACTTGAATAGTTTTATTACATAGGCTTCATATTAACAGATTCCAATATAAATGTATGTATTTACTGTAGCTTGATGAGTTTTAGTAAATTTGTATAATTACGCAGACCTCATCAGTTTTGAAGACCTCTATCTGTTCAGTACATGTGTATTTTTACATTCATACCCACTCCTACTTTCTGCCATAGACAGACATGATTATGTTTTTAGCTATTATAATACTGATAACAAATACATTTTGAAATTTTCATTCAAAGCTGTTATTCCATAGATCTCTTAATATATGTATATTTTTATTTCTTTTAATATGATAGTGTCTCTTTGTCTTCGTAGTCACTGGTATTTTCTTTTGTCATCTCACTTGTGCTCATTAGCTTCTCTAATGTTTTCTTTATATACTTTTGATTTGCTTTCATTTGGTTATTATTAATAATTTGGGCTTCTTCTGATTTCCTATTTGTTAAATTATTGTCTTATTTTCTTTTATTTCTTAGAACAGTTACTTCAGTTTTTGAACATCTTCTTGTATTTGCTTACATCTAAAACCCATTTCATTTTCCATCTTTCTTTGTCTAATTCTACCATATGTATGGGTCATACTTCTCACAATTCTTATTTGATCATGTTTGGACAACTCATCCTTTTTTAAATTGCTTATGTCATTACTTTGGAGAATGGCTAGGGTGCATATTATTTTATTTGCCTAGCTAGATCATAAGCTTCCTTGGATAGGATCTGTACCTTAAAAAAGGAGGATTTAGCGAAGTGTTAATAAACTTAATCCTGTTTTTATAGTCTATATTTAAATACTTAACTGAATTTCCTTTAAAAATAAACTAAATTACTGTACTGAATTCTATTAATAGCTGTGGAAGAGCTTATCATAATTTCAAGTCAAGGACTGAGTTGATAAATATTAAATGTGGGAAAATAATGCTATGTATGGGTTAACTTGTGAAACTAAGAAAACCCACTTCATTTTCCAGGGTTTCCTGATTGAGTTTCCTAGCTGTTTCTAGTTTGTGTGTGTATATATATATATATATATATAGATAGATAGATAGATAGGTAGAGAAGTTCTATTGGTGGAACCAAGCATGGTTTCTTGCAAGAAATTTTTTGCAATAAATGGGAGAATTATTGGTAAGAGTAATTAAATTGTGGGGCTGGAGATATAGCTCAGTGGCACAGCACCTACCTGGCAAGTGCAAGGCCCTGAGTTCGATCCCAGTACCAAAAAAAAAAAAGAAAAGAAAACCAACAGTAATTAAGTTGTATGAACTTTGGAAGACCAGAGCTAAAATTCAAATGTTCTTGTTCGCTTAGACTACTGTAGTAGTAATAATAGTATTAGTACAGTAGTTTTCTATAGTGAATGCATTACGGTATGAATGTTCTGCATAGTCAGCATTGAAGGTAATTGGGAAAACTTTGAACATAATTCACATAGTAATACAATTTTAATTTTAAAAGTCTTATAATTTAAAGAAGGTTTTTAATTTTTTTTTGTTTTCACATTTTTAGGTATGCCATTGCATTGGCGCTAAGGGAAAAACAGCGTGTAATATTTACTAGCCCAATTAAGGCTCTCAGTAATCAGAAATACCGTGAAATGTATGAAGAATTTCAAGATGTTGGTCTGATGACTGGAGATGTTACCATTAATCCTACAGCATCTTGTCTAGTTATGACTACAGAGGTAATTCATGTAGTATCTCATCTACTTTTTTCTTTTTAAATTAGTAAATTTATTCATTTAGTACATGTGTTTTATCACTTGCTCTTTTAGATAAAATGTAATTTTTTAGTGAATGTATTTGAAATGGGTACCTATATCTTAAAGTGTTCTAGTAGCATTAAATGTATTTTCAAAGTATTAATGTTTCTGCCATTCCTTATATAATAGACGTATTTTTAAAGTACTTTTAAAGGTTTATTGCTGTCAGTGACATTGAAATATTAGTTAGTTTTGTATATGTTGTTCCAAAGATTTGAAAACATAGTTTCCTTTGAGTAGTTGTTCCCATGTGGATTTTTTTTTTCTTTCTGCATCTAAGTATTGGTTACAAGTAGGTAACCAATTACCTTGTTTTTCAGAAATTAACTTGTTTTTCAGAAAGCATTATTATATTTAGATTTTTCCTGTGATCACAGTTTTAGATGTACTCATAACATCTCAAGTTTTAGACAGGATTACCTCTCTTTAGTGTACTCAGTACTTTTGTATATACTTTTAATAATATCCTTTCATTTTATGGGCTTATAGTACAGAGAACATAAACTAGCTTCTGGTCTGGCCAGCCAGCCAAAGGCATTGTTTACTTTACATTTTGGTACCTAATATAAGATTTTAATCTACCCTTAAGATTTTTAAGTCCTCAAATCAAGAGAATGGTTGCTAGTAAGTAACCATATTGTGGAGGACCTGAGACAGAGATGGGCAAACAATACCCAGAGTCTTAGATAGAAGGTAATTAAAGTCCTCCTATATGTTAGAAAGTATGGAATTGGGAAGGTGCTGTGCATAGAAGAAAGTGGCTTCATAGTGCAGTAAACAGCAGCAGTAATAGTTTTCTCCATGGTTAGTGTCCAATTAGTAACTCCCGAGAGGGCAAAGATAGAGAACCCTCTAACATTATTCTAATACTTAGTTTCCGTTTACTAAAGAGCATCTAAAATTCCTTATTGGAAAAAAGTATTTTGTCTTAATGTTGGATGTTATGTCAAAATCCTGCTAACTGTTACTAAATTTTTCCATAGATTTTGAGAAGTATGCTGTACAGAGGCTCTGAGGTTATGCGAGAAGTTGCTTGGGTCATATTTGATGAAATTCATTATATGAGAGATTCAGGTATATTCTGCAGTTTAGGTTTTTAATCATGTATTTCCGTTAAGAACGACATTAGGAATTTTGAACAATAAATAGTTGAATTTTGCTTTCAGTTTTTGCTTCTACAATTCTGATAAACTCTGGTTTCTTTAAATTATGGACAACATGAGATACTATCCCTGTAGGACTTCATTCAAGTATAGCTCCTTAAGTAGTAACTTGTGTTGGGCATGAAAATGAAAATTCAAATAAAGCAAATAGAATAAAAATCTGACTTGCTTCTAATACAGAAGTTTCTCATACAGTGTTAAAAATTAATATTTTCTGTCCCTTGTTTTTGAGACAATGTCTCAGGCAGTAGGCAGGCCTTGAACTTACTATGTAGTCCAGGCTGACCTTGAACTTGTGGTGCTCCTTCTGGCTTAGCTCCCAAGTGCTATGATTACTGGCATGTAGCACTACACCTGGCTAACATTTTCACTGTTTACTGTTAATTTAGTTTTTTAAGCTAAAACAGTGAAATACATATTGTAAAAAGTGGGCATTATGAAATAAAAAAGTGAAAAAATTATAAATACATTTTACTAAGACTATTACGTTAGCATGTATAATAGAAAAGTAGTTTGGAATTTTGGGGGTGCTGGGAAGACATTAATAAAATCACATTTCAAAAAACATGGAAACAAAGCATCTGTAAATAAGGAAGGGAAGAGGGGTTGAAGGGAGGGCAGGGGGATGGGAAAAAAGGATCACGTTAGACACAGGTACAAATTCCCTGTGATGAATGTGATCATTATGTATACTTAAAATGTACCAATAAACTTAATAAAAAAAAGTCTAATATGTATACACTTAAAATAAGATTTAGTTTTTATTTAAACCAAAGCACCAAGTTAGCCTGCACTTGTGACACACACAGTTTAAGAAACTGTTCATCAGCGTTTTTCCCTTGTCAAATTTATACAGTTAAGCTCTAATTAGAGTTGTTGTGGTTTTAAAATTATTCACCTCGTACTGATTTGTTCTTTTTAAGGAGGAAACTATCAGACTGACTTCTGTTTTTTGGTTTTTGTTTTCCATTTTAATAAAAACTGACCTCGAATTTTTTTGTTCATGAAATCTCTTTCATCTCCTGAGGATGAGGTTAATTGGGATGAATGATACCAGAAATCCTGTGTCTTCCAAATTTATGTAACTTTCTACCAAGCCATTAACCTCTGCTTTTAAAGTAAAGTGGAAATCTATTTCCTTGTCTTGTTACTTTGGCTCTTGTTTGGCTGATGGAAAAGATTCAGTTTGACCCTGCTCTTTGCAGGTTGTTTTTTGTTTTTGTTTTCATTTTGTACTGCTGGGGATTGAATCTAGGACCTTGTATGTGCAAGGCAAGAGCTCTGCCACTGAGCCACATCCCCAGCCCTGCAGGTTGTTTTAGAGCAAATTATATTTATAGTGATTTAGTGTGCTAACTAGGTTCATGATGAAAACTAATATAGTTTCAGGTTTTATGGCTAAAAATATGCTTGTCTAATGTGGTCTGCATACTTAATTACTAGATTTTTAAAATTTTGTTTCGTTTTTTGAGACAGAATCTTGCTTTGTAGTTCAGACTGGCCTTGAACTCACCATGTAAGCTCAGCTAGCCTTGAAGTTGGAATGGTCCTCCTGCGTCAGTATCCCAAGTGCTAGGACTATAGGCAGGCACCACCATGCCTGGGTCTTAATTACTAAGTTTAAGAGAAATTTAGATGTTACCTCTAAAATGGCAAGAGAATTTCAAGGCATGTTTATTTTTTTTCAGAGCGTGGTGTAGTATGGGAAGAAACTATTATTTTGCTTCCTGATAATGTCCACTATGTCTTTCTTTCGGCTACTATTCCAAATGCCCGACAGTTTGCTGAATGGATTTGTCATTTACATAAACAGGTATTTTTGCTGTTTTGATGACTTCAATATCCAAAAATGTTACCATAGCCTTCCTGTACTTTTTTCATAGTGCTATTCAGAATACAGAAGACATTTTAGTATGAAACCACTGTTCACATCAAGCAGCTTACCAAAATCAAGTATTTTTAGAAATGCTAATTTCTGAGACTCATCTCAAGACCAGAATATTTAAGTCTGTGGGAGTAGGGCCTTAAAACTCTGAATTTCAAAAGTTCCCTGGTTAAGCTGATGATCTGCCAATTTTAGAAATTATTGTATTTACTGTGTTAGTGAGCCATGAGTACAATACAGTTTTTTCTAGGCTTTGGTATTAGGAAAAGCTAGTCATGTCTTGAGTATTTGACTTGGTTTGATTTTTCTTATAAGCAGTTATATTTTTTTACTGACTTTCTGTTTTGCTTTAGTGCAGTTTAGTATCTGGGACTTTGTACCAAGCATCTGTTTAATGTAACAAGCATTTGTTTATATGTACTGAATTTTGTTTTGATTTTATTTTTCTGCCCTTGTCTTTTCCTTTGCACAAATATCCTCATAAACTTAATTTTGTGGTAAACATATGAACTCTACAGGAATAGTTTGGTAACATCCCCAATGTTATTCTTGTAGGATAGAAACTCCTCTGCTAGAAGAGGTAGAATACCCTGCTACTTTAGTATGGAGTTGGAAAGCCTCTGTGGGAAAAGTTCATTTTACCTTAGAAATCCTTTTATCACCATATTACTCCTCTGTAAAAACAGAGGCATCATTTGTACTTACCCCATGTCTGGGTAATAGATATTTCAAGTTTAGATCATGTGTTTGGTCCTATTTAGGGAACTCAGAAATTGCGAAGGTGATAATATGATTTGATACACCCATAAAAGTTTTTTTAAGTGTTTTCTTTTTCATTGTTTAAGTCACCATTTTATTTTCTCAAGGTCTTTTGGATACGTGAAATACACAATTTTATTTTGAAGAAATAAAATTTTCTTTCTTTTACAGCCTTGTCATGTAATTTACACAGATTATCGGCCCACTCCATTGCAGCACTACATTTTCCCAGCAGGGGGAGATGGCCTTCACCTTGTGGTTGATGAAAATGTAAGAAACTAATTGCCATTCTTACATCTGTAATGTTATACTTTATTTATAGTTTAATTTTATTAATTTTAAATTAGAAATGACTTTTTATCTCAAGTAATTTTACAATCAAAAATTGATTTATTTAGAAAATATTTGCATTTCAAAAATTATATTTGATACCGGGCAAGGCGGCATATACCTGTTGTCCCAGCTACTTAGGAAGCTGAGGTAGGATTACTTGATTCCAGGAGTTTGAGGCCACCCTTGCATCACAGTGAGATCCTAGGTCATGAAATTGAATAAATAAAAATTATATTTGAGACTTGTGATTTTCTTATGTATGAGTTTGCTTGTCCAGTATTGAAAATGATCTGGAGAACCAAGGCTCTGGATATGTTTCATATGTCTTATGACTTTCCCAGTTTCATTTGTCCTTTATCACCTTTTGTTACCTCTCATCAGAGGTTATCTTAAAAATTATTTTAGTGACTTTTGTTATTCTATTAAATCATTTTTATATTTGAGAAAGCTTTGTGTCTGAAGCATGAGAAATATTTGAACTATGATTAAACATTCATGAAGAGCCATAGCAAAAAAAAATCTTGTGATTCCAGGGTGACTTCCGAGAAGATAATTTTAATACTGCCATGCAAGTGCTTCGAGATGCAGGAGATTTGGCAAAAGGAGACCAGAAGGGGCGGAAAGGAGGAACCAAAGGTAATTGGGACTTCCTTTATAGAGTGTTTTACTTGTAAATTGTATTTTCAAATTACTGTGGTATTTCATGTCTTTCATTAATACTTTTCTCAGGAAGCTACTTAGAAATCTAATGGAATATGACAAAATTGAATGAATAAAGGTTGATCTCTTTTCTTACATGGTTTTGAGATAAAAATTTATAAAACATACAGTACACCTGTTTAAAGGGTACAGTTCAATGATTTTTAATATATTCACATAAATAGGCAAACATCACCATAATTAGCTTTTTTTATTTAGATATAGTTCACATACCATACTATTTTAAAATGTACAACTTGGTATTTTGTAATGTATTAATAAAGTTGTGCAACCCCGTGTACGTTAGCAGTTGTTGCACATCCCCTTCCTTTCTCACCCTGTTTCTGTCTCTGGATTTGCCTTTTCTGGATATTTCATATAAAAATAATCATTTGTAATTGACTTTTTTTACTTAGGATAGTGATTTTAAGGTTCATTTTGTTATGCTGTGATTAATTTTTCATTTTTATAACTCAAATAGTATTCCATTATATGGATATGCCACATTTTATTTTTTCATTCACCATGAAAGGACATTTGGTTTGTTTTTAGTTGTTAACTGTTTGAATAATGTTGCTGTGTACATTCCTGCATGTTGTACAGGTTTTTATGGGAATATGTGGTTTCTTTTTTCATAGTATGAATGAACCTAGGAGTAGAATTGTTGAGTTATATGGGAAGTCTGTTTTACCTTCTGAAGATTACCAAATTGTGAGCTGTGTCATTTTACATTCCCATCAGGAATATACGAGGGTTCCGTTTTTCCACATCTTTGCTAGTACTTATTATGACACATCAGTGATTACAGTGATGCTATTGTGTGTATAGTAATATTTGTAGTTTTGATTCAGATTTCCCTAGCAACCAATGATACTAAGCTTCTTGCTTTGTGTTCTTTGGCCATTTGTGTATCTTTGGAGAAGGGTCTATTCTAATCCGTTTATTTCTAAATTGAATTTTCTTTGTTGAGTTGAAAAGTTCTTTTTATATTAAGTACTTGACCTGATTTGGAATTTTTTTCCATTCTCTGTATTTTACTTTATTGATAAAGTCTGTTAAAGCCCAAAAGCCGGGGCTGGGGATTTAGCTCAGCGGCAAAAGCGCCTGCCTGGCAAGCGCAAGGTCGTGAGTTCGGTTCCCGGTACCGGAGAAAAACCAAAAAAATAAAATAAAATAAAATAAAGCCCAAAAGCCTTGCATTTTGATTATACAGTTTTACCTTTTTATCCCCCTGTATTGCTTCACCTTTTGGTGTAATAGCCAAGAATGCTTTGTCTAACCCAAAATAATAAAGATTTTATACCGTGTTTTAAGAGTTTTATAGTTTTAGCAGCAGTTAGGTTTATCATACATTTTGAGTTAATTTTGGGTATGGCTTATCTTTTTTTACAGGACCATCAAACGTGTTCAAGATTGTGAAGATGATTATGGAAAGAAATTTTCAACCTGTAATTATTTTCAGTTTTAGTAAGAAAGATTGTGAAGCTTATGCTCTTCAGATGACCAAATTGGATTTCAACACAGGTACTGCATAATTTCCATAGTGTTGCATGAAAATGAGCAAAACTTATCTCTGGTAATATAGTTGCATGTCTCTTACTGTTCTGTAGTGTTCAGCACGTTTAGGCTTTAAGAAGTCTTGATTTATAATTTATTATTCTCTTATGAATGGTGTAAGTACACTGCCATATGTTCAATCATAGAACCACACTGAGAAACATTAGAATCATACCTTTCTGTACTTCATTACTGTGGTTCTCTATCCAGTTTCAATGGGGATCAGTTGGTTTCGTGCATGCTAGGCAAGTTCTTTAGCAGTGATCCATATCCTCAGCTTTCTCTGACTTCTTAAGGGTAGGTCTCCTGTCAGACTACCTTCTGTTAGAGAAAGTACTATCATTCATTACTTGAGAAATCCAAAGCAGAAAATCTGCCTTTTGCCCAACTATGTTGAAATTATCAAAGTAATACAACTTCTAGAAAACACACTGTAAGTGTACCTCATTTAAAGTCACAGAGCCAGACAGAAGCACAGCCTGCACTGCAGTGTACTAATTAGAATTACTAGCTTACTTGTCATTAGGTTCTGCCTATAGCATATGTAATTCCATAGAGTGAGAAGTAATACCTTTCTTTCCAATACTGGGGATTGAACCCAGGGCTTTTCACACTGAGCTACATCGCCAGCACTTTTTTTATACTTTATATTGAGACAGGGTCTTGCTAAGTTACCCAAGCTGGGCTTGAACTTGAAATCCTTCTGCCTAAGCTTCCAAGAGTTCTGGGATTACAGGCATCTGCCCCACACCAAACTGCTGTTTTTTTTTTTAAATTAAAAAGCAGCTATGTTATGTACTTTAAAACAAATCCTTTCTTTTCTATGGGTCAAACTAAAATGGCAGATAACCTGAATACCCTTTTAAAGCCAGTAATATTTTATATTTTGTCACTGAATTCCTCTGCTTAGAAATGTTTTTTCTTTACTAGTGCTGAATAGACTTAAAATTTTAAGGTTATCTATTGACTGTTTGAGTGAGTATTTATTGAGTACCTATTTTAGATACAGGGTAAGAAAGCATTGTAATAGTTAAAAGGATGGACTCTAGCATTATTACTCCTAACAATTAATACCAGCGCTATTTGCACTTAGCCTCACTTTCCTTAGTTGCAAAATAGGAATATTAATAGTTCCTGTGTTCTGTAATTATTGGAATTAAATGTTCCTTGTGAAGCACTTAGTGTACTTAGTACTATTTTCATTTACTTTTTTTATGAATTGAGTGCTGGGTGTGTGTTGAAAGGTAGTGAATTTTATTAGTTTTATGGCGCTTTTTATCAACTTTTTTTTTCTTCTTTTTTTTAATTTTAAAGATAAAAGGAGGGAAACATTAACAGACATACAGCATTTTACAACATCACAAGCACAGTACAGACAATACAGAGTTCCAAACAAAGTGGTAGGGAATTAACAATGCTTGTTGTATTACATATTGATATCTTCAAAGTGGCTTCTCATGAAAACAGATATACACATGCAATACTGGTCAATCAAAGACTCATTGTTTATCAACTTTTTGACCATCTTAAATACTGATTCTTTACTCTGTATAGAGTCTTACTCTTGGTAATGAATGAGATTTGGTATCAGTGACTCATTTTAAAATTTATATATCCCTGTATTTTCTCTTAGATGAAGAAAAGAAGATGGTTGAAGAAGTATTTAGTAATGCAATTGACTGCTTGTCTGATGAAGATAAAAAGCTCCCTCAGGTGAATTTTTTATCACCAGTAAAAGTATAAATATTAATAGGCAGCATGTATTAACTTTTCATTTCTCAGTTTTGTTGCTGTGTTGCACTGTTTGTACATCACAGCATACATGTTGAAGTATACACCGAAGTGACTGTTCAGTTTGCATTTTAACGTGCTGAGAAAGTGCTAGGAAAGATTTTTAGCTCCCTGAAGGTACTTTTTTCTAAAAGCGAGAATAGTCTAGAAATTACTGCTTATGTTCCTTTGTTTCAGAATTTTTAGAGCTAGTTTTAAGTGATTTAAATTCTCAGTTCTCAAGATGAGAACAAACAATGAGAGTATACCTAATGAAAATTGTGTTTAGTAAGAAAGTTAACATACACATTTTCTTTGATTATTGAAATTACCTGGGAATTATTCGATATGCTGATATGTGGGTGCCACTCCTGTGTATTCTGATTTAACTGGTCTAGTTTATGTCCTGGTTTTATAATCTTTTGAAAGCTCCCTACATGATTCTGCTGTGTATACAAAGTTGAGAACTGCTTTAGACCAAGCAAGTACATTAAAGCTATATTGCATGAAAAGAAAAATTTCTCTACCATGAATGAATGACTGCTTTAATTTGTAAAGGGTCCACCATATGACTGCAGTAGAATGTTGCTTAAAATTATATTTAAAAATTATTTTATTATTTTTCTTTCCAGCTGAATTACTAATATTAAAGGACTGAGTTATTTCTTTATACATCTTCGTTATCTTGCATATTTCTGATGGTATTTTAATGACCTTTTGGAGAATGTTTGTTTTTAAATGAAATATGTATTTGTGTTAAATATGTTTTACCCAATATATTTTGAGTTAATTTGTTTATTTTTTAAAAGGCAGAGTCTTGCTATGTTGCCCAAGCTAGCTTTTAACTCAAGTGATCCTTCTGCCTCTGTCACAAGTCGCTGGGACTACAGGATCAAACCACCATTGCTGGCCCTTTTTATACAGATAGAAATGCTGCTGTCATGGCTCATAATTTTTGGAGGAGACAAAATGATAGTGAAAAATTTGAAGCAATGAAGCATTTGTAAAACTTAAGTGTGCTTATGTGTTCGGGTTAAAGAAACCTAAGCCAGAATTTTGTTATTTTATTATTCTGTGGGAATGTTGATTTGGGTTTTAATTTTATTCTGAAAAACTTTTATTAACAGTTTCTTTAAACAAAAGGCATTCCTTGTTTAATTACCCATTTTTCTTAATTGGTAAGTTTAACATTCTTAAATTCCGCTTTCCTGATATCATTATGATTTTTACTCCAAATTCATAGGTTGAACATGTACTTCCTCTTCTGAAGCGTGGGATTGGTATTCACCATGGTGGTTTACTTCCTATTTTGAAAGAAACTATAGAAATTCTCTTTTCTGAAGGATTGATAAAGGTATGATTTTATTTTTATTTATTATGCTCCAGAATTGTGTTCTGCATACATGTTGAGAATTACAATGAACATTATTTATAGGCAGTTTTATTTTGTTTTCGCATTGTTTAGAATTGAACCCAGGATCTTGTCCATGATAGACGTACACTGTACCACTATACTAAGTTCCTATAGGCAGTATCATTTGTTCTTAAAGTAAGAAGTGTTACTACTATTGGATACAGTAGGATTTTGAAGAAGATGCTATTTAATGATTGCAATGGAATTGTTTTAATAACTAGACTTCAACTAGACTTCTTACAAATTAAAAGGATTAATTTAGGGAAGGAAGATTTATTTGTTAGACTTAGGGAAAAGGTTTGAGAAAATTCTGATTGAACCCAATGAGAATCTAATTTAATTTTTTTGAAAAACATGACAGTGATGCCTATACTCAGAAGTGGTATGTGTTAAAGATGTGAAACGATGTCAAAGTATAATTGTATACCTATACATGAAAAGTCATTACAATTTTTAAATCTTGCAAGCATTTATTATAGAACCTCATCCCCAAATGGGATATTTAAAAGCTAATAATTGGTCAGTATTTATTTTTGGGTCATGGTAAAACCTAAGTTTTTTCTTTTACATGTAAGTTTTTTTTTTAAAGAGTAGGAAAAGTTTATTCAGTGAAAAAAAAAAAAAGCTTCTGTCTGAGAGGGACAGAAGGAGGCCTGGAAAGTGGGTTGCCCCTGTAAATTTTATAAGTCTTAATTTTATAGGATCTTTTCAAGAGTAAGTCTGATACGGTTGGTCATAAAATTGAAATAGACCAGTTGTACGTAAAATAGCATTCTTCTTCACTTCTTAGAAATGTCCAAGAGCACACATTCAAATAATATATGGTTTATTTTTGAACCAGAAAAGGTCTTTGTGTACCCAGGTTATTAACTGAATTTTGTCATGTGTGGGTCTTTGTTCTTTTTAGTGAATAAATGGCTCTCTTGTGAGATAAGGTAGTATCTTACTGATGAAAATTTAATAATTTATTACTTGACTTTTATGTATATATCTTTGTGTACCTAAATCAGCTTTGTTATTGTTGTTGATAATGTCTCAAAGTTGAACTTAGCAATTACTGATTGTGATCTCCCATTGGAGATCCTCATGGTGAAATTGTCCCCACAACTACAGTATTATCAGTGAAATAGCCAAGAAATTAGTATTTAATTAGAAGAATATTCTGCAGCTAAATATTTTGTTTGTTAAACCAGTTGTATTCTCTTTACTTACCATGTGGGAACGTAAGAAGACTTTTCACTGAATTAAAAACTTTGAAATTGCAAATGATAGATATTTAATTTTATATGTAAATACTAAAATACATCAGGAAATGGCATCTGGTCTGTTATTTTTGTAGGATCTCATTAAATAACATTTTAAAAATTAATGATACTTTCTTTTTTTATTTTATGGAAAAGTAAATTTTGTAACAAGATGATAGAATAACAGTAGTTAATATATCGCATACTATTTTTAAAGTAATTACTCAGAGTACAAGATATGGGCATAAAAAATTCTCCAAATGGTATTAGTACAAGCCTTCCTTTTCTATGAACTAAGAAACACTAATAGTAAAACTAACTTGAGTTAATTATATTTTCTGTACTTGAAAATTAGTTCTATGTAAAATACATGTTTTAATTGTGTAATTATTCATTTAGGCCTTATTTGCGACGGAGACTTTTGCTATGGGAATTAACATGCCAGCTAGAACTGTTTTATTTACAAATGCCCGTAAATTTGATGGGAAAGATTTCCGATGGGTAAGTAATTAACATACTGAAATAATTTTTATTTTGTTTTAAAATTACTTTGGCTCGTATAATCTTTGAATACATCAGTCACATATGATGAGAAACTTGTACCAAACTTGTACCTGTCCTAACACAGGTGTTGCTTCCCCTCATCTAAAAATACACATTGTTCAAAATCTGAAACTTGAGCAGTGGCGCATACCCAGAAAACTTCAGATTTTGTAGTATAGATTTCAGTTTTTCAAATTAGGAATGCTCTGCAGGTAACGCTTATACAAATATTCCAAGATCCAAAACAACCTGAAAAAAATCTGAAATACTTCTCGTTCCAAGTATTTCTGCTAAGAGATACTCAACCAATATAAGAAGTTCATTAAGAGTAAGTCTTGGATCTTTAATTTCTGCCCTATCCTTTCCTCTCCCACATCCTACCAGAAAAATAACACTCTTTTAGGTTAAGGAATTTAGTGTTGGGAAATAAGTGTGCAAGTGATTCATAAATGTTTTAAAACATTTTAAATCTAGAATTTTTATTATTTAAAGTGTAAAGTATTTAAAGTACCACTGCTAAAATGACTATAGTTGCACATTAGTGTTTTGCCCTCCAGGTTTAAAATGGAAATTCTAATAGATCAGCATACATGTCTTTTCCAGTACAGAAGAAAGGGAGAAAGTTGGGATCTTGAGTGAAATAGTGAACTGGTTTAAAAAGTAGATCTTTGATCAAGAGGCAAGTATTCCATTCAACAAGCAATTACCAAGTTTAGAATATGGCCTTAGAACTTGGATGGATACTGGGGTGCTAAGAAAAAACAAAAACTAAAAATACTCTTAGCTTTAATAAAATTTAGTAGTGAGTGAAAGTTGATGGACATGCAGTATGTCTGATCATGTTATATCTAAATAAGAAGGATATAGCATAAGGAATTTAGTTGTATGTTAGTGGGCCAGAAAAGCCTTTATATAGGAGTCCTTAAAATAAGCAGTAAGAGAGATGGGTGTTTGCCAGGTAGTGGAGCATTTGTAGGTATGTAAAGCAGGTGATAGAAGACTAATCATTTGAGCGTCCAGTGTGAGGCAAAGATTTACATAGTCTGGCATTTGGCAGAAATTTTAACAGGAGTCATACCTTAATACCTCATCACATTTGATACTTAAATCATTTTTATGTGAAAATTTGTTCCAGTGCTTTTTGCTAGTTAATGTACAAGCTGGAATTTGTAGATGTCTAGTGCCTGGTGACTCCCTGCCTTTTCCAGCCAAAACTGATTGTTTGGAACTTTGTTTTTCTTCTGGAACCGATTAATGACAAGTGCTGACTTATCGCTCTAGTCCTTTACTTGACCTTTTATATTTGAAATTTATTAGTGATTCTTTTCTGCTTAGAAAATTTTTTAGCAGTAATAACAAATCAAACCCCCTCAGTATGCATGGAAGAACTGTAAAGGCAAAGCATTTTTTCTTGATTCTTTTTAATTGCAAAATGTGTCAAATATGAGGCAATGCTAGTTCTCTTTAGAAATTATCAGTCTTCCAAAATTTTCTATAATTTGGTAACTTTATTTTTTTTTTTATTTTTTAAGAGACATAAAGAGGTTTAATAAGGCAAAATTTAAAGTACTAAAAGAAAATAGAATATGAGCCCTCAAGAGAGGTGCATTATTTTCTGGAGCTGAGAATATTTGTTTTTCTTCAGGAATTGGAAGTCTATGGAATTTGTGAAGGTGTAAGAAATTCTGTCTTGATCTTAGTTTATGGGAAAAGGATGGCTTGACCACAGATATATAATTGCCCATTTTACGGGTGAAAAGCACAGAGCTAGCATTTTTTTCTTAGCTGGGTGATCTCAGATGTTTTGCCTAAAAACATTTGTTGAACTCTTTATCTGTTTCTTTAAGATCAGATTTCTGCCTGCTTTTTATCAACTAAACTAAGTTATGGGCTTAGCCACTTACCAGTCCAATTATTTAAATACAGGATGGCCAGAAATTGCATTTTTTGTTTATTTTTATAAGGTAATATAACAAGGAATATAAAATTGGCAATTTTATCAAATTTATTCAATACAACAATCAACTGGTTGAAATGACACCTGCCCAAGTAATGAGTGATGCTAGAGGTAAACTGTTAAGTGGTTAAAATATCTTCAAGCAGGGCAGGGATATAGCTCAGTGGCACAAGCGCCTCCCTGGCAAGCTCAAGGTCCTGAGTTCTATTCCCAGTACCAAAAAAAAAGTAAAAGAAATATCTTCAAGGGATTTGGGGTATGAGAGGCCTAGAAGAAAAGAATCATAAACAAGCAGAGAATACAGATAGAGAGATAACCTTGGGGAACTTTATAAATCTATAAAGTATAATCTATAATTTATAATTATAAATAATAATTATA
>NW_004955446.1:12202256-12323859 GCF_000276665.1 Chinchilla lanigera | reverse complement strand
TTTTTTTGGTTTTTCTCCGGTACCGGGAACTGAACTCACGACCTTGCGCTTGCCAGGCAGGCGCTTTTGCCGCTGAGCTAAATCCCCAGCCCTGGACTCCACATTTCTAAGTCAACCAAGATAATATTAAATCTCAACTCTGTTTGTGTAAATTTATAATGTTCCAGAAGCACATGCATGTGGCCTAGGAGCTATCTTGTTTCTCATATAATAATAATTATAAATTATTATTTATAATTAAAAATAAATGTAATCACAATCATATGCTAAGCATTATGCCAGAGGTTTTTTATTATGGTCTTATTTAAACATAATAATTATAAATTATTATTTTCCTTATTCCTTCCTGCCTTTATTTCTCTTCCCTGGCAAGATAGGGTCAAGCACTCCACCACCCCACCACCAGCATCACCACCAGCCTGAAGTAGCCATAAGATAGATCTTCAGCCTCTTTTATGTCCCTTAACGATACAGGATCAAAGTCTAAGGGAGGCAGGGGTGAGACAGTATTTCCTGGTAGCTGTGTTGTATTTGAAAACATACAACAGTCATTCACTTTAGTTGTTTTGTTTTGTTTTCTTTTGGGTACCAGGCATCAAACTCAGGACTTTGCGCTTGCCGGCAGACACTCGCTTTAGTTTTAAAATTAAGTTATTTTGGAGCTAAAATTTAGTGTGAAACATTATTCCCAAGTATTCTGCATTTTTGTGCTTTTACTTAAACTCTCCTGAAAGATTTTTGTTGCTAGTGTTTTGTTTTATTTCTGGTGGGAAGGATGATACCCCAGGGCTTTAGGTATATTAAACAAACACTGTATCCTGAGCCACATTCCTAATACTCTTAAAAGTTCATGTTTTTAATCATGTTCCTTTCTTGGGATATATAACTTATACTTGTGAATTTTACAATAAATGAAAATTTAAGAGTATGTTTTTACCATGTTATCTCCTAAACTCTGAATATTAATTACGTTCATTCAGATTTCATCTGGTGAATACATTCAGATGTCTGGTCGTGCCGGAAGAAGGGGAATGGATGACAGAGGAATTGTAATTCTTATGGTAGATGAAAAGATGAGCCCAACAGTTGGAAAACAGCTGCTTAAGGTAACTGAGTTAAGGTTCTGTGCTTTAACCCAGAATCCTAGGAATATGTTTAGGAGCCACTTTGAAATTAGTTGTATCAGTTCATGTACTTTCTGAAGTAGTTAAATTGATTAAACTATCTGCACTTGAGAAGGTAGAAGAGGATAACTGTTGAGAATACTGAGATATTACATCTAGCTTCCTTTAATTGGCAAAGAGCACTCACAGCAGTGGTGAGGCCATGTGAAGAGCCCCAGAGTAGGCCAAAGCACTTACTTCACCCTTCAAATTTAAGATACCTCTGTCTGCCTCCTCCATTGCGTATCTTGCTCTTTATCTGTCAAAATAGGAAGTAGGACATATGATTATTTCAGACAGTCAGCTTTCTCTACCTTTGCAAGCCCAAATAGCTCAATAAATTAATTCAGCAGTATAGCTTTCTGGTTAATCTTGTTGATGTAAAGCAGTCTAATCATAAGTTTAAGTTCTTAAGCTTTATTACAGATCATCCTTTTATTTTACTTGGTTTTTGAGTTTTGAGTTGGATATAGCTCAGTATTGTGAATAGTTATCCTTTTCTACCTCCTCTACCTTTTATTTTTATTTTTATTTGAAGAGCTTCTCAAGAAAGTTTGACCTGATTGCTTTCCTTGTCCTTCATTTAATAAGAAGTTTAAAAGCCGTAGAGAAAACAAGCTAGTAAACATTAACTAAAAATATATTATGGATTGCCAGCTTATTAGCTATTGTACAATGAAGCTTTAAAACATAGTAGTATGTGTCAGTGTCTATGAAATAGACTATTTCATTCTAAAACTCAAGAACTTTGTGGAGAATTTGAGATAAAGTATGCCAAAGCAAAAATACATAAAGGTATGTGTATTTCTTATGAGAGTGAAGACAGTATGTCTGTACATATTCATAGCAATCATATGATATCTTATTTTTATTTTAAAAAGATAATACTTGGGAGTAGGGTCATTTAACTTTAGTTCTTCAGGGAAGGAAAATTACACATGACTGAAAATTTGTTTTTTAATTATTTTCTTTAAATTCTTCCAGTATTATTTTTTTCTCTTATATTTTATACGTGGAAAAAACAGAGTCACATTATCTCTCACCAGTTGTAGGAGGTTTATACTTTTATGGCAGTATCTGGTTCCTTTAGTTTTCTTTTCATTTACTTGACATTTACTGGATTTGTTACTCTATTTGAAAAATTATATTGTCTATATTTTGATATTTAAGGCTTGTTCAGCAACTCCCCAAAAACTGTATCAATCACTTTTCTCTCCTCAAATTCCCTAGTACACTAAGCCTTGGGAACTACTAATCCTACTGTGTCTGTAGATGTGTCCATTCTGGATGTTTCAGATAAACAGATTCATACAGTGTGTGACCTTCTACATCGTATACCACATTTTTTATCCATTCATCAATGGATAGACAGTTGTTCATTTTTGCTTTTTGACCACTGTGATTAATGCTGCTATGAACATTTGTCTACAAGTTTCTGTGTATTTGTTTTCTTTTCATCTGGGTGTATAAGTAGGAGTTTAATAGCTAAATTATACAAGAATTCTGGGTTTAACATTTTGAGGAACTGCCAGGCACCATTTTACATTCCCACCAGCACTGTAAGAGGATACCAATTTCTCTGTATTCTAGCCAGTACTGGTTAGCTGTCTTTCTGATTGCTAGCTATCTTAGTGGATGTGAAATGGATCGTTGCACTTTGAATATTGTTAGTGTAATTAATTAGAAGGATTTAGTACCTATTTGTATTTCTAGACACATTTCTTTTATTAAGACTAATTCTTAAAAAAAGACTAATTGTCCTGTAGGAGTGTTTTCAGGTAATTTTATTGTCATTAAAGAATTTATATGCAATTTATTCAGGAACAGTTATAACTAATACCTACAGAATATTTAATACGTTCCATAAAGTTAACAATATTTGCTTACTAATTACTGGTATGATGTATATTTTATAAATGAGTAATTACATAAAAAAATTAAAGAATTTGTCCAAAATCCTGTTGTTAAGTGTCAAATCCTGATTTTGGATTTCAGTCCATGTTCTTAATCAGCATGTGGTACTGCTTCCTAGTACCTTATACAAATAGATTTCTCAGCTATTAGCTGAAATACAATTTGACATAAAATAGCAATGTGTTCGTCGGTATACTTAATAAGGTATATGACCTTAAAAATCAGTTTGTTATTCTATTAGGCTTGCTTTCTTATAAACCAAAAAAGTAATTGAGATTCACTGTTAAATAGTATGACATCCTTAAACAGAAAGACTATTATAAGTTATTTTCTCGAACTATTAGAATACATAACTTCTTCAGTCATCTTGTACAGTATGTCAAGAAAGTAGATATACTCTATTGTTAGTACTGGCTAGGTTATGCTCCAGTAATGAATATTAAGTCTTAATGGGCTTCAGAGACATTTCTTTTACTTGCTATTTGATCACTACAGGTTGATAAGGAGCTGCTATTTGTCTGTCTGTTTCTTTTCCTAAATCTTTCTGGGTTTTTGATACAGAATGTTGCTGTGTAGCCCAGGCTAGCCTTGTTTGAATTCACAGTCCTTCTGCTTCAGCTGGGATTGCACACCTGACTACATCATTACTTATAGGTGTACAATCTATAATGTACACCTATAAGTAATGGGGCAGTTCAGATGGTTGCACAGTACTTAATTATTTCTCATGTTGATAGTAGCCGAAAAGATGGCAAAATACATGGCAACTTACTAGTTGGTGAAAAGATAGTTGCAACAGTTTTCAGTATCTCGTTACATGTATACACATTTATATATTTAAGCATGTGAACAATATTCAGTTTTGTAATATTTTCCCTTCTCTTTTTTTGACTTGATTAATTTGTAAAGGAATAATAGAGAAACTCTTCACCTTTTCCCGTCCTGCTATTCTTGTGGTATTCTTTTTAGTTGTTGTTTATCTGATACCTTAAGGTCCATTACACTTTATTAGACTTTTCAACCATTAACTCAAACAGAATTTGACATAGAACAGCAGTTTGTTCTTTCAGTATACTTTTTTTGAGCTTTTAAGTCAAGGGATTACAATTTTTCAAATCATAAGTTGATTCAGTGGGGAAATGTGAACCTTCTAGAAATACTGTTGAATGCATCTTTTATTTATCAGCAGTTAAGAGATGTTGTACATTTCTCCAGTACAACTGGAAGAAACTAATGTGTTCTAATATGCTGCTTACGTTGTCTGAAGAATGTAAAAATATTATAGTAGTTTGACTACATATCATCATTATTCATTTATCAAAATGAAGATATTTATTTAATTTTTAAATGATGAAATAAGCTTACTGGTTTCTCACAATACATGAAGTAGGAGTACGGTGCTTTTAGTTATTGATGGGTCCTTTTCAACAGTAAACCAGATTGTTAATAGTTAAGGAAGATTGAACTGGCTTCAAAGAAAATAATTTTGAATTCACTTGTTATTTAAATAAATACACACATACATACACTCTTGATATTAGATGTGTGATGTACTCAAAATAACTACTTACTGAGCTCTGGAAGAAAAAGTGGAAAGAACCACATTCATGTGTTGTTCCTTTTTCCACCTTTATGGTTCATAATACAAAAACATTTACACTGGCAATTTTTAAACTACTTGCTTGATGAACCATATATTCTAAAATGTAAGCGATTGTTTTAAGTATACTAGTATTTACAAAATACTGCAGAAGATGCTTTAGAAAATTGATTTAATTTTCTCATTCTTCACATTTTTTCTTTGCTTTTTTTTTTTTTTTTTTTTTTTTTTTTTAGTAATTTTATTGATCAGGCTTCTTGGTTACAAACAATTCCACTTAGCCTGCATTTTATTTGTTTGTTTTTGTGGTGCTAGGGATCGAACCCAGGGCCTTGTGCATGCAAGGCAAGAACTCTACCACTGAGCCACATCCTCAGCCCTTCACATTTTTTCAGTAAGCAATTTGGCCTAGAATTTTTCAGATCTTAACTTATCATTGGTTACAACCTGTTTTGTTCCAGTTACGTTTTAGGTGACCCTTTTATGAGGGTGTTTGTTGTTAGGTTATTTGAGACTGTATAAGTTGGCTAATCACATTAAATACATGAACAATGAAAAATACTTGATCAACATTTTAAAGTATCTATTTTTAGTAGTATGTATGAGTGATTATTGATAGAGATACAAATTAAGTTACTGTATGAACTTGCAGTGTGGAGGACATTAGGCTCAGTCATGCTTAATTTTAGCTTCCATCTATTTAGCCTTCGCAAGTCCTTTCACCTTTCTGAGCTTCTGTTGTTCAAAGTGGAGACAATAAAATCCATCTGGTTATACATGTTATTAAAGATTTATAATATTATATTTAATATATTATTTTATTATTTTCAGCTATTCATAGCCAAAAAGCCAAAAAACAGCTGAAGATTTATTAAAGGGTTTTGGGTAGTGATTGGCATAAGGGGATAAAATCCAGGACCTGTGCACTGAGCTACATCCCAAGCCTTTATTTATTTTTAAAACTTTAGTTTTAAAAAAAGAGTAGTAGAGAGTAAGTATAAAAATCATTACTACATTTGCAGTAATGATTACATTCCTTGTGGGAAGTTGGTACATATGTATAACACATCTTAACTCGTTTTCATCCCTTCACTCTCTTTCCCTCTGTCTCTTGGTCCCCTTCCCCTTTGCAAAAATCTATCTCCAATTGGTAATATATCTTTTACTTTGCTTTTTATTCTGGGTCTCCCAGAAAGGGTTCAAACTTGGAATCCTCCAACCTCAAACTGGTAGAATAGGGGGTGTACCATCACACAGGCAGTTGCCATCACACCAGGCTGACCAAGGATCCATAGAACAGAAAATAGTACAAGACTTACTGCTAGAAAATGAGTTCTAGTAATTCTGGTTCAGAGAAATTTGAGATGATTTTGGACAGCTTATGAGTAAAGGTTTTATGAAAGAAATTTTCTGCAGGTGAGCTCTGTGAGGGTGGGAGGGGTTGTGTTTTGAAGTTCAGAACTAAAAAAGAGTGACTTCTGGAAAGAGAGGGGGGAGGGGCCTTTACAGTCAAGAATTGACATGTATTTGGGGTCCTTTGAACAAAAGATTTGTGTGAATACTTAATGGTTAAAAAAGATGAGTTTATTATTTTCATTGTTAAATTGAGTATTCAGTTCTGAGGCTGCTATTTTTCTAACTTCTTCACCCTTTCTTTCTTAGCAAGCAGTAGTTTGTAATTGCTAAGTACCTAGTATACTTCTGTGTGTACCTGAAATGACAGTTTAAAACAACATACTTTTAAATTTTTTTTTAATTTTTTATTATTCCACATTTGTTACACATAGTGCTCACACTCACGTGGAATTTGTACCGGTACATAATATATCTTAATTCTTTTTCTCTCATCCCCCTCTGCTCCCTTTCCCCTTCTTCTTCTCCCCATTGTTTTAATTTTTTCTATTTTTTGTTATTTTTAATCCCATTTTCCTTTCTCCCCTCCCTCCTTATTCCCCTTTCCACCTGAACATGTTCTTCCTACTTTCAAATATCTGTTCATTTGGTTCCTTATTTACCCTTTATGTTTCTCAAACAAGCAAAGCAGTGGGATATTTAAGCTTGTGTGCCTTGCTTATTTTATTTAAAATTATGCATCCATTTACTTGTAAATGATTCAACTTCATCCTTCTTTAAGGCAGAGTAGTACTGTCTTGTATATAAATACTGCATTTTATTTATCCATCTATTGATGAGCATATGAGTTATTTCCAAGATTTAACTCTTATAAATTGTGCTGCTATAAATGTGGGTATGCACATATCACTGTGGTTTAATGCTTTTAATTATTTTGGGAAGATCCCTAGCAGAGGACTAGCTGGGTCAAGTGTAACCCCCAGATTTGGTATTTTGAGAAATCTCCATGCTAATTTCCATAGTGACTGTGCCAATTTACATTCCCACCAACAGAGGAGAAGCGTTCCTTTTTCCCCACAGCCCCCCAGCATTTGTTATTGGTTGATTTCTTGATGATAGCCATTCTTTCTGGACTGAGATGGAGTCTGAGTATTGTTTTAATTTGCATTTCTGAAATGACCAGTGATACTGAACATTTTTTCACATATTTATTTGCTATTTCTACTTCCTTGTCTGAGAAGTGTCTTTATTTCAAATGCCATTTTTGGATTAGGTCTTTGAAGTTGGGGGGGTTTAATTATTTTTTAACTTCTTTATGTATTCTAGGTAATGGCCCTTTGAGGAATAGCTAGTAAAAATTTTTTCCCATTCTATGGATTGTCTCTTCACTCTGGTAGTTTCTTTTGCTATGCAAAAGCTTTTTAATTTGATATGATCCCAGTTGTTGATTTCTTTTTTTTTTTTTTTTTTTTGGTTTTCTTCCGGTACCAGGAATCGAACTCACAACCTTGCGCTTGCCAGGCAGGTGCTGTGCAACTGAGTGAAATCCCCAACCCCCCAGTTGTTGATTTCTGTAATTTTTCCTACGCAGAGTTTTGTTTACAAAAGTCTTTGCCTACACCTGTGTCTTCACACCAACTATTAAAAACTTGTCCAGAAAGTAGCATGTTAATTACCTCCATAACTTACTGATACCACCACTGCAGGCCAGAAAAAGCAGTTTCGACATGTGTTTGGAAGGCAGAGAACTATGTTATCGCTTTGTTTTGGTCAAGGAAAGAATAGTATTTCTTAGTATCCTATCATATTATATAGTATTTCTTAACATAGATTAAATGATTAGCATTTTATCAGGTTAAAATTACTTGTGTAAGTTTATTTGAAAAATGTGCAAAATTTACATGTTTTTCTCCCTTAGGGCTCAGCCGATCCTCTCAATAGTGCTTTCCATTTGACCTACAACATGGTTTTGAACTTACTACGTGTTGAAGAAATTAACCCTGAGTATATGCTAGAAAAATCCTTCTACCAGTTTCAGCATTATAGAGCAATTCCAGGAGTAGTAGAGAGTAAGTATAAAAAACATCCTTCTTTTAACTAGATTAAATAAAATGATTATATTATTGGCTAATTTGGCCTTGTTTTTTGCTAGTGAGACATCTTGTTCCTTAGGATTGTAGTACGATTGTAGTCCAGTCTTCTTAGACTGGAGCAGTTGAAAGTGAAAGTAGGAAAAGGCTGGCCAAACACTTTTTCTAATTGGTTCTACCACAGTATAGTTTATTGGTTTAGCATGTCTGTCATATGATAATGCATATTCCTGAATAATGAAATTTTAAAGAGCTTGGTAGATTAAGATTTGACTTGTAAGATACATCTGTACATTTGACTTTGATCTTGTACCATTTCTAAGAGTACTATGGCATTTTAACTTGGATTTGAGTTCAGCGTTTTTGGAATTTCCATTTCCTAATATCATGTTTATCTAAAGTCCAAAAAAGTAGTTGTTCTGTAGTAAGTATGTTCACATAGTGTAACTGATCATTACATAGAGCTGACTAAAAACTATAAAGTTTTTAAGCTATGGGTTTGGTTAATCTTATAAAAATAATGCATAGTCATAAAAGTGGGAACACAAAATGCAGAAACAAAGTTAAAATTATTCTTTCATAAAAATAGCTGTTAAACCACTTTAACATTTTGTAGTTTGTTCTTCTTTCTCACATATGTAAAGAATGAGGGGCTGGGGATTTAGCTCAGCGGCAAAAAGCGCCTGCCTGGCAAGCACAAGGTTGTGAGTTCGGTTCCCGGTACCGGAGAAAAACCAAAAAAAGAATGAGATGTGCAGTTTTTGTAATAATTATGGTATTTATAATTGATATCATTTGTTAAATATGTACCTTATGCCTAGCCTTGTGTTGAATACTTTATATTCACGCGCTCATTATTCTGGCTTTTACAATTGTAAGTATTCTTTGAAAATATGTTTAGTGAGTTTTATTTCCATTTTTGAAAATACCATGATTGATTTAACAGTGGCAAGCTAGAGGTTCCTTTTTTTGTTGTTGTTTTCTTCTGGTACCGGGAATCGAACTCACGACCTTGCCCTTGCCAGGCAAGTGCTGTGCCACTGAGCTAAATCCCCAGCCCTAGAGGTTCCTTTTTATCACTGGTGCAAAGGGAGCAATTTACTTACTTTTATACAGCCACAGTTAAACTGTGATAAGCCTTAGAGGAATGAAAAATGCTTAAAAGATCCAAAGAAGTCAATTTCTTTTTCTCCTTTAAAAAAAAAAAACCCTTATGTGGAGGATAGAGCATAAAACAATTTATTCTTTCCTTAATATTTCTGGCCATTTGGTATTTATTTTTAAGAAAAACAACAATGCCAGGTCCTGGGTTTGATCTCCAGAACCATAAAAAGTAAAGGGTGGAGGACAACAAAATGATGTGGTCAGTATAGAAAATAGGTTGCCCGTGTATTAAGTTATATAGAGAACTATCGTATCACCCAGCAACTTCATGCCTGGGTATATATCCAAAGAATTGAAGACATATTCAATCAAAAACTTGTTTGATATTCATAGTAGCACCACGCATCATAACCAGAGAGTAAGAGTAATCTAGATGTCCATCAGCAGATAAATCTGTGGACACATGCATTATATTCATATAGTAGAGTATTATCCAAAAACTCCTGATGAAGTACTAGTGTATACTTTTATAGATAAACTTCAGAAACATGCTTAATGAAAGGAAGCCAGACATAAAAGCCCACATATTGTCTGTTGCCATATGTATGCAGTGTCTAGACTAGAAAAACCCATAGAGACAGAAAGCACAGAGAAAGATTGGCAAAATGAAGTGTTTTGTTAATGGGTATAGTTTCATTTTGGAGTGGTAGAGAAGTTCCTGAACTAAAAAGGTATTGGTTGTGAACATACTAAATATCACTAATAGTAAATTTTGTGTTATGTGTATTTTATCACAACAAAAATAGTTCGTAAACAATGGATTGGAAGCATACTGGAATGAAGGAGGAAGGGAAATAGCACTAGAGGCAAAGTTAGGGTGGAGAATGGAATCGTACAGTAAGAGGATAGTTACCATAGGCTGAGACATAAGGTGACCTTAATGGAGAAGGAAGGGGATAATTAGACTGTATGCCTTAAGTCATTGCTAAAGAGTCTTTTCCTTAAAACTTCCAGTATAATCTGTGCAAACTGACTTTGTTCCTTATACTTATAGTATTAAAAAATATAATTGATGGATGTAATTTATAAATTATATATACATATGTTATATCATGCATGTATTTTATTTTCAGAGGTTAAAAACTCAGAACAACAGTACAATAAAATAGTAATTCCTAATGAAGAAAGTGTAGTCATCTATTACAAGATTAGACAGCAGCTTGCTAAATTGGGTAAAGAAATTGAAGAATATATTCACAAACCAAAATACTGCTTACCATTTCTACAACCAGGTCGTTTGGTAAAGGTATGTCATTGTTCATAAAATATTTCACTATTTCAGTGTTTTGGATAACAATCTGGTGCTTACTTTGGTAAAATGCTTCCTGCTACAGTAATTGATCTGTGATAATTATTTTAACTCTTTCGTAGGACACTGATTTATGGGCCTTTTGAAGGCCTTTTATAAAAATCACCAGTGGTTTTCATTTTGGGAAACACAAATTGAAATAATTTTGAAATTACTATATAAAGTATTTCTGATTAATACTACCTAAAGTACAATTTAAATAAAGTCTTAGATAAAGTCATGAGATGTAGAAGACTCAAAATATTCTCAGAACAAATTACACTCATTTTATTTGCCAGTTGAATCCTATTCTAAGGATTGAATAGGATTGAACTTTGGCTTTTTTTTTTTCTTGTAAAATTAAGATCTTGGTACTTGAATATAGCATTTATCTTTGAGAAAATAGTAGGAAATAAAAAAATTCTCTTATAATGTAGGGATGGAAAGCTGCACTCGCCTTTTTGATGTATTATGGTTTACTTTCTTATCTTCAGGTAAAGAATGAAGGAGACGACTTTGGCTGGGGAGTAGTGGTGAATTTCTCAAAAAAGTCAAATGTTAAGGTAAGCTGTTACCCTTAAAGTCAATTATATGCGTGTTTTTAATGAATTGGTTTTTCAGACTCAAAAAATTTGTCTAAATACAATTACTGTAAGATAAGAAGTAATAAACTCTGTCCTGAGGAATTAATTTTTTAAATAATCTAAATTCTGTCCTCAAAATGGTGTCCTTACTTTTGACAACAAAATATGAATTTCCATTTTCAGACATTAAACCAACTTTGGATCCCTGAGATAAGTCCTGCTTTGTAATGGTGTATTTTTTGTTTAATATATTGGTGGATTCATTTTGCTACTATGTTGTTGAGGATTTTTGCACCCATACTCATAGAAGACACTGATTGTAGTTTTCTTACAATGTCTTTGGGTTTGGTATCAGTGGCTTGATAGACGGAGTTTAGAAAGTATTCTCCTCTGCTTTGAAGAATTCGTATGATATCTTTAAGTATTTGGTATAACCTGGCAGTGTGGCTACCTAAGCCTGGGCTATTATTTGTGGGTAGTTTTTTGATTACTATGTTAGTCTTTTTACTTGGTATGGCCTATGTGGATTGTCTTTCTTTTTTACTTGATTTTATTTCAGTTGTACTTGGGATTGAACTCAGTGGCGTTTTACTACTAAGATACATTTCCTAGCCCTGCTTGTTAAAAAATTTTTGAGACAGGGTCTTAAGTTGCCAAGCCTTTCATGTAGGGATTTCAGGCGTCTGCTGTCAAGCTGGTCTCAAGTTTTCTGTTTCTTCCTGCAATACTTTCCAAAATTTGTATCTTACTAGGAATTAATTTGTGTCACCATAGTTATCTTTATTTGTATACAGTTATTTGTATTGTTACTTTAATCCTTGCAGTTCTGTAAAGTTGTTCATAGTGTCCTCTTTTATTTCTGATTCTAAGAATTTCAATCCTTTGTACAAAGGTTTTTCAATTTTGTTAGTTTTGTATATTGTGTCATTTTCATTCTTAAGGTATTTTTTCATTTCCCCTTTGACTTGGTTGACCCATTGATTACTTAGAAGTGTGTTAATTGCCATATTTGTGAATTCCCTTCAAATTTTGTCTTTTTAAATTTCCCTCTATTTTTGTTAAGAATATACTTGGTATTCGGTATTATTTCAGTCATTGTCAGTTGGTCCAAATATACATAATACCTTGACACATGGTCTGTCTCTTAGTTCTGGTTAATTAATGTTGTTGTTCACTCTTTTCTTAAGTAATTCCTTCTGGTTGTTATATCCATGATTGTAAGTTGGGTGCTGTCTCTTAACTGCTCTTTACATTGTCTGTTTCTCCCTTTGTTACTGTCAGTTTTTACTTCATTTATTTTCATGCTCTATTAAAGTGTATCTTGTCTCATGTTAGTATAACCACTTAAGCTTTTTTTTTCCTTTGGCTGTCTATGGCATAATATATCTTTTCCAGTCTTCTTTATATCAGTAAATTTAAAGTGTCTCCTGTATTAGTGTCTCTTATATTTAGTTTACTTTGTATTTTTATCAGATCAGTAAGTATCTCTCATTTCTGGGTTGCTTAATCCATTCATGTTTAATTTTATTGATAAATTGGGGTTATTTCGGCTATTTTTCCTATATCTTATGCCTTATTTTTCTACTTTATTGCTTTTTTTTTGCTGCAAATGAGTATTTTGTAATGTAGCATTTTAATAATGCTACAGTATGCTTTTTGTTATTTTCTCAGTGGTTTCTAGTATATTTCTGTGTGTGTGTGTGTGTGTGTGTGTGTGTGTGTGTGTGTGTGTGTGTATCTCAAATTATTAAGATCAGCCGTAGCTGGGCGTTGTGGTGCACGCCTATAATCCCAGCATTCAGGAGGCTGAGGTAGGAGGATTCTTGAGATGAGCTTGAGCTACAAAGTGAGCTCAAGGCCAGCCTAAAGTGCATAGTGAGACCCTGTCTCAAAAAGACAAAAGAAAATGATCAGGCATGGATTTCTACTGACTTAATTCCAGTGATATAGAAGAATATGATCCTCATTTACATCTCTTCCATTACACGCTTTCTCTCCAGCCTCTTCACCTCCTAATGGCAGTTGAACCCAGGGGTCTTAACAAGGACTCTATCATTTTTTCTCTCTAATCCAACAATATGTTGTTAGAATTATTACCTTAATATAATTTTGCAGCTTTTAAAAAAATGGTTGCTGGAGATCAAGCCCAGTCTTTTACATGCGATACCCATGTCTCCCACTGAGCTACACTCGTAGCAGTTTTACAACTTTTTAAGGATGCTTGTGAAAAAGCAATTATATATTTATAGTATCTGTTATACTAACCTTTTATTATTTCTGGTTCTTCTCTCTCTTTTGTTTGTTTTGTTTTATTTCTGTGGACTTGAATCATCTCAAGTTATTGTCTTAACCCAGTACAGCTTTGTTCCCACCCACCTACTTTTGCTGCCAGATATACATTTTAATATGGTAGTAATTAATAATGCAATATACGTAGTTTTATAAACTGTTTCTTAAACCATTTAAGAGTAATTACCTTTATCAGTGTTCTTTGTGTGTATTCATATAAATGTCTGAAGAACTTTTAGTATTTCTTGGGAGACAGGTATGTTATCAACAAATTCTCTTAATTTATCCTTATCTAGGAATGTATTTTGGCTTCATTTTTGAAAGATAGCTGCTGGATATGGAATTCTCAGTGGACAGTTTTGTTTTCTGATTTTTTTCTTTGTGCTAGCGGAGTGCTTTCTAGACTTCATTATTTGTGCTGAGAAGTTTCTGCTGTTAATTTTGTTGGTATGTTCTTGGAAACGATGAGTCCTTTTCTCTTGAAGCTTTCCAGATTTTTCCTTGTGTCTTGGCTTTCTTTATTTTTTACTCTGATACAGTTATCTATATATAAGTATCTATGCTATTCTTTGCACTTATCCTACTTGGAGTTGGTTGAGTTTCTAGATATGTAGCCTTTTTTCCGAGTAAGTTCGAAGTGTTTTCAGGCAATACTTCTGTGAAGTTTTTTCTACTTCTTTTTTTCCAGTCCTTCTGGGACTCTTTGTGTATACTGTTGAGCTCTTGGGTGCCCTGCATTTCTCTGAGGCTCATTATTTTCCTCATTATTCTTCACTGTTTTTTGAGGGAGAGTTACCTTTTTGATCGAATAATCTGTTTGTTTTCAAGTTTGTTAATGGTTTCTTCTGCCAGTTTAGATCTGTTATTAGGCTCCTTTAATGTTTTTTTGTCATTTTAATTATCATAATTTTAAGATTCTAAATTTCCTTAAATCTTTTTAATAACCTTTCTCTTTGTTAATATTTACTATATGACACTATATTGTTACTGTACCTTTTTTTTTTCCTGTTCATTTCTTTGAAAATACTTATATTGTCTTCTTTTGCTCACTTGTAAAGGCAGCTTCTGCCCCCTTCTGCTATGTGGGTCATGGATCATGCTTTTTGTTTCTGTACATGTCTCACTTCTTTATTAGAAAATGGATACTTTAGATAATATGATAATTCTTGATATTCCTCTCCCTTACAGGCTGCTGCTGTTATTTGCTCATTTGTTTAGTGACTTGCTAGATCAGTGATGTTGAACCTATAGCGTACAGGTTATTTGTTTTTCTAAGACAAAAGATATTAATGCATGAATTGTTTTTAACCAAACTAAAACCTCAGTATTCAGATTTAATTGTAGTAGGGACACATTGTGATAAATAAGTGGGTTTGGGATTGTAGTTTGGGCACTCATCTCTAAAAGGTTCACCGTCACTGGGCTAGATTATTCTGAGTGAAGTCTCTCTGCCCCACCTGTCTCACTCACATGAGAGTGAAGCTTTTCATGTTGCTCTTGAGGTGGGGATGAAGGTCTTGGCCGTGGAAATGCCACAGTCACTCTGGGATGGCAGGAATCTTTGGGTATGTCTTTCTTTGACCCAGCTGTTAAGCTCCAATAGCAGGAAGGCTCCTCCAACTGTCTCTAAAACAAGGTTCGGTCCTACAGACTAGCTGGCCTTACAACTTAGTATGTCTCCAGTGGATCTGCAGCTCTACAGATGATACTTCCTCATGGCCTCCACCATTTCTGAGTGTTTCCTTATGCTTGAACTCTCCAGGCACTGGCACAGATGAAATCATTGGCTTTGGGAATGTACTATATTTGTGTGTAAACTTGCTTTTCCTCCCAGGCGGTCTCTAAGCCATAGTTTTACCACTGGTAGTGAACACACTCTTTTCCCTGAGTGGCATTCTGTTTAAGGCACTGAGAGGTGAGTGGGAAAGAGGAAGCAGTAGTCGCAAAGTCTTCTCAACTTGCTTCTCCCAACCTGGAACCAATACCTTAAGAAGCCAAAGCTTTGAAGGGTTGTTGGGGCACATTTTCTCAGTAGCCCCACATCCGAGATAGAACCTCCGGCCAGCTGTCAGGGCCTGTGTAGGAGAAGGCCCTTACCATTCAGCCTTATGTGCCCAGAACGTCCTTGGCCTCAGCAGCAGTGAAGTGGGAAGCAGAATGAGGACTGCCAGTGTCATGCCACCCCTACAGAAATAGCCCTCCAAGGGAAAGCAGCTGGGAGAGGGATCCCACCTGTGGTTTTTTGATTCATCAGCCTAGCTTTTGTCTGAATTAACTTGTAGGAGTGCAGAGGAAGTATGAAGAGGAGGATCTTGGTTAAAATAGCACAGACAGTTGCCGTTCGTGTTGAATTTTAGTAGATTTTCTTCATTGGGTGTTTCTTCATTTGATAGAAGTATATGGCACAATCCCATGGGACTATTTCTAGAAACTTTTTTTGTTTTTTGGTGTTTTTAGGGGGTTTTTTGAGACAGGGTCTCACTATGTAATGCAGGCTGGCTTTTAGGCCTTGAACTCGCTCATGTAACCCAGGCTGGCCTTGAACTGATGGTGATCCTCCTGCCTCAGGCTCCCAAGTACTGGGATTATAGGCGTGTGCCACCATGCCTGGCTCCAAAGACTTAAATGGTTGGCTTTTTGTAATTTTCTCCAGTTTTACTGAGAAGCAGATTTGTGAGAATTTCTCACATTGCTGTTAGTATAATAAACCTAAAGATTTATGCTTTTTAGAACAGAAAAATTATAGCAAATATAATTATATTTATACGCACACATACAGTAGACAGAGTTTTTTAAAACTTATTTACATGTCTTTATCCTTAATTCATGTATAAAAATAGTACTAGTTGACGAGACATCTTTTAGACAAAGGTGGAATGAGGACCAGAGTAAAACATTGTTCTTTTTCTTTCTTTCGTTTGTTTAAATTGGTAGTGAAACTAATTTTTCCACTTAGCTACTTGCATTTGTCCACTAAAATGTGCAGTACATTTTTTATTAATTTTGGAATCTAGGTCAGGATACCAATCCAAAGATTTTTGTGGCTAGTGGAGTTTGCCAGATACGGAGAAAGAGTACACATGATGAAGAAAATAATTTGAATTAGATCATTTTTTTTTTTTACATTCTACAAATTCATTATCAAAAACATGTGTTAACTTGGTAATTTCAGTTTATAGCAAGAAATCAGCCACATTTTAAAAGGAATAAAGTTAGGAAAAAGAAGGTTTGGTTCTAGGCTTAAGAAAAACTTAGGATATACAAACAAAAATTAATACTTTATAACTATTTTTGATTATGATAGAAAATCTTTCGTTTCATCTTTATAGGGTGAGAAAACTGCTATAACCTTGGGAAATTACTTTCATAGCTACCTTTCACTTACTGTTACAATTACGAATTCTTTTAACTGTGTTTCTATAATAATACCTGAGGATAATTCTGTAATGTTTTAAGTGGTGTAGATAGCTCTATGAAGACAGATAACCATGTATGATGTTTTATACTCACTTCTATGGTTTTATAGGTGAAAAATACTAAATATACTAAAAATTACAGAATCAGAACTAAATCCAACAGTAACTAATGGAGTAAGATTGCTCTTAAGTCTTTAATAGGTTACTTCCAGAAAGTGTATGTCCTTTAACTCTTTGAAAGGAATTCATTTTTCCAATTAGAGAATGTACTTTACTCAGGATTTTTCTCTCTCTGGAAAGATAATATGACAGTTTAAAATTTATTTCATAGCCAGGAGAGGTGGCACATGCCTATAATCGCAGCACTTGGGAGGTTGAGACAGGAGTATCGCCGTGTGTTCAAGGATAATCTGGGCTACATAGTGAGTTCAGGCCAGTCTCATAGCAAGACCCTGTCTCCAAACAACCAAAAAAAGTTTTTTTATTTCATAATGACTAGGCTGTATATGTACAGTCTTCAGATACTAGTCATCCCGATCAAAAATACTACCCATCTTTTTTTTTTTTTTTTTAACATTTATTTATTATTATTTTTTTAAATGTATGTGGTGCTGGGGATCGAACTCAGAACCTTGTGCATGCAAGGCAAGAGCTCTACCACTGAGCCACATCCCCAGCCCCCAATACTACCCATCTTCATGTCCAAACCAAACTGAAACTTTTAAAAATTACTTGATGTTGAAAAAGTTTATGTTGAATAAAAGCTAATTTTGCTTTTAGATTGGAAAATGGAGCTTATGCTTTTGTTAAGGAAATTTGAACTGACATAAAATAATCTACTTGTGGTTAGTACAGTATATTGCTTTGGTATAGAAACGCTTTAGTTTGCACACAGTTTGGTTCACAAACAGAAGCGTTTGACAAAATTTTGTTTTTGTTTGCAAATTTGGCATCAGGTTTCAAACATAACTGTAGCCATCTTTCTTACACAAGCACAAATGTGGCCGTCCTTTCCAAAATCATAGAACAAATGAAGTTCATGAACCAAGGTGCCACTGTGTTTAGAAACACATTTTACTTTTGTTAAAAATGTGTAGTTTTTTGCAGAAATATAGATATGGGTTGTTGTTTAGTGACAAATTAATGTCCTGGGTGGCAGCCTACTAACCAGATCCTTGTTTTCCCTCTTTTCTCTATCCATTTTGTACAAAAGAGGGCATTCAAATGTTTTATTAAAAAGTAGCAAGAAATTCTGTACTGAAACAAAAGTTTGTTATTGTTTGAAGTAAGGTCTTCTCTAACATAAATTACCATAGTACGGAAGGGTTTGATTAGTCCTGAGATCTTGAGAATCATGTTATTAAAGAAATAAAAATCTTAATAAAATGGTATAAAGTCACAAAATACCAGTATACTAAGCTATAAAATAGTCTGTTTTGCATATTATTTCATTAGGCTGATTTGGAGATATATTCATTTTCTAACATTGACAGTTTCTTCTAGTTTCTTTTTCTAATACCGGATAATAGGATAAACTATACATTAGAAATTTAAAAGTGGCATTTTAGGTTACAGTGAATAGTGGTCATACTATTAAATTATATTTCATTAATGTTGAGTTGTTGCTATGTATTCTTATGTTGAAGTACAGAGAAATCAACCTTTATTTTATTATAAAAGCATCTATTGTACAATATGTGCTAGGCTAAATGCTATGAAAATAGGTCCTATACACATGGAACATAAAATCTGTGGGCCAGTGTTAAAAAATTAATGAACTTCCTTTGTCTTGTTATTTCAGCCTAATTCTGGTGAACTGGATCCTTTGTATGTTGTAGAAGTGCTTTTACGCTGTAGCAAAGAGAGCTTGAAAAACTCAGCTACAGAGGCTGCAAAGCCAGCTAAGCCTGATGAAAAAGGAGAGATGCAGGTATGTACTTCTCATTTTTTAGATTTTCAGGTATTTTGTCATTTCTCATTACTAGAGGTTTATTGGATGATTGTACTGAGCATATTGTCATAATTTTTAAATGAGATGTTTTAAGGCATTTTGACATATCAGCATCATTTGAAGTATCAAAATTTGGGATTTTAGTTTTATCTTTTATCAAATTATAACCAAGTAAATAATGCAAAGTAAAAGATAATTTAAAATTTAAATATCACATGAAGTTAGATTTTACCATTTAACATGAAGATTTTACATTGTTATTTGTGACTGGGATATTATAGTTTTAATCCATCCATGCTATTTATCTCTTACTCTCATGGAAGTACATAATGATTAAAGCACTGTTTTGGTAATGCAATATTCTTACCAACTTTTTCTTAATTATTTTATTTATATATTTTGTTTGTTTTTGAGACAGTCTCGCTGTATAGTTCAGGCTGACCTAGACTCACTATGTAGCCCAGGCTTTCCTCGAATTTGCAGCAGTCCTCCTGCCTCAGCCTCCCAAGTGCTTAGATTACAGGCTTGTGCCACCACCACCAGCTATATGTGCTTTTAATTAAGTGTAAAACATTTGGCTTGTCACATGAAATACTCATATTTCTTGAATGTTTTCTATTTTTATATTAGTATAAATGAAAGGATTTTTGGTAAAATTTTCTTGCACACTTTCTAAGTATTTGACTTGATCTGTTTAATCATAGTAGAATTTTATTTTTAAAACATTACTTTATGTGGTGTATTGACAGAGTCTTAAATTATATTTGTCATAATAAGCTTGGTTTCTAGAAAATAAACATTTACTACTGTAAATCCATTAACTGCTTCTTTGGATCAGTAAATCATGAGAGTTGGAGTTGACAGTATTTGAAAAGACAATTTATATTGTACCTTTTTTTTTTTTTTTCGGTCTTTTTGAGGGATGGTTTCACTGTGAAGTTCAGGCTGGCCTCGAACCCACAGCAGATCCTCCTGCCTCAGCCTCCTGAGTGCAGAGTACAGGCATGGGCCACCATGCCCGGCTTACATTATACATTTTAAATGATGATTTAAAAGTT
This sequence comes from Chinchilla lanigera, assembly GCF_000276665.1. Classification (NCBI taxonomy): domain Eukaryota; kingdom Metazoa; phylum Chordata; class Mammalia; order Rodentia; family Chinchillidae; genus Chinchilla; species Chinchilla lanigera. The sequence goes on along the minus strand of NW_004955446.1, from coordinate 12,303,989 downwards.
ATTTGTAATTCTGGATACTATCTAGCTTTTCATCTTTGTTTTTCAGTCTTTAGAATTCCACCACTGAAACTTTTATGATTTTTTTTTTCCCTAACATTTATTTTACCTATTAACCACTTAACTGTAGAAGAGCTAAAATCTTCCATGATTTGGCACATACTCATTGTTCCCAAAGGAACCTTAGAAGTTACTGGAACTGGGTGTAGCAAACATGTGGCACTAATGCGAGTAGCCTCCTCTTCCCATGGCAGATATTGATAATAAGTCATGACATTCTCACACAGAAAGGGTAGGCTTTGCCGAGAATGTGATCCAGGCAGCCATGGTGAAGTCATTGGAGTTAGCATTTGAGGTGAGACATATTTGCTATATTTCTTTATTCTAGATCCAAGTTTTATTAAGCCTACCTGCTGTGCTTCTTTTACTTTATGATACTAGAAGCTTTGCAGTATTTAATAATCACAATTTAGTTCATTTCAATAAACAACCTTTCCAGGAAGTATTCACTGACCCCTGGCAAAATGAGTGTCATTTCTCTGCTCCGATAGCATTTTTACAAATTTTAGTGTATACAGTTAAAGAAATGAACTAGGGGTGTGCGAAAAACGTGTTAGCATGGTTAAATGAATTTCATATATAATTTATGACTGGGGGATTGAAGCTTAATGGGAAGTTATTTTGTGTTTCTTCAAAGACCTAGGTGAATATAAGAGATGTATTTTCCAGCTCCCTGAGTCAGGGAATTAATTAGTGGAGCCTTTAGAAATGAAGTACCATAACTTTTTCAGATAAGAATTATATTCTCAGCAAAGGAAGCAACATGTGCTGAGCATGAAACTATAAAAGAACTCAGAGTTGTTCTGTTTTTTTTTTGTCTGACAGAATAAAACAGAGGAGCACTATGTCTCCCAAAACAAATTGTGTATTATTTCGTTTGGTTTTTATAGATGATACCTTGAATAGGAATCCTAGACATAGAGAAATAGTTCCATAACAATTTATAAGCAAGCTTGAGCTCTCAACTGCAGTGATTGAGTAGCACCATTCAGGGTCGGTTAGACTTTATTATATAAGAGGTGAAAGTGGGGCATCCATAATCGTTTTCCCCCTTTCTTCGAGTGTATGTGATGCCAAATGTGGCTTCATCTCATCATTTGTCCAAGACTACTTAATAAAATGAGTTTGCCTTTTATCTGTGACATAAACACAACTTAAACTTACTTTTTCCAGAAAATGTTTAGTGAGAGAGGAGAGAGGGCAAGAGCACATGCATGCGCAAGCCAGCTCTGGAGTGCATTGATTAGCAGAAGTGAACAGTTGTAGTGTACTCCAAATATCACTTGTAGTTCTGTCACTGTTACTCTGCCAGCTTCAGATATATCTGACCACTGCTTTCTTACAGCCACCTGTTACACTTAAATGAGACACAAACAGGAAAGTTCTAGTTGCAGGGTCTAGATGAGTGGTTTCTGTCATTCATCTAGGTAAGAAACTCACCAGAACCACTCAGCAATGATAAAATTGTTCAAAAGAACATGAACTATACCAGATCTTAGCTGTATACTTAGGCTATGTGGCAACTGTTTGAGTATTGAGAAACACCAGTAGTTACGGTGGAATGAGATGTAGCAATCTGGGCACTTTTGAAGTATGCAGAAGGGCATACAGTAGTATACTTTTAAAATTTTATTTCTTTGAAGAAAGTCTTGTTGTGTTGCCTATACTAGGACCCCAGACTTGTAGGCTTGGGCTCAAGTGACCCTTCTACCTGTTCCCTGGGCAGCTGGGACTAGAGGGACACATCACCGCGCCCAGCTCTTTAATACAAGTTGAAATCAGAATTTTAAATAAACTTTAATGATGTTTTAAATAGCCGATTTGGGGATGAGGATGTAGCTCGGTGATAAAGCACTTGCCCAGCATACATGTGCTCTGGTTTCAACCCCCTGCACCAACCAGGAAGAATTTCAAAAATGGATTTAACCTCTGTCAGTTAACTCTTAATGTGTCTGTCTCCTCAGGGACATCTGTTAACTGCTGAGTTTCTCATGGTATGGGTCACACTTTTTTAATGTGTCTCATGGTTTTTTGAGATAGTTGAAACCTGGATATTTGAAATGATAGGATGTAGCAACTCAGGAAATCAGATTTCCCCCCACTTCCTGAGTTTATTTTTGTTCCTATTTGTTGTAGCTGTTTATTTAGTGAACTTTCTGAACTATTTCTGTTAAATCTTATATATTCACAGAGGTCTCTGCTTGGTTAGTTGAGTGGCTAGTAATTGCACAAAGACTTCTTTAGATGCCTGCCACCATTAAATTCCCAGTCTTTGATTAGGGACTTACCATTTAGCAAGGCAGTTAGCATTACCTTACCTCCCTAGGCACAGTCTGTATTCAGACATGGGTGAGGCCCTAAGGTCTTGCAGGGGTTTTTGGCATACACACAGCCCTTTATGTGCATATTGCCATCTCGATTGGCATGAACAAATGAGAGCTTTTCATATTCCTGAATAAATGCTCCTTCCTTTGGTTAATTTCCAGAATTCTGAAGAAGTTGGTTTGATGATTTTGTCAGTATTGTTAGTGTTTTTATCAAGAAGAGGATTGTTGGAGATCATTCTCCAGCATTTTGATTGGCATTTTCCTGAAAAAGTTTAGAAAAAACAGTATGTATAATTACACTATTCAGTACTAATACGTAGATTTTTACATTAGCTGCTTTTTGATTAGGTCAAGAGATTCATAGATTTTTTTTTTTTAATTCTAAAACTTAATCAGTAATGCATTGGTTTTGTCTTCTTTATAAAAGTCAGTTTATGAAAAAAATTATTTGAAGCTTTAAAAGCCAGTTTGTATTTAAGCTAATAGTCATGGTTTGAAGAAACTATATTCCTTAAAATTCATTTAGAATATACTGACTTAAAATTTATACTGAGTTACATTTTCTATCTAACGTTTGCTTGTTTAGGGGGAAAATTGGTGGCAAACTTTGAAAAGCCTATAAGGTCTAAGGACAGAAATACTTCCTGTTAGTTTTAGCAAGATTCCAATAATTTCCACATGGTTATTCAGATTTATGTAGATCAGTGGTTTATATCACGATAAACCTTAATTCTAGTTACTATCTAAGGTAGTTAGGCTTAGAAAGTTGAATAAACTGCCATATGCAAATATTACTATATGTTTTAAAATCTCCATGAGTTGAACTCACTGTGTAGCCCAGGCTAGCCTTAAACACACAGCAGATCTCCTGCCTCAGCCCTCAAGTACTGCAGTTACAGACATGCTACCTGGTATATTATTGATAATTTTTCATGTCCTCTGTCTTTTCTTTCCAGGTAGACAGTACATCTAAGACTTGAATAATCACGGACTGATGTTTCAGAACCCACTTATATTAGCTTTCCCATCTCTGGGACAAAATAGCTGACACCCCCCATTTAAATGAGGAAAAGATTTTTGGGGATTCATAGTTGCAGAGGTTTCAGTCTGTGGTTGGCTGGCCCTGAGGCAAAAACTTCATGGCAGAAGGGTATAGCAGAGGAAAGCTGCTCAAATCGTGCCATCCAGGACACAAAGCACAGAGAAAAATGCCAGAGAGGAAAGGCCTAGGGACCAGATGCAGCCCCCGAGCTCCTGCTGCCATGACCCACTCCCTCCAGCGAGACCTCACTTCCTAATAGCCCGTTCAGCTATGAGTTCCTCAGTGGGTGAACCCATTGCTGAGTTTGGTGCCCTCACAGTCCAGTCATCTGTCCAGGAGAATCTTAATCTTGTCAAATCTACAGTGAAGACTAACCAGCACATCATGACAGCTCACAGAAGGTCCTCTTTAAAAATGAATTAGATAGTTTTGGAATTCAGTTGATAGTAAAGAATCATAACCATATGCAAATAAAACAGTACTGAGAGAAAGTGATGCAATGTAGTAACAAACAGCAACATTAGAAAGTCAACATTGGGCACTACCACACATATAGTTGACTTGGGAAAAAGTCATCCATGGATGGTGAAATTTTAATGAGGGGTAGGATATTTACGAAGTCTATAATGAATCTAATTATAAAGGGGGAGATAGTAACGGTAGTAAAAACCCTAGCAGATACCACTTTGATCAAGGGATTAAAGTTAATATTATCCATAATGTTGACCAGAGGACTGAAAAAAATAGAACTCATTAAATTGCTCTGGTGGTATTTGAATTTGCAATCTTCCTGCCTCAGCCTCCTAAAGTTCTGGGATTATAAGTGTGTGATATAATGCCCAGTTTAAAAGATACATGATCTTAAAAAAGAAATGTATCTATTGGTAAAATGAAGTGACATGTTACTGCAACTTAATAATTAAAGAAGGAAGAGAAGGAAAAAAGAAGGCAAGAAGCATGCATGCATGTCCCAGAAGATAATTAGGGAAAAAGAAAAGGCACAAAAACTACTAATTTGGCAAACTATTAAAAGTTTGAAAAATGTAGTTGAGAAAATGGAATGAGTAGTTCATAGTTCATTCAGTTGCTTTCAAATAGAAAATTGATCATGGTGCTGTGCTAGGGGGGAAAAAACATAATTTTTTAAAGGCTGAAAAATATGTTGTCAGATTTTAAAGTTGGAACTATAACTGGATTTCTGGCTTTAAAATTAAAAGAAAGACCTAGAAACATTACATCTGTATTGCTACCTATTATAGTAATTGTCCTCTTTAAACAGTGAACTCTATCTACTTTTTTAGTCTCTTTTCACTTATTAACGTGGAACAGATACTGTCTACCTTTTTTCATTAACGTGAGTATGTGACCTCTGCTGGACTTCTATTTTGGTTACTTTTTTCTTCTTGCTGAGACAAAATACCTGATACCCAGAATTAAAGAAGGAAAGGTTTATTTAGCTCACAGTTTCTGGAGGTCTCAGTCTATAATAAGCTGGCTTCAAGTCAGGGTGGCACATGGCAGAGGGCAACAGTTCATGGTGGCAGAAAACAGCCAAAGCAACAAGAGCAAAAGGGAGGAGTAGAGGAAAGAGCAAGCCTCTTTCCCTCCCTTACATTGTATGCAAACTACTCGCCCCAGGGTGGGGTAGCACTCATACCTATAGTTCCAGTACTGGACCATGAATCAGTCATAAACTCTAGAAGCTGCTCCATGACTGCATGAAGCTTTGGAGGGACATCCAGACACAAACCATAACAACATCTGTTACACTAAATAATTTTTTTAAATGAACATGTTAAGTGTTTTATATAGACTCTTATTTTATACTCAGTAGTTCAGTGAAGTAGATGTCATTTTATCCCTATTTTTATGAAATGAGAAGCTAAAACTTAGGAAGGTTAGGTAACTTATCCAAGGCCACACAACTGGCTGACGATTGAATTTAAACCCAGGTAACCTTGTCTCTAAAACCTTTCTTCAACCATTTTATCATTTCTTCAATAAAACACTTACAGTGAGCAGTGAGAATTGTTTTTTCATTGGGGATGAGTGTAAAAGTAGCTGTGGAAGACCACTATGCTGAGGGGCCCTAGGTTCAGTTCCTAGTATGGTAGAAATTTAGGGTGATAGTCTTTCCAAAAAGTTCCAAGTAATGAGAACAGAAAAATTAATAAACTATGGATTATGTATTGAAAAGATTCTGTGTTTTCATGTACATTTATTGGCCTGTGAAAGATTTGAAATAGTTTTTCCTCTTTAAATACAATCTGTACTAAGATAAAAGCTCCAGAGGTGGGTAGCTGTGCCACAATGATTATTAGTTAACAATGTGACATACAAGCTGCCTTTGGTGGATTCAGGTTAGGAAATGGTGGAATTTGAAAATGTGTAATTTTAATTGTACTGTTTTACCCCTTTTTGTTCATAGGTTGTCCCAGTTTTGGTGCATCTCTTATCTGCTATCAGTAGTGTTAGACTTTACATTCCTAAAGACCTTCGGCCTGTGGACAATAGACAGAGCGTTTTAAAATCAATACAGGTATGCATGTTTTATAAGTTAAATATAAATTTTATATAGAGTTTTTGAAAAGGCAATTAAAATGCCTCAAAATATATTGCCTTCAGGAAAAGTACAAACACTACTAATATGTGGCATTTATTTCCATAGAAGTAGTTATAACCGGCCTACATGTAAGTTTTTCCTCTGAATCTATCAGCAAGGTACATTACTAAAGGAGAACTCACTAGAAACAAACCAAAAAAAATGCTTCATCATTAATCTTAACTGTTATATGCTAACAATGATTTGCTTTATTCATTAGTGAAAATAGTTATATTTTACTATACTAGTGAAATAATGTAAACAATAATGTGCTAGGTCTTTTAGCCATTTTTGAGTATGATTAATGGATGAAATAGTTTTATTTTCAGTAGGAATAATTTCTTGCTCAGAAATTTAATTCTCCACTAGAAAAAAGTAACAAAATTATTTGGTCAATAAACATTTAAATAGTATTAAAGGAACTTTTTTTAGTTTGATCAACAAACATTCATTTGTCTTAAACATTACTGTTAAATCCCCAGATTTCAACAAAGATATTTCAACTTTAACATTAATTTTAGCAATAATTTCACTAATTCTCAGTTTGGTCTCATTGTCTAAATAAAGTTAGACTGTTGTTTTTCTTGATCATTCATAGACATGTATATATGAGGAAACCAGAGGAAGGAAAATAAGAGAAATGAGCCTGTTAAAAGGCTTCTTCCTTCATTTAATAACTACATATTTCTTTCTTGCTACTTAATTATATATGCTTAAACTTTAAATCTAAAATTTTAGTGTTTTCTTCGTCCTTAAACTTCATGCCTATGGTTCTGTTTACTTGATTTATAGATTGTGATTTTGTACTGACACCTCCTTAAATGGGTTAAATATCTGGAAATATTATGCTTACCTAACAGTCATGTTCTTGAAACAGCTTGCATCATTGGTTTATTTACTACAGCAGTGTTTGTGCTATTGAACCACTAACATTTGTGCTTTTTACTATTATATGTGTTTTATTTCCTTTTGTTTTTGAAACAGTCTTATTATGTTGCCCACGCCAGTCTGAAAGAAAAGATGCCTGGGCTGAAGTGATCTTCATGCCTCAGCCTTCCAAGAGGCTGGGACTATAAGGGCATTACACCCTTCCCCTCAATTTTGGAATCAAACCCAGGGCCTGGCACATGCTAGGCAGTTGCTCATTGGCCAGATTCTTTCTGACCTTTGAGGCCTACTCAGGACCCTAAAATTCTCCCAGTAGGTTACCAGCCTATAGTGAGCTATCCCTTCTCTGAACTCAAGCTTGTCATATTTAATAGTGTAACAAAGAAGCTAGCAAAAGGGATCAGGACCCTTTAAATGTTTGTATTTTACAACTCAGTAGGACCTTTACTAGGAATAAACTCTAAAGAAATAACTCACAAATAACTTCTACAAATGAAACAGTAAATGTGAGATTATTTATGATGGTAAGAAGTTATGACCACCTGTGTACACTAACAGATTTATCAGTAAGTTTTGCTACATCCAAAATTCTTGTTTGTTTGTTTGTTTGTTTTTTTCTCTGGTACAGGGAACCGAACTCACGACCTTGCGCTTGCCAGGCAGGCGCTTTGCCGCTGAGCTAAATCCCCAGCCCCTACATCCAAAATTCTTAAACTGTGCAATACTGGTTTTATTAGTGAGTTGTAATATATGCCTATATTAGAAAACGATAACATAGCTATGCATTTTTGAAAATATCTTCCAGTTTAACTGGAAAAAATGTCACATCCTTTTTATGTCCATGTACATAGAAAAATATATAAAAAGAAATACTGATTAAAGTTAGTCTTAATTTTGTCTAGAAGAGAAAATTTGAATTTTACATATTTTATTTCAGGAAGTTCAGAAACGCTTTCCTGATGGTGTTCCCCTGTTAGATCCAATTGATGATATGGGCATTCAAGATCAAGGGCTGAAAAAAGTCATTCAGAAAGTAGAGGCTTTTGAGCACCGAATGTATTCCCATCCACTTCATAATGATCCAAACTTGGAAACTGTGTACACACTTTGTGAAAAAAAAGCACAGGTATGGCAGACATTTTGTTTTTATAGTGCAGTTTTACATACATTTCACTAAATATGCATCTCCTTTGTCTAGTTTACAGTTACCCAGCTCACTTCTGTCCTAGCCCTTCCTCCTTACAGTTTCACACTTAAGCTATGCTGTGTTCCTACTTTAGGCTTTTTACAGTTTTCAGTGTCCTCTTTCTCTGCTTCTTTTTCAAGTGGACATTTTATGTTTTCCCTGTACTTAGTGTTTTAGCTAATATTTAGTAACCTTTCAGGGGCGTCATTGCTCTCATGGGAGTGCATTTAAGAAGCTCACACACTACATCCACCCTTCCCCACTATGTTAAAGCTTTAACAGAAAAGTATATTATAAGGTGGCCTTACAAGTTATTTTTTTTGCTCTTTCTTGGGTGAAGCTCCTTTTATAGTGTTTACTTTATTATTGAACTTCCTTCACTTTTATGTATCTTAGATTGCAATAGATATTAAGTCTGCAAAGCGAGAATTGAAGAAAGCAAGAACTGTTTTACAGATGGATGAGCTTAAATGTCGCAAACGTGTTTTAAGAAGGTTGGGATTTGCTACTTCTTCTGATGTCATAGAGATGAAGGGACGAGTAGCTTGTGAGATAAGCAGGTAAAATCTGGTTGTTCTTCTAAATAAAAGATGTTAATCTTTTGGGAAAAAAGCTGTTTTATAATACTTTCTGCATTAAATACAGTTTTGGATCATGAAATTGAGAAATTAGAAAAATCTTAGATCTCGGTAATCAATGTAAAATCTCTGGCCTTATGACGTATTTCCTTTGAAACCCAATTTTATATGCTTTCTTTATATTTATGAACATTTTATGCTTTGAAACTTAGTCCAGTAACCATTCTCTTTTTATATATGTAACAGATTGTACTGGTTTTGAGCTAACCACAAGGTATTACAACAGAGCTTAACCCAGGTTAATGTTGGATATAATAGACAGTTGGCTTTCCATTTTTCCCAGGTTCTGCATCCACATATTCAAATAACTGTGGATAGAACTATTTGGAAAAAATAATTGCACATATACAGGTCTTTTTCTGCTGGTCTTATTTTCTAAACAATACAGTGTAACAATTGTTTACATGGCATTTACACTGCATTAGGTTTTGTAAGCAATGTAGAAATGACTTAAAAGTATATGAGTGGATTTGGTGTAGGTAATATGCAAGTAACACATCATTCCATATGAAGGACTTGTACGTCCTTGAGTTTTGGTATCCTCAGGAGTATGCTAGGACCACTCCCTTGTAAATTCGTAGGTACAGGTATATTTTTGGTCTGGGTAATTTTTACAAATGACTTCAAAACTACATGATATAAAACGGCAGTTCTTTATTCTTTTATGGTTTTGCCCTGTCAGAAATTCAGGAAGTGCTTGGTTTGATGGTCCTGGCTCAGCATCCCTTACGCTTACCATCTAGACAAACTGTTAAGTGAGCAGTAGGAGTCTGGAGCAGCTGGGAATGTTAGTATAGGTGGATCCCTCTCTCTTCCCCCTTCTTTCTCATCTCCTCTCCCTTGTCCTGTTCTTTTTCTTTGTGGTCTAGTTTGGATGTCTTCACAGTCTGGCAACCTCAGAGTGTTAGCACTTCCTACGTGGAGACTTAAGGCTTACACATGAGTGCTAGCAGTCTAAGGTGGAGCTTGCATTCTTTCTCCTGACCTTGCTTTACCTGTTGTAACCTAGCTTAGACATCATAAAGCATCACTTCTCCCATGTTCTCTTAATTACAGAGAAGTCACAAACCCTCCCAGGTTCAAGTGAAGGACAGTTAGACTCTACTTCTTGATGGTAGCATCGGTACTTTTCTCTATATCTGCAGTGTTCTGTGTAGTAGCCATTAGCTGCATGTGGTTAATTAGCACATGAAATGTAGTTAGACTAGGGAACTAAATTTTAAATTTTATCATTTTAATTGAAATTGTTGCATGTGCAAACAGCAGTCTTTGTATACCAGTGCTGGAATAGGAGATACTATTGTGGACATTTTCAGAAAATACGGTTTACAGCGCCATCCTAAAAATCCATCAGCTGGTGGGTGTGGTGGCACATACCTGTAATCCTAGCACTTGGGAAGCTGAGGTAGGAGAATCGCTGTGAGTTTGAGGGCAGCCTGGGCTACATAAGCAAGTTCAAGGCACTACATAGGGAGACCCTGTCTCAAAAAAACAGACAAAATCCACCAGTTATTTTCCACCATGAGGGATCCTTCCTTCCATAGAAGACGGCTTGCCTCTATTTTCCTTAACTTGAAAGTTATAAGATGGTGGTCATAGGCAAGTATCTGAACATTTACTTTGTTTTGTTCATACAGAGATGGCCATAAAAGCTGTTTTTGAAACAGTTGTGGTTTTTTAATGTCATCATGCTGCCCCTACTAGACAGGGCCAGAGAATTATAGGTTTTGTAAATGGTTTTGCACAGTCTTGGTGGGGAGTTATTCATAATCTTCATCTGTCTCAGGTGTTAAAAATTCAGATGTCCATAGGGGCCAAAAGGAGACTAAACTAGGACAGTTTTTGGCCTCAAAAACAGGCAGTGACTTATCCAGCACCATTTAATTGTTAGTACAGGTTAATGCAATACCCCATTTTCCAGTTGAGAGTTCCTTGGGCCCTGTAAATACATGTTGATGACTTTTTTCATGGCATATTGAAAGTTAAGAATTATTTGAATGAATATGTACATTTTCAGTATTGGGGATCTTATATGAGATGCCCAGATTACATATACTGTTATTACATACTGGCAATACAAAGGTCTGCTGTTTCCTTTAATAAATCTTTGTCATTTTTCATTGATTACTTCTTATGGTAACAGCATACATTTTTTTAAAACTACATGCTGAACATATGTATATGTACATATGTTTCTTTATATTCTGACATTTAAATTTTATTTTTTTTCTGATAGTGCTGATGAGCTCCTTCTAACTGAGATGATGTTTAATGGCCTTTTCAATGACCTTTCTGCAGAGCAAGCAACAGCATTGTTAAGTTGCTTTGTGTTTCAAGAGAATGTAAGTGAATAGTTTTAGCATATCTTACTTACTAATTCATATATCATATAGTTGGTTAAATAATATAATGGGTATATCTTAATTATAAGCCTATTGCTTTATGCTTATACACTGTGGATAGTAGTAACAAATCCAAGAATTTTAACACAAATATAGTAGAAAATTGAATAATTAGATGTATACTTTTATTTTTAAAAGAGAATAAATTAATATTTTTGTGGACAGTCATCATTAACAGATTCCAGGTTTTCCGGTTGTTCTTTGAGCAAATGTATTATTTGAAAGACTGGCCTGGCCAGACAGTCCTAGAGTGAAAAGGATATCTGAAAATTAAATTAGGAAAAGCCAATAAAAATGAAGAGGGATAATGAGATTGAATGGAATATACACTTTTATTAGGGATAACTATGGAACAACTATTAGAGCCTAAGTGGTAGGTGTCATGGACAAGATGCAAGGCCCTGAGGGTAAGATTTTTATGCGTGTACCAATAATTTCCCCGCTAGAGGGGAGAGCATTGGTGAAGTTACGCTTGTTCTCCTCATATTGGGACCAGTGTCTTGTACCTGTAGTGGCCAGAGAAAGGAAAGTGATCAGTTACTGTTGTCCATGAATGAACACAATATCAAAGACATTTAGCAGTCTTTATTTTTAACTGTAAAGTTAGATATTGAGCTCATTCTTGCCATTTTGCCTTTAAATCACTCATCAGTAAGCTTTGGTTTAAACAGAAATACTACAAAACCTGGTTAATGATTTATTACACAATATACTTCTAATCAAAAACAAATCCTGTGTAGCTTTTGATGCTTAAAGTATAGATGTGTGGCACCTTACACATAGTGGATTTAATATTTGTCTCTAAGTCCTATCCCGTACGTTATATACATACATATACACTATTCACTATTCTCGTAATTTTATCTTTATGTAGCCACCCTACCTTTGTCAAAATTTTTTCACAAATACTGTCATTCTCACAAGCCTATATCTAGCTTTATTTTGTGTATCTAGCTTTATTTCTCTTTAACAATGTAAGAACCCAGAACACAGAATTCAAGTAGCTTTTCCAAGTTTATTTAGCTACTTAGTGATGGACGTAAAACAATATTAAATTTTTTACTTTGTGTAAGCGAGAAATTGATGAACTTCATTAGTGGGAAAGCAATATTAAGAACACCAAAATTCAGATTAAAATGTCAGCTATTCTGTACTTAGCTAAAGAACCAGAAATATCTGGGAAAAATACAAATTGGGACATTATTTTTAATGTTGTTTATTCATCTCAACTTTTTGGTTTCTACAGAACGCTTTTCCCACACCTAAAACTATTTCAAAATTATTATGATAAATTACTTACACGTTCATGTAACTACACAGCCGTGTATAATGTTTACTGTCCATCAGTTCCATTTATAGTCATAAACAATACATAGCTCGTTGGCATGCTTTGCAGACTTAGCAGTGTCATTTTTATCCTTTGGAATATAATAATAGAAAATGAAAAACGTAAGAGGAATGATTTTGCTTATATAAACTTAAGAGTTGATTAGGTACCCAAAATGTTAGTAACTATAGTCATATAATATGATATTAATGGGTATTGTAAAAACTTTTTTTTATTTTAACAAGCAAGTAATATATACTTTACTTTAAATTGTGTTTTTATATCTAATTTTTCTTTTCTTTTGTAGTCTAGTGAGATGCCCAAATTAACAGAACAGTTAGCGGGACCACTTCGTCAGATGCAGGTGAAATAGTCCATTGTGAAGTAAATGTTTTTGAGAGTCTAATCTTAATACTTTATCATTCAACACAGACAACTGGAATAAATATATCATTTGATGTCACTCAGTATTTTATTAACATTTATATTTTCATTTTAGTAATTAAACATTCTCGTTGTAAAGAATTGTATAGAGTCTTTGTGAGTACAAATTTAAAATTGAATAATGCGTATAGGCTATACTACAATTCATTGATTGCATTATTTCCTTCCTCAGTATTAAAAATGGCATGTTAGCCAGGCATAGTGGCACACGCCTATAATCGCAGCACCTGGGAGGCTGAGATAGGATCACTGCGCCTCTGAGGACAGTCTGTTACATAGTGTGTTCAATGCCAGCCTGAACTGCATTGCAAGACGCTTCACCACTTCAGAACACCCCTTACCACCAAAAGTGGGTTGTTATGTTAGATGTAGTGACAGATTTCTAGTCCTGTCTACTCTGGACCATGAGGCTGAAGATCTCGTGAAGTTCAAGACCAGTCTGAGCAATTTACCAAGACCCTTAACATAAAAAGGCTTCACAGACTCCATTGTCAGTACTGCAAAACAAAGAGAAGGAGTAAATACTAGATTTATGTCAATTTTTCCATGTGGTGCCATTTTTAATACTGAGGGGAGAAAATAATACAAGCAGTGTATTGTCATTATAGCCTGTCCACATTAATCCAAGATTTAGGTAAATATGTTGCATATTTGTCCATTCTTTTTTACAATAAAATTTTAAAATGTTTTATCATGAGAAACCTCTAGGTCCTCAAAACCACAGTATCTTATAGAAATATATTTATTTCTTTTATTATTGCCTAGGATAAATTGATTTTATTGATGTCTTTCAGTATTAGAGAAACAGGAAAGCATGAGTTAAGGCATTACTAAAATATGAAAAACAAGATCGTATTTTTAAGTATTATTGGAGAACTACATATTTTGCCAAATGAATATTTTGCCATGCATTTATATTTTTTAAGTCTGTCTTATTATTGTCTTTGCTAAGTTAATGAAATAGACTAGTTCAGTGCTGCTCTTGAGTAATTTTAGTTAAGATTTCTGGGGTTTTTGTAGAAATCATGCTCTTGATACATTTTCTTAGCCACTTCGGCATGAGAAACTAACTGTTCAATTACTTAGCAGTATAGCAGGCACATAGGGAGAATATCCATCTAAGATTAAAAAGGAACTTTGTAAAATACTGATTTTGGAAACCTAAAGCAAAAAATGTCATGAGAGATCGTAAGTATAGAATTTTAACTATGTCTTTTATCTTTAAAGGAATGTGCTAAAAGAATTGCAAAAGTTTCAGCAGAAGCAAAATTGGAAATTGATGAGGAAACTTATCTAAGTTCATTCAAGCCTCACTTAATGGATGTGGTGTACACCTGGGCAATGGGAGCTACCTTTGCCCACATCTGCAAAATGACAGATGTCTTTGAAGGTATGGTTAAATTCATGTGCATACATTTCGTTCTGATATGAAAAATACATACATTGTTTTAACCAAACGTGGGTAATGTATTTAAAGCTTCTGGTGGCTACTGTGCTGTCTCCCAGTAGGCCACTGCCACACTGCAGTGTGCACTTTTTCCTCTTACCTGGCTCAGGCTTGCTCCGCAGAGTATATTTCTTTCCCTGTCTCTAAAAATGTAAAACTTCGCTTAAAAATTTTTTATAATAAAATGGGATCTTCCGCCTACTCTCTATAGATTTTTTGTACTACCTAATAAGCAGTCTGTTCATTATAGATTCTGTACATTTAGGAAAATACTTCAACAGGATATAATTCTGTGCCGGAGACTGCAATCACGGGTAAACAGAGAATCCTGGGAAGTCATGTTTGTGTGGATGTATTGCACCTTTTGTCCCCTTGGTTAGAACTTAATGATTTGCTCTGATTTTCACTAAAATTAGAGTAGAAAATGGTGAGTCATTCCGTATCTAATAACTAAGCCTCGCTCAGACTCTTACTACAACATAAAGCAGATTAAATGTAATCAGAAAAATTTTAAGAAACTGAAGAGTAATTGTTACCCAACTCGAGAGAATTTTAAGTGGAAAATGTAGAGAGAGTATATAAAGAATAATTACAAATGGATTATAAGAAGTTAAAAACTAAACAGTATTTACAGAAGATCATATTTAGGAATACTGCAATGTCAGGAAAACATTGGCTTATGTAGATGTTTTAATGGTGTTATGCTTACTCAATTAGGTATTTACGTTGAATTTTTTTAAAAATGAAAATAAATGAGCTTAGCTTTCATAGAAACCTAAGGATTCTTATCAAATTTTCTTTGGATTTTAGAAGTTCTTTCTTTTTACTTAAATGAAAAAGTTGTGATGTATGGAAGATTAGTCTTAAATGGAGACAGTTTGTAGTTCTACCCAGATAGCAGATAGCACTGTGAGTTAACCTTTTCTACAGCATACTAACATTCTTAGTCCAGTGTTTGAATTTTTCTGGGGTTATTTCTCATCTTTTTTTGTGTGTGTGGTGCTGGGAATTGAACCGAGGCCTCGTCCTTGCCAGGCAGGTGCTGTGTCCCTGAGCTACATTGTTGGCCCTGTGGGGTTCTTTCTGTATTACAGTTTACTTGAAATGTTTGAAAATTTGAGAAGTTCAGTTTTACATCTTGAAGATTGGTCTGATGGCACAGCTTTCACGTTTTTCCAATCCGGGTGCCATCATATTACCTAACCCTTTTCTTTTTAAAGTTAAGATACACAATATATTAGCTCTTAAAAATAGAACAAACCCCTAAGAATAGGATAGCTTTTCCTCTTTCCATCAGACTGTTCCTGGTTTTTTTGCCATGTTATTTAGTTCTTCCATTTAAGGATAGCCTTTGTTTCCTCATTTTGGTTTTGCTCATGCTTAATATGATTGGAAAAAATAAAGCTCTAGCCCAGAGCATAGTGTCTCTATATTTTTATAAGCAGAAAATTAAATTGCTTTGGAAATTTGTAATGTACTGTGTTCGTACCATAGTCATTCCTAGTAAGATACTGAATTTTAGTTTTAAAAGGTGCCTGATTGTTTCACACCCTAAGCTTCAAAAGTCATTTTACATATTCTTCCAACCTTAAGGAGGTTAGTTAACACTGTTGTGATTAAAGTCATGACATGGTTTTCTTTAAATACTGTTTATTTTTTACTTCTTACAAATCATTTTATGTTGGGAAAGTCTAATGGAAGAGAACCATTTATACTGGGATTTAGTTGGAGAATTTTAAAGACTATAAAAACCAGATAGGATGTAGTTGTTCCTTACATCAAAACAAATAAATTTGGCATTTAAAGAAAATACTGATATGGGCTGATTGCCTAGGGTTTCTACTAACTGATATAAGTAGATTGTGAACTAAACACCAGCTATTACTATTTATTTCTGAATATGCGTAAGTACTCATAAGGACTCATTCTGATTGGAACAGAGAAAGGAGTTGCTTTCCACTGAGCACTTGCCATCAGGAAAATTTCTGTGACAGGAATCTTTTGCAAATCTTTCTATACTTCTGCCTGCAGGTTTTTAAAACAAATGCTGTGAAGTGTGTTGCCTACCTGTTCCCACCACATGTTCTCTTGAATGCCTTTCGAAGGGCAGTTTTACCCCTCTTTGAACAGAGTACATCAGTGTTGCAAAGGACTTGACAGAGGATTTTTTAGAATTTTTTTTTTTTATCCTCTTTCTCTTGTGTTTGGTACTGGGAATTGAACTCATGACGTCAGGCTTATGCTGCTGAGCTACATCCCCAACCCTATAAAGAACTTTGTTTTTTGTTTTTTGTGGTTTTTTTGGTACTGAGAATCAAACTCAAGACCTTGCACTTGCCAGGCAGGTGCTTGTGCCACTAAGCTATATCCCCGGCCCTACAGAGGATTTTTGAAGTACTTTTGCTAATAATAATAATAATGTTTTATTAAAATGTATTGTTAGTGTTAAAATTTTGGCATAATCTTAATGCTAAGTGATTTAGTTATTAGTGCCTATTAGTCATTTGGTGAATAATTGTGAGACCCTAGTGAGAAGCACTGTGCCGGGTGCAGCGTAGACAGGATTCTCCCTCAAGAGTAGATTCAGCCTACGCTGGAATTTAGTGGTGAGTAGTTGGAGCAGGATACATTTACGATCATAACCTCAGGCCAAGCTAGTTAAGAGTATTAAATTGGGGCATGAATTATAGGTCACCACATCAGGTTGCCAGAAAGCTAAAATCAGAAATACCATCAAGAAATTCGCTGCTTTCTAGTTTTAATGAGAATGATACTGTTTTGTTCATGAACTAGGTAAACCTAATATTTATAAAAATGCCCTTAAATAAAAGCAAGTAGCCCCAACTGTGCATCACAGGAGAATAAAATATATCTTTTGGCTGTTAAAACAAATACCAGATCATAGTACATTCTGAGTGAATGTTAAACACACTGAGAAGCTAACTTAAGAAAGCAGACATAAAGCCCACATACTGTACGATTTCATTCAGATGAACTGTCCAGAACAGGCAGATCTGTAGCGAGAGAAAGCAGGTTATTGGTTGCCATGGACTGCTGGAAGAAGAGAATCAAGTGTTACTGCTTAAAGGGAACAGGGTTTGTTTGAAGGAAGTGAGCGTGTTATAAAATTAGATACTGATCACAGTTGTACAACGGAATATATTAAAATTGAATTTAACGGGTACATGCTATGATACATGAATAATAGTGCAAGTTCTTCCAGAATGATGATGTAATCCCAAATGTAAAAAAAGCGATGACTTTAAATTGTACACTTACGATGGTTAAAATGGTGAATCTTACGTTGTACTTTACCACTACTTGAAAAGCACAAAAATTAGATTGAGAAAGAATTTTATTTGTTGGCTCTATGGTGGAACCAGAAGAAAAGATTTGTAACAAACCAGCAGGTTAGTATGCTTCTATTTCTCATCAGCTTTAGATTGCCTGGAAATGAGTTACAGCTTTGAAGCTTTTGTCTCACATCTAAGTCTAACTGGTCTAATTGATGAGGCAAAATGATTTCCAGAGGTGGGAGTGAGGAAAGCCTTGGACTGCACAGAATAGTAATAGGTAGGAAAAATGCTAGATAATTTACTACTTAACAGTGGTCTGCATTAATCCTTGTGGGGACTAACCTGTAGGCTCTAGGCACCTGGAGGCAGTGTTTGCTTACAGAGTGATTTATTGATGAGCCTTGGGATAGCAATCAGACCCATTGTGTGTTTAATCCTGTACCTGGTAGCATTTTCCTAATAGTTTGCTTGTTATCTGAAACTGTCAGAGCTAAATTTTCCAGAAATTGAAGTATTTACAAAATATGACATGAGGGTAATCTCTAGCTGGGGTGTGCATTTAGTTGTTTTAATTTTATACTTTATCTAATAGTTTATTTCATATGGCATAATGTCTGTTGACAGTGGCAGATTCTGGTTAAAATGAGTTACTCTAATTTAGAGCAGTATTAAAGCAGTGTCAGCTTGTGTTTTCTGGTACACACTTGAAGTCAGTCAAAACAATGCAGGAGAGCCTGCTGGGTTCTTTGATACCCTGCATAGCAGAAAATTTTATAAAGGATTTCATTTCACTTATCATTTACCTGTGAATATATTCTGTTCCTTTTTTTAAAGTGCTATATATTTATTTGTTTTGGTTTTGTCTTTTTGAGACAGGGTCTTGCTATGCAGTTCAAGCTGGCCTTGAGCTTACTTTGTACTTTGTAGCCCAAGCTGATCTCAAACTCGCAATAATCCTCCTGCCTCGGCCTCCTGAGGGCTGGGATTACAGGAATGTGCCACCACACCCAGCTGAAGTGCTATATATTTCAGTTTAAGGCACTACTTTTCTTTTAAAACAGAACTATTTGTACAAACATTATTTTCTGGTTGCATACATAATACGATGTTAATGGCCTCTGTCCAACCTTCTACCCTCTGTCTAGATATCCAGAAGCTTCTGCGTCTGGATTTCCTTTTGTTACTACACATTATTTGAACAGGGTATTTTAGCATCTGAGAATGGAAGTAACAAGCATAGCCAGCATTTACTTAACCTTGGTGATGGTGTACTCAGGATCCTATGTACATTATTTCATTCAGATCACAATAACTCTGTGAAGTAAGGAACATTGTCTCTGTTTTAAAAATGAGTAAACTGAGGTTTTTCATAGGTTAATTAATGGAGATTTGAGGGGGAAAGGTTGATGCTTTACTGGCAAAAGAATTAGTAGCTAGAATAGCATTTTTTTAGTTTTTAAAGTTTTCATTTATCTAAAAGTGATACAACAGAAATCTGAGCCACATTCTAATGATTGAATTCTGTACATATCGCTGAGGTTGCACAAGTAATTACCCTAATATCGGAGATGATGCTTGGACCGTTCAGAACCATGTCATCATTGAAACAAACTCTCCAGAACCTCCTGGTGATACTTGAATGAGTTGTGTCAGCATATTCTTGAGCGGTTAGAGGAGCGGAGGAGCACAGGTTCCCCAGCTGCCGTCCTGTGTGAGGGCGCCCGTGGGAGGAGCGAGCAGCAGCAGCAGTCTTACCCCACCCAGAGGAAGAGGTGCAGTTGCTGTCAGTCTGTCAAGCTGTGAACGGGCTGCTGCCCTGATTCAGCAGTAGCTAGTGGCTAGCCTGGCTGTTCCCTGTTCCCAGGGAGCAGGCTGGTCATGTTACCCTTCCTTGTGAAACTAGGTTCGTGTGTTTGCTTTCAGTCCCATTTCTTCCTCTGTGTCTCATTCTTTCCAACTCTCAGGCTGTCTCTATTTCTGTCTTGTGTATCTCTCCACAGGCAACTGTTTTTCAGATGGCATTAAGACCTGCGTTATTTCCCCTTTAGGCTTTAACTGAGTATTCTTCACTGATCCTTATCTGTGTACTCTACAATTAATTTCCTCAGCTAACTTCACAGAAAACAAGTTTCATCAACTTCCACGAGGTTCTTACTCTCTAGTTGGAAAGGAAGCCATTGCTCTAAGGGCTAGCTGATATACTTTCTTTCTCCCACCATTTTGAGGGTAGAGGGGTCAGGAGTGGCTAGTAATACTGTCATAGCTACTTGAAAACTGTCTTTCGTGGAGGCACTTTTTACTGTTAAATGTTATTAGTAGAAGAAACAGTAAGCTTTTCTTTTTAAAAATCTGTTCTAATTTTTAAAAGCTCACAATAGTTTATTAGGGTTAATATGAGATACCTTTGAAAGTAGACTATAGGTCATGGGTGTCATATAGCCACTTCCTCCGTTTTTGGAGGCTTTCTGCATTGGATACAGCCACTTTGCCTAGAGAATGCTCCCCGAGTCCCTTCACATACTTCCCCTTTTTCTAGCCATGAAGTAGAGTTAGGAAGTAACTGGGATTCTCTTCTTCCTCATGCATCACCAGCCTGGAACACTCTGTAACTCACTGTTTCCATTTCTGTACTTATGCAGAAGTGTTCTTTTAGATAAAAATTCAGTTATATGTCTGGATATCACCAGGAGCCCTAGTATCTGATCTCAGAATTACATCAGACCTTCTCAGTAGCAGCACAGCAGTAATAGTAGTAGTAGTAGTACTAATAGTAGTAGTAGAAAATTACCAGTACTGAGCACTCACTGTGTGCCAGGCACTTTGTACATTATTACTTCAGTCTTTCCCATAGTTTGTTAGTATCATGATTATGGTCCCTTGGGTGGTAGAAGGCACAACTGAAATGCCCTTCCAGGTCCAAAGACTGTCCTTCATGCAAGACTTCCTTCTGGGATTCTTCTGCCACTTCCCTTAGGGCAATTCTAGATCCTCACTGTTCCCTTCAAGCACCTACCTGCAACTCCCCCAGCTCCCGGTTTGATCATTCTTTCACGTAGATAGAAGCTAGAAGCCTGTCTTGTTACAACTAGACACTTCACATGTGTGTATCCTTTTCCTCAGGGCCACCTTCCAGTTTTTTGTGACTCTCCTCAACCTTGAATCATATCCTTTCTGCTACTGCTTTAGCGTATAACTCTGTTTAAATTCCTCCTCCACACCCTTTCCAGCTGCTGGCATACCAGAGATTAGGAGTGCAAACCCTGAGCTTAAGTCCTACCCTCTGCCTAGATTAATGATCCTGGGCAAGTTTTATTTACATGTGCCTCGGTTATGGTGTCCATGTTTACATAAATGAATAGTCATTATCATTTTAATAGTTATATAATTTTGTAGTCTTCTGTTGCTGGACATGTGAGAACCCTTTGAACTTTTGCTATTACAGATTATAAAGAACTTCAGAATTTTATACATGTATCATGTTTGCTTTTGGTACAGAATTATTAAGAGGTATGCACATTTAAAAAAAAACTGAAACGCTGTCAGATTTCCGTTTACATTCTGCATTATGAGTTGGCCCTTTCAACTCTTTTTCCTCCCTTAGAATATAATGTGGAGGGCCTAACAGTGTAATGAGAGCGATTATAAGAACTTGATTATTCCAGTGTTGTAAGGAGGTAAAGGACTTAATGTTTGTATAGCACTATTTTGAGGACTGATCTTCCTAATGTAGTTGAGATATTAAGTGCAGAGTTCCAAAACAAATTTAGGTAGCTAGCATTTTGAGAAAGGATACTAGGTCCCTCCTTGCACAAATTTAACAAGTGAAGCTTTACAGCTTTAATTATGTTAGCTTTTATTTTCCCAGTACCAGGGTTCGAACTCACGACCTCATGCTTGCCAGGCAGGTGCTATGCTGCTGAGCTAAATCCCCAGCCCCACAGCTTTAATTATGATAGACACACTTGTCACACAAGATCCACAAGAAAAGGCTTAAGAGGTACTCCTATTTGGTACTTCCATGCAGACACACTACATGAAGAAAGTACCGATAAAACAATCTAAAATCAAGAAGAGTGAATGGTCACCCCTCTAAAAAGTCAGCCGATCCTGTTGTGTTCTCTCTGTAGGGTGATAGGCTTGGTGTCCAGATGCCAAGTAAGCCACACCCAGGGTCCTTGAATAGCTGCACTTTGTCAGCCTCTTCTGCCCTCAGTAGACTTCCCTTGTCACTGCCTGACAGAGACCTCTTCACGCTTACAGACCCGCACTATATGTTGTGTTTGCCAGCCTTCCCCAAAGCTGCTTCCTCCTCAAGGCATTTTGTTTACCTGCCTCTACAAGCAAGTCAGGATGTTGTTGTAAATCTGTGTCTCTATTATCAAAGGTTGGAGTTAAACCTTCCTTCTCTGTAGACTTTCTAGCGCCTAGCAGGCAACTAGTCAGGTTTGCTAGTTTATTTACTTTATGGAAAGCCCTTCGAAGTACTATCAGATGGGCTGGGAATATAGTTCAGTAGCACAGCACCTGCTTGGCAAGTGCAAGGTCCTGAGTTCAATTCTTGGTACCAAAAATGTCCTATCGGTTAAGCATCCCATGTTTTCTTGCCTTGCCTCTTAACATTTCTCCTTTTCCTATTCCTAACAATTTTAAAGTCATTTGTTCCTTTTTTCTCCAGGCAGCATCATTCGCTGTATGAGGCGCCTGGAAGAATTGCTTCGACAGATGTGTCAGGCTGCAAAAGCCATTGGAAACACTGAGCTGGAAAACAAATTTGCTGAAGGTCAGTATCTTATTCATAAGCTTTTTCTAGTTTAGGAAAATCTTCTGAGACTTGAGCCACTGATACAACTCAGGATACCAGAGGACTACCTAGTGGTGTTTCTATAAAATTTTAGAGGGTCTATTGGGAAAAAGTTTTGGGATTTATATATATGTATGCTCATTTTTCAGGTATTTATTATACACTATCTGCCAGGCATTGGTTAAGCACTAGGGCAGTGTTGGCGAACCTATGGCACTCTGCCACACCCTGCTGATTATCATCACTGAGAGCTCTGGAAGGTTCACTATCAGTATACTAGGGGATATAGCAACAAAAAGAAATCCTTGCCTTCATAGAGCTTGCATTCTAGGATGGGAGAGACAGTATACAAGTCAACAATTAATATATACCAGATATATATGAGTGGACCACCAACCAGGGTGGATGAGCAGTTTCCAGGAAGACAGCGAACTGGGGGATAGATGAGGTGGTCCAGGGACCTCCAGGCAGATGACATTCAAAGCCCTTTAGATTTGGTTGGTATACGGAGCAACAAGAGGCTAGTGTGGCTACAGCAGAGTGAGCAGACAGCAGGAAAAAGAATTTTGGGTGAGAACAGAGATGATAACATTGTCCCGGCCTTTACTCTGCAGTGATTGAATTTTTAGAACACAGAAGTGGTATAGTTCTTGCTGTTGCCCTGAGGACAGGCCCACGGAATAGCAAGGTGAAAGCAGGGAGACCAATGAAGAAAGATGGTAGTAATCGGGTGGAGGGGAGCACAGCATGCTTGTAAGTAGTTCTGTTCATGAATCTTGGCCAAGCCAAGACTATGAAGTAAAGAATTAAACAACGGCAGCCCACAGTGCTGGTGGTTTCTGCTAATAATTTAGGTGTTGTACTAGCTTATGTTTCCACGTGGTTAATGGGGACAGGCATATTCTCTCAGGTTAAGTCTAGATATGAGCGTTTTTAAAATAATAGAATTTGTATTTGTCCTGCCTTAGCCCAATAAGAACTTCATGTGCTAACTGAAATACAGTCTTGTGATGTAGGGTGAAAATCCATGCCTCTGGATCGGTTAACTTCATTTGATAGCCTAGTCCTTTCTTTTCAAATAATTTAAGACACACAAACTCCCCATTATCCTACTTCACAGTCAAAAGAACAGGAGTCTTGTTTCTAAGTTTTCTACCTCTTAGATGGTTGTAAGGGGTATCTTTTCAGCTAGTAAGATTTCCTACTTTCTAGATTGCTTTCTCATCAGTTTAATCAGGATAATGTGCTGTCTTCTTTAAAGCCGCAGCAAAAAGACATTACATGCTTTGTATCTTAAAAGTGAAATCTTACTTCCTTTTCTCTTAGGAATCACCAAAATCAAGAGAGATATTGTGTTTGCTGCCAGCCTCTACTTATAAATGTGAGACTTTAAAATTATTCACCATCTGCTTACATTTGACTACAAATGCTTCTACGTGTTCATGTGGTTCTCCCATCTCAAGACAGCTGTCCACAAACATTTTAATATGTATTATATTTAAATCAGTCATTCTAAGAAAGCATATTACATACACATATGTACATAAGCATTACATTTTTTTAATAAAAATGTACAGGTGGTGCATTGTTTTAGTGGGAAGCTTGAAATTTCTTGAATGAACTTCAGCTATTAGAGAACATTGTGTTAACTGTAATTATTTACACAGATAAAGTGGGCATCCAAGAGGTATAGTAGCAGCAGGGGCAGTCCGTAAGGCCTGTAAAGATATATCCTCTTGCCTTCTGGGCGCAGTTCTTTTCCTTTAAAAAGCAGGCCAGCTTCATCTGCCACCTTTCAAGGCTGGTGATTGCTCCGGTAGTGATTTCCTGCTGTTGGTGTTTCATGCAGAGTGGTATGAGAGTCCTCCTCTTTTCTTTCTTTAAAAGGAGAGTTTTTCTCCTTAAAGAAATCTGATACATATACAGCCTATATAGAAAAAGTTATATTTAGAACAAGGCAAAATATTTAACACCACAATTCATTAAGTTTCAAAACTGCATGCAAAGTTGCAGTAAGCACTTTGCCAAGATAAATATAAACAAGTCATACGTATAAATATGCCACTGGATGGTAGACATGGCTAATAGGAATATTTTCAAAGGAGATTATTACAAGCAGAGTTGCTCTGTTCATTTTACCAATAGTTTCATCTTGCCAATATTTAAGGAGTTATTCTTAATGTGTGTGCATTTTTTTCAATTTGTACCAAACTGTTTATAGTCAGAGGCTTTTACAATAAAAATACTAAATTTTTTTAACTTCTGCAAAGACTAACCTAATTTTTACCTGCTATCTTAAAATTACTTAAACGTTAGCAGTCTTAATAGGAAATACTGAGTCATTTTCTACCTCATCACAGTTTTCTCACTGAGATTTTTCTATTGTTTTTTGAGACAGTGTATGCTACATGGGTCAGGCTGGCCTTGAACTCATGGCAATCCTGCCTCTGCAATTACAGGTGTGCCACACCACACATGAGGTTTTTCTTGTTTCTCCCTTACTTAGCCAGATATTTAGTAGTATCAAAATGTAGGCTGCTGCCCTGTATACTTACAACTAATATTGCAACTGTAGCTCCTTGAATAAGTCCAGTCAACACATCGCTCCAGTGGTGTTTGTAATCAGAAACTCGAGAAAGGCCCACATAAATGGATACAGCAACAAGACCAAATTGCAGTGTCGGGCGTAAGAGTCTTGCCCAATCTCCCTTCATCCTGGCTTGAAGATAAAGCTAATAGAAAAGAACAGAGAATGGTTTATTTAGCATGCCACCTGAGAAGTGTGTTTTATAAAATACGGTCTAAAGAGTTGGCTTTTAAGATTATCAAAATACTATTACATATGGAATAGGATTTTAGGCAAGCATTCTTGTACACTAGTGCCTAAAATAGCATTGCGCTGGTAGCTTGTGTTTCCTCCTTCATGACTTCCCAGCAGGATTTCAGGGTGGCTCCTCCCCTTGTAGTTTGGGCTGTAATTCTGATGGTCAAAGGTAGTGTTGTCATTGGTTCTCAGTCTTGGAACAAAATGTTAGCATTCTGAGTTTGCTCTCACCCTGGGCCAGGCTTCTGTTTTCTAACCAGACTGTCAAGGGATTATTTGCTTAATACCAATTTACTTGAGAGCTCTGCTAGCCTCAAACTTTTTAGAAGGGCAACTGAAACTAAATCACCTGTACACATAAACATAATCTTCTGCCCAACTAAGAGAGCCTAGAGTATAGACACAGCAAAAGAATCTGTTTTTTCAACAACACCTGTACCCTTTTCTGAACACTAATCAGATCTAAGAACTCTCCCCACCGTTTATCTTTTTTTTTTTTTTATTTTTAAAGAATAAAAGAAGGATAACATAATAATAGGGGGGACTTAGCAAATTACAGACAAAATGGTAGGAAATTATCAATGGTTATCATTTTACATATTATTGTCTACAAAATAGTTTCTCAGGAAAACAAATAGACAAATAATAGTGAGTTACAGACAAAAGAGGTAGGAGATTATCAAGAGTTGTTGTACTATACTTTGGTACGTTTATCTTTTTGAGACAGTGTTTCACTGTGTAGTTCTTGGTGGCTTTGAACATGCTTCAGAGACCAGGCTAGCCTTAAACTCACAGTGATCCTCCTGCCTCCTGAGTGCTGGGATTGCAGGCATGCACCACTATGCGTGGTTCTCCTCTGTCATAGCTACCAGATTTGGACTTATCAGTATCTAGAGATTTTGATGTAGAAAGAACTTTTAATCTACTTTTTTTTTAAAATTTGTATCCACAAAAAATATCATTTTAACATTTAAAAAATTCTGTTCAGTACTGTTTTACTTGGACTTAAATTAATGCAGTCCACAGCAAACAATGTCCCTTGCTCTGCCTGTTGGCACTACCTACTTAAAACATGTACACAAATCTGCTCCCAGATCTTTGGGTGCTACTGTAGGTGTTCAGTTGTCAGCAGCTGGCAAAGAGCCAAAGGTTGTCTAATTTTATCAAGTATGTAGTATAAACATTTAGCTCTAAAAGAGCTTAACAGTTTAAGTCTGACTCATTAGCTAGTTTAAGTGCTACTGGTTTTCAGCAGCTTTTCCCCTTATTTTTGTTTCTAGTTCGAGCTATGAAAAAAAGGGTTAAGAGCCCAGTCTCAAGATTCATGTTACTTTTCCCTTAATTGGAAACTATTCATTTTTAAAGAGAAAAGCTGACTACACCTGAAGCCAGATTTGGTTATTACTGTCAAAAGTTCAGCAGTCCCCCAGGTGTGGTGGTACATACAGTGTAATCCCAGCACTCTGGGATACTGAGCCCTGAGCCTGGCCTGGGCTATACATAGAGACTTAAGTTCTCAAAATTTAAAAGGATTGGGGATACAGCTCAGTGTGAGGGTCCTGAGTTCAGTCCCCAGAACTAGAAAAGAAGAAAAGAAAGTTCACTTAACCAAAAGGTTTTCTTACTATAAAAACAGAGGCCTATGAGGCCAGGGAGAGAAACTCAGCAGCACAGCACTTCTCTGGCAAGCACAAGGTCGCAAGTTCGATTCCCAGTAGCAAAAAAGAGGCCTAGTAAGTACTTAAAGTAGTCCCAGTTTGCACTTTCAACCTATGAGCAACTCAAGAGAGAAATTTTATGGGGTTTTCCCCCCTGGCATAGATATCTAAAGTCCCTCTTAACAATACTGCGTTCCCAAAGAAACCTGAGGGATTCTAGGTGGACTGCAGATGTTAAGTGTTATTTTGTTCTCATTATTCTATTGGGGATACTGGCTCCCACAGAAAAGAATTAACATTCACTATGGATCAATAATGAAGTAAGCTCCAACACACTTTATGTGAAACCTTTACTCCTGTTAGTAGCTAGTTTTCTTTAAATAACTACCTAATTGTAAACATTTCCCGCCATCAGTGAAAGATTCACTATGGACCCAGAAATTTTTCACCCTGAGGAAGTTCTGGAATCTCCTGATTGGACTCCAGACTCTGGCTTTTCCCTTCCCAAGCCAGAAGTCTCCTACTGAGTAGGTTCAATGGCCTCACACGACGCAGTGACAGTGGCTCCACTTCCAAAGCCTGTTTTCAGGTTCATCTGTGCAATATCCTACCCTCTAGAGACAGTAGGGGATTGGCTTTCTCTACCACTCACTTACTTTCCAAAGTGTTCAACCTCTTTAACTATCATCTCCTTCCCCAGTCTTTCACTCTTCTAAAGTCCCCCTAAACACCTCACACTAGAGTGCGTCCTCCCCAGAAGACAGAACATGACTCCTAAGAAGTGGCACGACTTACTTTGTATGTCAGGAAAGAGCTTCTAGTTCTGGTAATATCACTGAACGTCACTCATGATTTGGGGCAAAGCACGTCCATGGCATAATTTGTTTTCAATGGAAGTCTCCGTTCCTCTTTCCCTAACTGCCACAGAGGAAGCCAGACTCTGAAGTTTCTAGGCACTGTTCTTAGACCAAGAAACAGGACCAGAGCACCTGCTTTAACGTCAGCTAATAGTAACAAGGCTTACTGGGCCCTTGCCTTCACGAGCTCCCTTCTTCCCTTCCCACTACATGCCACTTACTGAAGGATACGTATACTGGCCCCATTCTGGGTAAGGCAGGCAGTTGCTTACTTTTTTAAAAGTTAGAAAAACTTAATTCCCTGTCCAATATGGAATGTGGCGTCAGGCTCAGCAGCAGTTCTGTTACTTTGCATTCCCCTTCTAGAGGAAACTGCCTCACAACAGAAGGGGTGAGCCCTGTTGGACAGTGTCACCCTGCCTTCTCTTCTGCAGTAGCACTGCCTCAATGACTCGGTGCAGTAGGCCACACCAAGAGTTGTGCCGGGGCTGCGCTGTCCCTCAGGAACTGCTACTGGAAGTATGAAGATGTGCCCTACTCCAGAAATCGTAGACAGGGTGCCTAGTGCATAAGTGGTAGGTTATTTGCAAACTAAAGTTTCAAGGAAGCAGAAGCTACAGTTGGGAAAGGGGAATAAGCCACTTGGATGACAAGAAGGGAACAATGGCGGCCATGGTGCGAAAACTCACATGGCCTGTGAGACAGGAAGTGGGTTCAGTCCCTGTTGCTTACTAGTTGTATTCAGTATCTGTCTTCACTATAAACTTCTTTTCTTTTAGGAAGACGAAGGGAGTTTGCTATTTACAACCAAAAGATAAGAAAGCCTATTAAGAACCTCCCCTGTGTCCCCTCTTTTTCAGATTTGAACTTGTGAGACTGAAATGATTATAGTTTTAAGAAAGATACCATTGAGAGGAAAACTGATCTCTTTATAAATCTAAATTCAAAGAGCAAGCAAAAACCAAAATCCTAGTGGTACAAACTTACTGTATGTCCCTGAAGAGGCACCTTACATGAGACCTGTGGCCTTAGGGATGAGATTCACTGTGACCGTTTCCTACAGAGACAGCGCAAGGGTGTGGCTCCTAAGCCAGACAGCTCACTTGCCTCAGCTTCCCCCCGACCGTGCCAAGATTCTCCTCTGATCATTGCACTCGGGCCAGCCTGACTGACCCTGCAACCTGCAGTTTGCTGGTGAAGAAACCCCTGAAGTGGGACAGCAGAAGGGCAGAACAGAGGCAGTAACTTCCAGTTCTTTGCAGAGGGTCTCCCAGGACGCAAAGCCTTGTGACTGCTGCCCCGTGCAGACCAGCAAGGGGAACAAGAAAAAAAATGCAGCTGGCAGGAGCCCAGTCATGACCAACTAGGGTCACCCAGGTTGTAATTAGGGTCATCCAAAATGTTCAAGTCAGAGGTGAAGACACCCTCCCTGGCTGAGGTAAAGAGGCAAGGAGCAGAGAGGCCCAATGCAGGAAACCACACTAAACAGGGATTTGCAGCCATGACCTAATTTTTAAAGGAGAAGCTAATACCCAACAGTTAGCCTGGAACAAGGAGAATAGTTAGCTGCCCAAACCAAAAAAGGCTTCCTTCCCTTCTGTGCTTGGAAAGGGTGACTCCCTCCACTCCCTGCCCCTCACAGATTTGAACACTGTCCTGAAATACTTTCAAGAGTCCTAACAGTCTTGTTTATAAAAAACAACACCAGAGCCTGCTGCCACTGTCACCCTTGCTGTAACAGGAAAATGACTCTAGAACTGCAAAGAGACACAGGAGTTTCCAGGAGGCACAAATTTAGAATAAAGACTTAATGAAAAAGAGCATACTTGTCACCAACATTCACATTCCTCCCCCTTAGCTTACTGCAAACGAATAAAAACGTCAATCTCAAGGCCTCAGAGGGAAGCCACCACTAGGCCTCGCTTTCTTCCTCCTCTCTCTAATAGTTTACTTCAGCCTTGGGAGACTCAGAGCAAGAGCTCAGCAAATCAAGAAGCACCACTGTGTGTGCCGAGAAGAGTGAGCCTTCAGAGTCTACCATCAGCTTTCAGGAATGCCCCCTGTGAAACCAGGTGTCACTCCTGCTCGAGTGAAAAGGCAGGTTCCAAGTGTGGTTTCCACCTGCATGGAGAAGGAAATAAACTGCTCTTTCTGGGAGGGCTCCCCTACCACAAACCCCAGGTGAATGTCACTGCTCGATGCAGGGTCGGGTGCTCTCTCCTAGCACACTCACTTTCTACTCCACGTGAGGAGACACAAGCTCCTCTCTGGTAATACTAAAATAGTAAATAATAACTTCTTAGTTTGGATATTACTAGAGATTTATACAGGTAATTTCTTATTCTTTAGGACAGTAAGGAGAGGAGTCAACTTGCGTGAAAAAAACAGATGTTCAAGCTTAAAGCAGAGGATTGTAGAAAGCTGGCGCTTCAGCTGCAGGGCACGGATGCTTTGTGAAAAGCGCAGCAGCTGCTTCTTAATCTAAGCAGATTCAACACTTGGGGTACTGTGAAGAGCTCCACTGTAGTGTTACAGGGTGCATAAGGACCTGTTCAGAGTAAAACAGTAAATCTGCGTTGCATAGGGCCACAGCTGAAAATATTCAGAAGGTGTACACTTTGATTTACATAAAAGGTATGTATTTTTAAAAATTTAAATTCAGCATCTGTGACACCACATGAGCATAGGAGGTAGGGCTTTGGCAAGTGATTAGGTCATGAGCCAAAGCCGTCATGAATGCATCAGTGCTCTCGTGAGAGACCCAGGAGAGCACTCTTACTCCTCCCACGTGAGAAGACTGCAAGAGTCAGTTTGCAGCCAGCCGGAGGGGTCCTTGTCAGAACCGGAGTGTGCCACTGCACTGCTTGTACGTGTGGACTCCAGGCCAGCAGAATATATTTTTGTTGTTCATAAGCCATCGTCTGTAGTGATTGACTAAAGCAGCTCAAACTAAGACAGGATGTAACAATTTTGGGCTAAAATTTCTGAAAAACATTTAGCATCCACTAAAGGCATCTCACTGTTAAAATTTGATTTTGAAGCCGGTTTATTTTTACTTTGCTCCTTGTTGGCTGATCTTGTTAATACTTAATTATAAAGTGCACTGTCTTACAGTTTCTTAATATTCTATACTCTCAATATAAGGGCTTTCCCCCAACCCCACTGTAAATGTCAAAGGGTCAGCTTGCAAGCTAAAAATGGTTTCCACATTTTTAAAAAGTTATTCTTGAGCTGGATGTAGCTCAGTGGTAGAGGGCTTGCCTAGTATGTGGAAGGCCCCAGGTTCAGTCACCAGGACCACACACACAGTTACTTTTAAAAAGGAAGGATATATGATCTACAAAGTCTAAGTCTTCATTATCTGACATTTTTTTGTGGACAAATTGCTCATCCCTGAGCTAGACTAACAGCATGCTCAACACAGAAATAGACCTTGGTCAACTTTGAAACACTGCTTCTAAGACCAACCCCAGCTACCTAAATTGATTGTCCCACCTACATTTGATAGCAAACTGTAATGTAGGCCTCAGTTTACTCTTCTCTGGGCTTCACCATCTTCAGGACTCGTGCAATTCCTAAATTTAGATTTTGATCCTAGGACCTCAGGATTCTTGTGGTATGTGGGTAATAAGTTCTTCACTTGCCCAGTACTGGGCATTAGTACACAATTTAGGAAGCTTCTTCATGAAATATTAGCAATACTGGTACAGAATCACTGCTAAGTGAGGAACTGTATGAATCCAAATGTGTGAAAGAAAAGGCTTGGATAGGTGAGTGACACCCTAAACTCAGAAGGGTAAGGCCCAAGGAGAGGACTTTTGTGGCAGGGAAGAGAGTATAGGAGAGCGCCAGAAAGGAAAATATTTTCGTGCATTCCTCACTCCTATACCATGACTGTTCTTTGAATAATCACATAAATTTGGAATCTATATTTGACCAGACTTCAGGGATGTCACCAAGTCTGTAAACTGGTTATGTACAAGCAGCTCTGCCTTCACCCCCAGGAGCCCAGGTGCCTCTCACAAGTGCTGACTCCCTGGCACTGAGTTTGCAGGGCTGGGCTGCCTGCCAGAGGAGAAGCACAATGGCCTGGGTGTTTGCTTTACGAGACATTTTTAACTACAGGTTAATTTGGGGGTGTCAAGAATTCTTGAGGATTTAAATGACTACATCTCCACCCAAAGCTGGGACTGACCCATGATGCCAGGATGCCCAGGGAAATGAGTCACTGCCTAAGGAATTCGGAGAAGAGAGGTTAATGTTGTACATAAATATGGAAAGCAAGGAGATGTCTGTGTATTCAAGTTTGAAATCAAAGCTGGGGCCTACATCCTAATCAAGTAAATATTTCCACTGCCTACAGTCAATGAGATGCAGTAGAGTTCCTCTTTTCCAGAAAGGCCGTGGTCTCTCTTAACAAACGTATGTGTATAGAGTTTTTCTCCTTACAATTTAAATGGCTCACGGTAACCCAATTAGCAAATTATGGTTGAGCTCATTTTCCCTGTGTGTGTATTTCCAAGCTTGCTCTTCATAGGCCCTGGCATACCCACAGAGCCAGCCCGCCACTCAGGCGCTCTGTGTAGTCGTGCCGTCCTGTCTGCATGAGGTTCCTATTTCAAAAGCGTGCTCAAAACAAGTTTCTATTTGAATATACAGATGCAACAGATGTTTTGAGAAGGAAAGAGATGAAAGCATGCTAAGAGATGAAAGATGGTATACCTGAGGAAAAAAACAGTTGGTCAAAGTTATGTGTCAGTCACCTTTTTACTGCCAGACCTGCATCTGACCTTCAGATAAACTGAGCTAGAGTGAAGTAATCATGAAAGCAAAGGCACCTGATCGTCAGGAGTGGCCTACAGAGCTCACAGTATTCCTTCCTAAACCCTTCTCCCTATCTCACCTCTTTCTTCATGAAGATATTCGAGTCAAAAGCAAAAACAGCGTAAAGTGCAGACCATCAATATTAACCAAAGCATAGATTCCTCGGTCTCTGATAAGAAAGCCACAGATGAGTGAATGACAACAAAAGGCCTGGGGTCTGGTTCTGGGCCTATGAAGCCCAAAAGCTATTCAGTATAGTCACAAATGTGTGCTTTGGAGACAGTTCCCAGGATACTGGTGGCTCTCACCATTACCTACCCTGTCCCTCCTCTCCTAGTGCCCTAACTAACTAGCTAAACATACTTTTAGAAAGAACGCTAAGTTTCTGTAAAAAGGTAAATGAAGTTAGGATAGTATTTGCTATTAATTACCTTGAAATAACACAGTTCCCATGGCACATCAGGAACTTTTGAGTATATGTTTTAAAAAGGAAGCCCTAAATTACAAATCTGTACCCTTTTGCTTCCTCAGAAAATTAAATGAATGTAAGATGAAAGCCTTGCCATTTACAGAAATGTTGGAGAAGCCAAAAGTGAGTTTATAATGGTTTCGTGGATTTGAATTTCATATAACATCTGCAATTTTTACATGGTTTTCACTTTGGGAATTTGGTTTTTCAAATAAAAGCAAGATTTAGGTAAAGTTAATTTAAAATTCTCTCTGAAAAAAACTACCTCCCATCAGTCTGCCCTTCAAATTATACTATCATGGATTTTAAAAATCTAAGCTTTAAATAGTCATATGGTATTTAATGTGATAAATGAAAAAAAAAACAGGAATCTGTAAATTTACATGGAATACAACTATATAAAAATCTACTTATGAAGAAAATTAAGATACAGAAGTTATAACTGATCTGTTAGGGTAGAAAGCCCCATGTTGATAATACACTATACAGTAAAGTGTATAATTTTTTAAGTAATTTATATTTAAATAAAGGACATTTAAAAAATAAAAAAATCAATTAAAAGATCCCTTGAATGTGTGCTCAAGTCTGGTCTTCCATTCATCA
Source organism: Chinchilla lanigera (assembly GCF_000276665.1). NCBI lineage: Eukaryota > Metazoa > Chordata > Mammalia > Rodentia > Chinchillidae > Chinchilla > Chinchilla lanigera. Next base: position 12,270,297 of record NW_004955446.1, on the reverse strand, counting down.
CTCTAATAGAAAACTACATATTCATGTGTAGCTCAATAAGCAGAACAGAAGTACAAATGTTTTCTGTCTCCTCACTACAGGCTTGGTATATAGAAAGTGCCACGCTGCTGTATAGGTTAGCAAACAGAACTGGACTTGGCAGTGGCATAGCTGACACCTCCTACAGGTGGAAACCTCTGATTCTGTGGAAGGCAGTCTAGGAAGTGTTTCAGAAAGTGAAAGGGGGAGAACAAAATCTGCTCAAATAGAAGCAGCAACAGCTGCCTTCACCTCCAGTAACCAAAGCTCACCCCGTCTTCACATCGGCTAGCAAGAGAAGAGCAGCTGCTGCACCAAAACTGAGCAGCAAGGAGCATGCCCCATACGGGAACCCCAGTACTTCAGAGCAGTGAGTGTGCCAGAAAATGACCCGAGGTAGGAGCGAAGGAGTAGTGTAGCGGGAGACTTGCCACTGTTCTGTTTAGCTCCTGCCACACAGCACAGGAGAAGGCACCCACAGGACCAGTTAGCCCCCACTGCACAGGTACCCCAGTGGTCAGGAGACAAGTACTTACTGCCAGGAAGACCATGCAGTACATGGAGAACGAAGAATGGCCTGAGTAGAAGGACAATCTATAAGAGAAAGAAAAGAAATATTAATTTCCTCTCATAGAGGCCAAGAATTGTTTTCCTTTTGTTGGTGGGACCAAGAATCAAATCCAGAGCTATGCACATGCTAGGCAAGTGCTCTACCCCTGGGTTTCCATCTCCAGCCAGAAATTATCTTGATTTCATACATTTCCTAGCTTCAGAAAGCACACAGTTCTCTCCCTCTCCCCTTAGAAGTTAGAAGGGTGAGGCTGGAGGGACAGTTAAGACAGGAACATGGAGTCCAAGGAGCGTCTGAGTTGTTATTGAGACTTTTGGGATGGGTGGTGAATCATGGACAAGTTTGCCAGGCATTTATGCAGATGTCAGGGGAGTGATACTTGACAGGCCAGAGCTGGCATAAAAGGCTGTGATTCTATTACATAAAAATTTATATGACCATGACGAGTTTTATTTTCCACTTGGAGGGTTTGCCCCTGAATAACGTAATACCTCCTTTGGAACATATCGGAAGTTGATCATCTTTTCCATGTGTATTAATACTTTGTTTTAGATGGGCACACATCTTGCCTTAGATTTCCCACCAGAGTTAAGTGCTTTCCCGTGGTAAATTGTGTACCGACAGTCCTCCGGCAGATGAACATCTCTTTCAATATTAAAGTCTACAAATATCTGAGTGATTGCAACATTTATAGCACTTCTAAAACAGAAAAGGGTCACTAAACATTCAAGAACTAAGTCCTGCTTCCACAGACTTAGCATGAAAAGATGCTCACACAATTCCAACATTTCTCTTGACTGCTTTCTCTACACAAAAAAAAGAACGTCAGTATTGTATTGATTCCATTCTGCCTTACTCAAACTCAAAAGGATTTAAAGGGCAGTGTTGATTCCCTGGATAGAGAAATGAGATAAGACCCCTAAAACATATACTAGAAAGTCATGGAAATTTGGTAGCCAAGGGTAGATGGGAAAATAAAGATTATTTAAGTATATAGTGATGATAACTACTGAGATTTTATTTTTCCTACCAATAATTTTGATTGTATTTTTTTGCAAATACATTCTAAGAATCTTTTCCAGCTACTAGGGAGGCTGAGGCAAGACTATCACAGGTTTAAGGCCAGCCTAGGCACCTTAGGGAGACCCTATCTCGAATTTGAAAAGGGTCAGATGTGTAGCTCAATGATAAGAGCACCCACCTAGTATGTGCAAGGCCCTGGGTTCAATCCCCAGTACCACAGAAAAGAGAACTTACAATTCCTGTGCCACAAGGAATAATAATTAAACCTCACAATTATTCTCACTTTAATTATGCAAAACAAAAATAAGTGAATCACTTTTTAGTTTATTTGGCCACAAAGAATGAAGAAATAAAAATCCTATTTTAAATTAGATAATTAGACCAGACTTCTGAACATTTTATAGTTGGTTTCAATAAGTTATACTGAAAAGACTATAAAAGTAAATTTCAGAGACTGTCAAAGCCCATCAAATCAATATAACCATGATCATAGAAATACTGTATTCTCAAACCATTTAGCTTCACTAAATCTTGTACTTCAGTTGAAAACAAAATGGTTTCAATTTTGTAATTCTGAATATATATTTTTATTCAGGATAGAGTTGGCCAAGAAGCCTGCCTATGACTTTGACAGGGATTAAAAACAGTAACTATTCAAACTCAATTTGTAAGTCTTCTCCATAGTAATTTATCAAATACATCACAGTAATAAGAACTTTCATTAAATTAATAAACAGAAATAACAATATAGCACAAAATTAAAATTCAAATCATTCCTATTCCACACAAATTAATTCTATTCAAGCCTCTAGGAGACAAGGTCCTTCCTGCAGTTACCTTATGTCCGTAATTCACAAATGAACAACACTGTATGGATGCTTCAATAAAATCCAAGGAGTAGTCCAAATGCAAACTGTTTTCATGTAATAACTTCAACTGTGCTATTTCAGATTTTGGCCCTAGCTAGGAACCCTGCCCTTATTAGGTCTGTCCTTAGATTTCAAACTAATTCTTCACCTCACCATAACCCTCAGATAAAGATACAGTAACAGTGTAAGGAAGCTTTCCATCAACTCTTAGGAAGATGTTTTCAGAGAAAGTTTGCAGAGATAAAAATTATTTTCCAGTACCCATTTTCACAAATACTGGGAAATAGTCTGTTAACAACAACCTTCAGTTACCAAGTACATTGTTCTTGACTGTTTAACTTACTGGGATTGGGACTCTATTACAAGTGGCAAATTCAAGATTTCTTTCATTTGTCAGCCAAAGAGTCCTTCAGCAGATGAACGGATAAAGAAAATGTGGTATTTATACTCAGTGCAGTACTACTGTGTCATAAAGAAAGGTAAACTTGAGTCACCTGTAGGAAAATAGATGTACTTTGAGTCCATAATGTTAAGTGAAGTAGATCAGCCACACAAGCTTAACTATCACATGGCCTTCCTTATGAGAGACCCAGAATGTAAGAAAAAGAAGGTAGGTAATAGCAAGTAGGGAGAAATAGCTTTTGCAAATGGGAAGGGGATAGAAAAACTGTGCTGCTATAAATATGGATATGCATGTATCACTGTAATATGATGCTGTTAGCTCTTTTAGGAAGATAACTGGAAGGGGAACTGTTGGGTCAAACAGGATTTCTAGTTTTAGGTTTTTGAGGACATTCCATACTGACTTCCACAGTGGGTGTACTAGTCTACATTCCCATCAGCAATGTAGAAGGTTCGTTTTCCCTGCAGCCTCACTAGTGTTTGTTATTATTTGAATTCTTGATGACAGCCATTCTTTCTGGGGTAAGTTGGAATCAATTTGAAAATATCTTTTCTTGTGTTCATTTCTGAGTAATCATTTTCCTAAATGCTACACTGATGACATTTTTACACACCACTTTGATATCATTACATTATCTCTGACTTCTTTTGCTATTAAAAGATGAGCCATCTCTTTGCCATTCCGTCTAGGATATCTGTCTTTTCTCTTTAATTGCCTATTCTCTGCAAGTCCTCAGTATTATGCAGCTCCATTATCACATGTCTAGTAGGGGTTTCTTTTTTTAAATAGGTGAGTTGCAGGCACGGTAGTACACACCTGTAATCCCAGCACTCAGAAGGCAGAGGTGGGAGGATCGCCATGATTTCAGGGCCGGCCCTGGGTTATATAGCCCTGAACTACCATGTAGTAAGATGTGTCTCAAAACACCAAACGTGAACAATAAATATAAAACTTATCTTCTTGGCTTCCTACATCTGAGGATTTATATAATTCACTAGTTTTGGAAAGTTCTCAACCCTCTGTCCTATTTTTTGTGAGATTCTGGCTGAATGTGAAATGCATCTTTTCATTCTATCCTCCCATCCCTTAAGCCCTCGTCTGAATTTTCTTGGTCTCTTTAGGCCAAACTTCAATTTTAGTCCTCCTTTTCACTTCTGCTTAATCTGTTACATTTTAAAATTTAAATTACTAAAATATGTATCATTTTGGCTGTTTTTCAAACCTCTATGCTTATATTCTGTCCATCCTGTGTCATACTTTCAATCTACTTATTTTAGTCTACATAGTAGATATTTTGTATTCTGCATAGTAATTCTAGTATCTGCAGTTTTGATAGTTTCTGTAACTTATATTTGTTGACTCACAAGGTAGTTTGCTTCTATGTTTGCTCACTTACATTACATTGTGAGTTCACGTCCTTGGGACTCTCGGGAATGTCACAGGCCTTGGTTTAAAGAAAGTTCTTTCATGAGATTTACGGGCACCTCTGCTGTATCCAGTATCAATCCACTTTGACTTTCAGACCTATTTTTAAAGCCACATGGCTAGCACGAACTGTGGCTCCAGACTAGTGAGTGTGGTCCCGTGGTTAAGAAGCTCTCGCTAGGAGAACAGTGCCCTTCAGAGTCCTCAGAGACACCATGTATCTTGCCCCGCATGTCTGCCTACTCTGCTGAGCCTCAGTCTTTTATCTTGTTTGCCCTATATTCACTGTCTTTGTATCAAACCAAGGCTCTAGGCTTCCACAAGTTGGCAGGTAGTTTTAAGGCACATAGTGAATCTACAATACTCCCCAACCCTGGCTCTGGCTTCAGAAAAACTCCGTTACCCTCCCACCAGCCAATTCTTTGGGGGAAATTATATGTATGTCTCCATATATCCTACCATTGGGGGTCCCAAGTAGCTGGGACCACACATACGCACCAGCATGCCCAGCCTTATACATACATTTCTCAATGAAATGAATATATGAAGAACTTAGACAAACTATAAAAAAAGATGTTGTCAATGTGTGATTAATCACTTGAGAACACCAGTTTGTCCTTTGTACACTTTCAGCAAGATAAAAGTGAAATCGCACTATGAGAAATTTTTTTAACATTATTTCCTGATTATAACATTAACATAACAGATTGCCTTAAAGTATAAACTTCCCTCTGCGATAAGCTTTGAACACTGACTCATCTATTAAAAAGTTTTAAACGTCTCATACAAGTGGACATATGGACAGGGACCTCTTAGCACCATTTTTCTCCATATATTAGCTTTATTTCAAAAGGATATTTACAATTAATAAATGTGTTAAGTGCTCTGGCATTCAGGGTCAGATTATCTGCAAAGGTCTCACACCTAGTATACTGGGGACTCACCCTGGTGACGAGGGGAAATGCGTATTCCCTTGTTTACTTGCAAAAGGATGGTTTGGGAATGTCTACAACACGAAAAACGTTTTTGACCCAGTGATTCCTCTTTGAGGCATCTGTCCTATAGCTACGCACGCATACACAAAGGTGTGTGCTCCAGCACCGCTGGCCACTCAAGGACCCAAGGAGGACTGGGTTCTAGCATAATTCTCAATGCTGTCTATGCCAAAATGACATCAATACATCTGTGTGAACTGACATAAAAAGTATCATGGAAGATTTATTTTAAAATGTATCATTTATTTAAACCACACAAATACAAAATTTCATATTCAATATAAAATACGTAGGAAAATGAAGGGGTACATTAACTGGCTCTGCAAAAATCTATCAAATGGTTAATAAAACTTTCACATTATACAGTGATAATACTGGAAGTCACATTATTACAGGGACTATAAGTACATACAGTATATGGATGGAGATATTAAAAATAGTAGTCAAAATACCTTTGGTGTGCTTGCTACAAATTTCCTATAGCTCTTTCCCTGTGTCTGGGCCCCCACACTGCTCTCTTCCTGGCAGTTTCCATGAGTGTCAGAACTGAGGGTCACTACTCAGTACAAACGCAGTTCCCTACCTACAAACTCATGCCTAGAACACAGTCGTGACCCAAGCCCAGAAAACCTCTCTTACATCTCAATGAAATGTTTTGACATTTTCATGTAGAAAGGACAGATTTTAGAAATGTTTAGAAATACAAGAACCACGGGGTATCTCTCTCCAAAATGGTACAAAGATAAAAATAATAGTACAGGAATCTAAGATGGTCTCAACCAAAATTAAATGTAATACAGTAAACATAATGTAAACTCACCACACTTTTTTGAACCACCCAGGAATTGAGAAATTATCTCAGTAACAACAAAAGCCATACCATATATTTCTTGAATTGTTTGTACATTAACTTTATTTCCACTTCTTTTTTGGGTACCAGAAATTAAACTCAGGACCTTGCGCTTGCCAGGCAGGCGTTTGTGCCACTGAGCTATATCCCTGGCTCTATTTCCATTTAAAGCTTTGGTCTTTGTTAAGCATGCTACATTATACATACAAAGCCACATGCCTCTCTGAAATAAGACAGAAGTGACTGTACTGTTTTATTCATTAAAATGAATTCATGAGTTATTCTATTGCCACTGCCACACATGAATCATGTCTTTACAAGTATTACAGCATGATCCTTAAGGGAGAGAAACTATCAGGATCATGAAAAAGGAAAATAGAGCATAGCTGGTTTATGTGTAGGTATTTTAAGTTCTAATTTAATGGACTATTTGATGACTACAACCTGATAATAGCGTTTTCTGTTTATAAAAGAATCTTGCAAAAAGCAGGAATTTAGAAAGTAGTAAGTTGCTGAGAGTCATGGGATAAAGGAAAGTAAAAGTGCATGTATCTTGAAAATAACATGACTCTGGGAAGAAATGCTTCCAAATTCTTGATAAGGAAACTGACTAAACATATGAAGAGCGGGTAGATGGTGACAAATGTTACTGGCTGAAGTGTGAAACATACAAAGTTGAACTTGGGGTAGGGGGCCACGTGTTTTCAGTGTTGCTAAGGAAAACTTCATGACTTTGTGCATAAAGACTCCAAATCACCAAAGCCACTTTGCCTAAAACAAAAAGGGCAGACTGTGCCCAACCAGCCAATCCTCTTTCTAAAAACACTGCTAAAAGGCAAAAGACTGTAGAGTATGACAGAAGAATTTAAAAAGACCATTTTTAAATTGCTGTCATGCACATGTGTGTAACTGTGTGTAAGAGGCAGAACTGCCAACCAGAGGCACGCTAGAGACTTCTACTGTAAGTCCTCCCCCAGATAGGCAGGAACAAGGCCAAGAAAGTCTTTGGTTACCACCTGCAGCTGGTATAGTAACTTCTAGCCCTCCTGCAGATCACAAAATCACCACCGTCTCCTGGTCACCAGGCTCAAAAAAGATCAAGCTCAAGCAGTAAAAGGGTCTTTAGTATTATACTAATACAGAAATACAGACATGAGCTTAAGTAGACGCTGTCAATGGCAAGATAAGAAGCAAAGGCCCAAACAGGTGAGCCCAATAGGAGGCTGGCCAGACAGGTCATTCTGTTCCTTTCAGATCAGACCAGGTGGCATCACTGCAGCTCATGTTACCACAAGGCCTAGCAGAGTGCCACAATACCACACTTTGAGAGATCTTTTCTACCCATCTGACAAAAGTAGAAAGGACACATGGCCTTAGTAGCCCAAGTCCTCTTCCCGTTAAAATAATGGCAGCTTTGATCACAAAACATTACTCGTTTTAGTACATTTAGATTATAACGAAGGGGAGGAAAGCTGAGTAACTTTTACCAAACGCCATGAGAGCATATTCTTCCCCTGCGTCAAGCTCATCCCTAGGACAGACTGAGCACAGAGCCCTTCCTGAGCCCACTGCCCTCTCCAGAGCCACTCGAGTGTTCACCGCTCACTCGTTCCCAACACGTGTGTTTCGCTCTTCATTTGTCCTTTTGCATGGAGTGCACTTCCCACTTTTCTTTAATAATTTTATTTAAGAGCCAATTCAGCCAGTTTGATCCAAGAGATCTTTAAAACTAGACCGGAGTTATCGCCCTGCGTCCCAGGGGGAGAGACCTAGTGCACCGAGAAACTCATCTACTGCAGCGTAACAGCCCTTGTGGGAACTGTACCACACTGAATTTTCCTCCTCCACGTCAGACGCTGGGCCAGGGCAACAGAAAGACTTAAAATCGGCTGTGTTTTTAGTTATACGATAAATATTCATTATTTTTTAAAAATCACAAGTTGCAGCAAAACAAAAGAAAAACTACTGGTGAATTTCCATCTTTCCTGACTGGTCACATCTCACTTCATCCTGTATCCCTAACACCCTCCGTGCTTACCAAGCACCCAGTAGGTGCTTGAGACTTCTTTTAAGGTGAAACAGAACCTGATCTTTCATGCTAAGTGAACTATCCCAGAAAACATGAAATCCTATACTTTTCAAATCCAAATATTCAACCTGCCTTCTGCCCCCACCTACACACATTAAGAGAATGAAATACTATTCAATTGTCTCACAAGTGCACCCTAATCTTTCAATAGTTATCAAAATGGATAATAAAAAGAATACTTTGCCACTCCACCATCACTTTATTGTGTAATACATACTACATACCTGTAAGTTATACCAGGTCACATGAGAGCAGTTATATGATTTTGACACTTTATTTTCCCTTATGGTGGTGAGAACCCTGGACTTCATTTTCAAAGCTCAGGAGCATCACGAAGTCCAGTTTAACCCCTTGCTACTGTGACCCTTCTTACAGAAATTCTGGCCAGAGTGTCAAAATGTATTAACTTACACAGAAACTTAATGCATCTTCTCAGTGTATCTGGCAAGCATTTTCATAATGTGTGTAAAATGTCCCAAAATCTCAAGACCAAAAAGAAAAGGCCGGGCGTGGTGGTGCACACCTGTAATCCCAGCACTCAGGAGGCTGAGGCAGGAGGATCACTGCAAGTTCCACTCCAGCCTGCGCTACAAAGTGAGTGCAAGGCCAACCTGAACTGCTTAGTGAAACCCTGTCTCAAAAAGACAAAAAAAGTCCCAAAATCTTTTTAATAATATTCATAATTATGTGTATTCTGTTGTGAATTTTTACAAATTTAAGTTTCAAAAGTATTTTCAAAAGGGAAGCAGCACAACAACAAGAAAAAGGGTTAAGTACTGTCTGTATCCACCATCTATGTAAAGATTTCTTTAGTTTTTAAGAAGCAGTTTTGTACTTTAATAAAACAAAATTCTTGAAAATTGCCTGTTCATAAGTTTTCAAACATTACCTCAGAAGCAAAACACCGTAGTTGCAATATATAACCTACAAAGTTAATGGTAAATATAATACCAAGATTAAAAGGTTAGCCAATCCTATAATCTGTCTCTCCAGTGCACATATGGTAAGTTTATTATCTATAAGGACATTAATTTTATTACTGTTACCTAATGCCTTCCCAAACTTCACTCTCCCAAAAAAGGACTGCTGCAAATTCTTTAGCAACAGAAGGGGTTTTTTCCTGTCTATTGCTCAATGGAATACGTCATCACAGAAATTCAAGTTAAGGTCCAGGCACTAGTGGCCAAGAAGTTACCACTGCTCGGTAACATAGCTGGTGTACTCTGGGCCAGCACATTTCTGTACTTCTTGTGGCTGCTACTAGTTTGTTTCCCTGGAAACTGAGTAGCATTGTTTCTTGCAAGCACCTTGCTGTTCAACTGCAGTGAAACTCCTATCCCCAGGAATGAGTTGCTGAGTTGTGTATATGCTCTGCTTTCTTATCTTGACTTAGTACTTTATTACCTGCATGAGGGTTAGCACCATATTCTTCCAACTGTCTCCACACTGCAGTCTTTAATTTTCTACAGCATTCAGTTCAAAATCCTAAGAGTAAACTCCAGTACGCTAACATCTGACCCCATACCTGTATCTTCTCTGCCTCCAGCCTGCCTGCCTTTGCTCCTGTGGCTCTCTGGACCTGTGACAGGCTCCATTCCAATTCTACATGTTCAAAAACAATTTTTTTTGGTGGTACTTGAGATTGGACCTATTAGTGCTCTACCACTAACCTACACCTCCCTTTTTATTTTTCATTTTGAAACAGGGCCTGCCTCACGAAATTGCCCAGAATGGTCTCAAACTTGCCATTTTCCTGTCTCAGCCTCCCAAGTAGCTGGGATTATAGGCACACAGTCCCATGCCTGTACTCACCCTAAAAAATGCCTCCTCTAACTAGGGTAATACTGCCATCTTCTGATTTAATGTACAATGTTACCTTAAAGCATCCATCACCCACACCATCACACATTCACTCTCTAAGCATCTCACCTACATCACAGTACCAAAAGATAAACATGCACATCTTGGCATCGTGCAGACAGGGCGTAAGAGCGCTAAGGCATACAGAACAGGAGAGCGGGAAAGAGGCAGTGATCTTAAAGTCACATTCCTTTTAAATATAATAACCTAAAGTCCTCTCATAAAGTGAAAGATCTTTTAAAATCATCCCCTTTCATTCTATATGTTGATATTTTCATACAGATGTATGATTTAAAAGGCAGTGTCAAGTTACTGATATACATACACTTGAGAAATAGGATAAGTGTGAACAAATTAATCTTCCTGGAGGCACAATGGTTCATCCAGTAATGTCTACAATTAAACCACACAGAGGAAGCCATTCTCAAACTGAACAACAGGTTTTACCAAGTACATACATACCACAGCCAGCCAGCCCACTTATAATGGGTTTTTCACTACTAGAGAAGGTATTTCCTCAAAATTCAGCTTTATTTACCTGCATATGGGTTGCATTTAAAAAAGAAAAATTGTCTCACATTCAACAATACATACTGCAGCTAAACATCTAAATTATTCAAGGCTGTCATAATCCAAATAGAAATAACTATATTGAATATCTGACTTACAGAACCAGAGATCAATCATTCAAAATATATCAGAAACATGAGTCTGTATTTACATATAATTTAGGGCTGGGGATATAGCCAGTGATGGAATGCTTGTCTAGTATACATGAGGCCCTGGGTTCAATCCTCAACACCATAAGAAAACACATACACATAATTTAAATACAAGCAGAAAAAGGTATATCTCTTAAAGCAGCCAATAGTTTGTGTACTGTATTATCACAAATACACCAGCTCACTGTACACAATTCTAAATTCACCCTATATCCTGAGACAGATGTCATACAAGGTAATATTCCCATAATACAGGTGATCCAAACCAGTGGCTGCCAAAAATGTGGTCACGTGATGTCAACAGCAACATCTGAGGACTTGTTAGGAACACAGATTCTCGGGTCTCACCCTAAACCTGCGGAATCAGAATCAGGCACTTGATGATACAGCTCAGTAACCTGTTTCAAAAAACCTGTGGATGACTCCAAATGACTGAAGTCTGAGAGCCACTGGTCTGGAGAGAATCTTGACCCACGAAGGAGCTATAGTTCTGAACTATGAGCTCATTAGTTTTCTGGGTTTGGGTTTTCTTTTCTTGTCTTTTCTTGTCCAAAAAAAAAACCAGAGAGTAAGGGTATTCTCACTGGCATAAACAATGGCAGACTTAATAACGAGGTTGTAATGCTGCAAGTATAGCCCACTTAATCTATGGCAAATTCTCCAGGATTAAACAGTGAACAGAACTCTAGCTATTACAATTAATAAGAACTAAAGTCCCTATGTTCTCATTTATATGTCTGGGACCTACTGGTCACCACATTTGAAGTCCACTGTAAGTTCTGTGATACCAGTGACGGCAGACAGCACGAAAATGTGCCAAATGCAGGAAAGGGGCAGAGGGCGAGGAAGTAAAAAACCAACAGGAAAAAAATCAAAACCTAAACCCAGAATTGTGGGAGCAAATTCTCTTCCTAACACGTAACTCTGACTCACTTATACGGTCAACAAAAATGACTCATTTCGGTACTGAAGTTCCCTTCTCCCCAAGGTCAAGCATTATAATTACATAATTAAAAAATTATAAAAGGGAGCAAGCTGGGAAGATAAATAGAAGAGCAAACTACACCATAATTCTAACCTATGGATAATATTGCACTTGAAATGTTTTTGCCATTTGGCTTACTTGGCCTTCGAAATCTAAGAGAAAAGGAATAGAAAAGTCTGCATCCAGCTAAAATATAGTCCACAATATAACAGCAATGCAAAGCCACAATTATGTGCCAATATCATCCAGCTCTGAAACTGGCAACAACTGACTCATTCTGGAAACAATGATGGGAACTGCATTTTTCTAACATACAGTCTTTCTAAAATTTCATTTTTCCACTTGACATTTATTTCTCCTGTTTTAGACTTCCCAAGTTTAATAAGGGTTCCTCTCATTGAAATGTTTTTAATATGTATAGCTCTGCAGTTTGAGCTATGCAAATGTCCTTACTGTTTTTACTTTTTTTCTTCTGTCTTTTTTCTTTCCTACTGCTTTTAAAGAAGTTGTTTTCCAGCCCTTAACACTGGACTGTAAGTGGGTAATTCATGCATATTGATGTAGAAACTGTAAAAGCTGACAGAAGAAAAAACCTAAGTGTCCTTGGGTCAAAAATATAATTATAGTAATTGCATGTCAGCCAGTTTACACATACTAGAATAGACACTGAGAGAATGTGACATATAAGAATTTAAAAATAATTATTTTTTGTCACTTTTAAGTAAATTGCATTATTTTACATTTTGCCAAAATGTCTTGTGTTAAAAAACCCGAGTATGATATCTCATTACAAGAAAATCCAGAGCTGAGATCTATATAGCTAAACAGAAACAACGGGCATGTAAAAAATCTGCATCCTTTAAGAATCATTTCAAAGATATTTCCTGGAGCTCAGGTGAACCCTTGTTACCATAATGACTTTCTTGGTAGCAGAGACACCAAGCAGAGGACTCAGTGGAAAAGTACAAAACTGAGAAGGAAAAGCCAGAAGCCGGGGTGCTCGCTGCGCTCGCTGCCTCATTCATCCAAGTGAGGCACCACCACTCTCCATGCCTTGCAAAAAGATCACCAGCAGGGCAAGAACACTAACAAAGGGCCAGCACGCACAAGTCGGACGTTAATGCCAGACAAAAAGCCGATGGTAACTCCTAGATCAGTCTCTGATCGCAGAGAATGAGTCCTTCATTTATTTCTAAGTCAACACTCAGCGCTCTAAGTCAGCATCAGTGCTCCTCAACACAAACGTGTAAGGACAGAATGCCGACTGGGGGCAGCACAGGGGATGGTAGACCGGCAGACATTATGGTACGGGAATATACCTAAATAAAGACAGTCTTCAGCTTACAATAGTGTGATTTACAATATTTCAACTTTATACAGAAACTTTAACAGAAACTGTACTTCAGATTCTGGTCCTTTCCCATCTTACTGCTACGCAGTACAACACTCTCACTGCCAAGCTAGGACGCTTGGTAGATTAGTTGTATTACTACACTTTTGACCTCAGGTATTTCCAATAGTGATGAGATTTTATGCCACAGCCATATACTAAGTCAAGAAGCATATGTGATTTAAGTCCTTAGAGGTAGTTTTTCATCTCTGCATTCATAAATATGCATTTTTTTTTTTTTTCTTTTTTGAGCCAGGGTCTCAACTATGTAGTACACACTGGTCTTGAACTCATACTATGTACCTCAGCTGGCCTAGAACTCAGGATTCTCCTGCCTCAGCCTCCTAAGTGCTGGGCTTATAATCATGTGCCATTATACCAAACTGTAATTTTTTTAAAAAGGTTCTATGGGGCTGGGGATTTAGCTCAGCAGCAAAAGCACCTGCCTGGCAAGTGCAAGGTCGTGAGTTCGGTTCCCGGTACTGGAGAAAAAGCAAAAAATAAAATAAAAAATAAAAAAGGTTCTATGGTAAAGGTGAAAATGTAAGAAGAAATCAGGACAATTTTATTCTATTTAATTCTATTTCTCATGATATATTTTTGCACAGCTATTTGCTTCTCTGATAATTTGTGATAAATGTTAGTCTCAATTCCAATAAGCTTCCTCTTATTCCACCCTGCCATTTATTATCCTTCCCACCCTCTCTACAGTCCACTCTGGAATTCCAGTTCTTTATGAAAACCATCCATCCTTTCCTATGAGTTCAAATTTACCCTTGAGGGCTCACCTACCCAGTACTCATCTAATTAAAGAGCCTTCTGTATAACTTGGTCCTGTAGCCCTATTAAGCAAAAAACAGATCTCCGTATCTCATACAACTTAAGAATCCAGTTTTCTGTTCTTGTTTTTGTTTTTTTTGAGACATGTAGTTAAGGCTTGCCTTGAACTTACTATGTAGCCCAGGCTGGCCTCAAACTCACAGTGACCCTCCTGCTTCAGCCTCCCAAGTGCTGGAATTACAGGCGTGTGCTGCCACATGCAGCTTAGGACTCTAGTATTGGCGGTATCATCCTCATTCCTTGAAGCCACTTCTGGACCATTTTTCCTCTACTGCTTTTATAAAAATGCTGGCTGAGCTGAGCTCAAATCAGCATCTTTTTCAACTTTCTGCCATCTTTTTCTCAACTACCTATCTCTGGTCTCTTTTGCTTTCTTTGTTAAGATTTTACACCCACATCAGTGCTCCATATCCCTCAAAGCTTGCCGTTCAACAGCCTGATCTCTCTGTTCTTTTGGCCTCATCATCCCAGGAAAGTTCTCTTCTATTCTTACCATTTGTTTCACATCCTCCCTGCTAGACCAAGCTCCACGATGATGGGGAGCAGAGATGTCCTGCTCCTGGTTTAACTCCCAGCATACTGTACAGTGTATCCTTTAGTTAAGTAAGGTGTTTCCTCATCCACACTAAACATGAAAAACGGGTTCTGTGCAGGTCTGTGTTGCTCACAAGAGAACCAAAAGGGACAGTGAAGTGTCTGAAATTATATGTAAGCCACCACAGGATGTCTTACGCAGAGAGAGCATTTGCTGGATAATTAACAAATAGGGAAACTAACAGCTATCTTAAAATGTAGGAAGGTAACCATACAGAGAAGGTAAGGATGACAGTTGTAAGGGTTAGATAAGGAAGTGACACGGTCCTGCATTTCATTCCTTATCTATAAATTAAAGGAGTTGGACCTTCTGGATTCTATATCTGTATCTGTTCTGTTTCATTTTTGCCTCACTATGCTTTAGAATTTAAGTAGTAGTCCAATAAGGGTGTGTAAGAAGGCAGCTTGAACCAAGGATGTAGCTCAGTGGTAGAGCACTTTCTTAGCATGTAAAAGGCCTGCCTAGGTTCAATCCCCAGCTCTGGCGGGGAAAAGAGGAGGAAGAGGAGGACGAAGAGGAGGAAGAGGAGGAGAAAGAGGTGGCAACCTGAGCCTGAGGACCAGGAACTGTCATGATCTGAGCCAAGATACCTGGGGAAGAAACCTACTCTAAGAATACAAGATTGTCAGGCATGGTGGCACACACCTGAAACCACAGGCCTTGGGAGGCTGAGTCAGGAGGATTACAGTGAGTTCACGGTACCTGAGCTACATAGTAAGTTCAAGGCAAGCCTGAGCTGCATCATGACACCACACCTCAAGAAAACAACAACAACAAAAAATACCCCAAAGAAACCTATGGATCTAGCAGAGCTTCAATTTTAGTGTATGTGCTGTTGACACAAGCTAGAAGAGCTTCATAAATGGTTGGATTAGATCAGGGTTCAGCCAGCCATGACCTCTGGGACAGCTGCTGTTTGTGTAAACAAAGTTTTACTGGAACAGAGCCACACCCCTTCACTCAAATTATTATCTCCGGCTGCTGTCCTGCTACCATGGCAGAGTTCAATAGTTATGAAAGGCAGCATAAGGCCCATAAAGCCTCAAATATTATAATCTGGTACTTGCTGAACCTGTCCTAAATGATCTCTAAGGTTCAACTTACATTCTTATACACTGGCAACAAAAACATCATGATTAAAACAGGGAAAAATGAGAGAATAAAGATCACACATATGATTTCAGTTAATTCCCAGTGATTACACTACTCCCCCCACCTATTGTGAGCTAGTGGATGGCTCACTTCTCAGTCACTGAGACCTTCTATTCTGAGAATCCCAAAGATAAAACGAATAGTAGAGATTTAACACTCACCTGCCTTCCTTAACTTTTTGTGCATTCCCGCGACATACATAGTACTCAATGTAACCATCACTGCAGTTGACTTTAGACCAATCGGGGTCACACACATCCAAGAAGTGAGGCCGCAGTCTGCCTATTGAATACTTGGCAATGTCAGTTAGGGACTGACTAGCAGCTGCACCAAATAAGAAGGTTCCAATAGCTTTGTAAATAGTGGCTATGTAGTTATTCCTGATAAAGGAATTTGAGTGTAAGAGGTTACAGTAAACAGATAGGGTTTCTCCAATAATCATCTGAAAAAGAAACAAAAATAATATGTTAAAGAAGCAAGCAGACACTTTAAACAAAAGAGAAAATGATAAATCACAGTAAGATCTTGGTTTTAAAAATAGCTACCACCACCCCCACCATTCCCCAACAAATGGAGAGTCAATTTTGGATATCCAATCCTAGGCCACATACAAAAAAGTGTCAGGTCAATTGTGGACACTGCTTGTTAAGCAATGGCTGAGCCAAAACCATTTCGTAGTCTACCTAAAACAACAAGGCCTTATTTTCTTGTATTCAACTAAACTGGGATTTTAATAAGTAGACAGTGATGTATCCTGGAGGACAAAACCATAGCTTCTTCAGGGAATTCAACTTTCCTCTTTCAGAATTTCCCTTATTTTTATCTGACAGTCTATTATTTTTCAAATATCCTTTGGACCAAAGACGTCCATCATATTAAAAAGAGTAAAACAGTTTTAGGGAGTAAAATATCTAATATAAGAGCAGGAATCTAAGACTGATGCCCCCAGGTCCACTGGGTTTACAAGCTTTGCCTTCCAGATCTTCAGGTCAGACCCTTTTAAGGAGTTTTACTAGAAGACCAAACATATTTGACACTTTTCCCTTCCCCTAGGAAACAATTCAAGTGATTCTTCCCTCTGTTCCATTGACTTCTGTGCAACAGAGTTAAAGCCGTTCTGTGAACATTCCATTTTAGTAGCACGTATGTATCCATGAGTGAGCACATGAGTATAAGGGGTGTAAAGGCAAAAGAACATCTCCAAGTGCTTTACAAGTTCACAAGTCAGCACCCTGAGAAGTCAGATAATACTGAATGGTAACATTACAATAATAACATTTGTTGCTTAAATAAGATAACACTCTAGTTAACTGAAACCTAAACACTTAGGGAAAAGACAGCTTGCTAATTGGGGAGGGGGTTATAAGTAATAAAGTTTCACTTGAGATACACACCAGTTCCCCTGCTTGTCTTAAATATACAGAAATATTTTATAAAGCATTCAAACATTTCCAATTAGTGGGTATTAACTGTCTTCAGAGTTAGCCGTAGCATAGATTAAGTAAATGGTTGCTTCCTAAAAGAGATTGATGGTACCAAGAATCTAATGGTGGCACACACCTGTAATCCCAGCAACCTAGAGGCTGAGGCAAGAGGATCACTGCCAGTTCTAGGCCAGCCTGGGCTACAAGTAAATTCAAGGCTGCCCTGAACTAGCGAGACCTTGTCTCAAAAACAAAACAAACAATAAAAAAGAACCTGGTAGCAAAAATTCTTTCTTCATCAGGCTCAGTGGCTTGTAGAATTCTGTAATTAGAATGTTATGACTCTGATGAACAGAGTGAATTCTACAAAAGGGTGATTTCTTAATTGCTAAATAGAAGGCTAGTATTGCTAAAATCATCTAAAACGGAGGATATAGTCAATGATTTTTAATTGAAGTCCTCTTCGATAAAAATTGAATCCTCTAAACAAATTAAGCCCAAAAGAAATATACTCCTCATTATAGTCCTTAATGTGAATGAACTGATCAGACCCTTTTCTGAGAACACATCACAGGAAAGGAAAACTATGGTTACTTGCAGGAGTAATTAAACTTTCACAGTTTTGCTTAGGATTATCCCTCAGCTGCTTCCAGGTACCCTGTTTTTTTGTTTTTGTTTTTTTTCAGGTACCCTGTTTTAAAGTATGTATTTCCTCCTTGGGCCATTTAAGGGTCCCAGTAATTCCCAAGAAAGTAACAGCCAGAACAGATTTCTCTTCATTATGGAATTGATCATGGACAGTTGAAAACACAGCAAATATGATCCAACCACAATTTTAGTAGTTAAAACTCCCATATCTTAGCTGTTAGATGTTTTTCTTACGCATTCAACTAGTTTCTGAACTTTGTGAGTCTTCCTAGACCTAATAACCACTCTTCAGAGCTACCCAAATCCTGTTCTTACCACTGATAACAGAAAACTAGTTTGGTAGGAACTGCACTCAGATGTCCAGCTGATACACAGAAGTAATACAAGCTGGAGCTTAACTTCTAATGCTAGGATGACAAAAGCACTACAAAGCTAGCAGTTCTCAGGGCACTAATGTCATTTTTTACCATATATCATTATTGAGAGAAACTGACAACAGAGAAGTTCTAATTAAGTCTTCTAAATTAAATGTAGAGATGTGTCTGTCCATTTGGTCTACACAAGACAGCCCTACCCTTTTGTTTCATTTTAATACTTGATCCTGCCCCTTTAGCTCTTTATTCTTTATACGATGAATTATTAAAGAACTCAAGGCAACGTCTGGGGGAGTAAAACAACACAAAGATCAAGGCTAAGAATGACAAAGTGGTGTGATCCAACCTTTCCAAACTTGTGCCTCACAGTCGTCTGTCACCATCTCCTTTATATCTCCACTGATCAAGATGACAAGTCCACACTGTCCCTATGATTTCAGAGGCCACATTTCCAAAGGAGTCGTCTAAAACCACTTCCTTTCAAACGTTCTAATTGCTGCCTCAATTGCTTTATGCCATTGAATCTTTCTCAAAAGCCAAAGATGTATCATCAGATTGAACATACTTTTATTACCTCTTCTCATTAGTACTGGATTCTTTGACCACTTCCTCCTCGTTGAAAACTTCCCTTGTCTTCCAAGAGAAGATATTAATCTTGGTTCTCTACCAGACTACCCCAGTCACTCATATAAATTAGGGATCATTTGTAATTCATATCAAAGGGCTGTATGAAGTCTGAGTCATGATCTTTAAATGACTTACTTTCTAATAAATAAAAGTAGTCATATACAAGTCTTACCAAGTAATGCCTGCAAGAAGCTAGAGTTAATGAACAATGAACTACTTTAGTATTTTAAATTAGTACGTGAAACTACTGCCCTAAGCAGTTTGTTGATAAGAAAACAGTACTTTCATAGCACCTTTAAATAATACATTCTAAGAAACCTATATTCATTAATTTACTTGTCATTTTACTAAATGTAAAAATAACTTTCTCATGGATTATGTTGTAATAGTAAAAAAGCCTGAAGGTAAAGAAATGTAATTCATGAGCTCAGGCTGTTTTGTCAGGCCCTGTGTATGCTGTGCATGCTACACATAGCCACAGGCACCCAGCATGGGGACCCTGTTTGTAGCAGTCCTCCACTCTGTAGCGGATTTCTGTATCTTTGCTTGTATAAGATCCTTTTTAAACCAGGCACAGTAACACATGCCTGTAACTAATGCCAGGAGGCTGAGGCAGGAAGATCACAAGTTCTAGGCCAGTTTGGGCTACAGAGTGAGATCCTGTCTATAAAAACAAACACCAAAATTTCCTGACAGAAAGTGGAACTGAAAGACAAGTATATTTCTAGCACTGCTTACCTGAATACTGTTCTTGAATCTTGCCTGAAACCAGCTATTTGCCACTAAGAGAGCTAGTTAAAATTTTTGTACTGAAATAGCTCACAATCCTTCAGAAATATGTATCCTTAAAAAAAGAAAAGAAAAACTACTGCGTGTGGTGTTCCATTCTGGTAATCTTGCAACCCAGCTGGGGTCCAGCTCCTGAGTGGTAAGAGGATTGCTTGAGCCCACATGCTGGTGACTAGCCTACAGAGCCTAGTGAGACCATAAAAAAAAAAAAAGCCTACTCTCTCCTAAGTCACATTGCTTGCTTTTTTTGTAGTAGTAAAGACTCAGTGTTAAGCACAGGGGATTAGCTCAGTGGGAGAGCACTGGCCCAGCAAATCTGGGCCCTGGATTTGAACCCCAGCACTGTAAAAACAAAATGAAAACAAAAACTTCACATTAAAGATTTGGTGAGGTTAAAGGAATCCCTGATTTCTTTTTTTTTTTTTTTTTTTTTGGTTTTTCTCCGGTACCGGGAACCGAACTCACGACCTTGCGCTTGCCAGGCAGGCGCTTTGCCGCTGAGCTAAATCCCCAGCCCCAGGAATCCCTGATTTCTTAAACGTCACAATGCTGTAAGAAAGTCCCTAAGGTCACTTCATAATTACTCCACTGTTTCACTCATGCAACCACAGCTACATGTTAGGACACGCCAGGCTCCACTACACCAGGCAGTCAGGACAGCAAGCTGAAGGCACCAGACCTTTGCCTTCAAGATGCTCACAGTCCTATGAAACAAACATTTATGTAATAGAGGTTTTCTTTATTAGTTGTGCATCACAAAATACGACAACTATCACTGCTAATAAGACGCTGTGATCATTAAGACATATTTCTAAATTAAGATTTTTTTAAAAATAAACTCCCAAAATAGACAAGATAAATATACTGTCACCTTGTTGAACTTTCTCTTGGATAGAGCCATACTTTCTACCGGGTTACTAATTTAATTAACATAAATCCAGTTTCTAAAGCTATAAGCTATGGAGCACAATTCTGATTAAGTCACAGAATTTCTGAGTAAAAATGATTATAAAAGTCATCCCGTTTAGCTGGGCATGGTGGCGCATGCTTGTAATCCCAGTATCTGGAGGCTGAGACAGAAGGATTGCTGCCAGTTCAAGGGCAGCCTGGGCTACACAACAAGACGCTGTCTCAAAAAAATCAAACCAAATTAAAAAAAAAAAAAAAAAAATCATCTCATTTAACTTAGATGTCTTCTCCCTAGAGTTACATTCTCTAAGCATTTCCACCTGAACCTGTAGAAAAACAACAGCTACAACTGTGGTTAAAAGACTCAATCTTGCCTTCAATAGCAGTAAAATTCTTTTATATTCACTGCCATGTATTTGTAGAACTGCAGCTTTTCTCGCCCATTAATGGCATTATCTAAAAATTCCTTCTGAAGTAAACACAGATTGAAGTTTTAACATTAGTTAGAGACTTTCTTTTCTAGAACTCAGTGACCAACTCAGTAAGTACACATAGATACAATAAGTTGTAAAATAACACCCATGAATAAAGTAGCATAGAAACATAGTACTGTAATATTTGACAATCACCCAGTTACTGAAACAATAGCAAATCAGAGCTTTAGTAATCACAGTGATATGAAAGACATTAACATAAAATCTACACATATCCAAAAAAATGTTCTTCTAATAATACACTGTATTTTTCTTGGCCTCACTTAAAACAGCTGAGAGTATCTTGATTAAATAAACCTTCAAGGTTTAAAAAAAAAACACTGCTTTGGAGGGTTATACATTTAATCATTAACAGATTAATACAAAATTAAGCCAACTGCTCAACATAATAAACTTCAAAAAGTGGGTTTAACTTACAACGATAATACTGAATGGAATGATTATTCCACCTAATAACGCATAAGGTATGGTGTCTTCTTTGTAAGGGTACTTGATGGACTCATCATTACAGAATATTCCTCGTTGGAAGGGGGTATGCCTTGAAGTAAGAATTGCAAAAGGCAATCCAGCTAGCAAAAGGGAATAAATAAAAATATCATTAAAAATTATCAAAACTAGTTAATGGCAATAATTATCTCAGAATGTTTAAAAATGCATTTGGCATGAAAATAAGTAAGAGCACATGTAAAAAGGAAACGCAGCAATGCATGCAACAGAAATCAGATGGGTTACAGTTTAGAGTAAAGTGGTTTTTTTGAGAGGAAACAAAGCTTCTAAGTCAAGTCCTCCATTAACCAAATTAACAAAAAGTATCTCTGTCCCTTATTTCTGCCAAATAGACTAAACGGATTTTGAGAAGTATCTTTCAGATCCCAGTTATCACTTAATCACCAGGGTTTCAACACTATTTCCACACCGATTTGTACTGCACTTTGCTTCCAAAAGGCAAATAATATTTTGACATCCCCCGCCATATCCACATATCACTACCACACTTGGACAGGCCATGGTCACAGCTAAGCTTATCAGAGTATCTAAACAGAGCTTTATCCACTAATGTTTGTACTGTCAGAGCAGGTTTAGAGCTGCTGTAGGAGTTTGGACTCAAATCAAGTTTCTTAAATAACGACAGACAACAGGTGCCAACATAAAACCACCTAACAGAGAACTCTCTGTTTTTATCATCAGTGTTTTCAGTAAAGATCATATCTCACACTCACCTACTAAAATGACTAACTTTTGCCTAAACATAAGTTTTAAGAATTTAGTTCCCCTTTACTTCACAGAACCTGACCCACTGATTAATAGTACAGCCTGCTGACGAGTACTGATTTGTTCTAAAAAATGCAGCTTAGCAGAAACCCTCCATACAAGGTCTCAAAGGCTGTTCCCTTAGGTACCGCACACGCTCTGCAGTGCACCATAACCAAGCTAACACACTCACTGTGGGTTCAAGTACTGTCTCTCCAGAAGCACCCAGACTTGATGACTATAGTTTTCATTAACTCCACTAAGGCCCTAAAAGCTGAATAACACGCTAGCCTCAGCCACTCTGCCTGAGTGTATATGTCACAAATACCAAATATGTCCAATCTACAAGAACCAAAAAGAAAAGCACATGAAATCACATTTCTTTCATTGGTTGCTCTCTTATCTTTCCCTTTCTCAGTTAGACATTGAATACATGAACCAAAGTTTATTGCTTTATGTTAGCCAATTTGCTAACAGCTGTCAGCCCTTTCAAGGCTCCTGAAGCCGTAACTCTCCTCAGTGCTACACCTATACACACACACACCCCTACACCACCCCCCAAAAAAAACTAGCACTAACACTGACATTTATTACTAGGTAACTGTCATATCTGAATCTGGATTCTCCTCTCTTCACCAAACTGCTCGTACCCAGAGAACTGGAGTGAAATATCAAAGTCTTCAATACATGTAACTATAATTGTAGCACAACTTCAGTGGATTTGCGCAGTTTGGGCACTTATCAGCATACACTGTGGAGGTAAATGCACAGAACTCTGATTTTAGTTGCTGCCTGCTCTACATAGTAACTAAACATTTAACCTTCAACTAACAACCATACTACTTAAATAATAACCATACTAGCCGAGTAAACAAATTTATATTTGCAAAGAACCACTCGGTTTTTCTGTAATTTATTTTATTTGTAAGAACCCTACACAAAATAATGGGAAGCTTTACTATCTTACACAGCCTGTTTCTGAATTGGCTTCATTTCCAATGAGCATCTTTTCCTTTTGGAATAAGATACTTACTTAATGTAGAAATTAAATTCACAAATATGATTAGTGTTCAAACTCTAATCTAAAATAGAGGCTTTTGCCTCTATTCTAAAGAAAATGCGTATTAAAAGCTAAATATACTGAAAAATATTAACATATATATGCTCATTAATTTTAAGAATTTTTCTTTTACTATAAAAGATATGTTAAAAATTATACATTAATTGAGAGAAAAAAGCTCATAGGTATTTTTCAAGATAAAAGGGGAACAAAAAAATCAGGTAAGATAGGAATATTAAAGTGGACAAATACTGAGTGAATCCATTGTGTGGGGAATTCTGCTAGGTACCACCAGGAATACAAGGCTGCAATGAGCACAGTACATCATTATACCAAAGAATAAACGGTGGAAAAGAACTTTTAGAGGGCTCAAGAGGGAAGAAAAACTAATGAGGCTCTAAGTGGTGATATTCAATCAGCTAGTGGTTATCAGGATCTGAATCTCAGCTAAAGGGGTTTAGAAGAATGATACAGATTTGGGGATACAAAGGATCTCTAAAGCCAATGGTGAAAGACCTTGTGCAATGAGTTTTCAACTGCCAGTCTTCTTAAAAGAAATTTTAATATACAAGAAAGGGTAGAAACCAGACTGTAGAGGCTTTGGTAAGAAATAAGAACACAAGCATGAGTCTACTACAAATGCCCACTAGTCTCTTAAAACCTTCTGAGGCATCACAAAAGGCCTTGGCAATATTTCTAAACTGGTAATTACCACGGCTGGGCTTATGGCTCAGTGGTTGAGTACTTACCTACCTTGCCTGAAGCCCTAGGTTCATTCCCCAGTACCATAAATAAATAACCAACTAACTAACAAACCAACCAGTATTTTTCATCCCTCAGACAGGCCTATCAGCTATACTACTATTATGGATTGGATCTTAAATGTCCCCAAAGTTCATGTGTTGAAGGCTTGGCCCCAGCTGGTGGCCCTATGGGGAGTGGGAGAACCATTAGGAGGTGGGGCCCAATGGAAGGTAGCAGGTCACTGGGAGCACACCCTTCCAGCGTGTATCTTGTGGGTCTCTGTCTCTGCTTCCTAAATGTCATGAGGCATGCAGCCTTGCTTTGAAATGCAACCTACCGTGATGCACTGCCTCACCACAGATGGAAAAACAGTGCAGCCAAGTGACAATGGACTGAAACTGTAAGCCAAAATAAACCTTTCCTCCATCTCAGTTATCTCAGGTATTTTGTCACAGCAACCAAAAGCTAACCAATGCCATTTCATTTTCACTAATTATCTAAATCTGAAAATAGACATCCAAAAGGGAGCACACCAAACCACAAGTTGTTCAATGATGGCTCAAAATGAGCCAGGACTGTTAGCATACCTGTAATCTCAGTGCTCTGGGAGCCTGAGGCAGGAGGAGTGTAAATTTATGCCCAGCATGGGCAAAATAAAACAAGAAATGGCTGGTGACATACCTCAGTGCAAAGATCCTCAACGAGAGGTGGGGCTCAAAATGATGAGCTCGTTCAGATTCCAGGTCTGGAAACATTAGGAATTAAAACAAAGACTGAAATCATCTAAGCTGACGAACATCCCTGGGGCACATACGAGGAGGCTGAGGGCAAAGCAGGTCTACAGAGGAAGAAGCGGCTGCCGAGGCTCCCGAAAATGTGAAATGGAGGAGACAGCTTTGGTTCCCCACTGTCAAACAGCCTTACTGCTCTTGCTTTCTGGGATCGTTAAAATTTCTTGTATCCTTCTCAACACAACATCTTTAAGCTGTTTACTTAAGCTGTTTAGAAAGGGTTGCTACTGTGTATTTGCAACCAAGAGAGACACAACTTTTAAAATGTTAACCAGGGGCTGGGGATTTAGCTCAGCGGCAAAGCACCTGCCTGGCAAGCGCAAGGTCGTGAGTTCAGTTCCCAGTACCGGAGAAAAAAACAAAAAAAAAAAAAAAAAAAAAAAATGTTAACCATTCTTAAGAGCATATAGGTCTTTTGATTTTTTCATTACTCCATAAATGCTGCAGTGAACATTCCCAAATAAAAATGCTTATTTGCATTTCTAAGTATTTCTTTAGACTAATTCTCACATGTAATTAAAAGGTATAGACTGTTATGGTTTAGATCTAAAATATCCCCCAAAAGTCTCATATATTTAGAGGCAGAGCTTTCAGAAAATGATTGAATCATGAGGGCTCAAACTTCATCAGCAGAGCGATCCACTGGTGTGACACAAGCTGATAGCACTACTGTTGGGTGATGGAAACAGGAGATGGAGGCATGACCTCGGGGACTACAGTGTACTCGTACCCAGGGCCCTCCTCTCTGACTCAGCTTCCCGGAGGCCATGAGGTGAGCCTTTCTGTTCCACCTCACCCTTTCCTCACAATGTTTCTGCCTTGCCACAGGCTTAAAAGCAATGAACCTGGCCAACCATGCAGTGAAACCTCTAAGACATGAGCCAAAATAAATCCTCCTTCAAGTCGTTTTCCTCAGGTATTTGGTCAGTGACAGAAAGCTAACACATAAACATCACGATCTCTGACCAACTACTCCAAGAAGCTTCCTCTAGAGCACTGATTTACTCACCGGCAAACATGTAAGTGGATACCTGATGTTATCTTTGACGTCTACTACACATTTCAAGGCAAAGGTAAAAGGTGGCATTTGTTCTTTTGTCATTTCAGACCAAACATCCTTTTCTTTTACTTTCAAGAATGCATTTCTAAAACAGTTCTAATGCATTTTAAATCCCTCTTCATGATCTCTCACAACCACATGTCTTTCCCTCCCCGTGCCCCTTTTAAACAATTTCAATATACAATTTACATACCATAAAATTCATCTACTCTAAAGATATGATTCAGTGAATTTTGTAAACCTATAAAGCCATAAAACCATCTGTATAATATAGTTTTAAAGACTTTTGTTACCCTAAAAATTTCCTTGAGGCCATTTGCATTCAGTCCCTGCAGGCTTTTTATCTCTACACAGATTTGCCTTTTCTAGACATTTCATATAAGTTGAATCATACACTATTTGGTATTTTCTACGTAGCTTATATTACTTAGTAGTATAATGCTGAGGTGCATCCATGTTGTAGCATTCATTTTATTCCTTTTTCTTGCCACCATATCCTTCTGTACACATACACCACATTTTGTTTGTCTATTCACCAGTTAATGGACATTTGGGTTGTTTCCAGTTTGGAGCTACTATGACTAATACCACTTTGAACATTCACATACAAGTCTCTGTACAAATATATTTTCATTTCTAATGGGTAGATACCTACAAGTGGAATAACTAGCTCATATGGTAATTTTGTGTTTAACTTTTTAAGAAACTGCCAAACTCTTTTCCAAAGAGGCTGTACCATTCAACATTCCCACATCCTGCTTTTTAACATGCCCACACAGCCAGTCACAGCCTGTTTAGGACTCAGAATCTCTGCATAGTAACTCATACTCATCCACAAATAAGCACAGCTTTCTACTTCTACCAGTGAATATGTATAAAGGCTCAAAAGACAGTGTGTGATATGATGGTAACTCATCGCTTCTACAAACTCTTCCTCCACAAGAACACTTCCCTGTCCTATAGCAGAGATAGGAAAGGACAACTTAAGAACATGGTTACCCCACAGTGTCTTCAGTTTGTTCTTCTACAGTGTAATTCTGGGAACCGTAATAGAAATACCAATGAACTGTTTCAATTAGAAAGATTGGTGGTAGGCGTCCAGCAAAACTGAGAAAATACAGCTAAGAACACTTTTACATGTATATGGAACTCTGCTAGTATTACTGAAAATGACACAAATACCTCCACACAATAATGTTTTAAGCTTCTTCTGTATCAGTGGTGGTGAACCTATAGCACATGTGCTGTAGCTGGCTGTTATCAATGAAGGTTCTAAAAGGATAACCATCACTGTTCTATACTGTAGCATGGATCAATATTCTGTTCTTTCTTATTGCATAGCATTTTATAAAATATATCAAAATACCCAGGAGAGAGTAACATGTAATTCCAGAGCCCACAGTAGCAAATCATTAAGGGACACATTATCTCAGAGCTAAAAACAGCAAGTAATAGCCTGAGAAGTCCTGACACACGATGCCAGAGCCTTGCGGTTTGTTACAAGCTAAGAAACTACTTTGGTGATCTGGAAGATGAAAGGACCCAATCGGCAAACCAAAACACCCATGGAACAGAGGTCATGGCCATTTGTGAAACAGTTCAGCAATCATATTCTTGTCTTAATGCAACAATGAGAAAGGAAGGACGTGGATGCAAGTAAGCAGCCCAGAGAACACAGCGGTACAGGCGAGATGTAGAATAGTGACTCAGCTGTTATTTCTGCCACCTGACTGTACCCTTGGGCTAAAAAGACATGTGATGTGTGTATATATATTTAGTCTACTTTCTCTATTAGGTCATTTGAAAGTCTACTTTTGTTTATTTACCAACGGGGAAAATTCCAAATAAAAAAAAAGAGTCAGTTTTGAAAATACACGTTGGGGCTGGAAGTGTAGCTCAATGATACAGCACGTGCTTATGCAAAAGCCTTCAATATAAGCTCCAGCATCAACAAACAAACAAACAGACAGGGCTGATGGAAAAGCTCAGTGATAAGAGTGCTTGCCTAGCATGTGTGAAACCCTGGGTTCAATCTACAGCACCACAAGAGATATTTCAAGAAAGAAAAAAAGCATTACAGATGTCAAAAAGTGTTAGCGAGCCAGGCATGGTGGCACATGCCTGTAATCCTAGCACTCAGGAGGCTGAGGCAGGAGGATCACCATGAGTTTGAGGCCAGCCTGGGCTACATAAGGGAAGTTCAAGGCCCGTCTGCACTATATAGTGAGACCCTGTCTCAAAAAAGAAAAAAATGTTGCCAAGTGCCTAAGATAAACTCATGCTGAATAAGATAGTAACGAAGTTGGGTACAATGACATAGCCTATAGGCCCAGCAATGCAGAGGCTGAGGCAGGATACAAGTTCAAGCCCAATCTGGGCAACTCAGTGAGACCATGTCTCAAAATAAAAAGTGAGCTGGGGACGTAGCTCAGTGCAAAAGACCCTGGCTTCAATCACCTGAACTGAGGGGGAGAACAAAACCAAAAGAGAAGAGAAGAGAACGAAGATCATGAGTACCATGTAACTAGAAGAAAGTCGACTTAAAGGGCTGCATTCCTTTATCACTTTAAGCATGGATGTATTTCCCATAAACAGTTTGGAGCAGTTTCCTTACATACAAGGTCTGTTCATGTGATATGAAGTGTTTACCTGGAAGGTACTTTAATATTACTTTTACTGGGGGACGATGTTAAAAAACTGAAAAACAATTATTTTCAGATGTACAGGGCAAATTACTACTAATATAAGCGGACAATAAAACATTTTCCTGGGCTGGGGATATAGCTCAGTGGCACAGCACCTGCTGGGCAAACATGAGATCCTGAGTTTGATTCCCAGTATCAAAAAAAAAAAAAAATCCTATCTATAAACTCACATCTGAAAGAAAAATCTTTGAAACAGATGAATATTAAGTACATTTAAGCTTAATTCAGTATGCAGACCAAAAGGCTAAGGAACACCATCTATTACAGAAGTCTTACAAATTAAAGAACTTAAAATATTTTGTTTTCATCAACATTAAAGGACATTTCATTAAAAAAGCTAGAGAAATTGAGCTCTTACTGCCTTCTTTAATAATGAAGCAATCATTCAATTTGGCTCAACAATTAACTGTATGTGGGGTGTGGGGGCATATGACTATAATCCCAGCACTCAGGAGGCTGAGGCAGGAGGACTGCTGCAAATTTGAGCCCAGCCTAGGCTACATAGTGAGTTCAAAGCTAACCTGAACTACATTGTGAGACCCTATTACTAATTAAATAATAATAATAATAATTAACTGAGTTCTGGCTCTGTATAAGGCATTAGTTAGAGGTGGGGGGCAACCTTGTACAAATTATACAATGGTCAAATTCAGGATTTGATTTGAACATAAAGTCAACAGCACTTGTGAATAAATTAACTATAAGCAAGAGCAGTCAGCAATGACCACTAAAGGTTTTTCACTTGAGCAACCAGAACTTTATTTTATGGCATGGGGGATTAAACTCATGGTTTCCCACGTGCTGAGCATGTACACTACCACTAAGCTACATCCCTAGCCCTTTCTTAAATTTGAGACAGGATCTAAATTGCCCAAACTTGTAACCTTCCTGCCTCAGCCTCCTGAGCAGCTGGTATTACAGGTACTGAACCCAGCATAACCACAAAATTAAAAGTACATGAACTGAGCTGGGGAAGAGTGAAGATGTAGTAGAGGGCCAGGGACAGATCCAAAAGTTGAATCTTGGATGCATCCAGCTTGAGGCACCTATTAGTAGACATGTCAAACAGGCAGTGGACACAGTCTGAAGGCTGGGGGAAAAGTGCAGTCTAAAGATATAAATTAGGCATACAGGGAGAATTAGAACAGAGGTATCATAGGAGATTCTTAACAAAGGAGGAAATATAACTATAGGAGAAAGGAGGATCTAAGCACTGATCTCTAGAGCACTCCAAATTTAAAGGTCAGGGAAAAGACAAGGACATACCAAAAAACAAAAACAAAAACAAAAACAGGCAGCCAGAGGCCAGAACGCACGTCTAACCCCAGAACCCGGCTCGTAGGGCTGAGGCAGGAAAAGCATGCTTTTGAGACCAACCTAAACTACTTAATGAGACTCTGTCTCAAAAGTGTGTGTGTGCATGCACACACACATACACACAGCCAGAAATAGAATTAAAACCAGGAAAGTGTACATAATCCCAAGGAATCCATCACAAAATCCTAGAACTAGTGAGTACAGTAAGGTCATAGGATATAAAGTAAACAACAACAAAAAAAATTAATCCTATTTCTACATACTAGCAATAAACAACTGGAACCAAAATTAGCTATAAGCACAATATCATTTATAATTGTTCAAAATACTGAAATATTTAGGCATAAATGTAAGATCTATATGCTACAATATATAAAACATTGACCAAAAAAATGCCTACACAAGGATATACTGTCTTCATGGACTGGAAGACTTAACAAGGTAAAGATCAATGTTCCCCAAATACATTTATAGGTTAAGGCAAGTCTTATCAAAATTCCTGCAGGGCACTTATGTAAACATAAGCATAGTCATACTTTATGTGGAAAGTCAAGGGAACTAGGCAGCCAAAAATAATTTGAAAAAGAATATTATAATTGGAGTCACATTCCCTGAATGTCTGAGAAATGTAATGAGACCTTGTCTCAAAATAAAATAAATAAAAAGGACTAGGGAAGTAGCTCAGTGCAAAGGCCCTCAGTTTAACCTCTAGTACCTGAATGAACGAATGAGCAACAAGCAATATAGAGAAATAAAACCACACATATAGCCAACCAATCTTTATAAAAGCATAAAAGTGATAAAATGCAATTCATCATCCAGAAGGAGGAGGAATAAGCAGAAGAAGAGGAGGAAGAGGAGAAAGAAGTAGAGGGGAGAGGAGAAGGAGAAGGAGAAGAAATAATAATAATCATAATCATAACAGCAAAGCATTTAGAAGGTGAACAGAGCAGTGCCCTTCTCCAAAATCCAACACCAAAGTGGTTGCTTGGAAAAAGGACAGACTATGATCGATGTGGTATTTGAATCTATGAAACAAACCCTCTTTTTACAGCCTCGGAAAGCCATCCTTTTCATAGGTAGACACACATGAACAGATTAAGTGGCTTATATGTCATGGAATATTGGGAGTAGAACTAAGAAACAAAATTCAAATTCTAACCTTCATTCTTAAAGTGTCTAGATCAGGATTCAGAAATTCTTCCAGCAGATAAAGCTGACCTAGACAGGCAACTTCCAGCATATGCCTTGGTGAGTGCTATCACACCAACCCAAGTTTCCAGCTATTCTTCCCTACTCTAACCTTTACCAATGAGACTCACATTCATTATAACTTGTAACTGATAAAAGAAAACCAAAACAAAAGATCTTATGGGACATACCAGAGTCCACCAAGACAACCCTAACCCACACTAAAGATGCTGAGGAACTATCAAAAAGGAATATGAATGAGCGAGGAAGGCAGACTTGGTAGAGTTGGCTACTTATAGTTATAAAAGAGAAGTACCTACCAACCTCAGGAACTTAACCCATATCATATCTACTACAGTGCTTCATACAGAACACTCAATAAGCCTTCTGTTTACATACATATGCAAAAATTCCAAACCAAACAATGAGCATCCCAATTATATTTTCAAGGACAATAGCAACAGCATATAGTTTTTAAAAGGGGCGTGGTTATATCCAGTTGTTCTTTCCATCTCCTTACTTCAATGATTTTCTTATCAGGTCAGGGTTACTTTCCATGCTGGAAAAAGGTAGTTTACTGCTAAAATTAACAAAGGTACACTTCCTCATGTCATAAAGAAATTAATTTGACAGAAACTCACTTGTTCCTCTCAAATTCTGACAACTTCTAAAAGGATGCTGTTAGATATGTCAGATTAACATTCAACTATAATAATGTATCTACTCATAGCACATGCATTTTTAAACACACTAGTATTATGCTGTGCTTCAAAATTCCCATATATTGAGAAAAGTCAGTGAATCACTGATGCCCTGCCACTGACCTCCTGCTGATCATCCACCTAGAAATAGCAAGATCTACTCCTACACTCAACCTTCTAGCCAAGACGACCAGCTAAGCCACTGAAAAGCCATCTGATTAAAAAAATGCTCACTGCCACTACCTACCCCTCTCCAGAGGCAGCAAGTGGGAACCTCTTTTTCTGAACTAGTTGCTCTAATCTTATGCTACAAGCTGAAACTGGTCACAGTACAAAAACCTACAGAAACAGAAAGTTTGCCAAACATGGTGGAGCACACCAGTAGTCCTTCGTACTCCAGGGGCTGAGGCAGGAAGATCACTTGAGCCCAGGAGTTAGAGACTACCCTGGACAGCATAGCAAGACTGGCTCAACCAGTCAATCAGTCCATGTATGTCTCTTTCTACAAGTAATATGAATTCCACTTCTTGTCATATTAGGGACACAGGTTCAGGATATAGCAAAAATAAATAAATAAATAGATAGATAAAGAAAATAACTTCTGCCATTCTCAAGACCCTATCTCATTGTCATTCTAAAAATAAATGCTCAACGATAATTGACAAAAGTGGTAAAGAGATTTTTTTATTATTTCTTATACATGAAGCTCAAAGGAATGTAGTTACAAAATAATACCGAGCAGCATTCTAGAGAACTCCAATACAAGCTATTTGTGCCTATTGGGGAAATACTTAAGGGTTTTATGAATGGCTTCTTTCTCACACTATTTTTGCTCATGTCTTCACAATTACCAAGTAACATATATTCAAAAGTACTACACTGTGTTGCACAATTTTATTTCTTATGGCTTACATTACTACCCTTGCACTCTGATCACAAAAGAGGCAGTTTCCTGTTTTCTTGTTTTGGAGGGTCTTGCTATGTAGTCAAAGCTGGCCTTGAACTTAAGGCAGTTCTCCTGCCTCAACCTCCCAAATTCTGGGATTACAGACATGTGCCACACCAGCCAAAGGGGCAATTTCATAAACTGTTCTAAACTTACACTTTTAATCACAGTCCTGCTCTTCAACAAAGACTAAATTTGAAGTTTTTAAAAAATTGCCAAAAGTACCACAAAACAGAGCTATGTAATTAAATAATTTTAAATCAGCTTTCATTAAAAGGCCCATAATCCCTTATTTTGGGACCCAAACACCTCAAAATCCCATTTCTTTTATAACATCTGGCATTGAAGCCCAACTTGAAATTACTTTGTATCAAACTTAATCTGAATAAAGAAGTGACCATAAACTTTATCCCATTTACCATAACTAGTCATATTTCACTAAAAATATTAAAATCTCTTATTATGGAGTATTGTCCTAAATCTCTTTAAGAGATGTTTTAAGGCATATGAATCATCTAACCTTTAAGAAATTCAAGCCGGGCATGGTTGTGCACGCCTGTAATCCCAGCACGTGGGAGGCTGAGGCAGGAGGATTACTGTGAGTTTGAGCCCAGGCTGGCCTCCATAGTGAGCTGAAGGCCAACTTGAACTGCATAGTGAGACGCTGTCTCACAGAGAAAAAAAAAAAAAAAAAAAAAAAAAAAAAAATTCATCAATTTCTGGCCCTAAGAGTTTTAAATAATGGAGTGCATTACATTTGGATAAAATCTTTCCTATCGAAGAATGTTCCTAAATTCAATCACTTGTTTTTCAGGCACCCAAAAAGTTTTAAATTTATTAAAGTATGGTTGTATAATTTTAAATAATAATGGTCCCTTACATAAAATGCACTAAATATGTCATACATACTTTTTAAATTGTAAAACTAATGAATGCCACAAGATTCTAGTTCTTTATAAAGGTTTCTCCATTATAAAAATTGAAAATTGTGCTGAATTTATAAGTACTATCATGTTTTCTAAATATTTTAATTACATCATTAAGTCTTATAAATAAAAGATATATTCTATTTAATAAACTGTCCAACCTTATACTCCTCTTTGGTAAGAAATAATTGGGTGGGCTGAGAAGTAGTTAAGTGCTTCCCTAGAATATGTGAGGGCCTGGTCCAATCCCCAGCACCTCAAAGAGAGAGAGAGAGAAAAGGAAGGAAGGGAGGGAGAGAGGGAAGAGAGAAAGGAAAGAAGGAAGGAGAAAAGAAAAAGAATGAGAGAAAAAAGAAAAGAATCTTATACAAATTCGCTATGATGAATATGATCATTATATATATCTAAACTGTACCAATAAACTCTTTTTTTCTTTTTTTGTCTTTTTCAGACAGGGTTTCACTATGCACTTCAGGTTGGTCTCAAACTCACAGCGATTCTCCTGCCTCAGTTTCCCAAGTGCTGGGATTACAGGCATGCACCACCATGCCCTGCCTGTACCAATAAATTTAATTTTTAAAAAAACTAAAATTTAAATAAATTTATATCCATAAATTTATATAAACTTTAAATGTTTTGAATTAAAATTACAAAATTAATATGCCAGGCTCACCAATATAGATTGCCACCAATGTTTCAAAGTATTTAAATAATACACAGATTATAATGATGATTAAAAACTTACTCCTAACCTTACCAAAAAAAAAAGAACCAACGTATTAGGTCAAAATACTCATAAAAAATTAAAGAAGTTCTATGAACAGCTCTAAAACTTTACTTTTTATATATTATCAAGTAATCTTATTCCTAGAAATTAGTGATATTAATATTCATTAACTATGAGGATAATTATCTGTAGAGTCATTATTACTGATATGTTTATCAGGCCATAGGAGCAAATCTTTTTAAAAATTGCTTTTTTTGGTGGTGTTGGGGACAGAACCCAGGACCTTGCCCATGCTAAGGAAGTGCTTTACCACTGAGCTACCTCCCCAGCCCTCATGTTACTTTTTAGAACAGTTTTAGCTTTATGGAATAAATGAGCAGAGGGTAAAAGCTTCTAGCATACTTTTCACTATCACCTCGGTTTTCCTTATTATAAACACCTAATATATTTGTTATAATTGATGAGCCAATACCAGTACAATGTTATTAACTAACATCCTCAGTTTATGTAAGAGTTCATTCTTTAATCCTAGCATTCAGGAGGCTGAGGTAGGAGGATCGTTGCAAGTTCACTGAGGCAGGAGGATTGTTGTGGGTTCAAGGCCAGCCTGGGCTACAAAGTGAGCTCAAGGCCAGCCTGAACTGCATAGCGAGACCCCGTCTCAAAAAGACCAAAAGAAAAAAAGAGTTCATCCTTTGTACTGGACAATTCTATGGGCTTTGATAAATACCCAGCATCCTACACCTACCATTACAGTGTCATTCAGAATAGTTTCACCACCCTGAAAATCCTCAGTGCCCTGCCTATTCCTCCTGTCCTCCTTTTAAACTCTGGTAATCACTTTTCTTTCTGCTGTCTATAGTTCTGCCTTTTCCCCAATGTCATAATCTTTTGGGACTCTTCCCCAATACAGAGCCTTTTCAGACTTCACCTAGCTATACGCATTTAGAGTCCTTCCATGTCTTCATCACGTGACAGCTTATTTTTATTGCTGAATGTGAATAATCTACTGGATGGATACACCATAGTTCACTCATCCATTCAACTGCTGAAGGACTATTTTTTGCTTTCACAAATTAGCAATTATGAATAAAGATGCCACAGACATACAGTACATTTGGAGTTTTTTATGTGGACCTAAGTTTTCCAACTCACTTGAGCTCACACCTAGGCATACAATTCTGGATCATACAGTCAAGACTATGTTAATCTTTGTAAGGAAACTGCCAAACTGCCTTCAAAAGTGGCAATGCCATTTCACATTTCCACCGGCAAGAATGTGATTCTCCTCACCAGCATTTGGTGTCGTTAGTGTTTGGGATTTTCACTATTCTAATAGGTGAGTAGTAGTATCTCTGTTGTTTTACTCTGCAAGTCTTAAGGCCATATGACTTGAGCATTTTTCATATTCTTATTTGCCATTTATATATCCTATTTGAAGAAATATCTGGTTATATCTTCTGCCCACATTTTAACTGTGTTGTTTTCTTACTGTTGCATTTTAAAAGTTCTTCATATATTTTAGGTAACAGTACTTTATCAGATAGGTGTTTTATAAACACTTTCTCCCAGTCTGGCTTGTTTTCATTCTCTTAGCAGTATCTTCTATAAAGCAGAATTTTTAACTCTAATGAAGTCCAACTTATCAGTTATCTCCTTAACGGTTCATATTTTGAGTGCTGTACCTTAAAAACTCAGGGCCACATCCAAGGTGCAGGTTTTTAATTACAAAAAAAAGTTCAATGTCACAAATTCACCAATTTCTTAGGACCTAAAAAATGGTAAAGTTCTGTACATAACATCCTCACCTAGAGTTTTCAAAATAGTATAAGAAAGGAAAGTTGCAAAGTATTAACACATATGCCTTTATTTCACTTTTATCCAGCATATAACAAAGATGATATTCTCAAAGTCATACTGATATTCTCCATCTTCAAACTCTGGTATACAACATAAAAAATACTAACATCACTGTGTTAATACTTTTGTATATTTACAGATAAAACATTTGAAAAAAATTTGGTCTGTTGTATACAAAAGTTAGGAATCAATGCAAAAAAGACAAATTAAATATTTTCATGTATTTAAAAAGAACCAAGCATTTAAATCTGATTGTCAAAAAGTATATTTATGTTTGGCCATTTTGCCAACTGAATAGTCAACAAAAAAAAATCATGACATTTTTGCTTAAAAACATGAGGAGGGGTGGAATATAACTCGATTACAAGTTTAGATGGTAAGAAGATTTAATCCTAGTGGTAGTTAAATGAACATTTTCATTTCAGTTGTCTTATTACACATAATTAATGATGGTTACTTACTAGATAGAGGTTTTAGGGCTTCTTAAAAAAACAGATTTCCCATCTAAAAGCAACATATAACCAATTCAAATCCGCAAATTTGTCAAAATACATGCAGTACATAAGTGAAAAGATGTCCACTAACTTAGTGCAGATGACCTCAGCACATCAGGTAACTGCACTTAGCACTCAGCCTTAGTAGAGAGGTTCCGTGATGTGTTCTGAAACTACAAACTGATTTAACACAAAAGGCTTTACTGGGGAATTTAGAGAAAAACCCACAAGTAAGCTTGGCTAATGTGAAACTAATAGAGCTTCACTTTTCATTAGTAAGGGTGTATACTCAATAATTTGAGTTTCTTCCAGTGAGTTCATTCAAAATAAAGTAAAATTTATCAAAATACTTTCAAGTGTTCTGTAAAATACTTAATATTTAAATACACCAAATCTAAGCATCCTGTACTTTTTATGTCAAAAAAGTATTTAATTCTACATATTATCTATTCCCAAGGGACCATGTAAAGCAGTTTTAAACAAAGAAAATGTCTGTGATTAGAGCAAATCACTGACAGTTGTATCTGTTATTACTTCATCTTTTGACAATTTATATAAATAATGGAGCTAGAACAATTACTCATAGGACCTTACAAAAGAATTATTTTCCACAGCGGTGTGGATATAAAATGCTGCTCCATATGAGAATAAGTAGACAAGAAAATAAAATGTTTTTAATACAAGAAGCCAACCTTCATAAAAATGTATTTCTTCAATTTTACTAGGCTTTTCCCCCATATTTTAAATATCTCCAGTAAGAAAAAAATCCAATACAATTGTGTTCCATTTATTTTTTCCTCAAAACTTTATAATCTGTTATTAAGAGATGACTTGGAAATATGGTAGAGTTCAGCATTAAACTGAAATATAGCAGTCTTCATGATAGCAGTTATTATCAAAAATACACAGGGCTGGGAATATAGCTCAGCACAAGCATAGGGTCCTGAGTTCAATTCCTGGTATCAAAAAAATGCACAGTGATTTTAATTCCTAGTTTTCCATTAAAATTTTCTACCTCTAGTTTATTAAACAACTCTTATAGGCTAATAAGCACTGTGCTTGACCCTGAGGCTATGATGGTGAAACAGCACAGACCCACGCGGTCACTACTCACAATCAAACCTGCTGTCTTGTTGCCCCCTGGGTAACAGCAGCACAGCACCTACATCACCATGCAAATAAGGGAAACGAGGACCCACATGTGAGTAATCAGCTGTGAGGAGCCCAGCCTCCTGGACCAGTACAGCAAATGGGTAGCAAGAAAGACTCACCATATCATAAAATTCAACCAACATCAATGTACTCCTCCTCCCACCATACAGAGTAAAATTCCAAAGCTGCTTTCGGCCATAAATAACATTTTACTTGTATATTACTTTATACCTTATAATAATATATTAACCTATTCATTCCTTGTTCCTCATGACTAGAAATATCTTATTATCAAATGTAAGTTCTTTGAATTAGTAAAAATTAGACCATAGTTATCTGCTTTGGGAATAGTCGCCCTAATAAAATATTATTTTTTCAAGCTACGTATCAAAAACAAAGAAATTCAGAAAATCTATATACCCATAGTAATCTCCCTTAATTATCAAATATTATTAGTCCCACAATGTGACAGACACACTTGCATTTCTACCCACCTCAAGCATTAGCAGAACATAAAAGCGACTTTTAAAAAGCTAACTTGTGATTACACTACCAAAATGAAAAGCATTTCTTACAACTTATATTTTATCATTTAAAAATATGAATATTATCTATTTAACATATTACATTAATAATATTGGCAGCAAAAACTGAGGAACAATCAATGCTAGAAAAATACAATGCTTCCCTTAAAAGGGGGAACTTAAAAGGATAACTTAAAGTACACTATTCTAAATTTTTATTTAAGAGGTTATTTCCTTTTCTGTGTTTTTTAGAATAATTATGTAGAATGACTTCTCTTGAGCGACTTGCTTGGGAGACAGACAAAACTAAACCCTTATGTAACAGTTAAACACCGAGAACTATGTGAAAAATGGGTGTACAGTCAATACAAACTTCAGGTATATCCAATGAAAATGAGATAATCTCTAGTGTTTTTTAAAAATTCATAGTAAGCTTCCTGGTTTGAAAAGTAATGTATTTTCAGAGGGAAAAAATCAGAATATATAGAGAGATAAAATGAAACTCTCAGGACTGGAGATGTAGCTTAGTGGTAGAGCACTTGCCTAGTATGTATAAGGCTCTAGGTTCAATCCTCAGCACTGCAAGAAAAAAAAAAACTCATCTGTTAGTAACCCTCCTATTCATACATTCCACAATATTTTCATTTCTTTAAATATCATCAAAAATCATATGCAATAAGCTGGGCACATGATGCACACCTGTAATCTCAGCACTCAGGGAACCTGAGGCAAGGACTGTAAATTTAAACCCAAATTGGGCAACTTAGTAACTTAGCAAGACCTTGTCTCAAAATGAAAAATAAAGGTGTGGTGTTGCAAGGCTGTAATCCCAGCACTCAGGAGGCTGAGAAAAGAAGACTGCCTCAAGTTTGAAGCCAGCCTGAGCTACATAACGCATTCAAGACCAGCCTGAACTATATAGTGAGACACTGTTTCTGAATGAATGAATGAATGAATGAATGAATGAATGAATGAACGAACAAATGAAAGAATGAATGAACAAACAAACTCAATAAAGGCTGGGGATGTAGTTCCATGTGAAGGCTCTGGGTTCAATCCCCAGTACTACCAATATATATGAAAATATATATATATGTGTGTGTGTGAATTAAATGGATGAATACTTCATTCTTAAGGTAAATCATAGCAGACCCTGCAGCTGGATTAATTTCTTTCTTATTTTCTGCTAAAAGAATAATGCTGCATGAATATTCTTATAACTAATTCTCTGCATGACACTATTATTATTTCCCTAGGATAAACTGCTTCCCAGTATAATTTCTAGGTCAAACAATATATTCTTTTGAATAACAATTCATACCTCTGCCAGGTTTGTGTATAGGAGTACTTGTTTTTCATGCATGACAAGCTGGGAAAAGTTCTTATTTTTGCTAAGATGGCAGGCCAACTGTCTTTTCAGTGTTGCTTTAATAACTTCTTTATTTCTTAAGAACATTAAGTCTTTTTTTATATATATGAGAAGTTCTTCCCTCCCACTGACAACTTTCTGTTTACACCCTCAACCCACTTTTCCTTGGGCCATTCATGTATTTTTCACTAACTTATAGAATACATAAAGAAATTAAGCTTTTTTCACATGCACTCACATACATTCCTGGTTTGATGATGCAGTTTAGGTCACCATAAACAATAAAATGTCTCTTTAGGAGTTGCATACATTGGTCACAAAAAAAAAATCACTGGCTATATTAATTTAGGCTAAACATTTTTACTAAAAGATGATACCTTGGAGTGATCATGACATAAGAAAAGCAACTATCCAGAGTCAGTACTCTTCAGTTTAAAACAACCTGTCAGAAATAAATAATTTTGTATTCCCAACTATACTTTTTTTTTGTCTTTTGGACACAGGGTCTCGCTATGCAGTTCAGGCTGACCTTGAGCTTACTTTGTAGCCCAAGCTGGTCTCAAACTCACAACAATCCTCCTGCCTCAGCCATTTTCCACTTGTACAGGGAGAGGAGCTTGTCCAAATGATTAGATGAACCCTTCCATTCTAAAATAATCAGTCTATAATTCTTCAGGATGACACTGAATTGTTTTGGGTAATGACTACCTTCAACTGGAAAAATATCCATGGATTAAAACAGTATTATTTCTCAAATAACCATTCACCATAGTAACACTGGTGAAGACAGGACTTGGATTTACCCCCACCCAACTCCCTCACTTCATCCAACCTTCAGCACAACAAAACCATCACTACCTACTTATTAATTTACTTACAGAGGAAATGGGTAAGCCCAGCCCCACTATGGTGAGGATAGTGGATGTGACGGTACTGTCATGGTACGGATACTGGATGCTGTTGTCTTTACAGAAAAAGCCTCTCTGAAATGGATATATTTGGCCCAAATTTAGAACAGCCATAGGCATGGAAGCTGTTGGGGGAAGGGAAAAAAAGACACATATGATTAAATTCAGTTCACTTCAGGAAGTAAAGTCTACTGAATGGGATGCAAAGCTTAAAAATATTTTCTCCTTTCTGGAGAAGTCTAAATACTCTATAATACTCAAAAGTAAAAACTGAGGAAACCATGCAGCATTTGCTTATCCAAGAATAAATTATCTTACTTGCACTGACCTCTGATTTTAAGGACAATCAATAAAAGAAACTCTCAGAAAAGACAGCAAAATTGACCCATGGAAAATTAACTCTGGAAAAACAAGATTTTCTATTTTATATTCTGCAACTAATTCTTATTTAACTGACCTGCTTAATATCTTAAATACATTTAAGAAAAAAGGCAAAGGTCTATAAACAAATTTAATAATAGAACAACATCAAATGTAGTTAATTACCAGAATTTGCTTCACATTAGAATTTAAACTAATAGCTAAAAGAAAATTAGAAACCCTAAGTATAATGATAATAACAACAGAAAGGAACTCATCCTTTGCTTTTCAAAGACAAAAAGTGAGTTTTATTAGCCCTGGCAACCCTCCAAAAACCACTTTAAGAAGTTATAAGGGAATAATTTCAGTTGAAAACTTCCACCTAAATAAGAAGACCCTGAAAGACCAAAGTTTAATAACTTAATATAGCAGCTTCTTTGTGGTTGTGTTTTGTTTTGTTTCGTTTGTTTTGTTCTGATTTGTATTGGAAACAGGTTTTACTATGTTGCCCAGACTAGTTACAAACTCATAATCCTCCTGCCTCAGAGGTTCCCAAGTAACTGGGACTACAGTGGTGCACAATGTACCTGGCTAGCGGCTTCTTGGTATGTTCAAATTTAACTTGCTCTAGGCTTTGCTTAGAACAAAAATTCAAACATCTAAGCATCTACTCACTGAATACTCAATACTAAGCTAAACTATATATTGGGAAGCACACTAGTATGAAACAGATACTACATTTAAGAACCAAAGTGGTAGGTATGAAAACAGAATGCACACTCAAGAAACTGTTTTAAAAGAAGTAGCAATAATATGTAGCTTAGTGGAAGAGTGCTTGTGTGGCATGGAGGAAGTCCTGGGTTTGACTGCCAGTTTAAAAAAAATTATATATATATATATATATATATATATATATATGTGTGTGTGTGTGTGTGTGTGTATATATATATACACACACACACACATATATACGTATATATATACACACACATACATAAAATTATGTGTGTGTGTCTTTGGGGAGAACAATTAAACTCTTCTGTATATTGACTGTGATAATTCCACCACTATTTTTACTATATGTAGTAGTATTTCAGAAGAAATACCACAAAAGGCAACTAGAAATAAAAACTAGAAATATGACTATTAGAAAGG
Source organism: Chinchilla lanigera (assembly GCF_000276665.1). Classification (NCBI taxonomy): domain Eukaryota; kingdom Metazoa; phylum Chordata; class Mammalia; order Rodentia; family Chinchillidae; genus Chinchilla; species Chinchilla lanigera. The sequence goes on along the minus strand of NW_004955446.1, from coordinate 12,228,004 downwards.
CTTAAGAGGACCAATAGGGACTCAGAAGTCAATGTAAACTGGTAAGAGTTATAAAAGTCTAATAAAGGAGAGGCAACAGAATTGAATATGAAACAGCAGGAAAATCACAGGCAATAGGGAAGGACACAGGCAAGCACTCCGTGGTTGCGGGATGCAAGGGCTGCATGACAACTGCATCACAGAAGCGCAGAGGGAATGAGCAAGGAGTTTCCAAGGCACAAAACATCTTATAGCCAACACGTACTGCATGCTCACACATGCCAGGCAACAGGCTACACAGATTAACTCAGTCCTACCCTCTAACCTGTAAATATTATCAGTATCCTCATTTTTTGCTGCAGTTATTATTTAAATTTAAAGACACTAAGAAAACTGCTGAAACTCTAAATGATAGAACCAAATGCTAGGTTCTGTCTCAAGTCTGTCAGGTGTATATATATATATATATATATCTCCTCCCGTGGATACAGGTGATCTGGCCCAAGTACCAGGTTGGAACTGTAGCAAGAAAGATAGGATTGTGGCAGAGGGATTTGTCCTTGTCCTTTAAAAAAGCTTGTTCAGTAAAATATAAGTTGTGCTCAAAATAAAAACTCAAACAGAACAATATCTTTGCTGTAATTTATCTCTGAGCTCTCCAATTTTGTGGTTTTTAATGGGCATAAGAAGATATGAGGTTTGTGTGTTTATTAAAGGATTATGAGTTTAAACTACTGACCGCAGAATTTATCTTTTTTGGGGGGGGGTAGCAGGAATCGAACTTAGGACCCCACATTTGCCAGGCAGGTGCTGTGCTGCTGAGCAATATCCCCACCCCCAAGAATTTATCTTGGAAGAAATAAAATATCACGGTCTTGCTCAGAGTCAGCAACACAGTTAACAAGGATTTTAGATATTAACTTCCAAAAGAGAGACAGGAAGAAGAAAAGGAAATATTTAATCCAGTTTTGAACTGGCCCAGAAATTGGTGATTAGTATGTTGATAGTCAAAACAGAAAAAGATACAGAGGAATGAAGAATGTTTTGAAACATGACACAATTTGAGGACTGATCACAATTGCTGAGACAAACCTGAAGATGACATTTCAGAGTGTGAAGTACAATAATTATCCAAATGATAGAAAGGTGAGACTGCATGGTAAAAGAACATCAGTTTAGTACTGAAAACATTGTCTTCTGGGCAATTCAGCACCTTGGCCTACATTCTCAGCCTCATCTTCCACTCCCCTATGCAGACCTTGAAGCTCCAAACACACTGAAACACTGGCTTGCTCAAACTACTACATTTAAAACCCTAGGAACCTTCACATATGCTCAGTCTTGTGGTGGAGACAGTTTTCCTCCAGTTTCTCCTTCAAGTCCAGCTCAAGCAGCCCTTTCTTATCGCTCCTTGGCATGTTGTACATAAGTTTACACTGGATTTTAAATTACTTTCTGCACATCTGTCAGCACCTCTGAGAGTAGGAACTATCTTATTATTTCTGTATTCTTTGCACCAGGCAAAATGTTAGATCTCAATAAAAAATTTACTGAGTGACTAAATGAATAAAATTTAGGGTAAAGATCATAAGTAAAAAGAGAGATGTTTAATTGTTAGCATTAGAAATTATAACTTAAGCCAAAAGAATGAAACTGTTCTCAGAGAAAGCATGAAGAATATCAAAGAGTGAAACTGTTCTCGGAGAAAGCATGAAGAATATCAAAGAGCAATGAGTCAAGGACTAACATCCATACTGAAATCATGACAAGAGACAGTAAGTAGGAAAGGGAGGAAGAATGGATGGTTGATTACACACTTCAGAGGGCAGGGAATGTGACTATCTTGTTCAGCAGTTTATACAGGCCATTCTGTAAACAAAAGAATGAACAACAGAAAAGAAGGACAATGTTGTGATACAAAACCAAAGCTTAAAGTATCTAGTATCCATCTAGGTCAGTAATGGCGAGCCTTTTAAAGCTTTCAGTGACAACAAACACGAACAGCCTGCTATGGCAGGCAGCATGCTGTAGGTCTGCCATCACTGACCTAGGTAAATATAGGCTGTTAAATGCTAATGCCTCGGGGAAATAAAAACTAAGTAAACGCTATGAAGTCTGAGAAAAAAGACCATGATTAGTGACCTCTAATCATTATACCATCTCCATTAACACATCAATTATATCTTTATGAAGACACATCAATGTTGAGCTTCAATACTAGGTTGTCATTATCTAAGCACCTTTTTCTTCAGGTTAAATATGTATGTCACAATGATTTTCTCTATTGCTCATACATCTAACACACACACACAAACACACACGGGAGCAGAGGGGTATATCCATCCCCACAAACAGACACCTCTACTCCTCAAAAAACAATATTCCTTTAGGATATTCTTTATCTTCTATAGAGATCTGCAATAGTAACATTTTAGGGTAGAAAAGAGTTCCATGTTAAAATTAGTGTTAGGGTAAGATTCTTCTCATAATAAACCCTTTCACAGGGTACTTACATTCTTTCTTAATATCTAAAGGACGTGACATTACTCTAATTCTATGATAACTCAAATTAAAATGTCCTTAAGAGAACTCACTTAAAATTATATAATAATCTCACATTGAGCTTTCATCTGTGACAACAGACTCACAATAGTTCCTGAATGCATATTACTATCAGAAAGCAATGCTCTAACTTTTAAATTAATTTTATTGTACACTTTAGATATACATAATGATCACATTTCACATAGGGAATTTGCACCTGTACATGATATATCTTGATTCTTTTTTTCCCCATTCCCCTCCCCTCCCTTCAACCCTTCCTCCCCCTTTCATTTACAAAAGCTGTTTCTATTTTTTCCCTTTGTTCTATTTTTTCCCTTTTCCTTCCCTGCCCCTCTCCTGTTCCCCTTCCCATTTGAACATTTTCTATTTCCCAATATCTATCATCTATTTTGCTACTTATTTACACTCATGGTTTCTCACAAAAGAGAAACAATGTGATATGTAAACATGAGTCCAATTTATTTCACTTAAAAGTATGGTCTCAAGGTACATCTGTTTACCTAAAAATGTCTCAAACTTATCCTTCTTTACGGCAGAGTACTCCATTGTATATAAAAACCACACTTTCTTCATTCATCCATTGATGGGCATCTAGGCTGTTTCCAAGATTTAGTTATTAAAAATTGTGCTCCTATAAACATGGGTGTGTGCATATATTGCTGTAGTTTGATGTTCTTAACTCTTGAGAAGATGCCTAGAAGGGGAATACCTGGGTCAAATGAAACCTCTAGTTTTAGTTTTTTGAGGAATCACCATACTGATGTCCATATTGGTTGTACCAATTATACTCCAACAGTGGAGAAGGGTTCCTTTTTCCCTACAGCCTCACCAGCATTTGTTATTGGTTGGTTTCTTGACGGTAGCCATTTTTTCTGGAGCTGGAATTTCACTGCTGTTTTAATCTTCATCTCTTGAATAACTAGTGATTTTTTCCATATATTTACTTGCTGTCTGTATTTCATCTGAGAAGTGTCTATTCATTTCAGATGGCCATTTTTGGATGAGGTCTTTAAATTGGGGGGGGTAGTTCTTTATATATTCAACATATCAGTCCTTTGCCTGAGGAATACCTGGTATTTTTTTCCATTCTGTGGGTGGTTTCCACTCTGTTGGTGGTTTCTTTCGCTGTGCAAAAAGCTTTTTAATAAGATGAGATCCCAGTCCTTGGTTCTTTGTAATACTTTCTGTGCAACTGGGGGTTTTGTTCATGAAGTCTTTGCCTACACCTACGTCTTCAAAGAGTTGTACCTATTTTATCTTCCAGCAGTTTGTTTCTGTTTTAATATTTAGATCTTTGATCCATTTTGATTTTAGGTTAGTACATAGTAAGTTTGCAGATATCCTTCCAGTGCACTTTCTACCCTTCTCTCAGCACAATGGACCAAGAGGCTGATTTACAGATTCCATGGCTCTCTCACTGTCTTCCAGGTAGCTATGGCCAGTGGGGAAAATAGGTGGCAGTAGAGAAGCAAAAGACAGCAAGGGCACTTACTTCCTTAGCTTCCTTCCTGCAAAGTCACTAAGGGTTTTAATCCTCTACTGGAGACAACAGCTGCTGTCAAGGGGCCTTCTGCACACAGCCCTCTCTTGGGAGTTCCAGTAATCACTCTTTTCCTTTGCCCCTCAGGCTTAGGAGCAGTATTTCCCATCCTCTCAGTTGTTAATCCAGGGAACTATACTCTTTGTGGTTTTTCTAAACTCTGCCCACATATTTGTGAATAGTTCTTCCTTCTAATCCTCCTCAGATTAGCCAGTTTGAGTGTGTCAGCTGTTTCCTATCAGGACCATTGCTGACAGCATCACATATTTCATTCTTGCTACACATAATTCTTTATCTGTTGTATGTTTCTCTTGGTGCACTTCTTCTAAGATCTATTGAGGAAGACAGATAAATGAACACCTGGAATAATATATGTGTGTGTTTCCTACATTCTCCTCCAATAAAGGGATCCTTGAAATCTTCCTTCCCGTTTTATACATAGTATATATACCCTTCAAGATGTGCTGTTATGAAACATTTCAATGAAATAAACCTTAAACACATTTTAGAGAGAAAAGACTGTAGTATAAACAAACATGAATCTCTTCTATGCAGATGCAATAGCAAAGCAAACTTGCCTTTTGAAAAGAACAAAGTCAAAATATAGAAGTTATTGAAGTGTCTATCTTGACTTCAATTCTCACTTCCCCCATTTTTCAAAACATTTCCGATTTTACCAGATAAATATCCCTAATCTGAAAATTCAAAATGTTACCAATGGTTTTCAGATTAAGGATGCTCAACCTTCATCAGGAAAGCAGGATAAAGAGCACTAAAGAACAAATGTCAGGTAAAGTGAAGAAGTACTTTTCCAAAATGTCCTAACAGGATACTTTCTACCTAACTCCCATCACATGTCTGACATTCTGCTAGGTGTTATAACTTTAATCCTTCAATAACAGTCCTCCCAAGGACTCAGGACCTGACCACACCGCGTAACTACACAAATCAAATATGAAGCATTTTTACCCCTCTTCCCAACTCCCTTTGGCTTTTTAGCCTTGATGAAAGTGGCACGGCCCAGGGGAGGAAAGTGATCTAAGTGATCTAAGACACCTCTACAGGTCAGCCACAATACTGAATGTTTAACACAAATTTTCATTTAATCCTCACAACTCTACAGCATAGCTCCAGTAAGACACAGATATCCCAAGCATCTAAATTGATGCCTAGAATAAGGCAGGCCTTCAACAAATATTTGATGAATGTACAAAGAATCACCCTGCAAAACAAGTACTATATTGTTATCCCCATTTTAAAGATCAAGGAATGACTCAGAGAAGTAACTTAATTAAACAAAAAACAAGGGTGAAATTCAAAATATTTAACAACTAGTTCCATGCTAACTCTAATCACTCAGACCAGACACCAGATGGTGCTGGAGGAGCTGGGTCCTGCCGCAACCTTTCAGCTGAAGGACCAGAGGAAGGTCCTTGGGAGGGATCAGGACAAGGGAGTGATAGGCAGGGCAGGATTCAAATATATAATAACTATCAGCCTTGGTATTAAGTGGTACACCCAAGATACCAATCTGCACTTATCCAACTCTAAAGTCTTCTAAATGAATCTGGAGACACTACCATTTGCTAAATGAGAAAAACAAGACAAACGGAAATGTTAGTTGAGTAGAAAAACCATTCAAAACAACTGCAATGGAAATGGAATTAGAAATGAATTAAAGATTGGTAAGTGAGCTTAATCCACTGCCAGACAATAAGAAATAGGCTGATCTGATTAAAGCAGGGTGGAGGCTAATAAGGAAAAGATATAAACGGAGAATTCAAAATGACAGCATGAAGGTCTTGAATTCTAGATAAATAAACAATGAGTTTGCAAGGCAGAGGTAGAAAAGGGACAGAGCACAGAGGCTAGGTACTATAGTTGGGTGTGATTCGCAGATGGCACAGACTATCAGTAGACAAGAATGCAAAGAACAGGGACTGTCACCTTTTAGAGATACCTTACATTCTGGTGGCTTGCAGCCACCATCTCTGTATTATTCTATCATAGAAAGTACTCAGTTCTTTTTTTTTTAATTTGAGACAAAAAGGAGAAAAAGCAGTCTGAGTATGTGTTATTTACCAAAGAAAGTGTTTTATGTTTTCTGATTTTGAATGAATATCAACCTTAGAAGATATTCCAAATGTTCATTAAGAAACCTAAAATAAATTTCCAAATATATTTATAAACAGTTTATTAAAAAATCCAGAGCTGGGGCTGGGGATGGACCTCAGTAGTACAACACTGCCTAGCATGGGTGAGGCTCTCAGTTCAATCCAAGCACCACTAAATAAATAAATAAACAAACAAACAAACCCTCCCTTCCTCCCAAACTGTTACATCAGGTTACCCTACATGGACTCTAAACACACATGTTAATCTACTTATTTATATACTAATGAAAATAAAAGTCAACAAGTTGTCACCTCTTGTTCCCCTCAGAGAAAATTCACCAGCAGCTAACGATATTCATTCCTACCACTGCTTCATGGTAACCGCTGGTCTCTTTCCTTTTTCAAGCTGACAAACATTACAATCAGCAGCAAACTTTCCATGTAGATTTCTACATGGAAGAGTTATCATCAAGACACCAATAGCAAATGCTGGACGGGCTGTGGAGAAACAGGGACCCTTCTCCATTGTTGGTGGGAGTGTAGGCTGTACAACCACTGTGGAAATCAGTGTGGAGAATCCTCAGTAAACTAGGATTAGAGGTCTCATTCAACCCAACTATTCCCCTTCTGGGTATCTCCCCCGAAGAATTAAAAACATCATACCACAGCAATATATGTGCACCCATCTTTATAGCAGCACAATTTGTAATAGCTAAATCCTGGAAACCCAAATGCCCATCAACCGAGCAATGGATAAAAAAGATGTGGTGTTTTTTATAATGGAGTACTGCTTAGCCATAAAGAAGGACAAACTTGAGACATTTATAGGTAGGTAAATGGATGCAACTTGAGACCACACTCATAAGTGAAATAAATCAGACTCATGTATAAACATTGTATTGTCTCCCTGGTATGAGAAACTGAAAGAGTAAATAATGACCAAAATGTACAATAGATATTGTAAAATGGGAAGAAACTGTTCAAAAGGAAAGAGGAACTAGGGTGGGGGCAAGGGGAAAGAAAGGAAGAGAAAAGAAAAAAAACAAGATCACTATACTACTAGTTTCTCTTAGTTCATTGAAAAGAAAGGTTTGTGCTAATATCATTCTGAAAAAATTTTATGCCTGTATCTTACACTCTGAGTAACTACTTTGAAGATAACAATACGCAATGTATTTAAAAAGAGAGAGTGGTAAGTAAGTGACTGACAGAAGGGTAGATGATCTTTCCTGTATTCACTTCCCTAGAGCACTTATCAGGAATCTATTTGTGACTTCCTTGATACCCAAAGCTATAATAGTAATTTATTAGCAAAAAAAAAAAAAAATCTGCTTACATGGAACTGGAGTTGGAGATGATAGGATGCATTTTGAAAAGGACAAAAAGTACAGCAAAGGTGTACAGTAATATTTCTATCATAAATTGCTGCCCTAATCAGAAATGCATTATGCTAAGTAAAAGAGATCACAATCAAAAGGCCACATACTCTATGATTTCATTTACAGGACATTCCATTTATATGACATTATAGACAACAGATCAGTGGTTGCCAGAGAAGAGGGACGGTGTGAGTTTATTACACAGTACAAGCATAAGAGAATAATAAGCCCATCCTAGAGAGTAATTGGGCAATTTTGTATCTTGACTGTGCTGTAATTACATGACTAAATTCTAAATTATCTAAACTCATAGATCTGTATACCAAGAGTGAATTTTACTATATGTGAATTTAAACAAAAATACTAAATAAAGCTTGACCGAAGATTTTCATCTCACTTTTTATTGCCATTACCTGTTTCAGCCCTTCTGAATCTACACGATGGTCCCACCCGCTCCACCTAACAAAGGCCTATATACCATTCCACCTGCCATTAAGCTACTCCTGGAATCCACCCTTTTACGAGGCAGGGCGGGGTCCTAGACAGATTGGATAGTCAAATATACCTGGCATTGTCCCAGTTACTACTGAGAGAACCTGAGCAAATTTTTCACTTGTCTGAGCTCAGTGTCCGCATCTAGTCAGAATAAGTATTTATTACACACTTCCCAGAACTGTTGTAAACTGAGAACCTAAGTAATGTGTCTAATGTAGCACCCAACATATTAAGAGTGTTCAGCAAATGTGTATTAACTAAGCTTTTTCCTCTGCTCTCTTGCCAAGGCCCCATGGACATGACATATACATAACACATCACAATGCTTATTTCATGTAATTATCTATGCAAAAGAAATGTGCTTCTCTAATCCTTGAATTCACAGAAACCAGCACGTTCATTGTCTGACAGTTAAAAAACAAGAATAATTTGTCCACCTGATCTGATCTTGTCACAAAAAAGGATTAGAAGAGAGAGAAGCAGCAGAAAAGGCTAGAGTACACTGAGAGTCTGGGATGGCTGATCTTTGGATCTTTGGACCAAAGTTTCTACAAGGATGTTAGAAGAAATACCACAGCGCAAAAACTGCAAATAACCTAAATACTCAAAATGGAGATAAAGCAGCTCATGCCAAATACATTCAATGAAATAGACCATAAGAACCATTAAAATTTTGTAGAAAATTATGTTTAATTTTACAAAGACTATAAGCAGGGCATGGTGAAGCACACCTCTAGCCCCTGCTATTTAGGAGGCAAACGCAGGAAGATTGCTTGAGCCCAGGAGTTTAGGACCAGACTGGTCAACATAGGGAGAGCCTACCTCAAAAAATTATAAAGAATATATGTCTGGAAAAAAAAATAAACAAACAAAAATCATGGGAAAGCTATGCAACCGAAATGTTAAGGGGGCTGCAGATTTAGCTCAGCGGCACAGCGTCTGCCTGGCAAGTGCAAGGTCATGAGTTCAATTCCCAGTACAGGGCCGGGGGCGGGGGAGGTGGTGTTAAAAAGGGCCATCTCTGGTTGGTGGTAAAGAGATAACTAGTGACACAGTAATACTTACTTACTTTTATGGGCTTTTTAGAATTTACCAATTTATTCTGAGCTAATTTTAGGACACTTGGAAATCAAAGAATAATTTTTTAAAGAAAAAAGCCTAGAATTCATTAATGACAATCTTCTACATCATTAAAGACTCAAATATCCAAAAATGAGAGGAAAGTGGGTTATGCCAAATCTATACAATAAAATGGCATTTGCAAAGTCAAAAGAGCAAAATATATTACTGAACATAAACTTTGATGAAAAAAAGACATAAAATGCTACTCTAATTAAAAAGTGGTTTTTTGTTTGTCTGTTTTTTTGAGATTGGATTTTGCTCTACTCTATTGCTCAGTCAGACCTGGAACCTGCCTCAGCCTCCCAAATAGCTGGGATTGTAGGCATGACCACCACACAGGGATTGCAGAAGTAATTTTTAACTTGGAAAATCTATAGCAAACACATAGGAACATTTCATCATATCTTAACTGTATATATTTAAGTTGTCTTTCTCCCACAGCTTGTCAATAATAAGCAAATTTTGCAAGACAATGTGGATCATGAGTGAATTCTTCACAGGGGTAAGGCTCCCCTCTGAAGTATAGTTTCTACTGAGAGTTTATGTAGTCTCTAGTTTAGAGTTGTGATCTACACACATATTACTTAAGCTTGCAAAACAAGCTTATCCTGTATTCATCTCGTATTTGGGTGAGAAAACCTGGTACCTCTCTTTGAATGAACAATGGGACTTCCAGTTTCAATAATCCCACCCACAAAATTCTCTTAACTAAATGGTGTCTCCCTCACCAGCATCTAGGCAAGAAACAACAACTTCTCCATTGCACAGTAAGGCCTATATTCCAAAGGATGACAAATGTGCTTACCACTGTACTGAAGTGTGTGGGGGGTATGTTTTCCTGGGGATTGAATCCACTGATCTACATCACTAGCCCCCTATCCTCAAACTTGCAATCCTCCTGTCACAGTCTCCTAAATGCTGGAATTACAGGTATGTGCCACCATACAGGCTACTATACTAACTTAAATAAAGCTAGGCATCTTTCTAGAGAGTTGAATACATAAATGCTTCAGAAAAGGTTTTATAGTTTAGTGATTAAGGGCAAATTTTAAATGCCTTAAGAGAGCTTTGGCATTCAAATTCACGTAAATCAGACTGACTTGATTTCATCATTCTTTTTTTAAAAAACTAGTTATCTTAGAGCTCAAGATTTATAGAAAAAAAGTGAAGAATCCACCAAAAGGGGTTGAGCTAATAGCTCAGAGTAGTGTTTATCTACTGAGTTCAATCCTCAACCCTGAAAAAATAAAAAGGAAACATACAAAAAATTTTAAATAAATAAAATCCAGACCTTAGATCTCACATCCTGAATCACAAGAGAGTTTGTACCACCCCCAGAATAAAAACTTACTTTAAATCTTAAAAGTATTTAGGTGGATCCATCATGTCTAGTCTGAAATTATGCCAAATGGCAAGGGTCCTGATACTAAAATAAGGTTGTCCTAACTTTAGTGTCTCAAAAGAAAAACACAGAATCTTACTTTGTCAGGAAGTCACCAAATTGGCATATCTAAATTAGTATGCTTTGCTTAAAACACACACACAAATTTTTAAAGGCACACAAACATAAGGCAAACAAGCCAAGAAAGTTTGGCAAAATTCTTTTTTTAGTGGTTATGATTATTGTAACAGCAAATCATATATCTGTTTTTCAAAAAATACATGTTCCCACCTGAGGTTACCTTATATAGAAGGTAAGCTAAAGGAAGGAATCCCACAAATTTTCTTTAAGGGCTAGTGAAGCTTCAATGGTGAAACTACACCATACAATGGGAAGAAGAAGAAAAAAGGACAAATGTCACTTTGTTGACCAAGTGCTTTATTTATATAGATTGTCATTTAATCCTAGCAAGTCTGTGAAACAGACATTATTCTCTCCATTATGCAAATGGTAAAAATGCAGCTCAGCAGGACTAATAACCAAGTGTATGACCTGAAGCAAGAAAACAGCAAAACAGAATTTTGGAATTTTGAATACCATGCTCCAAGTCTCAAACTCTTTTTACCACACTTGGTGACAGTTGCTTTGAAAAACAATGTATCAAATAATCAACTGTTCTCAGCAATTTGCTTTCTATAAGAAGTTCTGTTTCTTTGCTACTGATCTAAAACTGATTTTCCTTTATGTGTAAAGATCATTCTTTTCCTGTCCAGGCATCACAGGAAATCATGACAACCTATTATTCCAGACTACAACCCTAACAGAACCTCTACTCATTAGTCTCAGAAATGGTCCTGTTAATCTGTGCTTTCAATTTTCTGTACAAGGGTCAGGCTGTACATGTATTCACTCAGTGAATACCTGGGTTTCTTCTTCACCTTTCTTATTCTAACTTTTTAAAGAGTAATCTATCCTCTAAAATCCCCCTTTATTCACCAACTACCTACTTTTCAGCCCACGTCAATTTGTTTTCCATCCCACTGCTGAAATTTTGCATCAGATTATCAATGATCATTGTGTAGTTAAATCTAGTGGATACTTCCCAACCTTTATTTTATTTGCTCTTTCAGGAGAATAGACACATTATCATTTTCTCTACTTGGCTTTTCAGAAACACTCTCCTGTTTCTAAACTGTTTTATGGTCTTTTTTTTTTTTTTTTTTTTAATAAAAGGAGGAAAATATTAACAGACAGACAACATTTTACAAAATAGCAGGGGCTGGGGATTTAGCTCGGGGGGCTGGGGATTTAGCTCGGGGGGCTGGGGATTTAGCTCGGGGGGCTGGGGATTTAGCTCCGCGGGGCTGGGGATTTAGCTCGGCGGGGGCTGGGGATTTAGCTCGGCGCCAAAAGTGCCTGCCTGGCAAGCGTAAGGTCATGAGTTCGGTTCCCGGTACCGGAGAAAAACCAAAAAAAAAAAAAAAAAAAAAAAAAAAAAAACCAAAATAGCAAAGAAACAGTACAGACAGTACGGACTTACAAACAGAGTAGTAGTCTTAATATCTTCCAACCAACCCAAAATGTCAATGTTTCTCAACGCTCAAACCTAACCTTCTTCTCTTCTCACTATGTAACTTCTTCCTGGGATTTTACCAATTCTTATTACTTCAATTATCATGAATATACCAATGTCTCCCAAAAGTCAGAACTATCCTGTGATTTCCAGCACCACTTATCCAACTGAGGACTTGGTATTTCCACTTAAGATATTTGAAAGGCACCTTAAATATAACATGCCCCAAACCAAACTCACTATATTCTCCCCTCCTCCTTCCTAGCTGCCTGTTACTATCTTTATTTCCTATTTGCAACCAATTCTATGTGACAGTTCAAAATCTCAAACTCTTCATTTACCACAACTTTATAAAATATTCAACCTGTCTCTCTCTCTCTCCCTCTCTCTCTCCCCCTCCCTCCCTCCCCTTCCTTGAGTAGCTGTGACTACATGCAAGTACCACCATGCCTGCCTCTGGTTTGATTTGGTTTTTGGAGTCGGAGAGATGGAACCCAGGGCCTTCACACTGAGCTATATACCCAGCCCATTTTTATCTTTTTTACTTTGAGACAGAGTCTTGCCACACTGCCCAGGATGGACTCAAATTTGCCATTGTCCTGCCTTAGCCCCCAAGATGCTGAGGTCATAGGGGTGTATATTATGATACCCACCCAGGTTTTTACTAATCATTAAGTCTCAGAGCATGAAATAAGGAAAACCACCACAAAGTTCTTGCAGTGAACACATTCCATAACTTAAGAAATGTATCACTATAAATGTGACTTTACACAGTTATTCAACTGAAAATCAGAATCTCCACCACAATTTGGACAGCAACTTCAAGCCTTATGAAGCATGCTGAAACTGTAGTGAGTTTGACCAAATTAGTCTGCTCTGGCTTCTCAAGGTAGTAGGTATCACCACTTTTCACAGTATGGCTGACAGAAATACCCAACTAGTTGCAATATTTCATGAGCTACGTGGTCACTGATAAAATCATGTACCTATGTACAGCAAGAGAAGAAAATCAAGACAGGGGCCCTGTATTACTTTGTATCAGGGGCTATTTTCCCAAATTACTACTTCCTAAGACTCTGTGCTTCAGTTCATGAGTTCTTTTCCCCATTTTCTGCTGACAGTAACACTTGCCCCACCCTTAGCCACGCTAGATTTATAATTAATCTCATACAAGTCTGCTGCAGTTGCTCAAAATAATCTGTTGTACACCAAGTGCTCTTTGTCTTGAGTCCACTGATGTCAAATGCTATCACATTTATCCTGCAGCAACTGGCTCTCCCTAGCAAGTGAACACACACACTGTGGTTCTGAGAGACAGGCAAGGCAGATACTATTTTCATTATAATTTACATATGACTAAATGAAGCGGCCCGGCGATCTTATCCATGAAGATCACACAGGGGGTAGGGATGAGAGCAGAATGAGGCTTCCAAATGAATCGCTTTTACTATTAAATCACACTTTGGACTTTTTAAATAAAAGTTACACAAACAAATTACCACTCTCTAAAAAATCATCTACAATGTCAAACCCTGAGCAAGGGGGAAAAGTTCATGAAAAAAAATTATCTTCAGGAAAAAGAACTACTCATTTGTTTTCAGATTTGATTAATAAATACAATACATTTACAGTACAATACAACAGCACATAGCACTTCACTCATATTGTGGGATGAAAGTTTTAATATAGCTATCCAACACTAGTTATAAAGTTAGCATTAACTATAACCTGTCTAACAAGTTTTGATAACATCATGATCTAAGAAACCTTTTCTCTAATTGGGCCACTGGGTCAGATGCAGACAATATTTGGATAGGAGCACATGTAAAAATTCTTGTCTCTTATCCATGACCTCTGGAAAAAACAGTACAATATAACAAGTGTCACTTACCTCTACACTGCATAACTATGCTAGCAATATTTTCAAAATCAAATTGGGATGTTATTTCTAAAATGTGTGGTTAAAAAATTACTTAAAGGAAATTTTATAAAAATATGAATTTTAATTTTACTTGGTTATCTATTTAACACACTCTCCTCTCTGAAGACTATTACCTATAATTAGAACTATCCCAGAACACTAGAGATGGGTGTGCCAATTATAGATACCTTTTTCTTAACTGTGGACAAAAGGATAAATTTTGATTGATAAGAAATTACAAGGCGAACTATGTTTAGTTGATTCAATCTGTACTGTAAGTTAACTCTTGACCAGTTTATATTCAAGAAACACAATCTTCATGTTTTAAGAGTGAGTACTAAAGAGAATTTACCTCACAAGCACCATTGTTTATTTCTGTTTTGAACTGACTGTTGTCTCTCCAACCATGAACATTCATTTGGGTACCTTTCTCTGAGCTGTGGGCATACTCCTCACCCAGAAGTACAATCAGAAGTACACGAGGTATCTGATTCCAGAAAGAAATAGGTTAGAAGTAATCAAAACATTTCCCATAGTAACACAGGCACTGGGAAATAAAATACAACCCAGGATCCACCCTCAGTTCTATTTAAATTATAGCTAAGACTACACCAAGTAGTGTTCCCAAAGAAAAGTCACCAGCAAATGAATCACATTTAAATAGCACAGCATGTCACTGGTACCAAATTGGTTTATTAGCTTAATAATGATAATAGCAGCAGCAATATTTGAGTGAGTATTGCAAGCCAGAACTATGCTAAATACATTATCTCATTTGATTTCACAGGAAGGCACTGTTAGCACCATCTTTTTCATTAGATGAGGAAATATAACCCATAAGGAGCTGACTTGTCTAACATTACAGAGCAACAATTGAACTGGAATTCAAATCTCAGATAAATGAGTAATTTAAGTACTTGCCTATAGGTTCACATAATATCTGAAAGCCTACCACGTGCCACACAATTCCTAAACCCACGTTACAACCTGCTCTCATCTCATGACTGGTATACTTCTGAACTTTCTACAGCAATTATTTCCAGGAGTTTATTGTGCTTTTGTTTTGCTTTCTGCAGTACTAGGGATTGAATTCAGCGCCTTTGTAGTGAACTACATCCCTAGCCTTTTATGAGATAGGGTCTCCCTAAATTGTTAAACTGCCCAGGGTAGGGCTGAACTTGCCATCCTTCCGCCTCAGCTTCCCAGGGTGCTGGGATTACAGTATGTACTAGCAAGTTTGGCTCCAGGATTTACCATTAGCCAAAAGTAATGTTCCAAATGCTTTCCATTATCCCTGCTATAAAGAAGAGCAATGGTCCTGGGGGAAACTTCTGAAACAAAAATGACCTTCATTAAAATATCTACCTATGTCCCTTTATAAAGGCTCTCTGTACCTACTGAGGATGGAGGCCTTACCTCATTCACTCACTCTTGGTAATTCCAGTGCTACAACGTAACAGGCACTCAATAATTTATCGTACAGTATTATCATTACTTCTTATGAGTTTGTCTTCCACAGCAAGGAAGAAGCTAACAGAAATCTATGCGTTTGTTTTTCCAAAAATTTTTGTATTCCCAGCGATAGGGTATAAAACAAAGCTAGTACTATATATTTCATAGGCTTTTGTGATATAACAAATTTATATAAAACAGCTATCAAAGGAACATCCTAGGCATTCAATAAAGAATGGTTTTCTTCTCTTCATTTACCTCCCTCTAGCACGTAAGCAGCCAACTAATCTCTCCTGCTGACACAAATGAAACAAAAGGCAAGGCAGAACCTGGTTTAACAAACTGCCAATTACCTGAGGCATTCATCCACTATACATTTCCTATATGTCATTTTCCTGGACACCCCACCCTAAGAAAGACTCAGGAAACATTTCCAAGCAGTGACAACTTAGCACTAAACCATGAGGTTCTAACTATATCTGCCGGAATGCCTTCCCAAAGGTGACTGAAGGTGACTGAACACTATACACATGATTCACTTAGAAATACAGGAAGGACAAAGGTCCTACTTTCCTGTGAGGACTCAGAAAGACTGCCTGCCATGCTATTTGAAGACAAAGGCTGTAGGCAGGTTACTGAACAGGGTAAATTAGTTATATCCTCCAGCTACATCTCCAGCAAGTTACCCCTGTTGCTAACTCTTGGTAGTTAACTAGGAGTCTGAATTAAAATGTCTCTTTTAGACAGCAGATACATGCTCAAAATATGGTAAGCAGACATTGACTTTGGGACCACATCATAATTAAGCAGGATTAGGAGTCATAAACCATCGCTGGGTGTGGTAGTGAGATGTCTGTATCCCAGGACTTAAAAGAGACTGATGAAGAAGGATCGCTGCAAATTCAAGGCCAGCCTAGGCTACACAGTGAATTAAAGGCCAGCCTGAAATACACAGTGAGATCCTGTCTCAAAAAAACAAAACTACCTAAATAAAAGAAAAGGTAGTCATAAACCATTTAGGCTACCTATAATAGTCACTGTTTTATATAGTCAACTAATTCGCCCAAATCCCACTTCCTTATCTTGTCCATTCATTACCTTTTCCAAATCTGGACAGTTAATCAGTACACAAAATTTATAAACCTAAAAAAGTGTACTCCTAGTGTTGATGGCAGCTGAGTTAGGTAGAAATACGATAGGCAGTCAGACAGGGCTAGGCCCTCAAAGCAGCCTGTGTGGAAGTGTGGAGGTGCAATTGTGGGAAAGAGAGGCACCTCCACTGTGGGCCAGACTCTGAGACAAAAGATTAAATAAATGCACCCACATACCTCCCTAGGGATGGACATCAGGGATTGATATTTTAAATAGGTAGCAATCACCTTGAAAAAGCCAGGAAGAGTCACAAACCCAACCCCCTACAGGAAAAGCCCCTGTTCTGTATTCAAGCCTGCTTGCTATGTGACTTGCTTCCCCATTTGATCCTGACTTAATCAATTTTACCTGAACAATTACACTTGTAATCTTATTGGTTGACCATAGTTTTCTCCCACCTCATGCCCACCTAACAAGTTCCCATGTTTTCCACCTTGGACCCACCTCACCTTTTGGTTTTGCTCTACAAAAATCCCTAGCAAAGGCAGGTTCCTTGACAACCCACTTGGGCCCCCTTCTGTCCCTCTATTAAGACAGACGCTTTCCTCCCCTCTATAAATATATTCTGCTCTTAACCTCTGCTGTTCCTAAAATTCATTCTTTAATTTTAGAGAACATGAACTCATCCCAGATACCTTCCAGGCTGGGAGTTTCTTTCCCCTATATCACTAGTTCTTAATATGCCACTTCTTAGCTGGGTTCCCTTAGGTAAATTCACCAACTACCTTAGGCCTCATTTCTATCACCTACAGAAGGAAGTTGACCAAACGACCCTCACTAATCAAGTTGAGACTGCACAGGCTGCACAAGGCTAAAGAGCACTAAATAAATGTCAGTATTAATATCATCCATTTGATACTTAGAAATAAAGGTTACAGATTAAGTATTAAGAATACTACTGGGACTTGGGCATGAGAGCACAAGCCTAAATTCCAGCCCTCTGGGAGCCTGAGGCAAGCCCAGTTTGGGCAACTCAGCAACTTAGTGAGGCCCATCTCAAAATAAAAAATAAGAAAAGGGTTAAAGATGTAGTTCATGAGAAGGCTCTGGATTCAGTCCCCAGGAAAAAAAAAAAAAGAGAGAACAAATCATGAGCTCAGGCATGGTGGCACATACCTGTAATTCCAGCCATATGGGAGGTTGAGGCAGGAGGATCATAAGGTAGAGGCCTGCCTGAGCAACTTTGGGAAACTGTGTTTCAAAATTTTAAAATGAGGAGGAAGGGTAAGCGCAGTGTTCCCTGGAGTCAATCCTCAGTACTAAAAAAAAAAATCTGGGGTGATAGCTAGCTCAGTGGTAGAGCACTTATCTAGCACGCGAGCCCCTGAGTGGGACTCCCGGCTCTGGAGTACCATAATCCAGCCATACTGGCCTCTTTTTTGTTAAAAATATCCTTTCTTCCTTTGATCCTCAAAACCTACTCTTTCCTACTACAGTCTTCATTCCTCCATGGCCCAAATAACTTTCATCCTTCAATCTTCATGTATCTCAATTCAAATATCATTTCCTCAGAGAAGCCCTCCTTGAAAACATCATTTCCCAAAGTCTCATTCTGTTGTAACACTTTGATTCTTCCGTAGCCTTTATAAACCTGTTATTTTCCTAGAGTAGTATGGAGAAATCTTCACAATAGTATTTTTAGTTCTTAACACTGTCCTAAGCACTTAATGTGTACTCAATAAATAATTAAATGGAAGATGGAAAGTCACGTATTTTAAAAACATTGTGTTCTCCCAACATAAAAACAATTTCAGGTTAATACATGTCAGAATAAATATTTGAAAAACAAGCAGAAGCAGAAGAAAGGATATGAAGAGGTATTACACAACGGTTTTTCTTTGCTGCCTACCCAACTGCAGAAAAGAATTCAAATAACAGAATTTGTACAAATGAGAAACTACAATTATCATCAATCAAAAGCTCTAGGGAAAAAAAGAAAGCTTTAGGAACATTAACTAAATTTTTTTACAAGGGGAATAATCATTCCAAAGACTTGGACAATTAAAAGTAGTGAAAGTATAACTAACTTTTCTGGAGTAAGCTGAAATTCAGGATTTATTACTATGCAAAGTAAAAGTTTTTCCATTTGTTTAATTATACTCTGCCAGAGGCCCATACAGACCAATTTCCACCATGCTTTGGATAACCACTACTCAGAAATCGTACGTGTGGCTTTTACACATGACTGATAAAACACTAGACTTCAAAGGCATTCCATGAGTACTCATGGAAAATGTTTTGTTTGTGTTTCTTCCCTAATACATAACTAGTTGGTATTACTTCTAGTATAGTATGTTATAGGCGCTATGATTATAAACAATTATTTAATGTGACACACAAATATTAAGTGCAAAGAACTTTTGTAAATATATATTGATTCATTTAAGTCTCACAACAACCGTAAGATGTAAGTTCTTTGCCGGTTACACAGCTGAGGGGAAAAACACACAAGCAGTGAACTTTCCCAAAGCCATGTGGTCTGTAAATGGAAGGGCTGGAATTTGATTCTAGATGCTCTGAATACAAATTTCACCACTAGAAGATGCTGTCTCTAATGTTTTAAAGAAAGACCTACAGCTTATAAAGAACAAGTTGTTCCCAATTTCAAACTAGTTTCAGTTAAGTATAAAAACAACTCTGCCTGAGTCATCTGGATTTTAAAAGCTGGTGAGAAAAAGAAAACCAGGAGAAAAGAAGGGAGTGGGAGGAGGAAGGAAAATTAAAAGGATAAAAGTATGAACAAGGATGCAGGGAAAGACAAGAAAACTAGATACCACCATTCACAATCGCTGTATGCTAAGTGCTTTCGTGAGCAAAAGAGATACACTGCTCTATTTAAGCAATCCCTAGTTAGCCTATAGTAAGGTACTGTATATTTCCATCCCAAATGCTTAATTAAGAGACTTAAAGGAAATAGGCAATTAACATTCCAAATTCCTTTCCACAACAATTGAAGCTATATGTTCACTTAAAATCTTATTGCCAGCTTTTTTTTTTCAATCTCCTTTGACTGGGAGTTGAACCTAAAGACACTCTACCCCTGAGCTACAGCCTCAGACCTTTCTCATGTTTATTTTGAGACAAAGTTTAACCTAGTTGCCCAGGCTGGCAACTTGTGATCCTCCTGCTTCAGCCTCCAGAGTGGCTGGGATGATGAAAATGAACCAACATACCAGGCTTGGTTTCTCTTTTTTGGTATGGTAAATATTAACAATTTAAACTTCAATTTTTAATCCAAAAGAATCAGAATAATCCCTCAAACTGAGTAATATATTGGGAACTTTGGTAGAGCTCAGCCAAAAACGACTAAATGAAAAAAAGGTTAATAAAGATTCATAGCATGTCTCCGAGTTTCCAAAGGATGTTATTCAAAGAAAATATAAAGGAAGAATTTACATTGCGTAAAGGATACAGGAAAAGTTCCCCAAAGTTCCCTCGAACATTTCCATGCTCAATTCCAGACAAGGTCAATTTATGCTAAAACTCAACTGTATGAGGAGCCAAACAGAACCCAGCAGTAACAATTCCCTCCAGGCCTCTACTTTCGCTCTACACTACCCATTTAAAAGAAGAAAAAGCCCTGTAAGCCGACTTCAGTCTGACTCAAGTGTACGCCAGTCTGACTAATTTTTGTTCATTTTTTGAGATTCCCCTCTCTGTGGTGGGAAGCAAAAAAAGAAAATTAAGTAAAATAGAGAAACTAAACCCACAAGCTTCCATCAGAAATGAGAAATTTCCCTAAAGTTAATAGAAGCTGAAAAGGCAGTCAGAATAGGCACTGTACCCTATTTGTTTCATCTATTTACAGTGCCTGATGCAATGCTTAGCACCTACTCAACAAATGTGTGCTAAATAATATAATAATGGATGGCTAGGCACAGGGGGCACACACTTGGGAGGCTGAGGCAAGAGGACTGTTACAAGTTTAAGGCCAGCTCGGGCTGCAAAGCTACAGACCTGCCTTGAAAGGAAGAGGGGTAGGGAGAAAGGAGGGGAAGGGAGGGAAGGGAAAGGAGGCAGGGAAAGGAGGGAAGGGAAAGGAAGGGAGGAAGGAAGGAAGGAAAGAAGGAAAGAAGGAAGGAAGGAAGGAAGGAAGGAAGGAAGGAAGGAAGGAAGGAAGGAAGGAAGGAAGGAAAGGGAAAGGAGGCAGGGCAGGAAGGAAGGAAAGAAGGAAGGAAGGAAGGAAGGAAGGAAGGAAGGAAGGAAGGAAGGGAAGGAGGGAGGGAGGGAGGAAGGAGGGGAAGGGGGAAGGGAGGAAGGAGAAAAGGAGGGACAGAGGGTGGGAGAAAAGGTAGGTAAGGAGGGAGGGAGGCAGGGAGGGACAAAATGTTAGAGGGGAGGCACAAAATGCTGGAGGCTATTTACCAAGTGTGAAATTTTTTTAAATGTCTTTTTTTTTCCACTTGAAGGGACCCAGAGTGGGGGTTAGAAAAAGGACCACTCCTTAGGAGTTTACTTACAGGTTAGAATGAGGTCAGCATTATGATTAAGGTGCTGACATATGGCATACGTATTTGGAATAATTACTGTGGTAAAAAGTAACATATTCCACACGAAATCACCTATTGCTGGCTGCCAGAGTTTTTGATGCCAGATTTTATTATACACCTGTGGATTTTGACATAATGATCATATCACATTTGGCCCATGCTGAGGGCGCATTAAAATCCTCCCTCCCAAGAAAACAACTGAGGCCCCTGGGCTCCTATTTATATTTGCTATTAAAGGCTACTGTAATTGGTGTCTAGTATGGAAAAGAAAGCTACCTCAAATCAGTTTGGTACACAGGCGGGTATTACCAGTAGAGGCTGGTAAATAACAGCACACTCAGATAATATTTTCAAGAGAATTTAATGAAGAAACCATTTTCAAAGGTATAGGCAAGATTCTGAGAAAGCAGTAAGGGATGGTAGCATATGTATTCTCAGGTAGAAACATCAGATAGCCACTATAATCCCTAAGTCTAAAGGGGCAAAGGAAAGTTTACAAGGACCCAGAAAGATCTCTAGCTGGCTGAGGAGACAACTGTTGAACAGCGGGTGTGAGCTGCTCACAGAGCAGCCCTGGCAACACAAATCCAGCAGGAGGGACTGCTCTTCCAGGCACCCTGCTGAAGTTCCTTAGAGAGTGGCCAGAGCCAGCTGGAAACCAAAAGGTAAAGGCTCAACTGATGCCCAGGCAGGTTGCCTCCCAGAGCACAGAGCACGGTGGAGAAAAGATCTAGAGGGGCCAATGGAGAATATGAACACACAAAAGTATTCCAAATGATTATTATACAGCAAAACTCAGAAAGTTTTGCCAGCCAGTTTCACCTAAATCACAGCATGGGGACTGCCTGTAAATAAGTCATAAACGTAAGTGAGTTCCTACTGTCCTAGATCAAGTTGAAGAGAAAAAAAAAAAAAAAATCTTTAAGAGTAATTCTAGGTAACTCTAGGCATCTCTGCATCTCTAAGAGTAAACAGATGAGCCAGGCATGGTGGTACATGCCTGTAATCCCAGCACATGGGAGGCTGAGGCAGGAGGATCAGCTGGCCAGCCTGAGCTACATAGTGAGTTCAGGGCCAGCCTGAACTACATAGTGAGATCCTGTGTTTAAAAATAAATAAATACACAGATGAACCATTTCTCTACAAGACAGCCCTTCCCTGTGCTCAAAGGCCACGTATTTCATACCTTCATTATCATGTTTAACATGATATACTGTAACTTCTTGTTTGTTCCTCTCTCATTAGACTCTGAGCTCTTAGGGGAGGGACTGTCCTAGTCATCCTTGTATTACCAGCAACTAACAAGGTACAAAGTTGGCCTTCAACCAATGTGCACTGAATCTATTGATGGACTCGGCGTCCATTCACTGGCAGCCTAATGCCGTGGTGGCTAAAACATGTATGGGATGATCCCTAGCAATTAAACACTAACAAGTAGCATTCAGGATGTGGTTCATACATTGGGCTAAGACATAAGCCACTTCCATACCAGTCCACCATCATTCTCTACAGATCAGCTTTTCTCACGTGCTCAACGAATATGGCCTTTTGCTAGGGCTATAGCTCAGCAGCACAGCGCCTGCCTGGCAAGTATGAGGTTGTGAGTTCAATTCCCAGTACCCCCCCCCAAAAAAAGAACATGGCCTTTTCAACCGTACAGAACCATTCATCAAAAGAACCAAAGGAACTGAACACAGTGGCACACACCTGTAATCTTAGCTACTCAGGAGACTGAGACAAGAGGAGCACAAGTTGAAGGCCATTCTGGGAAACTTAGGGCACTCTATCTGAAATTTTTAAAAATCAGGCTGATGGTATTTCTTAGCACTCAGTGAATTCACTGAATTCAATCTCCAGTGTCAAACACACACACACACACACACACACACACACACACACAGAAAAAGATAGCAAGGCTATGCTCCACTTCAGAAAAGGAACCAAATACATATTATTTCTCAGAATTTTAATTCTTTATCTAAAGGTTTATCAGGCCCTTAATAAAAATGTGTATATAGAGGAATTCATGTTTCATATTGATTTAGAGACATAAACATACACAGTAAATTTAATGAACATTCCAACAGACATCACCCTTAAAATTATAAAGTACTTGTATAACAAAACTCACATAACATCATCATAGTGAAATGGATGTACTATATAATGTTGGGGTGGTCATTAACAGGATCTGGAACATATTCACATTATAATTATGAATCACTTTCACATAACCCTGTACTTAGGAAATGCTGAGTCATCATTTTGTTAGTGTAGTCAACTCTTACCTGCAGATGCTCCACAGAAAAAAATTAATGCCAAGTTGATAACCCTCTTCAAGCTGCCATGATTTTAGCCAATCTCTTGCTGTCAGTATGGTGAATAAAACCAAATTTAATATGATCCCTAGACTCCACTAGAAACAATGAGTTTACTATAAAAACATCTTCCAAAAGTCAGCATGAAAAAGTTTTGTGTCTCTGCTCTCCTTCATTGCTATTTGTAATATATACCTAATTAAAATAAGTCAGATAAGTCACTTTCTACTTAGCAACAGGGAATTCTGAGCAAATTGTAATATACTGAATTACATTAAAAGAAACTTCAATAATATAAACACAGATAAGATCTTTTAAATAGGTCAAACGTCTTTTTCTAAAACAAACTTAATGCCTAAGTCTCCAAAGAAAACATTTTCCAAAACCACCGAAGACACTTTAACCGTCTATTTTAAAGCCATCATAGTCTTGCAACTGTCAGGTCAATGAAGCAATAAAATTAATCTCTCCAGGACAATTAAGTGATGCTTGCATCATATTGAAAACATAGTCCACAATAATTATAATTTATAAAACTATATTGCATATAGGTTCCTCCATTACACATGAATTTTTTAAAAATGTGGATCTACTGGGCCGGGGATATAGCTCAACGGCACAGCACGTGCCTGGCAAGCACAAGGTCCTGAGTCTGATTCCCAGTACCAAAAAAAAAAATGTGGACCTACCATGTGGCTGTGTGTTTAAAGACATTAGCTTCAGCTGCCTCAGAGCAGTGTGCATTATACGTCATCCCACCTATTTAGTATTTAGTTCATTTTAAAAATCCTGTTTTGGGGGCTGGGGATTTAGCTCAGCGGCAAAAAGCGCCTGCCTGGCAAGCGCAAGGTCGTGAGTTCGGTTCCCGGTACCGGAGAAAAACCAAAAAAAAAAAATAAATAAATAAAAAAATAAAAATCCTGTTTTAGGCCAGGCATGGTGACACATGCCTGTAATCCCAGCACTCCGGAGGCTGAGGCAGGAGAATCGCTGAGTTAGAAGCCTGTCCACAGTGAGTTCAAGATCAACCTAAACTACCTAGTGAGACCCTGTCTCCAAAACAAAAATCCTGTTTTATAAATTAATTTCCACTGGTAGGGAAGTTGATCTATAATTACGATACCATACAATACATGGGAATGACAGAAGGCCCAATTCATCAGAATTACCAAATTCGTTTTTTTTTTCAGACAGGGTCTCACTATGTAGTGCAGTCTGGTCTTAAACTCACTATGTGTCCCACGCTGGCCTTGAACTCATGACAATTTTCCTGCCTCTGCCTCCTGAATGCTGAGATTACAGATGTGCACCATGATCACCTGCTCCAAAATTACTTCTGATTAAACATTTTCCTTTCCCTTCACTAAAACATAAATGAAATTTAACAAAATTCCACTAAAACCAAGAACAAGCTGAAATACACTTCTAATTTAACATCTTAACCAAAGGTAAACTTTGCATTGCAAAAAATAAATAAATTTAGATGTTTCGGCAAGATTGTTTTTCAAAAAAACAAAACACTCAGGTAACAAAATCTATAAAAACTCAGTTAAGATTGGAAGTAAGAAAAAAAAGAGATTGGAAATAAGCAAGAATATTCAGCAACTACTGAATTAAAACCAGGGAAATTTCCTATTTTAGAAGACATTAGGCAGACTCGCATCTAAGATGCTAAAGCCACACATCTCTGACGCCGAGAACTTGGCAGTACTATTACTTAGATTACTTAAACAAGCCTCCAGCAGGTCTTGTTTTCCGTAATATAAATAGCTCACAAGATAACTGCCTTACACAATACAGACAAAAAAGGGAGAATACCGTTTCTTGCAACGCCTATTCTTTATCCAACTCTTCCTTGTCAAAAAGATGAAACACCTGGCAACCAGAAACACCCGAAAAAAGGCCTCCCAATTATTAGGGAAACCAAGCCAAACCTGCTGCAGGTAAAGATCGGCTAACGCTCCTTGCGGGGCTGTCACAGGAGATGGAGAGCTACACCACGCCCAGGTCTGCGCGGAGAACGAAACAGCAGGTCTGGGTACCCTCGCCCCCAAGCTTCTGCAGACCAGCGGGCAGAAACTTGGCATCCTCGGCCCCACTTGCAACCTCACAATTTACAACCTGGCAATACCTTCTAATTAGGAACGTTCTAGCCTTTTATAGCCGAAAACTTAACTGCTTCTCACAAGTAAGATAAATTAGGCACTGGCGCCTGCTACCGAGAAGCCTCCGTGCACCAAGCCTCCAGTTTCGACACAGAACCTGAC
>NW_004955446.1:12179099-12201771 GCF_000276665.1 Chinchilla lanigera | reverse complement strand
CCGGTTCTCGAGCCTGGCTCCGAGGCAGGCGACGGCCCCGAGCGACGGCTCCTCCCGACCCGAAGGCGGACTGGGGCCCGGAGGCGCTCGGACCGCCAGCAATGGCGCCCGGGACCCCTCCCCTCGCAGCTGCCGCAACTCTCGGCCGGGGCCCAGGCACTCGCGTGCCAGCCGCGGCAGCAGGCCCTCCTCGGTCGGCCCTGGCCTGCCCCGGCAGCTCGCCCTCGGGATCCCGGCGCCCTCTCCAACAGGCGGGGCGTCGGGACTCGTGTTTTAAGGACGAGGACCGGTACAGGGGAGGAACACAGGCTCCGGCCCCTCCCGCCCGGCTGCGCGGGGCGGCCAGTGCGCGGCTTCTCCGGCTGAGGGGGCGTGCAGGGCGGGGCCGGGGAGCCCCGAGCCAGTGCGGGCAGCCAATCGGCGCGCCCGCCCGTGCTGCCGACCTGCGGGCCCCGCCCTGGGGTTGGACAGCGGGCGGGGCGGGGCGGGCGGTGTGAGACTTCGCAGAGACGCGCGTTCTTTGGGGGTTCTGAGCTCGGGGGTTCTGAACTCGACCCCCCTCTGTGCGGCTGCTGGGCAGTGCTACTTTCGAAGGCCAGCGAGGCTCCCTAACCATGATCCCAGAGCCTCCGCTACCCGCCGCCTCTCTCTTCTTCCGTGGGCATGGGTGACAAAGAGGTCAGAGTTGACAGTGACAAAGACGCTACTTGACCCGACTTCAGTAAGGCGCCTCCGCTCCCCTTGTCTTCGAAGCCTTCCTGTCTAACCTAGCTGAACCCACTTTTAACAAGAATCCTATGTCATTCTCCCACCCTTGATATCTGATCACTCTTGACATTTTGATAGTTGATATCTGAACAAAATTCTTAGCTCCCACACCCACCTTTGATGTGTAAATGCTTGGCGGGCCTTTAGCAAGACTCCCCCAGCCCTTGATGTCTCTTACTAATTTTCCGACAACTGATCTTCACTCCGCTTGATCTTGGCTCTAAATCCCCGGCTGCTTCTGCTGTTTTCTGAGTTGCGCTTTTCCCTACTGCAGGTCAGGACTTCTATTGCAATAGACTTGAAAAAAGACTTCACAATAGGCGCTGGGGATGTGGCAGCGGTAAAGTGCTTACCTACCTCGCTTGCCTGAGGCCATCGTTCAGTCTCCAGTATTGGGGAGAGGGGAATTCATTATGTTTTAACAAGTGTCAGAGGAATTTTAGTAACAGCGAGCAATCTCCCTACCCCATTTCCGAGGAGGACTAAAGCATAGATTTAATACTCTCAGTTTCCTAATCTATAAAATGAGGATGTTGATAATCCCTGCTCTGTGTTCTACTCAAAGGGAAGTGGTAAAGACCAGAAAAAATAATATGTAAGTTGCCCAACAAAGAGTTAAACCACTACAGATGTTAACAATTGGTAGCTTTCCTCCAGTCATAACCTATCTTCTTGCAAATCACAAAAGTGTCTACTATGGCTCAGATTTCCCATAAAACACACCTAAAGCCAATGGGGGAAAAAAACATTGAACTCAGGGAGGCTAAAGATATAGCCCCAACTGATCTCCCACAAGCAAAATATGTATTTCTAGAAGCATGTTTTTCTTTAAAAGGAGTGTGAATTTTGGATTTCAACTTGTTTGAATAGCTTCCAATACCTTTAAACAATTTACACCTAAGAAAGATGTGGCTATTGTTTATTCTGTCGCTTTTCTTACTTCCAGAGGTCACAATAAAATGAAAGTATTTCTGATAGCTATGTATTCAATATTCATTCATAAAACATTTATTGAGCATCTTCTATGTGTCAGATTCAATCTAGGCTGTGTCTAGACAACTTTTATTTGTTTTTATTTTGTTTTGCTTTTGAGACAGGGTCTTACTATGTAGCTCAGGCTGGCCTGGACTCTATGTAGCCTAGGCTGGCCTCAAACTCGAGGTAATCCTCCTGTCTTAGCCTCCTGAATGCTAGGATTGCAGGTGTGTGCCACCATGTCCAGCTTTACACAGCTTTTGAAATAACATTGACTTTTTTGGTTTTTGTAGTACTGGGAATTGAACCCAGGCCTCTGCACTGAGCTGCATCCCCAGCCTTTTTAATTTTGAGACGGGATCTCATTAAGTTGCATGACTCCCTTGAACTAGCAGAGCAGAACAGTCCTCCTGCCTCTGCCTCCCTACTAGCTGGGATTACAGGTGTGCACCACTGCACTTGGCATAAGCATCTACTTTAAAATTTTTTTAAGTTTTAAAAATTGTAGGGGCTGAGGGTACAGCTCAGTGGCGCAGCACCCACCTGGCAAATGCAAGGTCCTGAGTTTGATTCCTGGCACACCCCCCAAATAATTAATAATTTTGTTCATTATTTATTCATTCAATATTTTTAAAGTTCTATTAAAAGATAAATTCACCTATACAATTTATCCATTAAAGTATGCAATCCAGTATACTACAGTTCTCACAATTTCAGGACATTTTTGTCACCCGAGAAATTCCATAAACTGTAGTTATTCTTTACCCACCCCGCCCCAACGAGGCCCCAGGCAACATCTACTTTCTGTCTCCATATATGTCTATTCTGGACTCTCTTTTCCTCCTGTCTAACTGTAATTATATATCCTTTTATCAGTACTTCCCCATCTCCCTCCCTCCAGCCACCAAAGTCTTAGGTAACCACCATTCTATTCTGTTCTTCTGTGAGATCAGCTTTGGTAGATTCTGTAGATAAGTAGATCACGCAGGAATTGTCTTTCTGTGGCAGGCTCGTTAATGCTCTCCAGGTTCATCCACGCTGTCACAAATGACAAGATTTCAATCTTGCGAATGCCAGTCATGGGACTGCTGGATTGTATGGTAGTTCTACTTCTAGCTTTTTGAGGATCCTCTGTGCTGTTTTTCTTAGTGACTATACTGAATAGTATTCCATTGTGTATATGTACCACATTTTTTATCTA
The DNA here is from genome assembly GCF_000276665.1 of Chinchilla lanigera. Classification (NCBI taxonomy): domain Eukaryota; kingdom Metazoa; phylum Chordata; class Mammalia; order Rodentia; family Chinchillidae; genus Chinchilla; species Chinchilla lanigera. Next base: position 12,198,827 of record NW_004955446.1, on the reverse strand, counting down.
TTTATCTGTTGATATACACCTAGGTTGATTTCATGTCTTGGCTTTGTGACTAGTGCTACAATAAACATGGAAGTGTAGATGTCTCCTTCACATTCTGATTTTATTTCATTTGGATAAGGACCCAGTTATGGGCTTGATGGATCACATGGTAGTCTATTTCTAGCTCTTTTGAGGAACCTTTGCAATGCTTTTCTTAGTGGCTGTACTAATATATACTCCCACCATATAAAATTTCCTCTTTCTCCACATCCCTACCAACATGAAACTTTTATCTCTTTGATCCTAGCCTTTCTAACAGATGTGAGGTGATTTGTATTCCTCTGGTAATTAGTGACAAAAGCAACATTTATTGAATTGCCAAGACTGTGTATACCAGGCCCAAAACACAGCTCTGGAGAGTCCAAAATGACCAGGAGAAGGTCTGTTCCTCAAGGAGCCTGCAGCCCAAGTGGGAAGACCAGCATGTGACTAAATAAATACGTATTGTGACAGAAGCAGTTTGTGTGCATCAGGCATGCAGAGCAAAGAGTGGGAGGTCTGGAAAGATGCCACAGGGAGGTGACACTTGAATCTTTCTTTCCTGCCCCTCTCCCACACAAACGTTTTCTGAGGGGAAAAGGAAGTGAAGCATTGATATATCTATTAACAGGGTTTTTGTTTTGTTTTTTGCCCTTTGGAAGAGTTACAGATAATAACTTTAAAGATAGATTAATAAACCAAAACCCATTAAAATGCCTCAAGTCACTTCCTGCTGGTTTGAATGGGATCTGTGCTATGTGCAAATGATAAGCAATTAATCAGTTCTCATGTGAGGAAAGAAGGACTAAGAAATATTTTGGTTTTGAGTGGAGTGTTTTGTTCATTGGGAGGATGTTTTGGTTTATTGTCATGATTGGATTCTGGCGTGATCCATTGTAATTGAGAGTTAAAGAAAAACTTGAAATGGTGGAAAAGATGATAAACAAGGAAACAGTGATTGAATACTAAAACCATTAAACCCCCCTGGGAGTAGGGTGTGGCCTTGGACTGAACCTGAAATCTCAGAGCCTTCCTCAAATGCTTAACGAAGTTTGTCTTCGTGCCAAAAATTTTCCTTCTTGTCATACAGGTATCTCTTCTCTCATTGCTAACCTGTCCTGAGATGGAAGTGCTCTGAGCTAGAACTATGTTCCCCAAGCTGGACGACTAGAAGTGGAGGGATGTTTTCATGCTCTTGGCTTTCCAGGGCTGGCAGATCTCATAAAACAATAAATGGACTGTCTAAAGTTCAGTGGATTATATAGAGTGATTAGTTAAAGCTGATCAGTGGGCACAGGTGTTTCAATATTTTTTCTTAAATATATAATGAAGGGTTTTAAAAATAAGGTTGTTTTAGTCACTTTCTCATTGCTGGGACACATTGCCTAATACCCACAATTTAAAAGAGGAGAAAGGTTTATTTTGCCTTACATTTCAGTCCACTGTCAGCCAGCTCCAAAGAAGAAACAGCATGAGAGAAGGGCTAGTTGAAGAAAAGCTGATCATGTCATGATACACAGGAAGCAGGGAGAGTCAAGAGAGGAAAGGAAGGGAGATCCATCCTTCTAGGCCCGTGATGGTGAACCTTCTAGAGCATCTGAGCATAACAAACAGCCAGCTACAGGGTGCACCATAGAATTGCCATCCCCCCATGACCCACCTCTTCCAACATTACATTTAGCTATAAACTCAAAAATGGACTAATTAACCAATGACTATAGCATTCAATGATGCAGTCAACTCCCAAAGCCCTATGATAGCATGAGGCTTTGGGGGGAATCTAGATATAAATCATGGCATTCTGCCCCTGGTCCCTCAAAAACTTCTGCGCATCTCTCTATGTAAAATGCATTTAGTCCGTCTCTAAGTTGCTGTAGTCCTAACAGTTGCAACCCTGCTGAAAAGTCTAAGTCCAAACTCTCTTCTGAAGCTTAAAGCAAACTCATAAGCTGTGAGCACCTATAAATATCAAAAGGAAAGTTTTAAACACTACCAACATACAGTGGCACAACATTGCCATTCCAAAAGGGAGGAATAGAAAGGTAGAAACCAATAGGACCAAAACAAGACTGAAACCCAGCAGGACAAATGTTAAATCCTGTAGTTCCATGTCCAGCACCCAGGGCAAGTTGTAATGAAATGTGAGTTCCAGGCAGCTTGGGTGACCCCAACCCTATGGCATCACTGGTAGTTGTAGCCCTCAGGATTTCTCTCTTGGGCTTTGCTCACTCCTTATGGCTTTCCTCAGATGATCCATGTCCCTGGCTTCTCCAACTTCTGGGGTCTCCACTGCACACTTGCGCACTGCCCTTTCAGGAGCACACTGCCTGGCCTCCCAGGCTTTCCTCTGAAATCCAATGGCAGCCTTCCTGACCTTACAACTCTTGCATTTTGCATGCCTATAAAACAGGCATGAGCAGGGAGTGGTGGTGCATGCCTGTACTCCCAGCACTTGGAAGGCTGAGGCGGGAGGATCATTGTGAGTTCAAGACCAGCTGGGCTACAAAGTGAGCTCAAGGCCAGTCTGAGCTGCATAGCAAGACCTTGTCTCAAAAAGACAGAAAAAAAGAAAACAAACAAACAAACAAAAACCCAAAAAACAAAAGACAGGCATCACATGGATGATGCCGAGGTCTGCCACCAGTTTGATCAATATCCAGGCTCTTGGGCCATGGCTCCAGAGGCCTCCAAATGTCTGGATGGCTGAGCACTGTGACCTGAGCCCTGGGGAGCAAATTCCCTAGGCTGCTATTCTCAAGCATGGTGACCTGGGACTCTCTTCTCAAAGAAAAGTCACTTTTGCAATTTTGAGCCTTCCAAGAGTGGGACCCTGCTGATTTGTGATCCTGCCTATTGTCCTATTGTCCTGATCCAAAGTACTTGGACGTAGAACTACAGGACTTAACATTTGTCCTGCTGGGTTTCCGTCTTGTTTGGTCCCACTGCTTTCTACCCTTCTACTTCTCCCTTTTGGAACAGCAATGTTCATCCTGTGCCATTACATACTGGCAATGTTTGTAATGCTTATTTTTCAGGAACCAAGCTCTCCTCTCCTCTCCTCTATCTTGTAGGTGTTTCCTTTCTGGAAAAACTGAAAACTTTTTAAAATGGGCTTTTAAATTCTGTTTCTCACAGTAGATCTCACTAAAAGTAGCAAGCAGTAACCATGCTACAGCCTGAACATTCAGCTGCCTTGACATGACCTCCACCAGATAAATTAATCGACCACCCTTAATCCCAGTGTCCTGTAAGGTCTCAGGATATGAGTAAAATGTAGACAAATTTTCTGCCGGAGAGTAGCACGTGTGGCCTGGAGTCCAGATGTCAATAGAGTCTTTGTTCCCAACTGAAACCTGAGCCTGGTCTTTACCATCTGCATTTATCAGCAGTTGACTTTTGAGCTCCAGCCAGAATCCCCCATCAAACTTGGCTCATCGCATTCTAAGGCTGCTTCTCCAGCTGGCATCTCCAAGCCTTCCCAAACTCCTCCTGCAGTTCCAAAGGCTTCTGAACCATGTGGTCAGTTCATCAGAGCAATGAGCCCACTTGTCTGGTAACAAAATTCGTCTTAGTCACTTTCTCATCACTGGAACACAATCTCTGAAACACACAACTTAAAGTAGGACAGTCTTATTTTGCCTCACGTTTCAGTTTACAGTCAGCCAGCTCCAAAGAAGAAACAGCACAGCAGAGGGGTTGCAATTGGGTGAGTCCTATGGTATCAAGTACATCCTGGGCTAATTAAAGCGTGTGGTTAGAGAGTCATAAGAGGCATTCTGCTCATCTGGGGTACATCTTAACCAATTTTTAACATACAATTCAGAAGTATTAAAGACATTCTCACTGATTATGCAACCAATTTACAAAACTGAACTGCTTTGGCTATTAAACATCAACTCTAGCAACATATGGTGGTATATTCCTGCAATTCCAGCACTTGGGAGGTAGAGGCAGGATTGAGAGTTCAAGGTCAGTCTGGGCTATATGAAGTTCCAGAGCAGCCTGGAACACATAGTGAGACCTGAGACTAGCTGGATCATCTAGTGTCAAGTTCCTGCTGAAATAATTTGTGTTGAGGAAACTATCTAGCTGAGGATTCTTCAAGGCCATTCTATTAATCAGGGTATCTGAAATGTAGAATAAAAGGCCTATCAAGAATCTTCTTGGAATGCCCATTTTCACTCCTGCTTTGCAGCCTCTACCTGAAAAAATAGTTTTTTTAGTATCCACTCAATTATATATCTTTCATTTCTGTCGCTGCAGTTATAGGCTTGTCATATTTATATGACTGTATCACTTTATTTATCTGACATGAGTTATTTCAGTTTTTGAAAATGATGTTGCTGTAAACATCTGTGTACATGCCTCCTGTGTGGAATTATTAGCTGTGGAACTGCTGCAACGTGGAGTGTGCCTACATGCAATGTCACAAGAGAATCCCAGATTGATTCTTAAATGATTATACCATTTTATCCCTACTCCCACCACCAGTTAGTAAGACTCCTCATTTTCATCAACACTATACTTATAGAGTTTCTTAATTTGGAAGTGTATGTGGTCAGGGTATCCAATATGGCTGGACTCAGGCTTTTGGCCGAGGGTCCTTCCACTTGCTAGAGGGTCAACATACGTTTTGTATCCAGGCCATGCACAGTGAACATGTATGTAAACAAGTGGTCTGTGTCATTTAACTTTTGGCAACTTGCTGGCTTTGTGTGAAATTGTATATAAGGGAATGAGATTTTTCAGAATTGCTTCCCATGCCACTGACTTAGTAAAGGTGTGTCAGACATTCCCACAGCTCTGTGTCTTGTCTTCAGGCTGCCTGAATCATGAATGAACCTTTCCAGCCTGTACCAGGGTCAGAACAGGTGTTTGTTTGCTTGCTTTCTTGGTTTTTTTTGTTTGTTTGTTTTTTAAGACAGGGTCTTACTGTGTAGACTGGGCTGGCTTTGAACTCACTATGTAGTTAAAGCTGGCCTTGAACAAAGGGCAATCTTTGTTTCCAAGTGCTGAGATTATAGGCAGGCACCACCACACCTGGCTCTAATTTTTGCTAATTTAGTAGGCATAATATTTAACTCAGTGTCATCTTAATTTGTATTTCCCTGATCACTAATGTAGTTGAATATCTTTTCTTAAATGTATTCACCAGCAATATTTTACCCTTTAGAAAGGCCTGTTCATGTCTTTTGCCATTTTTCTATTTGGTTGTTTATCTTCTTAAATTTTAGAAATTCTTTATATATTCTCAAAAATAACTCTTGTGTTGTTAATTTTTTTCTACTGTCGTTTTCACTGACATTATGAGTAGCTGTAAAACAAAGAGCTGGTAAATATAACATAAGCAGAAGTCTAAGGGAAGGTTTTTGAAAAGGTTTTACTTTCCTGACCAAGGAAGAGACTGGCTTTCCTTCCCTTGCTTTTCTGCCTTCTTTGAACATGAACATGCTCTCTAGATCTACAGTGATTCTCTTGCTGTTCTAAGGAGAAAGCAAGAAAAGCAATGTCCCTTGTCTTTATAACATTGGGTTTCTTTCTCTTTTTTTTTGTCTTTTTAAGATAGGGTCTTGCTATGCAGTTCAGGCTGGCCTTGAGCTCACTGTGTAGCCCACGCTGGTCTCAAACTCTCAACGATCCTCCTGCCTCAGCCTCCCGAGTGCTGGAATTACAGGAGCATGCCACCACGCCCGGCATAATGTTGGGTTTCTAAAGCAACCAACAACTGGCCACTTCCAGATTTCTTCCACTGTGAGAAAATAAAATCACGTTTAAGCCTAAAAGCTTTGGGATGGATGCAGTTCTCAAGTGTGGTAAGTGTTCACCACAGCCACAGGTTTGGATGTCTACATTTTACTTGGAGCCCTAATGGAATTTCTGGTCCTTGAAACCTCAAAGCCCAGGATAAAGTAATTTAAATAGGTAGAAAAGAGTGCTGAGAGAGAATAGACCTTGAAGACTGAGCAAGGGTTAAGCCTAAAGGAGGCAAAATAAAGGGCATTTTCGGACTTCTTTGTGTAGGATAGTTTACGAGACATTGAATTTACATTGGGGATTAGTGGAAGATAAGATCCTAACAGGTAAGTCCTAATAGTTTGCAACTAAAAATTGTGTCCATCGGCAGAGAAAAATTATGAAAATGGGTAACGAAGTGTTAGAAACAGTCATTTAAAACATCTGGTAGTGAGGGGAAGTCATAATCTCTGCAGTGCACTACATAAGATGTGATCAAAGACTGCCATGAATATTTAAATTTTAAAAGTTTATTACAGTAATAAAAAATAAAACAAAAAAAATGTATTACATTGCCATTAATCCTCCTCAAAATACTTCCCCTCACTTCGAACACACTTATCCCATCAATCTTGTCACTTTCTAAAACAGTGCTGGAAGTCCTTTGTCATGAGTGTCTTTAGTTGCACTGATGTGGCTATTTTGATGTCCTGAATCAATCCAAAATATTTACTTTTCATGGTCACTTTGACTTCGGGTAAGACCCAGAAGTCCTTTGGTGCCAGATCAGTGAATAAGGTGGGTGAGGACACACTGTAATGTTGTTACAAGCCTGCCTTTCCATGGGATGGCACTGGGTCGCAACATTCATCATGTTTGATCAAGACTCATAAAGACATTCACAAATGAGGACTTCCAGAACTACTTCAGAAAGTTGCAGAAAGAATGGAATAAGTGTGTACAAAGTGAGGGGGAGTGCTGAGCATGGCGGCATGTGCCTGTAATCTCAACAGTCAGGAGGCTGAGGCAGGGGGATTTCCACGAGTTCAAGGTCAGCCTGGGCTACATAGTGAGTTCAAGCCAGTCTGAATTACATGGTGAGACCCAGTCTCAAATAAATAAACAAATAAACAAACAAAACAAACAAAAAAAATGAAGTGAGGAGGAGTATTTTGAGGGCAATTAATGGCAATGGCCTTTTATGGTACTAAATTTTTTTATTATTATTTTTAAAAGAAAAGGACAATAGCAAAAGCAAAGACAAAAAACCACAAAAACTATAAAAATGATACAAAATTTCAAAATAAGTTGATAGGAAATCAACAATGGTTGTTGTATTACTTATTGTTATCTTCAAGGTAGTTGATCAGATTACCAGATATAGATATGCAAGATTGATCAAATAATTAAACATTAACTGTTCCTTTCAATAAACCAATAGAAATTAGTAGTACAATTATCCTAGCTACCGTGTGTATATATATATATATACATATATATATTTATTTATTTCCCTTCCTTTTTTCTTTTCTCCTTTCCCTCATCCCAATTGTTCTTTCCTATTGAGCAATTTCCTTCCCCTTCACACTATCTATTGTACCTTTCAGTTTTATTTACTCTTTCAGTTTCTTACACTAGGGAGACAATACGGTGTTTACACATGAGAGTCTGATTTATTTCACTTATGGGCATGGTCTCTAGTTGCATCCATTTACCTATAAAAGCCTTGAGTTTATCTTTCTTTATAGCTGAGTAATACTAGATTGTATAAAAATACCACATTTTTCTTTTCCACTCCTCAGTTGATGGGCATTTGGGTTGTTTCCAAGATCTTGCTATGACAAATTGTGCTGCTGTGAACATGGGTGCACATGTATCACTGTGGTATGATATTTTTAATTCTTCTGGGAAAATACCCAGAAGGGGAATGGGTTAAGTGAGACCTCTAATCCTAATTTTTTGAGGATTCTCCAGACTCATTTCCAAAGTGGTTGCACCAGTCTACATTGCCACCAGCAGTGGAGAAGGGTTCCTTTCTCCCCACAGCCCCTCCAGCATTTGCTGTTGATTGATTTCTTGATGACAGCCATTCTTACTAGGATGAGATGAAATCTCCGTATAGTTTTAATTTGCATCTCTTGAATGACCAGTGATGTTGAACATTTTTCCATGTGTTTATTTGCCATTTGTATTTCTTCATCTGAGAAGTGTGTATTCACCTCAGATGCTCATTTTAACATTTTATTTTATTTTTTTTCAACTCAATATGTTTTAGATATAAGTCCTTTGTCTGAGGGAGGTAGTAAATATTTAAAATTTGATCATTCACCATATATACCCATCATATCTCCTGCAATAGAGGTAAGCCTTATCTTATACATTACCTACATTCTGGTCCTTTCCTATGTTTACTTCCATTTGTTTGTTTTTTTCCAGTGCTGGAGATGGTCCCAGGCCCTCAACACCTGCTGGGCAAGGGCTCTACTCAGCTATGCACTCAGCCCTGAAATCTTAACTTTTGTAAACTCTTTATGGCTTCCTCTCAGTTTTGCTAATAAGGTGCCCAAGGGAAAAGTCTGTTCACACTTATACCAGTCTATAAAGGTGAGGTAGTTCATTGCTATGTCAGTGAAAAACTAAGAAAGGAAGTGAATGCCTAGCATCAGAGTCGGGACCCGCTGGATCAGAAATCCAGCTCCCGTCTTCTTTGCCAAAACTCTACTAGCACGTTTGGAGAGCTTGAGTTTCATGTTTTTGTTTTAGGCAAAGAATAGTTTCTCTTTTTAAATGAAAAACAGTTTAACTTAAAGAGTTTTTACCTGTGCGTGTTGGGACTTGAATCCAGAGTCTCATAAATACTATCTTGGTATGCTTATTATCATGATCAACACAAAAATATAGACGTAATCACCTAGTAAATATCTGACATACACAGCTACATAATACATATTTTAAAAAAAAAAAGACTTCTGTGAGTCCACACCAATTATTTCTGCTTCCCTACCACCCACTCAACCCACTGTCTTCCATGGTTCCCTAGTCTACCAAATAAACGGGGTTAATTTGACATGACTTGTTCTTAGTAAATCCACACCTGGCCCTGTGATCCCCACTTCCTTTCTCTAAAATGCTCACAAATTATCTAGCAATCTCTTTAACATCAAACATATCTAGGTTGATTTCCTATAAAGACACACACTAAGTGCTCCAAAAATGTTAGATATTACAGATATCGGTACAACTTCAAAGACATATTGTTTTGTTTTGGTACTGGAAATCGAACTTAGGATCTCGCACTTGCCAGGCAGGCACTGTGCTACTGAGCTATATCCCCAGTTTAAAGACATATTTTTCTTTTTCAAAAAATCTTGGCTAAGGGGCTAGGGTTGTAGTTTGGTGGCAGAGCACATACTTAGCATGTGTGAGGTCCTGATTCAAACTCCAGCACCGGGATAATGAAGTCTTGACTAGGACTGCCATCCACTTACTGGTATGTAATCAGAATCCACCTTCTTCACTTGTTTCAGAGATGATAATAAAATGTGACCTCTCATCTCCTAATCCCTTTTCTGTTCACAGCTCTATCTGCGCTCTTTGGACGTTGCACTTGCCCCACTCCTTGTTCTCATCTTGACTGTTATCAATCAGTAAGAAAAGGGAACAGGCATTCCTCAGCTTCTAGAATTGCACTTGGTGCAATGAAGGAACATGCAGGTATGTTTTAATTGCTTGAATAAATAAACAAATGAGAAAAAGAAAAGTAAAATAAGAGTTTCAGAAAGTCAAGTTGTGCCCTCCTCTCCACAAAAAACTGAAGCTTGTCAGGGGTGGAGATGAGGGACACAATTTATGTTTATGACAATTGATGTTTATGAAAATGACACTTGAACTTTGCACACCAGAATCCACCTGGGCATTCATTAACGTGTAGTTGCCCATCCCCATCCCAGAGATTCTGATTCAGAAACTCTGGGACAGAACCCAAGCATGCTTTTGTTAGTACCCCTGGCAAATTTCCCAAGAGATTTTGATGCCCATCAGAATGTGAGAATGTCAGGTCTAGTCAGCCATCATTTCCACATCTTATTTTAATAACATGCAATCACTTTCTTCAAAGTAATTGCTACACATATGTTTGCAGTTCCACATAGTAATTAAACACTCAGACTCAGGAAGCAGGCTCCTGAATACTCCACTGAATGCCCTTGGGCAAATTACTTAAAACTTTCTGTGGCCCAGTTTCTGTATTTATCTGTGGTAAGGATTAAATGAGTGACTATGTCTAATACTTAGCGCAGCGCCAAGGCACATACTAGGTGCTCAAAATATATGGACACCATTCAAAGATTCCTATAGGTCCTCATGAGAACAAGGTTGATGGTACGCCCTATGACCTTGGGCCTAGGGGCAATGTTCAGGAGCCTTCCAAGTCCTTTGCAATGTCACGTTCAAGTCTATGTTTGTGTGTTTTGCTGTGAACTGACTTTATAGCTCTCCCTAGATTCACCGCTGGGGTCTCTCCCTAGATTCACTGCTGGGGTCTCTGATATCATACCAAACTCTAGAGCCTTGCTTCTCAAAAATGTGCCCTGAACTAGCAGTGTCCACACTGTAGGAAGCTTCTTAGAAATCCAGGCTCAGACTCCACCCCGGATCTACAGAATCAAACACTACGTTTTAAATAGGATCTCGAGGGGTTCCTGTGCCCTCACATCTGAGAGGCAGGCATCCAGAAATCCACCAAAATTCCTTAATGGAAAGAACCACCTGGGAAAAGGAAAAACCTTAAGTAAGTTTAACTTTTCAAGCTTATTTGAGTTAAAACAACAATGAATCACAAATCTGGTAGCCCTCAAAACCAGAACAGGTTCTAAGAACTCCTACTTGCTCCATGGTCAGGCTGCATTTATGGACAGAAAATAGAAGAGCATAAAGAGGGAATAACTTCATTAGTTACAGCTCAGCATTTTAAAAATTTGAATCAGTTGGTTCCCCACCACTGATAAACACTCAGCTGCTGTCACTAGCTGAAACTCAGCTATGAGTACACTTTTGAGTAAATTAGTTTCACACAGAATGAATGACTCCATACTGGTTTGGTCTGTTGGGCCCACTCTAGGAGACCAGTTCAATAATCCACAAATTTTACCTAACGAGTGCTTGTTACGTAAGCAGATAATCTGGGCTATGTCTTGTAATCTCGTAATTTTAAAAATTACCATGGGTTAGTCTTATTTAGGGAAGGCAACACTCCTCTCAAAGATAATCTATCAGGGGCCTTCCTATAGCAATCTCATCCATATTTGCACAAATTTGTGTGCTATTTTTTAATAGCGCTGTTGCCATGCATTATATACTTTCTGTACGTTACTTTATTATAGTTATGATATACTAGATACCTGTTATCTCCATATAAGATAGAAACTCGATGAAAGCAAGAATTATTTTTCATTCACTCTTATGTGCCTGACAAAATGTGAAACAGTGCCTATCCATAGAAAGAACTCCAGAAACAGTTACTGGATTCAATGGATGTCATTGAATAAAGGATGTGCTGCCATTTAATAATCTAAATAACTGAGAAACATGAAGCCCAGAAAAGTTGTATTACTTAAAGAAGGAAGAATGGTAAATTATTGACTGTGCTAGACATTGTTAAGTTTCTCTTATTTGCCTTCTGTTATATATCCTCTCTTATTTGTCCCATCCCCCTTAGCCCTCCAGAATGAGGTCCATTCTTCAGGGAGGTCAGACACAGAAGCATTCAGGAAGCCAGGCTTTCTTGAGTGGGTAATTTTTTTTGAGACAAGGTCTCATTATGCAGTTCAGGCTGGCCTTGAGCTCAGTTTGTAGCAGCCCAGGCTGGTCTTGAACTTGCAATGATCCTCCTGCTTCAGCCTCCTGAGTGCTAGGATTACAGGCATATGCCACCACGCTCGGTGAGTGGGTAATTTTTTTTAATCCATAGGTCTACTCAAGTGAAATGGAGGGAGGGGACACCATCTGGGGAACCCATAGTATGTTTGATATACATGTAATAGTTGGGGCTGAGTTGGAAAGGGATGGACAGTGCTCTGTTCTGCCCAGGAAAGATAGAATATTCTGCAAATCATAAAGCCTTTCATAGTTCTTGCTAGTCCCACTGTCTCCTACTGCCCATGTAGGGAAAACTGTGCGATGCTTAGAGGAGAACGAATTTAGCTAACCTGGTGGCCACAGTCAATTTGAACAGCTTATTCACAGGTGACTCTCCACAGCAGGTGATAACAAACACCAAGGACTACCCAACGTAAGATCTAAAGTATCTCTGACAGTGTTGAAGTTACATGAGTGTTCTTTTCTAACCCCGTACCCGAGCCTGCTCCTTCTCCACCAAGCTAGGGGAGATTACGGTCTTGAATTTTGTCTTTATCATTGGCTTTCACTGAAAGAAATTTGTGGCCTTATCACATGTTCATCTGTAACCAATATTTTACATGTTTTAACCCCTACAGAAACAGTATTATGTCATATCCACCAGTGAGAATTTGCATTTTAACTTACCATTGTTTCGAATGTAGTTTATAATACTCTATCTTCCAGTACCCCAGGATCAGGGCTGCTGCTACTGATAGTGGCAACCTAAAATGGACAAAAGCACACTGTTAAAACAAAATGTTGCATTTCCAACTCACATACAGAAGGAAGGTACAGTATACTAGATTTCTATTGTTACTGTAGCAACAAATTACCACAAGACTATTGGCTTAAAATAGGCCAGATGTACAACAGGTATCCACTGGCTATAATCAAGGTGTTGACAATACTCTGTTCCTTTCTGGAGGGTATAGGAACAATTCCTTTGCCTATTGTAGCTTCTACAGGACACCCACTTTCGTTGGCTTGTTACCCCTACTCTCCATCTTGAAAGCCAACAACTCTCTGACTTTTCCTTCATAGCCATCTCACCCTCTGAGCATATCAGGAAAGGTTCTCTGATTTTGAACTGGGAATCATCCAGATGGTGTGGGATAATTTCTATCTCATTTGACAGTACACCTCCAATAACCTAACTTCTTCTTGCTAAGTCCAACCTCCTAAATTTTCCAACACCTCCCAAGAGCAACATTAGTTGGAGACCAAGCCTTCAACACAGGAGACTTTGGGCAACAGTTAGGATTCAAACCATAACCATAACTCCATATAAGCCAATTGACATTCAGAGGGCCCCATTAGAACCCTGTAAAATAATTTTGCATTTATTTCAAATTATTGTCAATGAACAATATAATATGTATCAATATCAATGGAATATCTTAATATCAGTGAAACTGAATAGTATGTTTCTTTCATTCAACATTCCTTTGTGATCCTTTCGTTACATGTAGTTGTAGATCATTCATTTTCATTATTGTAATGTTTCCCAGTCTATGAATATACTACAATTTATTTATGTATTCTATAATTTATGAATTCTGCAGAGTTTCCAAACTTGGGGCAACTATGCACTATACTGCTATAAACATGTTGTGCATAAATGTTGGTGAACATAGGAACACATTTCTAGGTTACACTTGAAAGTAGCATTTCTAGGCCATAAGGTAGGGTTATATTCACTTTAGTGGGGGTTATTAAACAATTTTCCAGTGTGTTTACAACATAGCATCCCTATCAACAATGTATGAATATTCTACTCACATCCTTACCAACATTTTTTTCTTCATAATCCATCTTTTTCTTTATAGAATTCTTATGAGTAGGTAGAGGTTTTTCTTTATGGCTCTGTTTCATTTCCCTCATAACTAATAGAGCTTGGCATCTTTTAATATATTTAGAAGCCACTTAGGTATTCTCATTTATGCAGTGTCTATTCAACATTTGTGTGCATTTTCTTTTTTATTTGTCTTTTTCTTCTGGAGGTTTAGGAAGTCTTAATGCTTTCTGGAAACAAGCCCTTTATTGGGTATATCAGTTGAATATCTTTTGATTGATAAAATTCCTAATTTTAATTCAGTGAACCCAATTTGTCAATTTCCTCCTTATCATTAACAATTTTGCTCTTCTCTCTGGAAAAAAAAAAACAAAAAAACTTTTGCTTTACATTTGCATTTTAACTTTGTTTTCATTCCCGTTTGAAAAAGATGCATGTTCACTTTAGAAACATATAAAAAGAGCACAATAGTTCAGTACCCCAAAGACAAAAATCAATGTTTAAAACTTTCTTATTGTTAACATAAAATGAGCACAGGCTGAGCATGGTGGTGCATGCCTGTAACTCCAGCACTTGGGAGGCAGAGGCAGGAGAATTGCTGAAAGTTTGAGGACAGCCTGGGCTACATAGTGAACTCAAGGCTAGCCTGAACTCAGCAAGACCCTGTCTCAAATAAATAAATAAACAAATAAATAAATAAATAAATAAATAAAACATATCCTGGTTATGGAATGAGACTAATTATATGGAAAATTTGACTTTCTGGAACTGTAATAAATAAGAAATTATTTTATATACCATATACTACAAAAATTAACTCGTTAGTATCAATGCATTTTGTTCCTGAGTCTTGTTCTCATGGTAAACGAGGGTTTTACTTTTCAAGAAATGTTAACATTTTACTAACAAACTGGTAAAAATCTAATACAAGTATCTGGCTAGGCATGGTAGTGCATGCCTATAACCCTAGCACTCTGGGAAGCTGAGGCAAGAGAATTGCAAGTTAGAGTGCAGCCTGGGCAACTTACCAAGACACTGTCTCAAAATAAAAAGGAGCCAGGATGGTTGTGCATATCTGTAATTCCAGCACTCGGGAGGCTGAGGCAGGAGGATCACTGTGAGTTTGAGGCTAGCCTGCACTACATAGTGAGACTCTGTCTCAAAAGGGATAGGGGTATACAGCTCAGTGTGAGGCTACGGGCTCAATCCCTAGTACTATAAAACAAAAACCAAAACACACCAAATATCTGACATTGCTATCTGGTTAACATGCATTTGTTGCAAAAGTAAGATATTGGCTAATCATGCTCACTGCCAGGTGGAAAAAAATACATTCTTAGTTCATAGGCTTGGTTTTCTGGTCAAAAACCAAAACAAAACAAAACTGATTTAAATCCAAGAAAATCTTGTCCAACTCAAAAACATTTGTGTGCTGAAAAATAAGTAGCTGAAAAAGTAACCTTTTTTTTGAGATAGGGTCTCACTATGTAGTTCAGGCTAGCCTTGAACTCATGTAGCCCAGGCCGGCCTTCAGCTCCTGGTGATTCTCCTGTCTCTGCCTCCTGAGTTCTGGATTATAGGCATGTGCCACCACATCCAGCAAAAAAGTAACCTCTCATTTCTTTCTAATTTCTGGATTACAGGCATGTGCCACCACATCCAGCAAAAAAGTAACCTTTCATTTATTTCTAATGACAGAAATATTAGTAGATAGGAGAAAAAATAATCTTTTTCAAATTCTTCTCCCTAAATCTGATCAGGTAGGTTCCCTTGCAAACTATGCATGCCAACCAATAAATATTTATTAAGCAGCTACTGTGTACCATTCACTCCACTGATATAGCTTTCAGAAGACATTATATCCCTGTGCCCTTTTGTGAAGGTCCCAAGTACAGCCTATGGTAAGCTACCTCACCCATTTGGAGAGTTCTGAGACATACACTCAAGGACCCCAGTGCGGCCTATTCTCTCCAGTCCTATCTGCTCTGGACTGACTGGAGGCCCAGTTCTGAATGTTACCTCCCCCAGCTGCACGGGGAGCCAAGATCCTACCAGCCAAGATCCTACAAGGAAAAGAGAAGAGAAAATGCTCTGCATATTTAGAATAGATGGGATTCAATAAAAAGAATTAGTGATAGGGATGATGAAGGAGCCGGGAAGCTAGGGAATGTTAAAGCACCCTGATTATCAGCAGCAGCCAGAAGGCACTTCCACCTCTAGGCTGGAGAGAGAGGGAGAGGATGATATGATTGATGCCCACAGGCTGTGGTCAGCTAGTGAGAACAGGAACAAGAACCACAGTGGGCCATTGTGATGCAAGCTAGAACCATGATGAAGATGCCCTTAGTGCCAGAGAAGGGGGCTAGGAGAAACTGAGACAGAAATGTGGGAGAAATGATGGCTTCTTCCTTCTGCCCCCATACTCATGCCAGGAGCCCTCCATGGCTGATCCCAGCTGGAAGGCAGTCCACAGGGCCTGGGAAACACCCTGCAGGGGTCAGGCCCTCTGCTACACTGACACAGTAAAGAAAGAATTGCCGCACAGACCTGAAAACAAACCCAGGAGTGGCTTGACAGTTCCCAAATGCCATGATTGTCTGTGTTTTCTAGTTTACGTGCAGCTGAGCTCTTCATCCCAGCCTACCAAAATTCTCCATCATCTCAGGAGTTCCTTATTGCCAACTTCTTGCCCAGGTACACACTGGAAGCAGCTGGAGGCCATTGAAAAAGCACACGTTCTAGACTTCTCCCTAAATACTGAACACTGAACAAGAATCTTTGGAGATGAAGAAGAGAAATCTTGTATTTTTTAACAACTCAAGATGAATCTGATGCAGGTAGTCTTTGGACTCTTGTAAAGCAGTGCTTAAAAATAGGGTTATTCTAGAGCCAAATTTCTGGGCCCTCTAAGTCTTTTATTCTGCTAGAATTAAGCTGGGGCAGTAGTGCATTATTGTAATCCCAGCTCCTCAGGAGGCTGAGGCAGGAGGATCACAAGTCCAAGGTTAACCTGGGCAATTTAGCAAGACCCTGCCCCAAAATAAAAGTGGTTAGAGATGCAGCTCTGTGCTTCCTTAGTATGTGTAAGTTCCTAGGTTCAATCTCTAGTACTGTAGAAATAAAACATCTTTCTAAAATTAAACCTACCGCTGGGCGTGGTGGCACATGCCTATAATCCCAACACTCGGGAGGCAGAGGCAGGAGGATTGTTGCGAGTTCGAGGCCAGCCTGGGCTACAAAGTGAGCTCAAGTCCAGCCTGAACTGCATAGAGAGACCCTGTCTCAAAAAGAAAATAAATGAATGAATAAATAAATATAAAATTAAACCCACCATGCCTAGCTGGATTGAAGTAATGCTAGTCTATACAACAACATTTAATATATTATTAATATACAACATTTAATATATTAAAAAGATGGAAGTTTATATTTATAGTATTGCTAAAATCCAGATGATGGGCTAATTTCAGTACATTCCTATTAACTATATGATCTCTGATAATATTTATGAATTTGATACTTTTCTGGTCTCAGTTCAGCTGGGCATTAAGAAGGAAAACTTTCTATATGATCTGACTTGGTTAATATCGAGATTGGCCGTTTTAGACTGTGCCCATAACTCTATTATTTTGTGTAGTTTGGAGGGCACTCAGCATCAGAAGTACGCATCTATGAGACATAGAATTCATCCTGACAAACATCTTGTGTTTCACGCTTACCCATGTGAGGCCCAACCTCCATGTGAGGGGCACTGCACGGACAGCAGAGCTGGGGACAGGGTGGGACAGAAGAGGTGGACTCTGAGCCCAGGCCCAGCTTGGACCTGAGCGCATTCTTCTTTAATGTTTTATATACTAGGCTCTAGGTAAGATTTTATTTGAAAAAATGGGTTCCATTTAGAAATTTTTGACAGTGATGGTTTTAGACAATACTTTACATAAAGCAAATGGAAGTGTTCAGAACTTCAGCCCGGAGTTAATGGCTCTAGGAGAGCAGATTCTTTTCACTACTGTAACCCATGCATGCGGTGCCCTGCGATTGCATTCGTCGTGGGGAGCTGGACACAACGCACCTTGTCCTTCCATCCCCGTCCCCTCCTCCTTGTCTTGTCCCTCCACCTCATAGGCCCCATCCCTTTTGCAAAATTCTGCCTCCCGATTGCTTATTACTCTTTTATTTTCCTCTTTCATTTATTTACATTTTGGGTTTTTCATAGAAGAGAGACCATGTGATATTTAAGCTGAGGTGTTTGATTCATTTCAGTTATTATTGTCTCCAGTGCATTCATTTTCCTCCAAATGACTCAGATTTATCCGTTTTTATGGCAGAGTAGGAAGCAGATTCCTGATCAAGGTGTGATTTAATGCAGCTTGGAGACGTACATGCAAAGGGGCCCACCAGTCTGTATTTTAACTATGACTTTTTTGACAATGACAGTATGAAAATAGTTGACCTATCATCAGACATACTGATGAACACTGTGTACATAAATAAGGAGTTGAGAAATCAGGTCACCAAATATTATATATGATCAGAAGACACTGTGGTTTCCTAGATAAGCTGCTAAAGAACTGTGAGCCAGAAACCTTCTCTTGCTCTGATATGACTTGTTTTTTCCAGTGCTGGGGTATCAAACTGGGGTCCCCCGCAGCTTGACAGATACTTTACTCGGCTGCATCCTCAGCACCCTATGACTGGACTCTTTAAAAAAAAAGATTTTTCACTGAAATATATATCATATGTGGTTTGGATTTGCTATCAAGTTATAATTTTTGTCTTTGAAATGTTGGTTTATTTTCTTAGTAAACTTATAGATATCATTCTTTTCTACCTCCATCTTTAATTTTTTCTTACATTTTCAAATATAATGCAGTTCTAAAATTCACTTCTATATTTCTTTGCCTCTAGCAAAAGATATTTTTTAAAACACAGTTTATAACCACATTGAGTTGTACTCAGGATGTGGTTAAACACAGACACTACTGTTTTTAGTTAAAAATAGATAACTCTCATGTATGCTGTTAGCGAGATTAATTAGTATAAATTCTAATGATTTGATTAGCTATATTTATATGGCTTAGTAGTGTGATGGCTATGTGTGTGGCCATTAAATGTTAATATAATATGAAATGATGCAGTATTTAGCGGGAGTAGAGGCCACAGTTATACATGATGCAATTATGTAATATATAAGTATATGTGTGTGTGTGTATATATATATATGCCAAATATTCTTTGATCTACAATTTCATTTCATAAACAGTTACACAAAGATAAATATCCAAGGATGCCACTGTACTGGTTATAATAGCAAAAAATAAGGAATAACAACTCTTTACCAGTAGGGGTTAGACAAAAACGTATAGTACAACCACACATTGAAATACTGTAACCATACATTTGAAAACAGAATATATACATTTTAAATCTTTTTTTACAAAATGGCTTATATTATACATTCTATATTATAATTTGTTTTTAGAATATATCCAGACATCTTTCAAGCCAATATATATATTGTCATTTGGTAAATAAATATATAAAATACAAATATATAAAATCTGTAACAGATTTATATATGTATATATCCCAAGTTTTTCACAAGTTAAACTATAGGATTGGGATTATATGAAATGTTAGTTTTTTTTTATTTCTATGTGTGAGTTGTTTACAGTAAGCTTCTCCTTATAATTTATCATAATACAATTTACAATATAATATGATACATATAACTTATAATACACAGTTCTAAAACTTCAGCACAGAAAAAGACTAGAAGGAAAAATGCTCACATATTCTGACGGTTGTTTCTAGGAGATAGGACCATGCAAGGTTTATGTGGATGTCACACATTTGTAGTTAAAAAAGAAAAGAAGAAAGGGAGTCAGAAGGGGTTGTTAGGGATCGGATTCGGCAATTTAAATGCGTAAACGTTTTCTGCCCCCTATTTTGGGGAAAGATATTTTTCTTTTCTTTTTTGGGGGAAGGGAGTGGGTATGATCTATCTTCAATTTACCCTCTCTACTACGAATAGTGCAATAAGATAGATCAGGCTATTAAGAAAGACACATGGACCAGGCATGGAGGTGCACATTTATAATCCCAGATACTCTAGAAGCTGAGTCAGGAGGGTCAGTTAGCAGCCAGCTTGGGCAATTTAGCAAGACTGTGTCTCTTTTTTTTTTTTTTTTTTTTGCCTTTTTGAGACATGGTCTTGCTATGCAGTTCGCCCAGGTTGATCTTGAACTTGCAATGATCCTCCTGCCTCAGCCTCCCGAGTGCTGGAA
>NW_004955446.1:12164918-12178999 GCF_000276665.1 Chinchilla lanigera | reverse complement strand
TCCTCCTGCCTCAGCCTCCCGAGTGCTGGAATTACAAAATATTTTTTAACAATTATTATTATTATTATTTTAATTTAAAAAGGGCTAAGGATGGGGGTGGGGATTTAGCTCAGCAGCACAGTGCCTGCCCAGCAAGCGCAAGGTCGTAAGTTTGATTCCCGGTACCAGAAAAATAAGTAAATAAAAATTAAAAAGGCTAGGGATATAGCTATGTGTTCCCTGCATTCAATCCTTGGTACTGGAAAAAAAAAAAAAGAGGAAGGGAGAAGCGGGGCATGGGAGGAGGGAGGAAGCAAGGAAGAACAAGGAAATAAAAGAATGACAAATGGCGGTAATGACAAAAGCCTTCAGGGACAGATACATAAATTGCTTTTGCTGGAGATTTCCAGTGTATGTGCTCTTACTATCGCCTTACTCTTACTAACAGCTGACCCTCGAGTCCCTGGAGCATAGGATACCTGCTCTTAGGCACAGCTTCGCTGTTTGTGTGTAAGAAGCATCAGTGAGTCTGACTCCTAGCTGAGTCCATGTTGAACATCAGTGAATCTGGCAGGTTTGGGGAACATTAGAGTCTTGAGGCTGTACGCTTTTAAGCCTATGGGATTAGCTTAATTCTCAGAAGAGTTCACAGCTTAGATCTTCTCAGAAATGCTGACAATCTACTATAAAACTGTGGACACCAGCTCCTCGCCTCAGAGATTCCTTTTCTGGTAAATGCTTGGGCAGACTTTAATATGCTAACAAAACCTGCAGCAGATTTCAGTTGCCCCAGGACTTGAGATCATAATCCTCCTGCCAGAACCTCCATTTTCTCAGCTCCTACAGCCCTTGCTGATTTCCACTTCTCTAACAAAGGAAGGCTGGGGAAAGGGAGAAATAAAAGGCTACAAAGTCAACATCCATGAGCATACCAGGTGGGATTCATTGTAAAACCAGAAGCACAGCCAGGTCGTAACATTTGCGTCACCAATAGTACTATCATTTTGCAAGGAACTTTGCTGATGGAAACTGTTTCATTGATGGAAAATCACCAAATTGCTTCAGTTCTTTGCTGTTGTGCTTTTAATTGCGATGCCCTAAGATTTTGTGGCAAGGGTTGCAGAATACATAAATAAAGTCATTTCATGACACAAAACCTTTTCAAACTCCAAAATTAGGGAAGGAAAGAAAAGTTGATTCAAATGCCACAGAGACAAAAAAATGTGTTTTTCTGGGACAAAGGGAAATGAATGATTTAAGTTTGTGGCAATTTTTAGTCTCATTTGTGCCCATGTACAAATAATCCTTTTTTTTAAAAAAAAAAATCTATTCAGCACTTGGGTACAAGTACATGACGTACCCAGGAAGTTCAAATGTCGATTATCATTATTAATACCCTTGGTTTCCTTGCTTGCTCGCTGCCAAATACAACAACACATTAAGTACAAGCTGATGCAGGAAAAGGACCAGGAGCGCAAGTATCCCAGATAAAAAAGGTGCAGTCAGCTTTTCCATTTCCCCTGGACAGGCTTCTCCACTCTCAAGGGCCACCACTTGGGGAAATGAACACAGCGTGTCATACTGACAGCTGTTCCATTTCAAAGGCGAAGAACTCCTTACATTTCCTTGAATATGACGGAAACGGAGATAGCACTCCTGAGAAGGTGGTTACCCGCTCAGCAAGCGAATAAAAAGAACCCCTGCTCGATGCTACCAGCTCAGAGACTATATTTTCTGTCTGGAAATGCAACCTCCACGTAGGGTCAGGTGTGGTTTGGGGTTGGTTTTTCTGGGGAGTTTTGCACAGAGTCCTGCTATCTTTGTAGACAGTTCTCAGTCAGTTCTGAGACAGGAGACCAGAGCCAGGATGCTTTAGTCCCAGAGGTATGCAGTTTTCAGTTAAAGTGGCCAAAGGAATGTCTCAACCAGGCGGTTCTACCAATGAGGCAAGCTAAGGGATTCTTTCTATTTTTTGGAACTTCACTGAGGGATGGAAGGAAGAAATTACTACAGTGGCTTCTCTTTCTCTCTTCTTCTTTGTTTGTTTTGTTTTGTTTTTCTCTGTGCTAGACTTGAACCCAAGGTCACACGCATGCTAGGCAAGTGCTCTACCACTAAGTACACCCCCAGCCCAGCCTTTTTAAAATTTTTTTAAATACCTGAGACAGAAGCAAGATTACAGCAGTTATAAGTTGACATTATATATATATATATATAATTTTATTTTTTAAAAGCATCAAAGCCTTAATCCTTGGAACATTTCTGAGAACTAATGTTTATGTTGGGACCTTTACATTAGTTGAGTGTGTGTGTGTGTGTGTGTGTAAGTTACAGATGCACAGTATCAGCATTGGCCCAATAGCTCCACATCTGAGGACAGTGGAAGAGCAAATCATTCTACCCATGGTCTGGAATAACTTAACATTGCAGAGAAATAGGCTTCAGTTCAACAGTCTGAGGATGGAAGAATTGGAATGAGTTTTGCAGCCAACCCAAGAATGCCCTTGACATTCAAACCACGCACTCTAGCCTCGCTGACAACTGGAGCAGTAATTCTACGCCCTCTCCTCTGCCTGTTCAAGTTCTGGGTAGTGTCAGGATTCAGCCTGTTGGCCTCAAACCCGGTGAGGATTTTATTTCTTGGAGATAAGTCTAAGATCCAACTGTACAGGATTGATTTCAATTTTCTCCCGTAATCGAGGCTACTACATTTAAAATCTATAGGAGAGAGGAGACCTAGAAGCTTAAAAACTGCACTTTTATCAGATTTACACCAGAGTGATTTTGCATCTACCTAGTAATTAGTTTCCATGTTGAAATATTTTTTAAATGAGTCAGTGGATCCGTTCACTGGGTGCTCTTTGGCAATCATAAAATATTAGCTTTTAAAAGGGCTGTTGAGCCAGTTTACATGGGAGTTGACCCTTACTCACAGGTACTGTAAAGTCATAATCGTGACTAGGAAAGTGGAGAAAGAGTTTTGTTTCTGTGGCAGATCAGCCAGGTCATCTTTCATGGGGGAAAAAATGGTTGAATGTTTGTGTCAAGGTACAATTTTTAGAAAATAAAAAACATGACCCTTTAATAATTCTTTATCTTGTTAACCAGGGAGCATTCAAGATGTTAAAACTGGTTCACAGAAGAATTTAAGAGATTGAAAGACTCTAGGATAAGACTGCTAGATTTTATTTTATTCTTAAAAACACTTGATAGGTATGGGGCATGATGGTATATCCCTGTAATCCTAAGACGCAGGAAGCTGAGACAGGAGGATTGCATATTCAGGCCAGGCTAGACCACATAGTGAGTTCAAAGCCAGCCTGTATTATGTGCACAGCAAGACTCTGATTAAAAAATAAATAAATAAATAAATAAATAAGCAAAAGCTATACATCACTTTAAAAGACTATTTGAAGTTTTTTACAAAGTAAATGCACTCTTATAATACATTCCAGCAATTATGCTCTAGCTAGTTATGTACTCAAAAGTGCTAAAGACTCATGTCCGTACAAAAACCTATACACAAATGCTTACAGCAACTTTAATTATATGAGGGAAAACCCGAAAGAACCAGGAGGTCCCTTGATAGTTGCATGGATAAATAAGCTGTGATTTATCCATACAATGAAATATTTTCAGCTTAAAAAGAAATGAGTTACCAAGCCACAGATAGAGATAGAGGACTGATCCCTTTGCCAGTTCTGAGGATTGAACCCATGCATTTTAGGCAAGCATTCTACCACTGGGTACATCCCTGAGATACAGGACTCTCAAGTACATATGGCTAAGTGAAAGAGGCCCATCTAAAAGCGCTATGCATGTCCTACCATGTGACACATTCCAACCATGTGACATCCTGGAAAAGGTAGAAATCTAACGACAATAAAAGGATCAGCAGTTACGAGAAGGTCAGGGTGGGGAGGATAGATGAGGCACAGAGGACTTTTTAGAGCAATAAAACTATTCTGTGTAGCGTGTAATGGTAGGTACATGGCACTGTGTATTTGTTAAAACTCATAAAACTGAGCTGGGAGCAGTGGTATACACCTGTAATCCCAGCTACTTGGGAGGCTGAGGCAGGAGGACTGTGGGTTTGAGGCCAGCCTGGGCAATAGAGCAGGACTCTGTCTTGAAATAAAAATTTTAAAAATAACCAGGGATATATATAGTTCAATGGCACAGCATTTGCCAAGCCTTTGTGGGGCCCTGGGTTTCAATCCCCAATATCACAAAAGATGAAACAAAACAAACTCATAACATGTACAGTAAAAGAGTGAACACTATGGGAAATTGTAGACCTTCATTAATAAAACTGTATCAATTTAAAAAATGTACCACACTAATATAAACGTTACTAGCGGGTACCATGGAGGTTAGGTGTCATTTACCACTTACCAATATACAAACATGCCCAACTTCACAGAGTGTAGCCCTTAAGCAATAATAAATATTTATTATTTGTTTCCCTGGAGAATTACCCTTAAGCAGGCCCATCAGACAATGCTAGTAAGATTCTGAAAGGTCAGATACACATACAACTCTCTTTCTCTCTTATTTACAAGTTTTAGATCTTTTTCTTCACATCATCACAGGTCTTATTTGCCACAGTGAATGCTTTTGTCATAGTTTTGGCCAATCTTACAAATAAATTTCCAAATTATGAGCTAGCTACTTATATCAGTCAGGGTCCAATCAAGAGGCAGAAACCATACCAATAATTTTAACGGGGAGCTCTCAACATTAAGAATCATTAACCAAGCTTTGGCAAACTGAAAATATAAAAAGTTATCTCCACCCTTGGGTCTAAAGGATTGAAGGGAAGAGGATGAATTATTAAAATGTAGAGCCTTGGGATTTGAGCTGAAAGATATAAGAAGCTGTTTTCCTGATGCCTCAGGACCTCAGAGGAGAGAGCCAGATCCCTGAGGACAGGGTATAGCTGGGTGCGGTGGTACATCCTGGTAATCCGCACTCAGGGAGACTGAGGCAGGAAGAACAAGTCTGAGCCCAGTATGAGCAACTTAGTGAGATTCTGTCTTAAAATGAAAAATACAAATTAATAAAAGACTGAGCTATAGCTAAGAGTGAAGGCCTTGGGTTTAATGTCAGGTATCAGAAAAAAAAATTGGGGAGGAGGGGTGGTTTGCTGAACGGCGCTGGTATCGATGGAGAACGTAACGCTGGCTTGGGAATGTGGACAACCTGAAAACTGGAGTAACTGCTGCTACTACAAGGAACTGCCATGCCCGGGGGGAAGAGCTGTTTCCAGGTTGCCTCTGATCACAGGAAGCAGACAGCAAAGAACAAGTACCTTGTTCCCCAGTGCCTCCTATTGTCAAGACCAATCGGAAGAAGCTGGCAAAGGAGAACTGTGACTTACTGTATGCGTAAAGCAGTGAACAGAAGAATAAGTCGGAGGCTGAGAAAAAATAGTGTAATAACCAGCACTCTGCTCTAGCTAGAATAGTTGAAAGGGATGTAAGTGTGCCAAGGCAAAACACATAGGGCAGGGGGTCAGGCACATCTGGTTTTGTATTTTTCTCTTTTTCTGGTACCGGGAATTGAACTCAGGACCTTGTGCTTTCCAGTAGGAGCTTGTGCCACTGAGCTGTATCCCTGGCCCTGGTTTTGTATTTTAGTTTGAAATTTAGAAGTGTATTATGCTGGCATATGTATCTGAGGATATACATATATATATATATTTTTTTTTAATTTTTATTCAATTAAAATGAGTTATTAATATAATTATTATAAACAAGAAAAGCTAAACAACTTGGTGATATGGCTTTTAAAAACAAGAGTCCAGGGGCTGGGGATTTAGCTCAGCGGCAAAGCGCCTGCCTGGCAAGCGCAAGGTCGTGAGTTCGGTTCCCGGTACCGGAGAAAAACCAAAAACAAACAAAAAAAAACAACAAGAGTCCAAAGTACCAGCAACAATAATCAAAACCATATGCTATTGGCCAAGGGACAGATACACAGATCAAGGGAACAGGCAGATTACTGTATATAGAAATACACCCATGAACATATATGGTAATTGAGTTTCTTCCTTTGCAGCACTGGAGATTGAGCCCAGGGCCTTCACACTGAGCTATATCCCCAGCCTCCCCACATCCCTCCTTTTTGAGTCAGGGTCTTGCTAAACTGCCCATTTTGGGCTCAAACTCCTCCTGTCTCAGCCTCCCAGACTGCTGGGATTATAGGCATGCTTAACTGATTTTCTTCTTTTAAAATTTTTTATTAGTACATTTTACAGTACGTAATGACTATACTCATTATGGGGAGTTAGTACCTGTCCATAACATGTACTAATTCTTTTTCCATGCCCTCCCTCCCATCCATCCCCTCGCCCATTTAGTTTGAGGTTTGATGCCAATGGATTTAACTTTCTGAACTAAATAAAAGCTACATTACCTTTCACTCATATTTTAATTCTATAAAACTTGATCAATTTGATATTTAGAAAGATTTGGGACACTAGTCCAAAAAATAAATGCAAAGCTTGAAAAAAATGTGAATTGTTTCGTCTCTGTCCATTTTATTCCATTTACTGAAAATAAACATAACTGAAATAGGCTCCAAATTACCAAAGGAGTTCTTTTTGAGCCAAGTCATCCAGTGAACTCTTGAGATTCTCCACTTCATCTTGTGCTTGGAGACAACCAATTAATCAAGCTTTAGTCCTCGTTGGGAATGTTAAGACATTTGAAAGAGCTCAGCTGGTTCCACAGATAAGGAACTTTCCGAAAAGCATATGTCAAAAAGACCTTTCCTAACAGCTTAAGCAACAACTGGCATCTAGCTGGTTTCCTGCGGAGCCCTATCTGCCTTCCGTAGAGTCGCTGTTAGGCAAGTGTGGAGCATTTATTTGGTCCTGGATATCTTCCCGCTGGGTGAGTGCGGTTGAAACAATCACTTGTTTTGAATCAGTTGTCCATTCTTAAAGACTAGCCTGTGATTGCAGATGTATCTGAACTTTTTTTTTTTATTACTTTCATCAGGTCCTGGCTCAAGAAGTGGTTGAGAATAGTAATAATAATAAAATTCAGGGTTTTGTAGCCAAATAAAACCATAGAGCTATCCTGAGAATTCATTACTCTTCTCTGCTGTGCCATATAGTTACGATACAGCTGTCTGTTCTTCAGGCTTGGAACATCTCCCCCACCACTAAAACTGCCTCTGCCAGAAGCCGGGAGAGGGTAGGGAATAGAGAAACCCTTTCCTTAGTGTCTTTATAGCATAATCATATCTCACTCGGCATTCAACTGCAAAGTTATGATAAATCATACTACCCAACGTCACATACTTCTATCATTGAAATATAGTCGATCTATATTAGCAGATAACTCCTACAAAGAGGAAAAAAAAAACTCTCATTGGCTTATGGATTTAGTAACTTGTTTTGAGCCCTACACAATGATGGCCTATAAGTGCTCTCTGTACAGAGTGGGTGTTCCAAATTCTTGTTAATTATCTGTGATAAAAAAAAATGAGAAGAAAAAAAATCCACCCACAGAGCTATTTCAGTTGGAATTTGCTGAAGACATTTTGTAAAACCAACCTTGTTTTCAAAAATATGTTTTTATTATTGTTTTCATTTTAATTAAAAATCTTCCCTTTATACTTCAAGAGCTATGAATATATCTCAACTTTCCAAAACACCTTACAATTGTGGCATGAGGTCAAACCGCTGAAAAAGACAATGGAACAGCACGATGTGCAGAGGGGAAAAGTGCATGCATGTCTGGGCTTCTTCCTCTCAGGCTCCTTTGAGCTCCACCGAGAAGAAGCTGCCAATGGTGTACAAAGGTCTGCCCCTGGCTGCAAAAAGCTACACTATTCTGAGGACAAGGCTGCTAGAAGGCAACAAAGCCAGTGTACTTGCGAGTTGAACTCAGTTGTGAAAGAATAGCAGATTCCAGTCAGCAAGTTTCTAGTGGAGCATACTCAATCTGAATGAAATCAGGGTCAATGCATGCCTTTAGAAAGGGGCCTGCGCTGGGAGTGGGCAGAAGGCCAGAACCCACAATGCCACTCTTCCCATCTGAGCCCCACAGAGGCCTTAGTCTGTTCTGATGTCAGCAAGGAAACGTCTCCTTCTGCTCCACCAGTGACAGCTATAAAGAGGAGTAGAAGGGAAGGCAGAAGTCTGCATATATCCATCATTCCTCGAAAGCTAATCATAAGCCCAGCAACTGTCTTTATGCATGAAAGACAGAATGTTAACTAATAATCGGAACACTAAGGCAGAGTTACTCTGAATGATCTTTTTTCTGCCATTGTGATCATAGCCTTCGGGGCTGCGCCTGGATATGAAGCTGGTTGAGACCATGGTTGGGGTTGTGCATCCGGAAGAAATTGCTTTAAGTGAACACGTCTCCCAATAGCCCCTTCTGCAGTTAATGAAATCATTCCTGTCCTATCACTCAGAGTTCAAACCTCAGAGATGCACCAGAAACACTCCTATCACTTGCTGCATGTAATTGGCCAGTGTGGTCCATCTATTCCGTCCTTCTCCTGTATCCACTGTCTATCTGTATCCATTCCTTTTCACTCCTGTGACATTCTCTCATGCCCAAATATGGCCTTAGCCTTTTAACACTGCGCTTGTTCCCCTCTGAAAACTCATCTTCCTAACACCACCTTATCACGTCGCTCCTTTGCTCAGAGCTCTTCCGCAGCACAGGCCTGTATACAAACAGATAAAGGTCTAAATTCAACCGCGCATCCACAGGCTATAAAAATCTGACCCAGAGTTGCACTTCCAGTCTTATCTCCCCACATGAATTATGCCTTCTGCCCAGACGGGTTTCTTCACGGTCCCCAGAGCATCTGACTCATCGTCTCTCCCTTGCTTTCCCGAGGCCATGGCCCCTGCCCGGAAGGCCCCTGCTTGCAGTATTTAGTCACGAGCTTTGCATTCTTAATTAACTTCTCTGGCTGTAGCTCTTGCCTCTTGGTTAAATATCATTCTTAATACTAGGCCAGTCCTACAATCTGTGCTTTCAAGAACTTCTTCCTTAGATGTGTGTGGAGCTTTGCCTTT
The DNA here is from genome assembly GCF_000276665.1 of Chinchilla lanigera. Taxonomy (NCBI): domain Eukaryota; kingdom Metazoa; phylum Chordata; class Mammalia; order Rodentia; family Chinchillidae; genus Chinchilla; species Chinchilla lanigera. The sequence continues at coordinate 12,169,974 of NW_004955446.1, read as the reverse complement.
TAGTTTCATTGTTTGAAACTGTGGCAGAAAATCATGGAATCCAAGCTGTAGTCAGTCACTGACCTAACCTGCTGGTCCATACATTCTGGAAATCATTCTGGATTCTATATGATAAATGGCTTCTAGATACTATACAATTTAATCTTAGGTGAAAGTAGGAAATATGGATTATTCTGGGCCTTGTTTTCTGACCTTTCAAATGGGAAGAATGTCTTCCCATTGTTTGGGGTGGGGGCTAGCGGTGGGGTTCAAAATGAGGAAGCAAGCAAACATATGAAAGCGGTTTTTAAAATCGTGTTTTACACATATAATAAAAACAGTCATGACTGTTATTCTTTAAGATTTGCTCTTACCGGGGTCATACAGCTGAGCTAGTCTACAGCGCAGTGGGGCATGGTGCAGCCCTCCTGCCTTCCAGGTCTGTCCTCAGGAAGTGGCAGTGAGGTGAGGCTCTTGCCCGGTGGGCTGATCTCTCTCTCTCTGAGGAAGGGCTACTAGGGATTGACCCTACAGGTTTTGCACTGAACTACATCTCCAGCTTTGCTGTTTTGGTTTTTTTTTTTTGACCCAAGGTCTTGCTAAATCACTAAATGTCCCTGGCTGAGCCTCAACTTGCAAGCTTCCTGTTTCAGCCTCCCAGAGTACAGAACTGAGATTTCAGGCATACACCACAGCGCCCAATTTGAAACAATCTCTTAGGAAAGGAATTTGGCCACATGTCACAAGGGCCTTTAAATGTGTTACTTCCCTATGACCCAGTGATTTGTGCACTAGGAATTTGCCTTAAGGAAATACACAGAAACACAGATGAAGAATTTAAGTAATTAAGTCCACAGCACATTTACTTATACTTGATAGAGAGAAAAAAAAAATACTGCAAACACCCTGAATGTCCAAAAATAGGGATTGGTTAAATAACTTGTAAGATATTCCCAGAATAATAAATTATGAAACTATGAAGATTTTTCTTTTAACAGAGTTTTTAAGGACATGAGGAATGTTTGATGTAATACTGAACTGAAAAAGAAGTGGATCATAAAATTATACATTATAGTATCAACTATGTTTTATTTTTGTTTATTTGTTCTGTTTTTTGAGACAGGGTCTCACTATGTAGTTCAGGTTGGTCTTGAACTTATTATGTAACCCAGTCAGGCCTCAAACTCACAGCAATCCTCCTGCCTCAGCCTCCCCAGTGCTGGGATTACAGGCATACACCACCGCACCCTGCCTCAACTATGTTTTTAAAAATTGTGCTTGGAAAAATCTACAGGGAAAGAGGAAAATATTAATAGTGCTTTTTTTTCTGGGCAGCAGCATTTTTGTTTTGCCTTCCTTTTGCTTCTTTCGTTCTTTTTTTTTTTTTTTTTTTTTTTTTTTTTTTTTTTTTTTTTTTTTTTTTTTTTTTTTTTTTTTTGGTTGCTTCTTTCGTTCTTGAGGTTGATCTAAGGCCTGCACACTGAGCTATATCCCTAGTCCTTTTAAATTTTTTATTTTGAGACAGGGTCTTGCTAAGTCACTAAGTTGCCCAGGCTGGGATAGAACTTTCCATCCTTTTGCCTCAGTCTGTCTTCCTTTGTAATTTAAAAAAAAAATTCTGCCTCAAATTTGGGCATAGTCCCAAGCCAAGCCTCCCAGGAAGCAGCACTTTTCCAGTAAGCTTCATGGGAAGCAATTTTTCTTTTTTCTTTTTGTTTTTTTCCCCCTGCTATCGGGAATTGAATTCATGACCTCGAGCTTGCCAGGCAGGCCCTGTGCCGCTGAACTAAATCGCCAGCCTCCTGGGAAGCAATCTTGCTTCACCACCAAATCAGTCCAGATACTGCTACAGCTTTAAGCTCTGCATTTGTCGTTGATCTTCTGATTTGCATATTCACAAGAACCTGGAGAGTGCCTAGAGAACGCACTGGGGAGCCAAAGATGTCGCCCAAGACTGGTCTAGGTCTAAGCTCTCTGTGACGTTAGCAACATCTCTGCTCCTCTGCGAAGCTCTCAGGTGACACTCGGAGTTCCTCGGAAGACAGGCTGCCCCACGGGTGTCGTTCCGTGCCTCCCATCTCCCTCCCTAACGTTTGCAGAACCACGGGCGGGAACACAAGAGTCTGCTTAAATACACACTTAAAAATACACATTTGTAAGTTTAAGCAGGTGTCTAAATATTTTAAAGTTATGTCAAGTCCACCTTGCTGCGAACGGCTTATTGAACCTTCCTACCTTCACAAATACACCTTCTCCAGGTCCTGGAAGGCCAGTTGCAAACCTGCCATTATCCAAGTCCTGAGAGTTCCAGGGGGATTGTCAACGGTAGGGGGGACAGCTTGGCCCTGAGCCTCCAGAACCCACTTCCGGGGACTCCGGCACACATGTGTGGGCCCCCCAGTCATCCACAGCCCATGGGTAAGTGCCCCTGGGCTCTCTGGGGCATGAAAATTGCCCCAGATAGAACTTTTACCTTCTGGGGTTTACCTTCTGGGGTTCAGACTTGGAGAAGGGGTCTGTGCAGGCAGCACAGGCAGAGGGCAGGTCCGGTTTCCAGGTCCCTGGAGCAGGATCTAGAAGGCGTGAGCCTCCTTCCTCAGATTTCTGGCCGTGTGGGAAGGAACACACTGTCTGCCTCCTCTCTACCTGCTGCGCCCTTGCGAGGTGTTGCTGAAGAACTACCAGTGGCTTTCTCTTTCCTTCCTTCCTTCCTTTTTCTTCTTCCTTCCTTCTTCTCTTCCCCCATTTCTTTTTTCTCTCTCTCTTCCTCCCTCCCTAACCCCTCTACTTCCCCCCTCGCTTTTCACAGTGCTGGGGATCAAACCCAGGGCCTTGTGCAAGCTAGGTAAGTGCCATACCACCGAACTAACTCCCAGCCTTTTACTTTCTTTGTTTGCTTCTTATTTCTGAGACAGGGTCTCCCTGTGTAGTTTAGGCTGGGCTTTTGAACTCACAATGGAACCCAGGCTGGCCTCCAATGCAAGGCGATCCTCCTGCCTCAGCAGTCTGAGTGCTGGGATTACAGGAGTGTGCCACCATGCCTGGTGGCTACATTTTCTTTGAACAAATTTTTGACAACTTACCAAGTTTTCCTTGTGGCAAGTTTTGTCAAGGACTTTGTCCTTGTGTCTTTAGATTATCCTGGCAAATACATAAAATTACGAAGTAGATTTTGCTTACTTTCATCTATATGCATTTCAATAGCGCATATATTGAGAGAGATACTTTTGTTGCTCAAAGCAAAAATATTTTTCTTAAGAGTAATTTATGCTCACTGTAAAAAATGCAGACATTTCTTAAAAGATATAAGTATGAATGCAAAAATACCTATAATCTCACCTTTTTATCTTTTTTTTTTTTTTTTTGGTCTTTTTGAGACAGGGTCTCGTTATGCAGTGCAGGCTGGCCCTGAGCTCACTTTGTAGCCCAGGCTGGTCTCAAACTCACAACAATCCTCCTGCCTCAGCCTCCCAAGTGCTGGTATTACAGGTGTGTGCCACCATGCCCGGTTTCACCTTTTCAGAAAGAACTTCAATTTATATTTTGGGATACATTCTTCTAAAATTTTTTATAGGGACACATACACACACTTTTGTCTTTATAAAAAACGAGATGATTCTGTCCATATAGTTTTATAATTTTTATTTCCTTTTAACAATATATGATGGGTAATTTTTCAATTCAACAAATATATATCTGAAGGGGCCAGGGATATAGCTCAGCAGCACAAGTGCCTGTCTGACAAGCACAGGGTCCTGAGTTTGATTCTCGGTACCAAAAACAAAACAAAACAAAATATATATCTGCATCATAGTTCTTATTAGCTATAGAATTTTCTACTGTATTTGTTCATTTACTTAATAAATAAATTTACTTACTAAATAAATAGCCAAACATGGTGGTACATGCCTGTAATTCCAGTGCTCTGAGAGGCTGAGGGAGGAGGATCATAAATTTGAGCCTAACTTGGCAACTTAGCAAGCAACTTAGTGAGATCCTATCTGAAAATGAAAAAAAGAAAAAAAAGGGCTAGGATGTCGCTTAATGTGAAGGCTCTGGGTTCAGTCCCAAGTACTGAAAAAATATTCATATATCACTCATTTCCCCCAAAATAAGACCTAAAAAATAAGCCCGAGCGTGATTTCTCAGGATGCTCATAATATAAGCCCTAACCTGAAAATAACCCCTAGTTAAGACTGTATCCAGAAAGACATGTTTAGTATTTCTACTGCAACACAGCACATGAAGGACATAGTGATTATAAAATAATATTAATATATAATTAAATAGAAATAATATTATTGACATTAACCCTTAAAATACACGATAATATAAATTATAATTAAGTGCTTGTAAATACCCAAGCAGGCACCTTGGACAAGAGGTGACCACCTACATAAACAGATGAACTTGAGACTTCTTGCGCAGTGACCAGCTGGAGTACAGATACAACGCACCGATAACCTGCACACTTAATAATGGACAGACACGGCTGTGTCTAGTAAGAATCTTCGTGTGTTGTGTGCTGTAATGGACGTACTTCATGCACTTGTGTGAAATAAAAAAACATTTTCTGAATTTTGGTGCCTGCAATTTTTTGTAACCTCTGTGCGGTCTGTCATTCTCAACTGTCATCATTTTTGTTGCTACTCCTGTCTTATAAGTCTCCATTAACACTTGGCATAACAGAAACTCTGTGAAGCCCAGCCTGTCAAAGTTGCGACTTAGTGAGCAATTCGTGGGATAAAGTCACTGACAGCTGTGTTGCCAACGCACTGCAAGCAGGCTACATGAAAAAGAAGTGCGCATTCAGGGAGGGCGCTACTGCTGATGTGAGGGGCTGGGGCCAATGGTTCTACAGGAAATGAGGCAGCAAGAAATTCAGGTTGGAGTTCAGGGTTTGGAAGGTTATGATGATGTTCTAGAACAGTGATAGCGGACCTTTGAGAGACGCCCGCTGGAACTGCAACTCAGAACCCACTCATTTATCACAAAGGGGCAACACTGCCATGGAACCTGAATACTGAGGTTTTAGTTCAGAAAAAACAACTCACACATTACCATTTTTTAAGAAAAA
>NW_004955446.1:12113645-12164818 GCF_000276665.1 Chinchilla lanigera | reverse complement strand
TTTTTTAAATTGCAGCTTCATTACAGTCCCACTTGGTTGCAGGCTCTGGTAAAATTTTATTGGAACATTTTAGATATACATAGTGATAATATTCATTATGGGGAATTTGTACCTGTATGCCCAGCAGTATAATCTTTTATAAAGTAATATAATATAATTTGGGGGAAATAGCATAGGCCAAGAACTGAGATAGATTTTTGGGATGTAGTCAGTTATCAAGTCTTTGTGAACACAAATTTATCAACGTGTGTTAATATCCTGAAAAGCTGGACAGAAAAGTTAATCACTTTTTGCCAGTATAAAAGGACGCTATAGCCTGGGCGTGGTGGTGCACGCCTGTAATCCCAGCACTTGGGAGGCTAAGGCAGGAGAACCCTTGCGAGTTCAACACCAGCCTTGGCTGAAAAGTGAGCTCAAGGCCAGCCTGAACTGCATAGCAAGACTCTGTCTCAAAAAGACCAAAAAAAAGTTAAATAAATAAATAAAAATAAAAGGAGGCTATAATGAATATATATCCCTATATTTTGGGGTTTTGCCTAAATATTGGCTTAGAATAAATTCTTTACAGTGTGAATTATTTGATCAAAAGTACTATACTTTAAATTTTGATGTAAATGCAGATTGTCTTTCAGAAAAATTGTTCCAGCTGACACCCTTATCAGCAGTGCCTACTGCTCCACATCCATGCCAACCTTGCGCATTAGTGAGGTTTTAATCTTTGCCAATCTGATAGGCAAAAAAATTAAAATAAATGTTATCTCTCTTTTGTTAAGTAACAGCTCATATCTTTTTCACTAGGATGCTTTTTTCCTTCGGGATTTATATAAGAAAATGATCCGGTATTTTACAACTATTTCTCAACATTTTGTTTGTCTCTAGACTTGATTTGTGGTATTTTTTAAACCATCCTGAGTTTTTTGTTTGTTTCTTCATTTATGTTTTTGTTTTGCAGAGAACAGCTTCTGTGTCACTTAATCACAGCTTTTCAAATTTCCAGCCCTGGGAACTGACTGCAGGAGTCCCATATGCTGGGCAAACCACTCAGCTACATCCCAGCCTTGTTCATTGATCATTAGTCAACCTGTTAAGGGTTTGAAGAAATTAGAATATAGGTTTCCTTCCTTTCTCTCTCTCTTTCTTTTCTCTCTTCTCCTCTCTCTTTTCCTCTCTTTCTCTCTTTAAATGTACAAATGCCGATGTCAACCCGTACATCCCCTGTAGCATTACTGGCAGAGTGATAAGCAGGCCGTGGGAGCATGTGGGAAGAGATCTGAATTCCCTTCTTCGGTGTGGCTGGTTTGGGGGAACTGGTTTCTGTTGGCTGGAAACGCAAGCTGAGGGATGTAAAGAAAGCAGTGGGAACAGAGGCAGCACCAATCTGACTACGAAAGTCGAGACAGGATGAGGGCGCAAGCAAAGAGGTGTGGGAGCCGAGGTAAACAGTGGACATTTGAGGAAGGAAAGAAGCTCAAAGATAATGTTTAGGAAGTTTGTCAGTATGATAACCAGTTCTTCCAAAACCTGTAATAAAACCCACAACTATGCACCATGTTTTGAAGCTGGACTTAGGCCTGTTTTGGGATGCCAAAGTGGGAGACAGGCCATGAAGCCCAGCCACGCAGGGTGACTCCTTCTCCAACAGGGGTTTGTTGGGAATTTGTGCCAGTGAGATATCAGAAGAGGCTTGCTGGGTGCTTTCAAAAGAGAGAAACAACTGTCTGTCCTGCTGAAAGAGGATAAGGAGGTAGCTTGTCTCATGGCATGTGGCCTGGAGGGGTACTGACCTCAGAGAGAAGCTGAGTGAGTGTGTATGTGTGTGGAGAGAGAGAGAGAGAGAGAGAGACAGACAGACAGACAGGTAGAGACAGAGACAGAGAGGCAGAGAGAGACACAGAGAGAATCCCTAAAAAACAGAGAGACAGAGAGAGAATCCCTAAAGACATTGTTAAACTATTGAACCCACTAGCTCAAGTGTACCCTACCTGTAGTCTTCCTGCATGTGAAATAATAAATGTCCTTAACCTTTCAGCCAGTGGGAGTGGGAACTTCTGTTACTTGCATTTGAAAACATTCTTACACACAAAGCTCATAGAACTTGGACAAGCTGGAACTCCAGCAAAAGTAGCAAAGTCCCACACAGGGTAGTCTGGACTCAGTTCACACCAAATGTTTAGATTGAACCTTTTCTCAAGAGCCACTCTGAACTGTGCTGGTTCCCAGAACATCCCGTGTCCTGTCTTACCACAGACTGTGCATACATGCTCTTTTCCTCCTCCTGCTCTGGCCCAACTCCAGGTCTGTTTGGAGTCAAAGACTCTAGAAAGATCTCCCTGGGCTCTTGCATCTGTGGGGGGTTCTCATGTGTTCCCGCAGAGCCAGCGCTTTGCCAGAGAGAGAGCCCTTTCTGTGCAGAAAGTGCCTGGGCCGCCTGGTGAACGCAGGGAGCGGGTGCGCATTAGTCACTATTATCTATGAAGTGCCTGGGATACTGCCATCCTTTGCTCACTGTTTGTTGAATGAACAAATATAAAAGCACACATTCTCTGTACTTGGATTTTAAAAAGAATCTACCTTTTGTAAGAAAGCTGTAATTTGTTAGAAACATAGATCAGGAAAGCTGCTATACAGGTCACGGTGGCGCACACCTGAAATCTCAGCACTCGGGCAGGCTGAGGCTACATAACAAGTTCAACACCAGCCTGAACTACATAGTGAGACCCTGTCTCAAAAAAAAAGAGCAGTTATTTAATTTTTTCTACAAAAGAGGCTCCTTTTAGTGACTTCTTAATATACAGGATGGAGCCATGTTTTTGTAAAGATGAAGCAAAGTGAATTTAACAAAATTAAAAACCACAGTCTTGAGAACTATATACAGGATAAGAGGAGTCCGAGAGTGGGATCCACTATTTGCAAAATACTCAAAGAACTCAAACTCAACTAAAGGAACAAATAATTCAATTAAAAATGAACCATAGATCTGTACAGACATCACCAAAGAATATACACATACATATTACAAGTATACTTATAAATCTGCTTCACGGTTTATGTCACCAGGGAAGTACAAATTAAGACAATAAACAGATAACATCACACATTTATTAGAATGGCTAAAATTCAGAAGCTTGTCAATTGTAAACTCAAGTGAGCATGTGAGGAAACTGTTGCATTCATTTATTGTTTATGGGAAAGCAAAATAGGAGAGCCACCTTTTAAAAATTTTTATTTGTTTAATTTTATTTTATTTTAAAGAGGAATAAAACAAAACAAAATTTCAAAACAAGAAAACAGGAGAGTAACAATGGTTAATACAGTGCATATTGTTATCTTTAAATTAGTTACTCAGAGTATGTGATAGTTCCTGTGTGATCACAGTTTTATCCATAAAGTCTTTGCCTACACCAATGTCTTCAAGAGTTTTTTTGACTTATTCTATCTTCCAGCAGATGTAATGTTTCTGTTTTAATATTTAGATCTTTGATCTATTTCAACTTTAGTTCAGTGCATGGTGAAAGACATGGGTCCCATTTTAATCTCTGGCATGTGCAAAGCCAGTTTTTCCAGCACCATTTATTAAAGAAGCTATCTTTCTTCCAGTGAATGTGTTTGGTACCTTTGTCAAAGATGTCTGGAGTTATTTCTGCATCTTCTAACCTGTTCCATTGATCCTCAGGTCTGTTTTTTGTGAGTACCATGCTGATTTTATCACAGTAGCTTTGTAGTACAATTTCAATTCAGGGATTGGGACACCCCTTACCTTGCCTTTGGTGTCCAGAACTGCCTTTGCTATCTTAGGTCTCTTCTGGTTCCAAATGAATTTTAGGATTGTTTTCTCTAATTCCATGAGACATGCTGTTGGAATTTTGACCAGAATTCATTAAATCTGGATAACAGTTTTGGAAGTATGGCATTTTCACCATATTGGTTCTTCCTACCCAAGAGCAATGGCTATCTTTCCATTTTCGGCTATCCTCTTCAATCTCCTTTTTCAAAGTACTGTAGTTTTCAATATAGAGGTCTTTTACATCCTTCATTAGATTGATTCCTAGGTATTCCTTTTTATTTTTGGATACTATTGTGAAAGGTGTTGTTTCCCTAATTTCTCTGAGTTTTTTATTCGTGTACAGGAAGGCTACTGATTTTTGAGTGTTGACTTTGTATGCAGCTATGCTACTGAATTTGCTTATTAAATCCAGCAGTTTTTTAGTGGAGCGTTGGGGGGCATCTATGCAGTGTAACATCCCTTCCACAAATAATAATTTAACTTCTTCCTTTCCTGTCATTATTCCTCTTATTTATTTCTCTTGTCTCATTGCTCTGGCTAAAGTTTCCAGAACTATGTTGAATAAGAGTGGAGACAATGGACATCCTTGTCTTGTTTCTGATTTTAGAGTAAAAGTTTTCAGTATTTGTCCATTTAGTATGATGATGGCTGCTGGTTTGTCATAGATGGCTTTTATCAGATTACGATAAAGAAATGTATAATTAAGCAGGGCATGGTGGCACATGCCTGTAGTCCCAGCACTCAGGAGGCTGAGACAGGAGGATGCCATGAGCTTAGCCAGCCTGGGCTACATAGTAAGTTCAAGATCAGCCTGCACTATACTATGAGACCCTGTCTCAAAAACAAAACAAAACAAATAGTCATAGAAAGCATGTATGTCAATGTCTGTGACACTGGGGGTTGAACCCAGGGCCTTGTGTGTGGTAGGCAAGCACCCTACTGCTGAGGCACCTGCCAACCCTTTAAATGTTTTATTTTAAAACAGGATCTTGGCAGTTCCCCAGGCTGGCCTGAAACTTGTGCTCCTCCACCTCAGCTTCCCGGATAGCTGGGATTATAGGTGTGTGCCACTATGCCTGGCCTAACTCCGTGTTTCTAAGTGTATTTACGAGGCTGTACAGCCATCACCACTGTCTGATTCAGAACATCTCTCATCACCCCTCTGCCCATCAGCAGTCACTCCCCATCCCTTCTCCTCCCTGCCTCTGGCAACCACAAACCTGTTTTCTGTCTCTATGGCTTTGCCTATTTGGAACATTTCAAATAAATGGAACCCCACAACATGTTGCCTGTGTGTCTTTTGCTTGGCCTAATGTTTCTAAGGTTCAGCATGTGTCAGTAGTTCATTCCTTTCCATGGCTGAGCAGCATACACTGCACGGATGCATCCTGTTTTGTTTAACTACTCATCAGCTGATGGACGTCTGAATTGTTCCCAGTTTAGTGTTATGATGCACAGCGCTGCTATGAACATGTGTGTACAGGTGTGTGTGTGTATGCGCTTTCAGTTCTCTTGGTATACCTAGGAATGGAACTGCTGGGTCATACGGTAACTCCATGTTTAACTTTTTGAGGAACTGTCAAACTGACTACCAAAGTGGCTACACTATTTTACATTTCCACCAGCAGTGCATGAGGGTTCCAATTTCTCTGCCTTTTAATAGAGATTAATTCAAGGAGTTACCTTAGGTATCACAGTGCTGAGGTTGAAAAATAGGAGTGATGCACTTCATACTTATGTGGTTAATGCGTATGAATTAAGTGATTAGTAACAACCTCACTAACCTGCCAGTCATTTGATCCCCAGGGGTTAAAAGGACAAGGCAAAAGAAAATAAGTAACTTTGCAATGGATGCTTAATGTAACTAAAGATAACAGGTTTTTTTTTGTTTTGTTTTTATTTTAAAGAGAATAAAAAATTTTAAAAAACATGAAAAATGATACAGAATTTCAAAACAAGATGACAGGAAATCAACAATGGTTGTTATACTGCATATTGTTATCTTCAAAGTAGTGGTTCAGATTACCAGATGTAGGCATGAAAAATTGATAAAAAAAAAAAATTAAGCATTAACTGTTCCTTTCAATAAACCAATAGAAATTAATAATATAAGTATCTTAGCTATTGTGTGTATCTTTCCCTTCCTTTTTTTCCCCCTTTCCCTCATCCCACAGTTGTTCTTTCCTTTTGAGTAGTTTCTTTCCCTTTCACAATTGGAAAAAACCCGAATACTCATTAACCAAGGAATGGATAAAAAAGTTGCGGTATTTTTATAAAATGGAGTATTACTCAGCTATAAAGAAAGATAGACTCGAGGCTTTTATAGGTAAATGGATACAGCTAGAGACCATACTCATAAGTGAAATAAATCAGATGCACATGTGTAAACATCATATTGTCTCCCTAGTGTAAGAAACTGAGTGTATTTTTTAAAGTACAGTATTCATACTGATGAGTAGAAGAACCTGCAGAGTTACTTATTTTCTTCTGCTTTGTCCAGAACCTGATTTTTAAGAGGAACCGATGAACTTAGAGGAAAGAACTCATGTAATGAAAGAGAGACAGATAGAAAAGCTTGTTAAGGCTTCTTGCAGGAGGCATGGTTCTGAATATTCTGGGCTCCCAAAACTAGTTCTCTGCCTCCTTGTACCCAAGATTGAGTCCCAGAAGACAAAGGCCCTTGTGTAAAGTTTGAAAGCATTACTGTCATTAGATAAGACACTGGGTGCAAGGTAGCGACACCTCAGTAATGTACTCTCGTGGATGTGTGTTACACAAAAGGGCTGTCTCCTACTTTGGTAATGGACTTCATGACCCCCCAAATACTCATCTCTGCTTGAAGCCCCATGTATCAGGTTGGTGGCAGTGGCAATGAGCTTGGAGTGGGTAAGGACCGAGGACACTGCTGACAGCCTGGGAACACCATCACATAGTAAGGCCGATGCAGGTCTGGGCAAGTGACATCCTGGAAGAGGGACCAACCTAGCAGAAGACAGTAGTAGTAGCCCTGGGTGGTCCTCAAATTTATGGTGAGGCCAGGGGAGGTGCTCCTGGGGGACTCCGCAAATGGACATTGATGGGGACAACAGTTTCATCTCTCTATCAGTGGTTCATCATTATTTGTAAATTAACAGTCTTGGCTGTTTCCCTTCTGGCTGGAAACACAGTCTACTAATGAAATAAAATGAAATATAACTAGGCAGCTGAGGAATACGCTGAACGAATTTGATCTGAATGACTAAAAGCACATTGTTCTCTTTGTGATGAATAGGAGGTCCATGAAATAAAATTTTTTCCACTTTGAGTCTTTGTTATTGTTATAGCTGACATAATAAAGCTATTTAATGGCCTTTCCCACCATAGGTTGCCACGTTCTCACATTTAGGAAATTTCCATTATTTTAGAGATTAATTTTCCCACCGTGTTTTTAGCCCATGATGTTTGGGTTATGGATGAAAACTCACTGTTAATGGCAGGAAAAGTAAGCAGCTAATATAGTGTGGGAAAAAAAAAAAAAAAAGAGCAAGCTCCACTGGAGCCAGGACGTTGAATTCACACAAAGCCATTCCAACAGAACCTGTGAGGAAAGTCATGCCCTGGGGTCTTGCACTCAGGAGGGAGGAAAGCAAGGATCCATGACCCCTGCCCCTTTCAGCATCACAACGAGATCACATCGTAATTTCTCATTTAATAGGCTGAGGTGTGATCAAATATATCCTGAGTGCTTAAATTTTTAAAAATGTATTACAGTAAAAGACATACTATCATTACTCTCCCTCCAAATACCCCTCATTTCCAACACACTTAGCATTTGCTACTTTCTCAGGCAGTTCTAGAAGTCCTTTTCCATGAGTGTCTCCAGTTGCTCTGTCGTGGCTGCCTCGATATCCTGAACCGATTCAAAATGTTTACCGTTCATAGTGTTTATGTTATAGGCATTGTTGAATAGTGGGGGGAGGTTGTCCTGGGAACTGTGTAGCGAGGTGGTGACGTCACTGTTTGAACATCATGGGACGTGTGCACACGAACTAGGAGAGCACTAACATCCCTGGGAGGCAAAGTCTTGTGGAACCACTGCCATAGATGCACTGCGGAGAATAAAATGATTGGGAAAAATATCTTCCTGCCACCCCTCCCCCCCAATAAAACATTTTACCTTTCACGGTCATTTGACTGTGGGGAAGAGCTAGAAGTCACATGATGCCAGACTGTGAATAAGGTGAATGGCGATGCACCATGTTCTCACAAGCCTGCCTTTCCGGAGAATGTCGCTGGGCAGCAACAGTCACATATTTTTATCACATCTTATAAAGACACTCACAGAAGAGGACTTCCAGAACTGCTTCAGAAAGTAGCAAGAAGGTTGGGGTAAAAGTGTGTTTGAAGGGGAGTATTTTGAGAGTGATTGATAGCAATGTGTCTTTTGCTGTAATAAAAATTTTAACTTTAAAAACATATTTTCAATCATCACCTGTACGCTAAGTTCTGTCAATGCTCTTTTTCGAAGATATTATGAGTTATACAGTTCCCACCAAAAGACACCTCCCAGACCTTCAAGAAAGAAATACAGCAGCTCTTATCTGATAAATTCTGGGTACATAGCAGAGCATAAAAACACCTTGGGTGACTGTGTAAGAAGCACAGAGAGACACTTACCTGGTGGAGGAGAGACCATGATCATGAAGGTTGTTTTCCCAGGGTGAAGCTCATCCACTGCGCTGAAGATGTGCTGACCCCTGCGATTTCCCTAACTTTTGTAGTGAGAAAGTTGACTGCATAATTGTTGGTAGTGGGGGCCGGGGGGACGCATAGGGAGGCATGATGGGGAGACACCATATTCCCTCTGTGTGTGGGATTAGAGATCAAAAGGACACTTTCAAACTCTGGCATGTGAGTCATTTTTCTGTTGCTATAACAAAACATCCAAGGCTGGCTACATTATAGAGCAGTTTAGTTCACAATTCTAGTGCTAGCACCTGCTCAGCTCAGGGCCTCCTGGTGAATGACATCAAAATGAGGGAGTGCATGCAGAAGTGAGAAATCACATGGCAAGACATGAAGGAGGACAGGGGCAGACTCACTGCCCTCATAACAAGTCACTCTTTGAGGAACTAATTTGTTCCTACCAGACCTGACCCCACTCCTACTAGACAGTGTTAATGCACTCACAAGTGTGGAGATTATCTTTTCTCTGGGGCTCATCTCTTAAACGTGCCATCACCGGCCCACCATGCCACTGGATACCAAGCCTCCAGCACACAAACCCTTGGGGGCAAACCACATCTATGCCATAGCAGCTGGATTCTGCATGGCCTAATAAAACTGAAATAGCCTGGGCTGGGGCTGCTGGGAGAGGCTGTGAGGTCCACAGTCCCCACCAAAAATCAGACAAACTGGAATGAGTTTTTATCTCTTTTGTAAATTGGTTTTGCCTAATATTTATATTTGAACACAAGGATTTACTGTTTTTAAAACATAGAGGGAAAGAGAGAGAGAGAGAGGGAAAGAAAGAGAGACAGAGAGATAGACCGAAACTAAAAATCACCAGGGTTTGCCTTGAACCCACTTCTGCAATGTTTCGGCTCCTCCGGAGAGGCCATCTCAGGCTGAACCCTGCACATGAATCATAGCTGCAGCAAACTCAGTTGCTGTTTTCCTTACTCGCAACAGGACTTCATTTACTCCTGGCTTCCAGTACATGGTCTTGGCAAAACTTGTCATGGCTGCTTTGTTTCTGAGCCACTGAGAGCTCAGTTTTGCTGGATCTATTGTACTAACCCCTGGCTGACCCGCCACACTGTACATCTCCATGTATTGAGGACAAAACTCAGGAGACCTAGAGAAGAGTAGGCTACACTGCTGGGCTGTCCAGAACCGGGAAGGGTCTGCTCAGCACTGCTGAGACTGTGAGTTGGAAAAGAGAAATCAGCAATTCCTTTGAGGGCAGGACAACTCACAGCAATGTCAGGGATGATAAAACCAGAGTGCTTGGAAGCTTGGTCACTTTAGCACTCTGCTCTATGACCTTTGGAAACTGCATGTTACACTATTGCATCCAAAATTAGCCTTGTAGATTTTTCTTTTTGCATCGTTGTACTTAAGACACTGTAAAGAGGATTTCTAATATTTTCCACACAGCATAATAGAATAAAACCAGGAGACAAAAAGAGACAGCCAGGAAAAATGACAGATAGAGAATAAAAGATGGAAATCAGTGACGTCTGTGAGCTTACTCAGTAACTTCTAAGTTTCCTCTGTTCAGATGAACTTCTCTCTACCTTGGGCTCTGGGGCAACTTGGGCAGCAGGCAGACATGTCAGCTCCTGATGGCTTCGATCCTGTCTGGCCTCTTGATCATTCAGCATTTCCCAAGTCCTGGGCCTCTGAAGGCCACACGTGGCATTACTGTAGTTCTTTGCGTGTTAGTAAGTCTGGAATCTGTCTATGCCGCTGCACCTGGTCTCCAGATGGTGCAGCTGATGCAAGGCTTTCAGGTGAGAAAGAAGCCACAGGTTCCTGGCATTTGTAGCCAGTCGGTTTGCCTAGTTTCTGCCTGGTTCCTGATTTTTGCCTGGGACTAGACCTTAGCTTGGAAGCTGTCTGGGGCTGTCCCTCTGGTACATGGCTCCTGCCAGCCTGCTCATGCCATTTTCTCATATTGACCATGCACTGCACTACTCTAGAGTACTAAACTTCTTATCTGGAAAAAGTTCAAGCCTATAGTAAAGTTGAGAAAACAATACAATGTATACCTATCTGCTTTTCACTTAGATTCACTAACATTTAGTATTTTGCCACATTAGATTTTTTCCTCTCTTTCTACACACACACACACACACACACACACACACACACAATTGGCCTTATATTGTCCTTTACAGTTATATTTTTTTCAACCAGGATTCAATCAAGGGTCACTTGTCACATCGTTTTGGCTGTCCTCAATCCAGAACAGCTCCTTTGCTTTGAAAAATAAAAATCCTTTTGATGTCAACATTTTAGAAGAGTCTAGAACTGTAGAATGTCCACCTGAGGGTGTCTGATTATCTCTCTGTCGTTAGATTCAGGTGAAGGCTTTTAGAAGGAATGCTCTACAGGTAAGACAGTCCTTTAGGTGTGGTGTCACTGGCCTTCCTCTGCCCATCACAACACAATAACCATCCCTCTGCTCTCTCACCCTGGCAGATGGCAAAGTACCAATGCGTCCTGTGCTGGGCAGACCTGGGCTCCCAGGGGACTTGGCAGGGCTGCCGCCACCAGACACCTATCTGAGAACTCAGTCCGAGATGGGATCATTTAGAAAGGGAAACAACTAAATGTTCCCCTTGGGCTCCTACTTTTTTCATTTCTCGTGGACCAGCTCTCAGACATACTGGGCTCTCGGAACTGTCATAGTCTAGAGGTGATCAGGCTGAGGGAAATAAACACGATGAGATTCCACAGAGGCAGTATCAGTGGCAGGGAAGCTATAGCATGCATGCTACAGCGAGCTGTTTGTTATCATTGAAAGCTCTAAAAGTTTCGCCACCACTGAGGTTCTGCGGGCCCAAAGGTTCTTGTACCTAACCTTCATTGTACGACTGCAACTTCCAAGCTCCAGAGGAAACTCGGGCAAAGAGAATGCCACTGAGCTTCAGGCAGAGACAGGAAGGAAAAGTCACAACCAGAAGTCTGGTTGAGGACAGGGATTTGGCAGATATTCGTGCTCTGTACTGTCAGGGAAGTCAAGCTCTTCCTTGCAAGGGAAACACTGACACTGTAAGTTCAAAATGTTACAGTGAAACCTCAAGTCCGGGGACACTCAGGAGACAGTCAACCAGGAGTTCCTTCAAGCCAGGAAGGCTTTCCTGTTATTATGTGCATCCCTATGATGGAGCACCGTGCTGGGTAGATGAGGGACACCCACTTCTTGCTTCACAATAAATGAATGAATACATAGATGAGTGGATATGATTTCCAAAAGGTCAAGTTTGGTACCCAAGGGTCTTATTTAATTGACCAGAATAAGAGTCAGTATCTAAGAAGATACTGACTCTTCTCAGACATCAGTGCATCAGACATCAGACATCAGAATAAGAGTCAGTATCTAAGAAGATACTGACTCTTCTCAGACATCAGTGCACAGTATAGCATTTGCAGTATATAAGTCAAGGATATCCCACATAAGAAATGGGCTTGAATCACGGCAAAGTGTTGCATGTATGACCATTTAGCCTCAATCCACTAATACCAGACTTTTCTTTCATGGTGGCCTTATCCATATCCTGGTCTTCTGCATTCAGAGACCTTTTGTTCAGCCACTGTGTAACCAGGAATGCGCCTGTCCTGTCTGACACACATTTGGCCTTCAAGTCCACTGCACTGCTGCACCTGATAGAAACAGAAGGTAGGTACGGACATGCTTGTGTAACATCCAGGCTTCGCAAATGCCAGAAAGCAGGATCTATGGCTCCCCCTTTACTATCATAAAAGCTGGAAGAAAAGTCCAAAAGTAGGAATCTCTCCAAGTTGCATGGGATGAAAGCCAAGATGCGCCTAATGAACAGCTTACACATAAAGATTTGGCACATTCTTAAGACAAGGAGGATAGCTGGGGTCCGTGTGAGCTGTGCGCTGATTGCATTCAGTGTCTGGAGGGCTGGAAGCTTCCAGCGAGGTCCACTGGGCTGATGAATTGGATCTGCAAGGTCTCTTACTGGATATAATCGCCACGCCGGGGTAAACAAAAAGGACTTGTCAGGTGACTCAGAAGAAAAGTATTTTTAAGCTGAGAAGAGTGCAATCGTATTACCATCTCCACATTTAGAGATGAATAAAAAAAGGCACAAAGAAAGGAAGTGGGCTGTTCCGGGGCCTCCTGTAACTACAGTCCAGCTCTGCTTCCTTATATAGGTTTCTTTTGCATACAGGCTCTTAGTTTAGGTTTCTAAAACCAATGGCTTTTATTTATAGTTAAGCAAACCCCAATTTTTCTAAATTCTCACTAAAGATGATGCTAGCCAGACTTTAATTTGTGTGATCACTGGGCCTACAGTCTCCTTTGTCCCTTCCTGTTTGAGTCTCTTGAAGAAACTAGGTGACCTCTTCGGTGCTATAAACTGTCCCAGCTTGCTTTCTTTTTTCTGCCAACATGTCAGGACATCTGAGCGCTACTGATCCCTCCCGATCCCCGCCGGCTGTGCGGGCCCTGTTCCAGTCCTGTCCTTCCCGGTGAGCTGCTGTCAGGCTGGCTGGACAACGGCCTGGGAACTGTGCTGCTGCTAACGCACTGGCAGGGACAGCAAAACACTGCAGCTCTCCTGGAACTAGTTTGTCAGCCATAGCGAGAGCACATAAAACCTTGGCTTTGGAAAATAACAAATGCCCTTGACTTTAGGATGTCCAGACCCCTACTTTACCACACCCTGAATGTTTGTCGCCTTACAAAGCTCACCCAAATGACAAAAGGTTAAAGGAAAACTCCATCCTTGTAGCATTTCCTCACTCATTTCCCGCTCCAAGACTGGCTGGCTGGACCAAGGAGGGAAAATTCTTGTATTTATAGCCTTGTGGATAGCAGAGCCAGGCTTGGCAGCTTCAGAAGGGCTGAGCAAACCTTGGAACACTGGGATCTAAAGAGCTCTTAGGAGCAGTCGGGCCAGCATTCTCTTTGAAAGATCAGGAAACCAAAGCCACAGAGGTTGCCTGGTATTACGGGTTCACTGTATCTTCCCAAAGTTCGTATATTGAAGCCTTACTACAGAGTACCTCAGGATGTGACCTTATTTAGAGATAAGGACTTTATGGAGATAGTTAGGTTAAAATGAGCTCACTGGGCTGGGTCCTCACCCATTACTGCTAGGTCCTTATAGGAGAAGATTTGGACAGAGTGACAGCACCATATGAATACAAAGATAGGCATCTATGAGTCTAAGAGGGAACAGATCCTTCCCTCGCGGTCCTCAGAAGGAACCAACCCTCCCAATTTCTAGCTGTCGAACCATGAGACCATGTATTTCTCTTGTTTAAGCCTCTCAAGTCACAGTATTTGGAGACAACAGCCCCAGCAAAGGAGCACACCTGTCAGTGCTGAAGCGGCCAAGTGAGTGGGGTCTCCTGGCTCCGCACCCAGTGCTCCTTCCTGGCACAGGCCCCTGGACTGGGGATGACCTAAGTGACTATTTGCAGACAATAAGGTGTCTCTCAAGAGGCCAACTGGTCTGAGAATTTGGGGACCAACATTATTTTTTTCTGCTGGACTCTGCATGTAAGTAGAGGTAAGAAGATGACCTCATCTTCATCTCACCTAGCTTTGAAAGCTACTGAACTCATTTTCACAGAGCCTGGGACGCATGATTCATGTGGCATTTTTAGTGCCCGGGTTCAATTTCCTGAAAAAAGGCACCTGGATGTTTCAGGATTTCTTTTTGTGAGAACACTCTCAGCTTAGCCACTTTAATCTTTTACTAGTACATACGTCCAAAGTTCTGCTCATTTGTCGTTAGCAATGTCTTTGGTTTTATCAACGTATAATTCTGAATGGGCTTGAATTGCATCTTTACACATTTTAAGCAACAGCGCTTTTTAACTGAAGAAATACATTTGAGGAATGACATGGAATCTTTGCAATTACTCTTCACAGCACAGTGAAATTCTCAAAAGAGTTAAATCAACACCACCGAGGGGCAGCCCTTCCTATTAAGGTAGACTCTCTTTTAACTCCTCCAGAGAGGGCATTCAGAGGTCAAATGACTTGGCTGAGAACCTGCACAGGCTCTGTTCTCCCTCAGAGAGGAGTAGGCATAATAAAGCATTCTAACTGCCTGGCACAAGTTTAGAAATTTCCAGAGAAACACTGATGGACAGGTGAAGAACACGCACTGCACCTCGGACAGGGTTTAGCCGGCTTGCCCCGGAGAATGTTCCCTGAGAAACCAGTGCTCCGGCTGCCACCTCTGAGCATGTTAGACTGGTCCATGCTGCCAGGGACTGGCCACACCCTTGCTTTACAACGCGCAGTTTGTGTAAGTGCTGGT
This sequence comes from Chinchilla lanigera, assembly GCF_000276665.1. Classification (NCBI taxonomy): domain Eukaryota; kingdom Metazoa; phylum Chordata; class Mammalia; order Rodentia; family Chinchillidae; genus Chinchilla; species Chinchilla lanigera. The sequence continues at coordinate 12,150,019 of NW_004955446.1, read as the reverse complement.
GTCACAGAAGAGGCATTTCCACAGGGGCTTATGATCCGTGTCTCACGGAGCTTAGGATGTCAGGATTCTTCTCACGAGAAGGAGGCTCTGAAAAGTAGTTGGCAGCTTTAATTCTCCTAAGAATATTATTAAACATAGTATCTTCCATGAACATTTCATAAAAACATGGACATTTTATTTTTTTGCATTTTCAAAACTTTGAGTCATTTAAAAAGTGAGTTACAAAATTTGATTTATTTTCTGGTACGGAGTCCTACACTAATTATTCTGTTGTCTTTTTTTTGTGATTAATTCTGATAAAAACATGGAATTTTAACACTGTTTTGAATTTAAAAAGTAAAAATACAAGAGCCATGACAGACTTTCCATTACACGACATTTGGAAATCCTAAAGTAACTTTTTGCCAGAAAAGGAGATAATGGAAAAAAATCACAGTGTAGTCATCTTTTCATCATTGCGGCCTCTGGTGCAGTTCCTGGTGCTTGCATCTCAGGCTGTTGGGGGACCCACAGCACTGGAGGCCTGGGAATCCTCTCCACAATGCCAGCATGCTCGCTGCCTCAGCTAGGGGCAAGGTAGGACAGGGATTCCTGCCTGAGATCCAGCCTCTCTCTTCCTTTCCTCAGTACTGAAAGTTGAACCCAGTGCTCTTGCACCGAACTACACCCCCAGCTCTTTTCTCATTTTTTATTTTGAGACAGCGTCCTGTGAAGTCACTAAATTTCCCAGAGTGGGTTTGAATTTGCAGTCCTCCTGCCTCAGCCTCTGAGTGCTGGGATTATAAGCATACACCACCAGGCGAAGCAGCACCTTCCTTTTGTAACTCCCTTGCTTCTACAAAACAGATGGCCCCACCCTTCCCGTAAGAAGAGCCTGGTATTTCTTTACAGTGTGAAAAATCAAAATTCTTCATTAACCATAGGCAACTCCTTAAAATTCTTGTTAGCTGGTATCGGTTCTCAAAAAGGTATGTCACTCCCACACAAAGGTGATGTTCCTCTTTGTCTTTGGTTAGGTTCTTCCAGAAATAGATTCTGAGAAAAGGACAGAGTACACGTAAGTTATTAGGAAGGAATCCCAGCAGGAGTATGGGGGCCTGAGCTCAGGAAAGGCAACCTACAGATAGGATGTATTCATGAACTAGTTATCATGGGCAGCAGGGAGACCACTAGAAGACAGCATAGAATATTCCTTGACTTACGCTCCGGGACAGTTTTTTTCTAATTGTCATCTGTTATCAGTTGACCTCTGCTCCCAAGGACATGGATTACGTAGCATTTTCCAGCTGTCATATGTGCAAGTCCAGCCAGAGCAAGGCTTTAGGGCAGAGTGGAAGAAGCCACCACCTTTAAGATAACAGTGGCTACCTAGAGGACATGGGTGGGGCACCAAGGACATTTGCTCTACCTTCCTTCTGTTTCTTCTAAACTCTTGATTTGAAATTGTATCACTGACTACCCTTCTACAGGAAGCAGGAAGACCTATGACTCACCTCAGGCTTTTGATGGAAAAAGGAAGGGCCTTCTTCCCCAAAGAGCTATAGTCTACTTTTCCAAGGGTGGCTAGACCACTTCCAGCAAACCCATGGGGGAGATCCCAACAACTATAAAATGTGTATACCCCACAAGGAAATCTCACCTCACTGCCATGAAATGTTTAGTAAATCACCCAGAGAGAGATTAGACTCTGACCAGTTGGCAGTGACCGCCCCGAGCACTGTGTTGAGATTTCTGAAGTTCAAGAAATACGAGTGGGTTGGTTACAGATTAGGTCCGCTAAGTACCAGTCCATAAGGAGTATGTCTTGGTCTGTTCCTTGGTATTGTGTTTATTTGGGTTCACATCTGGAGGCTGATAGGTCCAAGATCAGTCAGCTATGTCTGGCGAGGACCATGTGCTGCTTCAGTCGCTGGCAGAGAAACAGAAGTGGTGGGTGGGTGCATATAAAGTGGACAAGACACACAGGGTGGCCTCACTTTATACTAAACAATCTTCTCTCAAATTAATTAATCCAGTCCCAGAGAGTGAGAACTCATGCCAATGAAAAAGACATTAATCTCTGTTAACAACCTAGTCCCTTTGTGGGGGGCTGGAAGCCAGGGGCTCCCACATGTACTCAAATGCATTACCGCCGAGCTCCACCTGTAGCTCCCTAATTTACCTCTTAAAGGCCCCATCTTTCTCCACCGCCACAGTGGCAATTAAACTTTGACATTAGTTTCAGTGGGGGCAAACCATATCCAAAGCATAGCAGGCTGAAAAACATCCCCTGGGAAATTCTAAAACTCTAAACTCTAGGTCTGGCACGGTGGCACATGCCTGTAATTGTAGCACCCTGGGAGGCTGAGGCAGGAAGATCGCAAATTGAAGCCCAGCCTGGGTAACTTGGTAGCTGGGTGAAACCCTGTCTCAAAATAAAAACTTAGAAAAGGATTAGAGATGAAGATCAGTGCAAACACCTTGTGTTCAATCCCCAGTGCCACAAAACAAAAAAAGTAAAAAACAAAACTACTAAACTCCAAACACCTGAGATGGAGAAAACTTAATCTCAAGTTCTTTCAGGAACATGCTGTATACATGTGTACATGCTTGGACGTCATGTATTCATTAGCTACTAGCAGGTTATGAGTGAGGATTGAAAGGAAATCCTCAACCGTCAGTGTCCTGTAGTCAATCTTGGGTCTATCTGTTGTTGGGGTGGGAACTCCGGGCTCTGTTGTTGAAAGAGAAGGTAAAATTCACTGGATACAAGTTTACATTTAAAGGCTTCTAATAATATAAAGGGTTCTTATAAAGCGTTCATAAATTGCTAGTGTTTGATCCTCAAAATAATAGTTAACCCTTCCAAGGCACATATGATGCAACTATTGTAACAGCAGATGGTTCCTAAGGAGCAGGCCTGCTCACCTGCAGGGCTTCTATTTTGCAGAATGGATTATGCGACGTAGGTGTTGACTTCAGCTACTTTCTTTACTTTTCTCATACCCAATGCTGTTTCTCCTCTGTTTAAATGTCAGGGGGAAAAGCTTGGCTCCTGTGTCATTAACACCCAGCAGTAAATTTCAGACAGGATAAAGTAGAAGGCCTCAGTTTCTCCCCTGCTGCTGGGGATCAAGCTGAGGGCCTTACATATGCTAAGCACACACCCTACCACAGAGCCACACCCTTAGTCCTTGACCCCAATTATTAACTCAACTATGTAGGTGTAATGGTACATGCCTGTAATCGCAGCACTCTGGGAGGCTGAGGCAAGAGAACTGCAAGCGTGAGCCCAGCCTGGGCAATTTAGGGAGGCCCTGTCTCAAAATTAAGTAAAAAGGGCTGGGAATGTAGCTCGGTAGTAGAGTCCCTGTGTTCAATCTCCAGTACCCACCCCCATCCTCCAATTTTTAGAAACAATTTACTAAGAAAATATATATGAATGCACGGGTTTTGAATGGTCAGTCTCTAAACCCTCTCTGTAAGACTGTATTGGTGAGATCCACCAACAATTGTCTGCCCCATCAGTCAGAAGAGGGCTGTGCTCGTAGCGGGAGAAGGGGCCTAAGGAGAGACTCCTCTAACTGAATGGCAGGGGTATCTGGACCAAAACTGGTTCCAGTTACAGAGGATTCCAAATTTACAGATGTCAAGCTGGGCATGGTGGCGCACGCCTGTAATCCCAGCACTCAGGAGGCTGAAGCAGGAGGATCGTTGCGAGTTCAAGACCAGCCTACAAAGTGAGCTCAAGGCCAGCCTGAACTACACAGCGAGACCCTATCTCTTTAAGATAAAAAACACAAAAAACAAAAAAACACCAAATTTACAGGTGTCAAAAAAGTCAGTCTCCCAGTAACCAATGAAGTGCAAAGGATTTCATTTTTAAACAAACCAAAAAGACAACCTAGGGAAGAGGAAGTTTCATTTCCATTTTGACTAACTTTCTGTAACCACTCGAGAACCCATAGTTCCGTGACGTGAGAGTAGGAAATTTGAGCACCTTTCTGGGTCCCCAGCTTCCTCATGCGGAATGCAGGTATGGAACTTTTGATTCATTTTTTTTTCAGAGGCACTTTGTGGGGGAAGAGAAAGCAAATATTAGAAAAGCCTTCTGAAAACAGGAGAGAACCTCTCAGAAGGAGAAGCTGGACGTGGACGATAACAATAAATTACCTACTGGCTTACAAAGTCCTGGATCCAACACATAATCATTTTGCTTCTTATTTTTAGTCAGAGAGGCCTCTGAGGCTCATTAGAGCCTGGAATTACTTCATACACTGGGTTGGAAATTTCAAAGGAAAAATTCAAGGGAAACTTCCAAGTCCACCAGCTGGTTTGTTCTTCATTAGATGTTAACTCGTCCATTTGACTCCTTACAATCAGGCTGACTTCAGCACTGGCTGAGCCAAACTGCGCCTTTATCTCCGGCAATTCTTGGTGTTGTTAGTGTAGCTCTGTGTGTGGACAGGAGAAGAATATGGCCCATTGTCCTGTCAAATGCAAATTATGGTTCTGATTCCACAACAACAAAAAACAGCTGTCCTCCATGCAGGGAAAATAACCAGTCTCTGAAGCTAGACTAACCATTTGTGATATGGCACCCTGCTCTTGGGTGGGAATTTACATTTGTGGTGATTAACAAGGAAGGGAAAAGAAAAAGAAAAAAGAAAGAACAAGTAAAAAGCAAAGAGAATTCTGAAGCTGATAATGATTTGTGATTTCTGTTTTGCTAATGATAAAATCTCTCTGCTCAGAGCAGGGCATCGTTTTGTACTCCTATAGTCACACTACTCAGAAGGCTGGGGCAGGAGGGTCAATTAAGTTCAAGGGTTCAAGGCCACCTTGTCTCAGCAAAAAAAAAAATCTATTCAGAATAAACTGATAAGTCTTTCGAAAGAAGGGACTTTGAAACAGTAAATTTTTATTTCTGTTATATGGTCATGTAAAATGCAGTATCAGCAATACAAGTAATTTCATTATTTATAGTCACTGATACTTCTGTAATTGAAGGAGTGGGAGACTGAGATAGTGTTGATGATCTATATGTAGAAAACAATCTCAACTGAGCACAGTGCATGCCTGTAACCCCAGCACCCTGAGAGGCTGAGGAGGAGAACTGAGAAATCCCAGCCTACCCTGAGCAACTTAGCAAGACCCTGTCTCAAAATAATTTTAAAAGGGCTGGGTAGGGAATGCAGCTCAGTGTGAATGCCCTAGATTCAATCCTCATTACTGCAAAAACAAAAATAAAACTCAACTAATAAATTTTATTTGATCTCTATCTACTCGTAATCAAATGCTACTTTAATATGAACCTAATGGAGTTTGCAGTTCTTTACACTCAGCTCTGTCCCACTGTTAGCGGCAACGAGGGGGCTTGTTCTGTGTACTTCTGAAGTGCGGTCTAAAACGCAGAGAAAACGGAGTCCTTGCCTAGCTCTGAAACTTGGTTTTGAAGATCTAAAGCCAAGTGAGGAGTGTGCGGCCAGCTCCCTGTGCCCTCGTGAGCAGTGCGTGCTATGGATTTTTTCTTTTTGATAAAGCAGTTGTTGGAAAACCATTTCTCTGTGTTACTGTGTAGCCGCTAGTCATGTGTAGTTTTCATCTGCGAACTGCCTGTTTTATGTTCCTCTGCCACTTTTGCACTGGAGTATCTCAGACTTTGGCTTATTTATTTCCATATTAATATATTATATGCATATAGCAAATATTTTCCCAGTTTGATACTTCCCTTTTAATTTAGTTTGTGATTTTTGGATCTATAGAGTCTAATGTTTTTATAGAATCCAATCTGGTTTTTCCATGTGGCTTCAGTGAGGGCTCTGAAATTTAAAACAGCTGTTACCCCTGGAGTTGAGAAAAACATCTATCCATTTCTTCTATTTTGTCTGCAGTTTTTTTAAACAAACTTATCAGAAACTCTATGTATTCCATCAATAAATGTTTCCTGAGTGTCTGTCTGTCTGACACAACATAGGTGCTAATGATCAAATAATAACCACAGTATTTAGAGCGGAGAATAACAGTGGGCAATTTCCATACTGCTAGGGACTCTGGTGAGAAGGTGGTGTAACTGCTCTCAGGCAAGACCGGGCCTGAGGGAAGTAAGGCAGGGTTGAGAGCCACTGGCATTTCTCCAACTCTTAGCTTTGTTCTCAGACAATTCCCCTGAGTTAACTTGATAAACTAAACCAATTTCTGTACAAGGCTAAATCTGATTAACCATCGAGTATTATTCATGCTCCAGCTATTAGGCAAAAAGTCACGAGAAACAAAGGATCCAAGATAACTATTTTAAAAAGACTTAGAAAAACAGTAAGATATACCTTCACCAAGATTTCAAATCAGGATGCGGGGCTGTCTGATGTGATTTAGATTTAGCTTTTGTACAATAATCGAAGGATATCTTAAAATGATTAGTTTTATAGTCAAAGAAGCGGCAATTGAAACATAAAGATACCATTTTAAGCCTATTAATAAGCAAATATGGTTTAAACACAGAATTCAAGGGCACAGGCATTCCTGTACCAATGGTGCCACTACAAATTAGTATTATTTTCAAGAAGACAATTTGATCATATTTATCAAAAGCTTTAGCAGTATTTACATCCTTTAGCCTATCAACTCTGCTTCTTAGAATTTATTTCATGTAAATGGATATAGTAAAACATGCGTGCAAAATTTTATAGTAACAAAAATCATAATCAAAATAGCAAAGCTGGAAAGAATGTTCAGGGGACTTATTAAATAAATTATAAAGCAGTATATATTTATCTACTCATTAAAAAAATCAAACATTTGGGAAATAACTTACGTAAAAGGAATTGTGTTTCAATGTATTTTTTTCTTCTGAATACTATATTAGTGTAATAGAATGATGGGTTTTCTTTCTTTTAATGCCTTTCTGCATTTTCTAATTTTTCTTCTATTTTTTCTCTTTTATAAGAAAGTGGGTGCCATCTGCTCCACTGTGTTCGGGGAAATCTGAAATGGGAAGGGGTAGGCCCCTGCAGCAGACCGAAAGAGGAGAGGCTCAGCGGTCTCCAAGGGGGTTGTTATCTGAACCTGCCCTGCCCTTCCGGTCTGTCTAACACCTGGGAGGCGGTGGGTCCAATGGACACCCCGAGAACTGCTGTGGGAGTGCACAGATTTTTACTGTGCCTGAGCAATGGCCTGGTGACAGATCCAATCAATCATTGCATTGGGGTCCCAGGCTGGTTGGCGCATACAAATGACCTGTTAAGTGATTCTGAGATGCTGACATTACCTGATACGCCGTCAGCCTGGAAACACGTGCCTGGCATTGAGCTTGGACATTTGCACGCCTTAGGAAACTCCTGGATAACTGACAGGAGGGGAAATCATTTCCAACTGCTGCTATCATAAGTTGGAGAGTATGATGGTTAATTTCAACTTTGAAGGCCTTGGTACTTAGATATTTGACCAAATACAACTGGACGTTGCTATGGGTTTTTTTTTTTCTTATGAGATTTTGAATACAGCAGATTACCCTCCATAAGCAGGTGGGCCTCACCTAATCAGTTTAAACCCTTAAGAAAAAACTGAGGTCTTCCACAAAGAGAATCCTGCCTGTAGACTGCCTTTGCAGTTGACTGCAATGTCTGCCCTTCCCTTGGTCTGCAGTCTACCAGCTTACTCTGCAGAATTTGGACTTGCCACATGCTACAATCATGAGTCAATTCCTCAAAATAAGTGTTCCTTCACAGCTCTACTTTCTCTGTGTCCTTCTCCTATTGGTTCTGCTCCTCTGGAGAACCCTGGCTACTATGATAGGTAAAAAGCTCAAGTAGTTCTATTTTGGGCCAGAACAGTGGTGAGCAGGATATCTCTATAACTTCTATTTGCAGGTATGTGATAGAATCACAGTGTTTCTAATAAAACAACTAAATACTTCTATCTGTGTGATGTAATGAAATGCCCCAATATTTCACGGTCCTCTGATTTCAGATGGTTTACTACCTACATTCACTTGAAAACTGCTCTGACTGTACAAGAGACAAGATTACTTTCCTCAACTCAACTGTCATGCTTCTCAAACTGTTAAAAGTACCTTGGGAGAAGTGGTCTGGCCCTTTTTATGCTGTTTTTTCAGAAAAGTGATAAAACAGTTTTGGTACAGTATAAGTTTAATAAGGTGCTTCAACATACAGTGTTCTAAATTCTTTCAAACAATTATGAGTTAGGTAAGAGAGGAGTTGTTACTCTTATGATCACTTGTAATTTGCAAAAGATACAGGATAAACAAATGGTTTCATACCCAGTCTATTCAGCTTGTCTATGACAAAGCCAGGACTGGAGACCAGTTCTTCCACACCTCACCCAGCACTTTTCCTTACCATCCAAACACACGCAGGGCCAAGTCAGCAAGCTTTGCGAGGAGATTAGAGTGCCCACTTCGCATCTTAACAAGGACATTTATCGTCAGTGGCTTCTGACAATGAGAGGAAAGAGAAGTCGGGACAGCAATGACACCTGGAGAGCTGAGGTTCGGGGTACAATGGTGAGTCACCCCCAGCTTCTACAGGATGAACTCAAGACTTCTTTTCCTCAACTTGTCACGTAAGTCTAATTCCAATGGACATCATCCTGGGAAACAATTCCTAATCACCTACTCTAAACTCATCACTGCCTGTTCTGAGAGTTCATTCATATCTTTTATCAGAGGACTAATCATGTGTTAGCCTGTGAGAGCCTGAAGGGCAAGGACTGGGTCTTTCTCTGCACGTTCATTCATCTAAAATTCGTCGCAGGCACATCTTCTGTTGTGATGCATTAAATTCTGTGCAGACAAAAAAGAAGTTCCTAATCTAATTGGGAAAATACACACAGCCCGTAATTACAGTGTGATAAATGCTACAATACATAAATATGTGAGGTTCTGGGCAGCATGGAAAAGTGTGCCTAGTACATTAAGAGGCAGTCAGGAAGGGAGACTTTCAAGTAACATCTTGGAAGATAGAGGGAAAAGCACACCAGGCCGACAGCATACCATACATAAAAGCCAAACAAAATAAAGGAGTAGGGCCAGCATGAAGTTGGACAGTAGGAAGCCTGTAATAAAAATGGGCCTTAAATATCAACCTAAAAAATTCAGACTTTATTTTCTAGGTTGGTCCTTCCAAACCTGCAGACCACAGTTGTTTCAAAGGAGTTTTACACGGCAGACTGAGTAAACAAGGGGGAAAATTGTGTGTAAACGTCTGCAGAAACTGCAATATAGTCAAAGTTGTGTGTAGATGGTGTTTAAGTTATAGTAGCTTATCATTTTTAATAATCACTAAACACCGAAAGTATAATTATTATTGTGTGACCATAAATAATTTTTGTTACTAATATCAAATGGGTCCATATAATTAAAGCGAAGTCAATAAAAGATAGTTTTTAAGAGAAACTTTTATTGATCCCCCATAAAACATGGAACATTTTACTTTAGAACTTTAGATATATAAACAAAAGACAAAACAGACGTGCCCAGAGGTAACTGATGATTGTATTTGTTAAATTTCTAGCCCATCTCCATACAAATATGTAAACAAATGTTTTAAATTCTGTACATATTTAACTGTAATCTCACTTAGAAACATCTTTTTGACATTTATTACCTATGTACATTGACATCATTTTAAATAACTATATGGTATTCTGAGATGGATACTTTGTAATTTATTTTCTATTACTGAACACATAAGTTGTTTCTAATTCTTTTATTACAAACAGTAGAGAGATAAACATCTCTGTGCGTGAATGTATTTGTGCAATTATTTCATTAGATTTACCACTGGAGTGAAATGTATGAGCATTTTGAGGTGTTGGAGGCGATACCTCCAAATTACCTTCAGAAAGCCTGCACCGACTTTACACCGACTATTTGGGTCTGTGTTTATTTTCCACACTTTTTCTGGGATATTAGTAGTAGTAGTAGCAGCAGTAGTAGTATTTATTAAGTAGAAAGCAAATGATATTACTTTTCCTTTTCCCCTAAGGAGGCTGGATTAAAAAAAGCAAAACAGCTTTGGGGATAATTTACACACTACAAAATTCCAACAATGTAAGTGCACAACAAACAGCACAACCCACTTTTAGAACATTTCCTCACCCTAGAAAGGTTCCTCATGCCCATTTACAGGTAATCTATGTTCTCGCTCCTGGTCCTGGAAAACCACTGTTTTGTTGTTTCCACGGTTTGCCCTTTCCAGTTACTTCATATAAACAAAGACATAGAATATCTAGTCTTTTGCATGTGGTTTCTATCACTTAGCATGTTTCTCAGGTTTGTCTGTGTTGTAGTGTGTTATCAGTTGCTTTTCCTGAACTTCTTTTTCCTTCATATTTGCAGTTTTCTCTGTTACAAAGCCCTGGCCCATTTTTCAGTTAGGGCTCTGAAGGATTTTACAGAGTGGCATAGTTTCCCATTAAAGATAATTCTGCCAGCACTGGGAAAGATGACTCTACCTTTGCCTTTCTAAATCTAGGACAATCAATACAAGTTTTCTGCATTGGATTTGGCTTTACCTATCAGCAGTAGAGGACTATAGTATGGCATTGAGGAATATTTATTTATTTGAGTTGTTTTAGCTTTTTCTCTTCAAGAAATGTCATAAATTTCTAATTTATTTTCTAAGAAATTTTCAAGTAAACCCACTAAACTTGACTTTAAGGGAGTAGAAACAAAGTGAAATATAAATAAATGTTGCTTAAAGTTTGTTGCTTTCAGTAGCCTGCATTCTGCACCAAGAGCCCTTACAAGGTACTAAGACCCACAACTATTTGAAAAGTAAACAGTATTCTTTGACTATTATCTCTGTAAAGATTCTTTAAAACTGCCTGCAAGACTGTTATTAGGTAAAACTCCGCAGTCTCAAAAAGAAAAATGTGCATTTTTGATTCCACTACTGACTGGGTAGCCCAAGCTATTTTGTTAAACTCCAGTGTGACTCTTCTGCAAATAAAAGCTCAATTTGATAAAAGCTGCAATTCTTAGCAGGGCATGGTCACCCATGCCTATAATACTGGGACTCTGAGAGAGGCAGGAAGATTTCAAGATTTCAAGTTCAAGCTGCACCCGGGTAATTTAGGGAGACCCTGCTTCAAAATAAAAAGGGCTGGGGATGCAGCTCAGTGTGAAGGCCCTGCGTGCAATCCCCAGTGGCCGCAGTTCTTAAAGATGGCAGAGAAACTCAAAGCTTGATGTATGAGACAGGGTGCCTGGAAGTTTTCCTCATTACTCCTTCAGTCTTTGAATGTTCTCTTCTCCCCTCAGTGGTTTATCTGAAAGCTTAAAAAAGCTAAAGCAGATCTCCCCACCTATATGAGCTTCTTCCTAATTTGGGGCTCCCAATATTGTATGCTTTTCCTTAAAGAGGGAATTCCAGACTATATAAGCCTTACAGTACATAAAACCTGGGTCTCCCCTATAATCCCTTCTAAAGGTTTTTTGTAGGTAGGTTTTTTTCAAAAAAACTTTATGTATGTGTGTATGTATGTATGCATGTATGTATGTATTTTTTGGTACTGAGAATCAAACTCATAACCTCACACTTGCCAGGCAGGCACTGTGCTGCTGAGCTATATCCCTGGCCCTGTAGGAAAGTTTTTTACCTCATAGTTCAGTATAAAATATTCAGTAAAAAATTTTTACCTCATAGTTCAGTATAAAATATTCAGTATAAAATGAAACTAATAAAGTAACAACGCAAATGATTCACCTACAATTCATACTTCCATAGGTTATCCATGTCTGTTTTTCTGCAGCCCCTTCCAGTAGTTTTTTTTGGGGGGCGCGTGTTGCTGGGAATCGAACCTAGGACCTCACACATTAGGCAAGAGCTCTACCACTGAACTATATACCCTGGCCTCCTTTTTTATTTTGAGACAGGGTCTTGCTAAATTGACAATCTCCAACTGTGATCCTCTTGCTTCAGCCTCAAAGTAGCTGGGATTACAGAAGCGTGCTGCTATACCAAGCTTCTTCCAGTTTTTTTTTTTCTTTTTCTTTTTGAGACAGGGTATCACTATGCAGTCCAGGTTGTCCTGAACTCACTTGTAGCCCAGGCTCGCCTCAAACTTGCAATGATCCTCCTGCCTCAGGCTCCTGAGTGCTGGGATTATAGGTGTGCGTCACCATGCCCGGCCTTCTTCTTCCAGTTTTTGCCCACATAATTTTATGTGACTATAATTATGCTCGGATTTGAAAAAATTTTACATTGATAAACATGGCTCGCTTTACAAAGTGCCATTTATCACATCACTATACACTCCTCACAACACGTGTATAATGTGGCTTCATCACAGCACTCACGAGGCAGGCAGCAGGAATGGGCAAAAGCCCGGCACTTCAGCAGCACCAGAGGACAAGGATCCAGCTGCTGGAGGTTGGGAAAAGGATGCTAAGCTGACAGTCACCTCTGGCTTGGTCACCGTTGCCCAGCATTACATCTGGCCCCCAGGAAGTACTTACGTATCAACGGAGAGACTAATTGTGAATCTGACTGACCCAACTGCAGGGCAAGGAATAAAATGTAATGGCAATTAACTTACTGTTTTCTACTACAGTAGAATCTAGTTAATTGATTAAGCAAGTATGTACTGCGTAACTGCTATAACTAAATGTAAATGGATCATTTGAGATAGACCCAGAGAAGGAAAGGCTGGAGATGGAGCTCCTCTTTGTCCCTATTTCACGCCTGCACTGTATGGTTTGAGGTAAGCAGAGAGAATAGAGACATTTTCAATGTTTTAAAAAGATACAGCCTTACTTTATTTAGCTTTTCAAAACAGGTGGGAAATCAAGATGATACGAAAAAGAAAGCAATTTTACTAACGGAAGCCAGAAAATTAGAGATCTTTATTGGCTTAGAAATGGCTCTGGACAATTTTGACACTAAACTTTCAGCCAGAAACCAGGCTACTCTTATCTGAAATGTCACATTCATTTTCAATGTTCTTAGAGGGAGAGGTCACGACAGTTTACTGTCTTGAGGGACTGGCATTTTAGGTCTCAGTTAACATAATGTAATGTATGTCTTCCTAAAAGATCAGAACACTGGAGAGGTCTCCTTTCGGCCTGGTGTGAGACACAGGTGCATTCACCTGAGAAGTGTGACACTGTGAAAGATAGGACCTAATTTTCCTGCCCTGGGGCCAGTATGGAGAGGCAATTGCATTTCCCAGAAAAACTGAATCAAACAAAATCCTAGAGATGTTTTTCTTCAAAATTATTCTGCTTTAATTTCTTTTCTATAAAAGACAAATCACTTTTCAGAGAATATTGTTTAGATCATGAGATTCCCGTCAGTGCTGTTTTGCAATGTGTTTATATAATCTTCAGTGGAGTCGGCAGCTGACCGTAAAACTGGGGCTAGCTAGGCTATTTTGTCTGCATGTGGGGGATTAATTTCATTTTGGATCACAAACTAATGTAACATTCTACTGTTTATGCGTCAACTAGATTTGGAATTGGTTTTAGGCATCTGAACTGGGATGAAACTGAGTTAACAAAACACACACACACACACACACACACACACACACACACAAACAATACTACCTGCCTCCTGATTCTAAAAAGCAGTAAGTTAGTGCTTTATAAAGAAAATACCTGGCATTAATAGTTCTATTATCAATGAATTCAAACATTTGACACTTTCAATACCGATACCTGATATAAATCAAGTTTCTAGAGATAATTTTTTGTTTGCTTTGTTTTTTAGTGCTGGGGATCTAATCTAAGACTTGACATACCCTATGCAAGTACCCTACCACTAAGTCACATATATCCCCAGCTAAAAAGAAAATTTTAAGAATCTATTTGTACGACTCAAACATATTATTTTCTCTATTAACTGTTGGGGTTTTTTTTGGTCTATTACTCACAGAAGTGAGTTATACACTGTGCTAGAAATGCAAAGAGAATAATAGCATAAAACAAGTTAACTGGGTGTGGTGGTGCATGTATGTAACCCAGCTACTAAGGAGGATTATGGCAAGTTTGAGACCAAGCTGGTGGCTTAGGAAGAATCTGTCTCAAGAAGAATTAAAAGGGCTGGATAGAGTGATAGAGTGCCCCCCTGGGTTCAATCCCCAGTACTAAAAAAAAAGGAGGAAGAAGTAGAAGCAGCAGCAGTAGTTATAAGCACATCTCTTAATACTTGTCTTAGAAGATATTTATCCAAATAAAAGCCCTTGGCAGGTATAATAGCACATGACTGGAATACTAGTTACTTAGGAGGCTTATAATTTATCAAAATTCTATCTCAAAAAAAAAAAAAAAAAAAAAAAGAAGGAACTGAACGTGGTGGCGCAGGCCTATAATCCCAGCACTTGGGAGGCTGAGGTAGAAGGCTCACCATGAGTTCAAGGCCATTCTTGGGTACATAGTGAATTCATGGCCACCCTAGAGTATACACTGAGACCTTGTCTAAAAAAAAGAAAAAGAAAAAAAAAAGGGCAGGGAGGTAGCTCAGCACTCTCTCTTACCACCAAAACATGCCTAACATGCATAATTCCACCTACTGGCAAATATACCAAAGATTTAAATTTTGGACAGCTACTAGGCATTGCCTGAAAATGGGTCCTTGCTGCTTTACAATTCAGCATCCTTTACCAGTTCTCTTTCAGGACTCCAACTGACAGGGATCTGTTTCTCTAATAGTCCTTAGCATAAAGCGTCATACTGTTAATTGTGTGCATACTTTCTCTACCAGATTGAAAGTTACTTTAGTAATGAATGATGTCTTATACATCTTTGTCTCCTCCAAAGCAATGAGCACTGCAATTTATTCATTTATTTAGAAACATGGATAAATCAAAACAAAAATTTCTCCTAATGAACACCAAGTAGCAAGTGAAAACTCCTCTGCTATTACAGTTAGTAACTGCACAGTACTTTCAAAATATGCTTAATGTAAATGAAGTATTTCTCTTTAATATAGTTCCTTTCTGTGGGCAAATTTATTCTGTAACCCAATGTACTTTTTGAGTGTGTTGATGTAATTGATTTTGGATGATCATCAACCGGTCTCAAACTTTTTTACATTTTCTTTGTCCTGTCTAGTTTAGTATTGGTATACTACTTATTAATCCACAGCTTTTCTAAGGAAAACCTTTCTAAACAACCCATTTTAAATTTTATAATGTCCTCAGTTGTGTGTTAAGTTAAATTTAAAGCAATTAAAGTTAACCACATCAGAACAAAATGTAACAGAAATTTAATTACAAAGTTCAAAGAAATAATGGTAGAGACATCTAACAGGATTTTAGAAGCTCTGCACCAAGTCTTTAAAAGAAAAAAAGTGGAGATCCACACTGTTTTTAGAGAATAATACACTCATTTTCATATATCCTTTGTTAAATGAGCAAAATACCTCAAATTTTTTGCATGCACTGAAGCATTCAATTCATCAACGAAAAAAGGCAATGAAAACTGTCTCTAAATAGCAAAAACAACAACTACAGAATCCAACCAAATGAAAGAAAAACAGGGATTACGCCTAGAAGATCTCCATTTTTTTTGGTATCAGGAATTGAACTCAGGACCTTGCGCTTGCCAGTCAGGTGCTGTGCCGCTGAACTATATCCCCAGCAAGCCTAGAAGATCTCTCAAAGAATCTAGCTGTGAATCCTGTATGTCTTAAGTCAACAAGACTCTGAAATCATAAAGTTCCAGAGACTCTCAAGCACAGAGATACTTCCCCCTCTCAAGAGAGGTTAACACAGGGATCAGACATCCAATATAGAATTTTCCAGTTAACCTAACTTTCTCTTTTTTCCCTCTCTCCCTCCTTCTCTTTCCTTGTCTTATTCATTCATTCATTCATTCAATTAACTTCTACCAGCAGTTTCTGTTAGGAAGAATTTGTGTGACCATCTCCATAATAAAGGTACCTAAAGTTCATCCAGTAATAGCTGCTAAGGTTTGTCTGAGACTGGCTTTAAAATACTTCAGGAAAGAAAGAAAGAAAGAAAAAAGGATGGGTGAAACAATTGTAGGACAGCTTCATAATTATTAAATGTAGAGGATGAGTGCATGGGAGTTTGCCATATTATCCTCTCTATTTTTGTTTGTGCTTGAGAATTTCCATAATGGGATTTTTTTTTTTTTTAAAAAAGAGCTTTAGGAATTCCCCGACAGAGGGCTAACATCTAGAATATATATAGAATTCAAAAAAAGTAACACCCTCCAAATAAAAGACCCAATCAGAAAATGGGCAATGAAATGAATATTCAAACGGCCAATAAAGAGATGAAAAAATATTCAGCATCACTGGCCATTTGAGAAATGCAAACTGAAACAATACTGAGATTCCATCTCACTCCAGAAAGAATGGCTATCATCAAGAAGTCAACCAATAACAAATGCTGGTGGGGCTGCAGGGGTGGGGAAAGAACTGCTTTACACTGTTGGTGGGCATGTAAGCTAGTACAACTATTAAGGAAATCAGTATAGAGATTCCTCAAAAAAATTAAAAATAGAAATTCCATTTGACTTAGCTACCTTCCCCAAACAGTTAAAAGCCATACTGCAGTGATACATGCACACCCATGTTTATAGCAGCACAATTTACAATAGCTAAATCTTGGAAACAGCCTATATACTCATCAACAGATGAATGGACAAAGAAAATGCGGTATTTACACACAGTGGAGTACTGTCCTGCCATCAAGATAAACTCGAGTCATCTGTAGGAAAATGGATGCACCTTGAGATTATAATGTGAAATGAGAAATACCAGATCACATGTTTAAATATCACATGGTTTCTCTTATGAGAAACCCCAAATATAAATAAAGAGCAAAATAAAAAATAGATAATAGGAAGTAGGGCGATCTCTTTCAAATGGGAAGGGGAATAAGAGATGGAGGGAAGAGAGGAAGGCAAGAAGGGAAAAAGGCTAAAAAAGAAAAATGAAGAAAAAATGGAAATAGAGCTTTTGCAGATGGGAAGGGGAACAAGATTTGGAGGATGCCGGAGGGATAGAGGGGGAGGGGATGAAGAGAATTAAACAGTTTACATGCAAACTCTCCAGAGTAAATGTGATCACTCGGTACTGCAAAGGTGTTCTAATGAAAAGTCTTAAAAATGAAATGGAACAAAAAGAGCTTTAGTAATTATAGCCTAGGGGCCAGGGATATAGTTCAGTGGTGCAGCGCCTGCCTGGCAAGCGTGAGGTCCGCAGCAGTTCGATTTCCAGTTCTCTCTCTCTGTCTCTCTGTCTCACTCACTCACATACACACACACATAAATAAATAAATAGGACGTATGCTCATCATTAATGTAGACTTACAGGTCTAGGAACAGGATGGAAAGCTTTGGTGAAAGACAGTAAGGCCCAGCTGGGCATGCTAGCACATGCCAATAATCCTAGCACTCTGGAGGAAGACGTAGGAGGATCCCTGTGAGTTTGAGGCCAGCCTGGGTTACATAGTGAGTTCGAAGCCAGCCTGGACTACACAGCAAGACCCTTTCTCAAACACACACACACACACACACACACACACACACACACACACACACACACACAAACAACAATAAAACTGAAAGACAGTAAGGCCCAAATTTAAATCTGGCTCTCTTTACTAGATTTATAGGAACCATATCACTCATCTTTGTCAAAGAAAAGAAAATATACAAATCTACCCACTGTCCTAAGATAAGGAATCTGTATCAACATAGTACACGTTTGAACTTTAAAATTAGAGAACTCTACATGTTGGCAGTTGGTAGCCCTGTGCAGAACACAGAGGTTGTGTTACATGCATTTGGATTCTGGTTTAGCTTTTAGTTTGGGACAAAAAGCAGAAGAGCATTAGTTCTAAGAATTCGGATTCCCTTATTTTTTTTTGCCAATCTAAGTTTTTCTTATGGAGATTGAACTCTGCCCTACAAGTTACAGAAGCAAAGATTTCCTTCTACAGAGATCATACACAAACAAAATAAATCTTTCCTCTGGCAAATAAACCTCTCTCATGCCCAGAGGATTCAAAATACACTGGGCATGTCACCGTTGCTGGCCTCTTCTCCACTCCTTTTCTCCCTATCAGGACCTCCGCTGGTCCTCTCTGCCCATGCTTTCTCCACGGTCCCTCTCATGAGAGCCTATGCCATACACAAGGCTGAAAAGCCAAGGAGTCCCTGGGTCTATGGGGACAATCACTCTTGTTCCTATGCAAACTCTGGGGTGGGGAACTATGACTTTAACCTAAGTTAATGGAAACAGACTAGAAATAAAAGAGGAGTCAGACAGCAACAAACCCTCGTACTTTATTTTGCATACATTTCTGATCATAAAGCTCATACTGATACTATTTTTAAGTTTTGTTCTTCAAACAGATTAAAGACCAGTTACGAATTCATTCTATTAACACTGATGCCTTGAAAACTAAAAGTGAGGTATTTGGTTTACTGTCCACAAACAGTAAAGGCTTAGGCAAACTGTAGGTAAGTAAAAAAACAGAGGTACACTGAAACATAAAACAGAAATCCGATCTAGCAGTAAGCTGCCGCGACACCCTGAGAAGCCTTATTTTTATTTATTTATTTTTTTGCTACTGGGAATTGAACTCAGGACCTTGGGCTTGCCAGGCAGGTGCTGTGCCATATCCCTGGCGAGAATCTTTACTGTAGTCAAAATAAATCTACCTACCTTGTTTCTAACAGCAAAGCCCATCATGATTCTTCCCACATTTCTACACAGAAAAGACAAGTGAGAACAAAGAAGTGAGTGAAGATAAGAAAGGTAGAGATTAAGATCATTCTTATTGCCCTTTTGCCCATTCTTATAAAAAAATACTTAACAATGGCCTGCTATTTCTTGTGCTTTCAAATTATCTTAGAAAAACATTTAGAATTACAGCAACATCAGGATTTACAATTGAGTTTATGAAGGAGTATTTTCAAGGCTCAAAATACCATGAAAGATCTTGAGAAAAGTTTTCACACAAAAAACTGAGCAATCAGGTTAGCGAGGCCCAAAATGATGATGAAAATGTGAAAGATTAATTTAGGCCATGTCAGACGTTCTTCCCGGTGGAGGGAAATCATATAGATGAGAGATGGATATATGAATACAAAGGCCAGACCGCATGCTGCTCCTGAATATCTGCAAAATAAAAGCTTTAGGGTTAATAACAGTCTTGCATTTTAAAAGTTATAATAAAGGTAAATCTAGTACAATTTAAATCATTCTCAGACTCATATTGCAACAACACTATTTTTGATTGATTTGTTCCTGATACTTGGGTTTAAAACTTGTACTATTTGTTAATATAAAATATTATTTCCTGCTCATCTTTATAGCATCTGCTTGACAAAGAGTGTTTTTCATCCTTCAAATCTCCACAGCTCCTCTGTGTCTCAGTGACTGTGGCTACTTCCTCAGAAACATCTGGAGATGGGTTTCCTATCTTTGATCTCAAAAAACTGAACTAATTACACATTCTGAGTTTGTGAGAGACTGCTAGCATCTGTTTAAGAATAAGAACAGATGAGTGCCTCTGTGGCATTCAGTATAATTATCAAAGATAACAACAACAATAGTTCAACATGAGACTGTGACAGAGAAATAGGCCCTTTCTTCCTTTCCCAGTTTTCTGGAGAAATAGCTTAGTAGGAACTTGTAAGTCCACTGTATTTAGTAAGCATCAGATACTAATCTCCTCTCTAGTTTCTTTTTACTTTTTAGGGAAAGGTGACTTAGCTCTCTATATTAAAGAAGGGAAACTGAGTCATTCTGAACCCCAGTTCCCCTTGAGAATCTAAGGTCACAACTTTATTCCCACTCTTCTCAACCTATCATAACTTTCTAAGGGGAAGGATATTAATGGAAGAGTCATCCAAGATCTAAACTCTTACATTCTTACTGCAATTGACATTAAAATATGTTTTTAAATGGAAATGCATTAAGGAAGATAGGAGATAGCCTTGACATAAAAAGGACCTCCTAGGTACTCCCAAGAGTTATATATTTTATTTTGGATACAGAAAAAGGAAACACAATGGAATATCTCTATATACCTATCTATATCTATATATCTGTATGTATACAGATATATATATATAGAGAGAGGGAGAGGGAGAGAGAGAGGGAGGAAGGGAGGGAGGCAAAGGGAGAGAGGGAATGAAGGAAGGAGGGAGAGAAGGAGAGAGGGAAAGAGACAGAGAAGGAGGGAAACAGCAAGAGGGAGAGGGAGAAGGAGGGAAAGAGAAAAGGAAGGAGGGAAAGAGAGAGAAAGAAAGAAAGGGAGAGAAGGAGAGAGGGAGAGAGGGAGAGAAAGTGACAGAGGCTAAGGGACAATGGGGTTTTCTAGTTAGTCTGCCACCAGAATAAACAGAAATGGAATTTAATGAGCATCTCAACTGATACCAGGGAAATACATTTGAACACCACCAGTTTAAAAGACAGGAATTTCATATAATTAAAACAATAACAACGACAACAGCAACACAAAAATAAAGACCAATATACAAAGGGGCACAGTTTCTTACTGGCAGTACCTTATGATCCCTCCTATGTTTGGGTAGAAACAGGCCATGATCACACCGGCTCCCACAATAATTATATTAAAAATGAGCACGTGAAAAATGCTAGAAGATGAAAAGACAGTTTAAAGGACAGAAAAAAATATAAAATAGTAAAATTCAATTATTAACATTAGATTAAAATTCATTCTTAATAGCTTTAAAATGAGCGCCTATGCTGGTCAGTAAAATCACAGCAAAAATAGGAGGCAATCATGGTACTCGACGCTCATCATGAGACAGTGAGGCTGGCCCTTTAATGCAATCATATATGGAGGCAAATACTACGGACACAAAATGGTCCTGTATACCAGAATTCTCATTCTTTGATCTACCTGGATTATCCTCAGAACATAATCTAAACAATGGAAAAAAATGCGTGGTATTTATGGAAAAACAGAATTCTAGGGACAGCAAGGCAACAATTTACCTGAAAGAATCCAGTAATAATTATTAAACCTATCATTATTACTTAAAGGATAAAGGAAATTCATCTAAGCAATCTGGAAAAAAGCCAACTAGATATTAAGCACATGTGAAAATCCAAAAACATTTGAAAAAAAAATCTCAGAAGGAAATACACTTTCACAGTAGTGACTGGATTATTATGATTTGGGATTTCAGGTAATATTGCCTCTTTTCTATATTTAACAATTTTTGTAAAGTATTTATTTTATATTTATAATAAAAATAATTTTATACTAAGGGAAAGGAAAACTGGACAGGTTTTATTTTTCAGACCGGGCTAGGGATATAGGCCTGCCTAGCAAGCACAAGGTCCTGAGTTTGATTCCCAGTACCAAAAAAAAAAAAAAAAAGACCGAGTGCTGGGATTACAGATATGCGCCACCACACCTGGCCTTATAATCTGTTTGGGTTGGGGATATTGGTCAGTGGCACAAGCACCTGCCTGGCAAGTGCAAGGTCCTGAGTTTGATTCCTAGTATACTCTACAGGGTGAGGGCAGCCACCGGGCAAGATTGACCACATATTTTTCAGACTGACTCAAAGCTATTCACTATTTACCATGAATAGATTTCTGCTAAATATTTTAAGTACATTTTAACAATTTAAGGTTTGGGAATGAGTTTTGGATAGAAATAAAGATAAATGTAAATAGGGTTGGGGATATAGCTCAGTGGCATAAGCGCCTGCCTGGCAAGTGCAAGGTTGTGAGTTTGATCCCCAGTACTGCAAAAAAAAAAAAAAAAAAAAAGATAAATGTAAATAGATACTGATACTCAAGAAATAATTCCATTTCTCCCCAGAATGATTTTCAAAAGCCAAATGTGTATGTCAAAGCAACCTTTTGGCCCAAATTATCAAAGGTTACTTAAAACCAGATAAAGATGAAAGGATTAAAAATAAAGAAAATTATTTACATGAATAAGCAATTAGTTATATACATCCTCATAAATTACAGAGATATTTGGCTTCAAGATCTTACTATTTATCCAGTGACTCCAACTTTAAAATTACTTCAGAACTTTGAGACACTGGCTGGGCCTTTGCTACTTCTGTATTATAAAAGGAAAAAACTTTGTGTACTTTCCAAAGTAGTAGTTCTCAAAATATGCATGAAGCCCAAGGGTTTCCCAATATCCTCTTCAAGAAGTCCTTGAGATGAAAATTGTTTTAACAATAACATAAGACATAATTTGCATGGCAAAAGCAATGGTGGTAAAACTGCTGATCCCTTCTTATGGATACAGGCAACTGCATCTGTACTATACAACAAATTCTTTACTGCAAAACACTCTCAAAAAGCTTTTCTTAATTAAAAAATGTCCCTGAGAGCTGGGGTCGGCTCAGTGGGACAGGGTACTCAGCACATGAGGCCCGAGGTGGGATCTGCAGCATCACAGACACATACACAAAAAGTCCCTGATAAAGAAGTAAAACCCAGTTTTACTAAATTTTATGCTTTGAATGTACACCTTCCTAATATTCTGTGTGATCAGAAGGAGACACCTAGCAAAGGGTGTGCTGCACAGTGAAGTACACTGGCTGTCTTGAGGCAAAGCACTTGCACAGCACAGCTAGAAGCTGATCCAGCTATAATATGTAAATCTTGTATTTTTACTTGAAATGCAGACAAGCAATGACTATCAAAACTTGGGTGCTTGGTAGACATTTTCTTTTTTCTTTTTGGTTTTTTGAGTTAGGGTCTCACTATGCAGTTCAGACTGGCCTTAACTCACTATGGAGCCCAGGCTGGCTTTGAACTTGTGGGGTCCTCCTGCCTCAGCCTCCTGGGTACTGGGATTATCGGTATGTGCCTTCACATCCGGCTGCCATTTTCTTTAAAATGAGTGATTATGAGCTTTTCACTTCAAGGAAAATCACTGGCAGAATTTGTTGCCAATAATAACATTTGAGCTTTCAAATAAAAACTAGAATTTTGGAGAACTTGTATTTGCCACCCAGAGCTTGATAGTTTTCCCATGCTCAAAAGCTTTTATGATGAGATTGGTGGTGTGATATTAATGAATGTAGGCTCTGATGGTGAGTAATGAAGTGTGTTAACATTTAGGAGATCTACAGAAATCAGTGAACCAATACTGACCAAACATGATGTTACAAAATAATGCATAAGGGTAAAAGAACCAAAGTGCAAGACAGACCAATAGGTTCGAAACCAAATTTCTCATTATATTCTCTGATCAGTAAGAAACTACTAGTTGTCAAGTTTTGGCACAGTATCAAAAAAGAATATCTGCAATTATCTGGAAGGGCTATTAAAAATACCCCTCTTTTTTCTGATTTTTTAAAACCTATTTAAATGACAACAACATAGAACAACAGTTTATGCAAAAACAAGAGAGGAGCACCTAATTTTCTACAAGAAAGCAGACATTAGAGTTTTTGGTGAAAAATAATTTGTTCTGGCTTTTTTCTGAGACAAGGTCTCAACTATGTAGTGCAGGCTGCCCTTGAACTTGCTTATGTAGCCCAGGCTGGCCATGAATTCATGGCTATCCTCCTGTCTTAGCCTCCCAAGTGCTGGGATTACAGGCATGCACCACTACACCCAGTGAAAAACAATTTTTTGGCAGTAGTTATTTTTCAAGAAATGTTATTCATATAAAAAAGTAATTTTTTAAAAAGGACAGGGTCTTCTTGTCTTGGCTATGTTGTCCAGGGTGCCTTGAATTCAATATTCTCCTATTCCCAAGTGCCGGGGACTATAGGTACATGCCACTGTGCCTGGCTTTATTATTGATTTTTTAAAAAATTAATGCTTTAAAAATTTCAGTTTTAATTTATCATATGTTAAATATTTATGCCCACAAAAACTAAAGATCTTGGGAGGTTGTCAATAAATTTAAGAAGAGCTGAGGATATAGCTCAGTGGCACAAGCACCTGCCTGGCAAGTGCAAGGTCCTGAGTTCAATTCCCAGTACCAAAAAAAAAAAGAAAAAAAAAGAAGAAGCAAGAGGGGACTAAGGCTTATGTTCCAAGTATGCCAAGTAGAGTATTTGTAACTATAGGATAAATGATAGTGTGAAGAAATACAATGTAAACACAAAAGGGAAAACCTATTCTCCAAAAAGAAAAAAAATTCTAACAGCCATCATCCTGTAAAATAAAGATAGAAAACAGGAGCAGTGCATTTGCCTTGAATTTTTTCATATATGACCTCACTGAATTTATTCTGGTGAATACAAATATAGCACAGAGCACAAACCCAACAGGAGTTTTACATTCACTGAACTCCAATCTTCTAAGTTAGAACTGTACCAACGCTAGACTAACTTTATCAATTGCTGCTGTTATCAATGCAGGAGACCTGGCAACTCTTAATTTTTGCTTTGGTTTTAGGTCGACATACTTATAGATAAATTTGCTGTGGGGTCTCCATCAGTTCCCTTTAAACAAGGAGTGATCAAGACCTCCCAAATTCAAAAGTTTTCTTCCGTTTAAGTAATTTCTGCTGAAACAGGACTAGCTATTTTTCACTAGGATGAACATACAATAAAACTTAATTTAAAAGTAGGTGTCCACCAGGCATTCTCAAGAAAGCTTCACGGAAAGCCTGAGAAATACATAGAAATTTCTCTTGGATGAGAGAAACTAGCTTTGAACAGAGTTCTAAAGGGACTCACGGTTCCTCAATGCCCAGGGTAATTACCATAGTAATTTAAATTTGTTTTACACCAAATAAGAATTTAAACCCAATATATATCTCACTTTTACCTCTAATTAAGTAAAAATGCACAAATATTAATAAATACAGGTATTAATGACCAGTAGTTAAAAGTGTTGCTTTTTAGTAGCTCACACGCCAACACAGGCAGTATATATTATCAAATTCTTAGTAATGTACAGATTAATAGCAAACAAATAATAATATAAATATAACTGGTATCAGAGCTAAAGGAATAAACTTTAAATCATTCTGGGGAAGGCAGTGGCTTCTATATTTAAAGCTCTTCTGGGAAAGGAACACTAGTGATCTATCCTTAGTAACTATTTTCATTAGGCAAATTTTCATAGCAAAAGGATCAGTCATACTTTAAACTGACCTGTTTGCACAGTCATCTGTTGCTTGGTATATCTTGCTGGTCAAGAGAAGAACTCTTACCTGGGGTAAACGTCACCGAAGACATGGCCCAACAGCTGGACGCGAGCCAAGTAGCCTAAGAGCGGGTAGACAGTCATCATCTGGAACAGCAGGAATATCCTTGCAATGAAGGACAGGATGTCACCACTAGGGAAGTTGTCTAAAAAGTTCTAAATCAGGAAAGATAATGAAGTAATGTCAAAATTCAAATTTAATGTAAGATTCATAAAATGGAGTATCTTCTATTTAGTCTGAACACAGGTGATACTCAGTGTGTGGTATGTGAACTGGTGCCCCTACTCAAACTGCTTGTTAACTATTTTTCAATGAACTACAGTAATGGAAAATAACTGTTTACAAACATTTAAGGAAATTTAACATTGCTATATTATTTATTTTACAAAAGTACTAGGCTGCAATTGATTTGACATTAAAACAACAAAGAAAACTTTTTTTTAAATCACAGATAGACCAAGAAGCATGAGGTTCTATAAGGTTCAAAGCACGATGCCCAAATTTGTTTTTAATATTCTTAAATAGCAAATTAAATTCAATGCTATTTTATCCTTATTAGTTCTCTTGATTTTTTTTCCTCTGAAGCACCATAGCACTTTCTAAGTAAGTATTACAGAATAAGATAAGATTGTATCACTTAGCATTTTATTGTACAGCCTATCACTACAAAGGATTTATTTCTACACTGTTTCATAATCCTTTTTTTTTTTTGCTTTAGTTTGGTGAAAAAGTTTATTGCTCCGAATTTTAAAGCCAGGCATAGCGGCATATACCTATAAGCCCAGTATTTTGTAGGCTGAGGCAGGAGGAGAAGAATCTGAGGTCAGCCTGGGCTACACAGAGAGTTTAAAACCAGCCTGACATACCTAGCAAGATTTTTCTTTTATATTCATTCTCCCCTCTCCTGTTCTTTTTGATCTGTCTGTTTCTTGTTTTGTTTTGAGACAAGCTCTCCCTTTGTATACAGGTTGGCCTGGGATTTGCTGTGTTGCCCCAGCTGATCTCGAACTTGATATCTATCTGCCTCAGTTTCCCAAGTGCTGAGATTACAGGATTGTGCCACCATGCTTGGCTGTCTCCCTCTTTTTATCAGCCAAATACTTGGCTTTTGTTTTGCTTCCTGGTACTCAGTATCTAAGTGTGAGTCAGATCTATCATTAGGGATGGTCGAACAATAGTTTACCTAGGGCATTTTTAGATCTGGGCTTTGGAAAATAAGAGTTTACTGGATCCGATGCGGATGTTTTATAAATTCACAAGACTTTCTGGTAATTGTTCTCTACCCAAAGAGAAATATACATACATAATAGTGGTCATTTATTTGAGCACACAAGGTGCCTAGTATTCACAGCACATCTAAATTTCAAGTGGTGCATATATTATAAAATTTAAAAGAAAAAGAAACAAACTCAGAAAGGATGGGGAAGATGCCAAAATTCCTGTACTTCAAATAGATGGTAAAGATTTATTCAAACCCAGGCCTGTTTGCTATTATATCTGCCTATTATCCTGCCTACTATTCATACATGAAGTTATAAACAATCACACAGCCAGGGGACACAGCACCTTACCTGCTCAATACAATCTTTGGATAATGGAGGTGAAGGAAATGAAGCAAAAACCAAGACTCCAATATACAGGTAAGTTAATGTCACCAGCATATAAGCAATGCACAGGTCTCTTACCTATAAATAAATACAAAATAAAGTTCCTACAATATGAAGAAATTTGCATCAATTTAGCACTAAACAAAATTGAATATTACAAAATTTATCTTTTTAACCCTGTCCATGTGTGTGGATCCTTTCTAGCCAATCTATTCACAGCAAGTAACTAAAACAAAATCCACATACTTTATTATTATCATGCCAATTTTTTTGGTAAAACTAGTCTGGAATATGTCGACTAGGCTACCTGTTGGCAGACTTAGATCGCTAACATAAACTGTGGTTTAACACGACTGAAATGCTGACTTACTTCCAAAAGGTAATTTATCAAATTATAAAATATTTAACTATAGTACAAGGATAAGGGACAACAAGAAAGTAAGTACGAGCCACCTTCAGTAGGACTGCGAATTTTTAAAATTTCTTTCTTTAGTCAATTAAATCATCAAATTTATGCCTAGTCCATACGGGAGTAGAACACCTAAAAACGTATTTAATAAAGGAGAGCTAATTAAAGAGCATTCAACTAGTAAGTGTTAAGGACAAGCTTAATGAACCTAAACAGTAAACAGAAGGAAATCAAAAGGCAGCTGTTCAAATAGCTGTACAATGTTATTACTGGAACTAGTAAACAAAC
Source organism: Chinchilla lanigera (assembly GCF_000276665.1). Lineage (NCBI taxonomy): Eukaryota > Metazoa > Chordata > Mammalia > Rodentia > Chinchillidae > Chinchilla > Chinchilla lanigera. Next base: position 12,122,620 of record NW_004955446.1, on the reverse strand, counting down.
ACAGAACATTAAATAAAGTGGACTGCTTCTTCCCACTGCTGTTCCCACCCTCCAAGATACTGAGCGCAGCCAGCTGTCAGATCCAAACAGAACAGATTCCACAGCCTGCAGACTGTCTCCATCAGCACTGAAGTTACAGCCAAACAATTTAGCACAACTAAATTGTACGTGGCAATAAGCCTATTCAGTTTTCACTTTAAACACAGATTACTTTGAAAGCTAAGGAAATAGATTAAAAAATTATATACAACTTTTTAAAAAGTTTGATAGCAGAGTGAGAATGTTTGGACATTTGGAATTGGGAAATATTTCTAATTCTCTGGGTAATTTTTCTCCCTAAATGGGCTACAGCAATAGTCAAGTTTTATAAACTTGAACTGCTATAAATTCAGTTCAAAAGCATTCAGGAGGCTGAGGCAGGAGGAGCACTGCCAATTTAAGGCCAGCCTGAGATACACAGTGAGTTCAAGCCCAGTCTGAACTACATAATGAGACCCTGTCTGAAGAAACCAACCAACCAAACAACCAACTGACTGACCAACCAACCAACCAACCAGTTAAAAAACAAGTAACCAGATATGAAAAGTCTTTGTGAAGACTAAACTGACATCAGCTTGAGAACAAACAAGGGTTGAATACCCTAAATTGGATGGATAGCCCTACGGAGCTGAAGGCTTATCTAGACTGGCTTCAAACCTCTGGAAAAGCTTACTGTTCAGGGTACAGCGAAGAAAGGACGGATGGTCAAACCTCCAGGCAGAGGTTTTAATATTTTTCCTCTTTAATTCATAAAGCTCTACGGCCTATGGTAGGCTAGACTTCAGTTATCCATAGGGTGGCCTTAAATTTTTATGTGGGAGAACAGAAATGAGCCAGATCACACCTAGTTTCCTGTCAAGGGGTGGTCATCTTCCATTATGATATCTGAAAGTCATTCTATGCTCAACCTACTCAAGGCACTTAAGAACGGAGGTGGCCTTGTTAAAAAAAAAAAGTCTTGGTAGGCGAAACAGTTGTGCCAAACAGCTATACACTGTATAAGAGGAGGGACACCCATCTTTCCAGGGACAGTCTGTAATTTACATACTATCTGAGCAGGGCGTGGTGGTGCATTCCTGTAATCCCAGCACTTGGAAGGCTGAGGAAGGAGGACTGTTGTGAGTTCGAGACCAGCCTGGGCTACAAAGTGAGCTCAAGGCCAGCCTGAACTGCATAGTGAGACCCTGTCTCAAAAAGACAAAAACAACAAAAAATTTATATACTCCCTGATCACCACCTTATTTTGGTCTGACTTCCTGCAAAAAAGTTTTGTTTTTTTATAGTATACTTTGGGGGAAAACTTCTAAGTTTTAAATTTTTTGTTTTTTTGAGACAGGGTTTGCTATGTAGTTCAGGCTGGGCTGGAATTCACTTGGTAGCCCAGGCAGTCTTGAATTTACATTGATTCTCCTGCCACAGCCTCCTGAGAGCTGGGATTACAGGCAAGTGCCTAGGATTACAGGTGTTTTTTTTTTTTTTTTTTAACAAGAGCCACACCTGGCTCTTTGGGGGGAACTAATGAAGACAAAAGATAGAAAGGCTAAGGTACAAGGGTTTCCAATAAAACAGATTCCCCTTCTGCTTCCCTGTTCCCATAGTACTGTATACATCTTAAATGTGGCAACTACTACACTGTATTGTATCATTAATTTTTACTATAAAAGTAATCCATGCTAACAGTACAGGTTCTCAAATGGACAGAACATGTGCTCTGACCCTCAAAAAATAGCCAAGTTTAACAGTTCTTATATCATTCTTTTTGGAGACAGGATCTCACTATATAATTCAGGCTGGCCTTGAATTCAGTGATTCTCCTGCCTCCGACTTCTGAGTGCTGGGATTGCAGGTGTGCACCACTATGCTCAGCTATTGGTATTTTAACTTGATCCAAGCCATTATACTATGAAATCCTGAGGACAGAGACTTCCGTTTTTTCATTTTTATATCCCCAATACCCAGGATAACACCTGGCACATAAAAGGAGTTTCGTAAGTCTGATAAATATAATAAACACGTTGATTTAACTTATTAATTGCTTCTAGGTGCTGGGTTTTGTGCTAAGCATATTATATATTTTATTTAATCCTCTTATAATGCAGATACAGTCAATTTCTTCACTTCCTGGATAAGTAAACTACGGAGAGCAAAGTTACAAAACCTGTTGATGGTAACAATATGAGTAGCTGGTGAAGCCAATATTTCAGTCAAGGTCTTTCTGGTTCCAAATTGCACGCCCTCAGCTACAGTGATGAAGAGTGTATCAGTGTGCAGTACACTTATATACATATATACTTAATAAGAGACACAAGTGACAGTAAAAACTGGTAGTATGTCAAGAAATCTGTATCAATAAGGTAACATACTCTGGTTCATGAATAAACAATGGCTGACAGGATTGATGGTAGGGAAGTGAGACAAATAGACTACCATTTAGGATGAGGAATGGATTTAAAAAGGGCCAGAAGTCAGTCTGGGAGCATACTCTGTCACAGTTTAGAACCTCTTTGGTGTACCATTCATAATGAAAATACCACCCAGTAAAGCATTCACTAAGAAAAATGATAGAAACTGACCATGCAGAATTACCCCAATCGTTTAAAAAAACCTCTACTGTACAGCCAAGTAAACTATAGATTTATACGAAGAACAAAGTAAGTAACAAATTAAGATATAAGGCAACTCAAATCATTTTAAAGAACAAAGCAGGGTAGCTAGATGCCTGTATTCCCAGCACTCAGGAGGCTGAGGCAGGACTGTCACAAGTTCAAGGCCAGCCTGGGCTACATTATGAGTGTAAGGCCAACCTGAACTACAGAGTGAGACTTTATCTCAAAAAAGAAAAAAGAAAGAGAAAAAGAACACAGCAGAACAATAAACTAAATAAAACCGGACAAAACAAAAACAAAACTAAAGAAGCACTGTATAGGTTCTGATTCAAACACAGTGAAGATGGGCTGGGAATTTAGCTCAGCAGCACCACGCCTGCCTGGCAAGTGCAAGGTCATGAGTTCGATTCCCAGTACCAGGAAAAAAAACCAAAAAAACCAAAACCAAACACAGTGAAGAAATATCAAGAAGTTAATTCATATTTCCATGAAGTTGTTACAGGGATTATCTATTCAGCTGATAATGAAGGAGGTGGATGATCTTCAGCCCTCCCCTCCCAGTTATACAAATAAAAAGTTATGTTTATTGCAAAAGTGCACAAATATTAAACTTGGAAAATCAAATTAGTACACCTGCTTAGGAGTCTTATTTCTTTCCTCACAGGTGTCTTTAGATCCAAGTCCAAAAGAATTATACAGAAGAGAAGGAGGCTTTTCTCTTCCTTCATTTTCTTTTCTACTTTTATAACCTTGTTTCCTGAGTTTGGAATGATGAACTCAACATCAACACTGTTAATTCAGAGTCCTTGGTAAGTCTCACATTTTCTGACTTTAACCCCCCAAAAATACTAACTTGTGATAGTAATAAGACTTCTATAAATCAAAGAGATAAAACTTACTGAAAGGTACAGTCATTAGATAATTTAAATGGCAAAGATTTTCTCAGAATATAATATCCACTTAGCTTGATTTATGGTAATATAAGCCAATGTCAGCATAATCAAAAGGAAAAAAATATATCTATTTATATAAAGTATTTAGAATGTTGCTGACACATAGTACTTCGTAAACATTAATTTTCTCACTAGTAATTAATACTTTAAGAACTTAATATGAAGCACCACTGGTTTTTTGAAGGCTAGACCATCACTTCATATTCTAGTGTTAAGACAGAAAATATCAACATTTAAACATTTGTTTTTGAGCCTTTGTTTTAAAACTTTTTCAAGTGACAAAGCTGAACTGCCATACTTTATTCTAACTTTGCTTCACTTCTAACATTTCATCCTTTGTACTTTCAATGTTGTGAAATATCGCTGAGAATTCTTTTAGTGGGAAGTTCTCTGACAGTGTCACAACCCTTTCAAAGATGTCCTCCTCTGGGGCATCTTCCTTCTTCTTGTCACAACCCTTTCAAAGTTCATATTGATAGGTTCACTCTCCCTGAGTTCCTCTGGCTGCATCTCTAGAGTCTTGCAGTACTGTCAACATTTCCACAATCAGCTATTTCTTTTACAATTTCCTTTAAGTTCTATTTAAATTTCATTTTCAACTTTATTGCTTTTCATTTCATTGTTGCATTTTCACCTTTGCCAATTCTTTCTTGCAGTTATCAATTTTTGTAAAAGAGCATGTGGGCTTATCACTGGCAGACAAAGAGGCAGCACAACTACCTGTTTGGCAGGCTGTATGTAAAGTGAACAGCAAGCACAGTAGCCAATCACTGATAGACTTTGAAAGAAGTGATGTGATTTGTCACCAATCACAATGTGCATCTGTTATGCACATGATGATTTGTGAAATGAAAAGCTAGTAGCTATTACTTTATGCAAGTAGTCATAGCTTAAACCCTGTAAGTAACTGAAATTAGTACCATGTTGTTAGGATACTGATGTAATTTAAACCTGAATAACTGAAATTTGAGCATGTAGGAAACATGCAACACAAGAACTACCTCCAATTTAATTATTTTGAGACAGTTTTCTTATAAGATAAACTATATACAAGCATGAAAAAATATGTATGAGTGGTTAAGATTGAAACATGAGATGGTACAAGCCTGTAATCCCAGCATTCTGGGAAGCTGAGACAAGATGATCACAAATTCAAGCCCAGCCTGGGCAACTTGATGAGACCCTGTCTCAAGATTAATACAAAAAGAGCTACAGAGGCAGCTCAGCCTGAAGGTCCTGGGTTCAATCCCCAGTACTATAAAACTAATAAAACTCAGTAAAATTGGTTCTCCTTCCCCAGGCTTCTACGTATACATGCTTGTTCTCTGTTACTAGGGAGACTTGGATAGTTAAATCTGCTTCACATCCTTATGGACAGAATGATCCAATACACAAGAATCCTACTTCACAAAATGAAATTTCTGGATATTTGTTATAAGTTGACATGATAACAGGCCATAAATGTCAGGAGCCAAAGGGCAAGGGGTAAAGAAACTAAGAATGTCTAGCTCTTACTGTATATTAGGTAATGTTAAGCATGTCTATTTCATACTCTTTAATTTTCATAACAACCCCAACAGGTATCATTAATGTTATTTTTACATTTGAGGAAGACAAAATGTGAGGTAAGAAATACGGAAAATCCAGATTTACTCAATTCCAACTCCACTTACACGTAACATGCCATATGTATGTCCAGTAAAGATGAAAATAAAAGAGGGTAACTTATATTCTTGCCTAAATTGAGAGCTCACTTCCCTCTACTTAGAATGGTTTTTGCTTTCATAGTGAGACTCCCAGACATTATCTCTTACTCAAAGCCTCAAAATTCTTAAGTATAATGAGTAACACCTTCCTTTGTATTTCACTAATAACTGTACAGACCTCTAGTAAAGTTTCATCATGATTTTTGCTTACATGGTTAGAAGCTATCAAACTGAGCTTACAATCTGCAGACGTGGCAACAAATAACTGATTAACTTCAGCTTGGTTTGGGTTTAGTTTGCTCTTTGCCCAGTATCTTAAGGTAGAAGGTTAGGTTTTGATTTGAGATCTTTTATTTTTAATGTAGGTGTTCAGAGCTATATATTTCCCCCTAGGTAAAGCTTTACCTGCAACCCTAAAATTTGGTATTAAAATCTATCTTTTAATTGCAATGTATGGACCATTTATATTAAATGGAATTATCAATATGACTGTCTTTAACTCTGTTATCTTGCTATTTGTTTTTGTTGTCCCATGTATTCTTTGCTTCCTTTTTCCTTACTTTCTTTTAGATCAATTGGGTATTTTTTATTTTTACGATTTTTACTACCATTATTGGCTTATTAGCTATATTTCCTTTTGTTTTACTAGTTGCTATGTATCAGGGGCTGCGAAATTATGGTCCACAAGCCAAATCTGACCTATTTTCTGTTTTCTTAAATTAAATAAAGTTGTATTGAAACACAGCCCTAAGTTGCTAAATTGCTCTGGCTAGGCTTGAACTTGTGATCCTCCTGCCTCACCCTACTAGAGTGCTGGGATAACAAGCATGCATGTTTGCCTGAGGTTAACAGATCCATTTGTTTATTTCTTGCTTTCATGTCACGGCAGTAGAGTCAGGTACTTGTAACAAACCCATATGGTCCAGGAAGCCCAGGTATTTACCATCTAACATTCACAAAGAAAGTTTGCTGACCACTACTCTACAGTTCAAACTAAAAAATTAAGATCCTGTAATGAAGTGTATAACTCTCCTCCAAATCGAAGTGCCTCAAACACTGACTTAGAAAGTCTTCCTTAGGAGATACAGAAGTCATTTCCTCAGATAATTACTCACATTGTTTTCTTGATTCTTATTGTTTTTCAAGAGTGTGATAATACAATTATGAATAAAGAAAGCAAGGGTAAGCACTCCAGTCAGCTGTGGAAAATGAAATCTTATCTCTAGGAGAAAAAAAAGAGACAAAAACAAAAATGTTAAAATGGACCTGTACAAAATATTAGCAGTCAAAAAAGTTAGCTGTCTTTGTTTTGTCGAAGGAGTAAGAATATCAAAATACCTTTATGTAGTTCTTTGAGGTCACCATTATACTTGTACAAATCAACAGGGAAACAAAAGGATGAAGAAGTCATTATCCTATGTAGGTTTTTTATATTAGTGCTTCTTTGAACCACTCAGAAAGTGGTTGTTTTTGATGTCACACAAATAGTACGTGGCAGAGTAGGAGTCAATTTAGAGGTCTGACTTTAAAGTCCTTCATTTTTCTAACACCTGAATTGCCATAAAAGTCCCTCCAGAAAGGGAATTGTGGATGAAAGAAGTGATTATTTAACATTCTTCAATGACAAATCTAAAAACACTGCTTAAAAATATTGGAAATAAATATTCACTTAAAGGGACTGGGTAAGCTAAGAAGCAGCTGCATAATGCATATAGTATTTAAAAGTTATGTTGCTGAGGAAGATTTTTACGCTATGACAAATGTTCACAACTCAGGTGAATGTATATTGTGGTTTTATTTCTATTTAAAAATGTGTGTATGTATGGGGATAAAAGACTAGAAGAATATCCACAAAACACAAGTGATAGTTATCCCTGCTTGACAGGATTTTAAAGAATTAACCACTTATCTATATTTTTAAAATTTTCTACAATAAAATTTTAAAGTAACATTCTTTTACAAAGAAAGGAGTTTTATTTGTATATCCAAGTCTAAGAAAAGGAGACATAATAAGGTTAAGAGTTAATGTAATGACACAAGTAGGTCTGGAAAGCTATGGATGATTAATCCCTATCCCATCCAACCTGCCTTTCCTTGGTCACACACCAGAGCAGCTCTGGGGCACCCCCACCTCACTCTAGTGTTCAACAGAACTGCGGTTCCCTTCCGTTAGCCCTCAGCGTCCTTCTTTTATTCCTTTTTCTCTGGGCTAGGACTTGCTGTGCTGGTGCATGGCTCTTCCTCAGAAAGTGGTTCTTTCTTAAGGTGTTTCTTTTTATCCTTTATCCTTTTCTTCCTCACAAATGTCTCCTCTTCTACCACTAGTACTTTTTCCTCCTCTTCAACTTTGACTTTAATCTTAGCTTTTTTTTCTTTCCAGTGATTTCATCCTCTTTACCTGTTCTGTTCTGAGTTTTTGTAAATGAAGAGTCTCCAGAAAGATCACAAGTCTTCACCTTTGGGGTAGGGGTACTGGGAATCGAACTCAGAACCTTCCACTTGCCAGGCAGGTGCTTGCACTGCTGAGCTATATTCCCAGCAAGTCTTCACTTTTGTTTTCACAGTTTTTCTGATTTTGCTAGTGCCTTTCCTGTTCCATTTGCTTTTCTTATTCTTTTATCTTCCAACCTCCTCAGTTTGGCCTGTAATTTGGCTCTGTTCTCATCAACTCCCATTTCAGAACTGGAATCCTTTCTGGAAGCATCATAACAACTAGCCAAAATGGCCTTGGGTCCTAGCGTTTGAAAAATCTCTCCTTTGTGTTTGAGACTTTTGTGGCCTACAAAGGAAGCATGATAAATGAGACTATATTTAGATGTGTCCCACCTAGGCTTGAGGGCTCTGAAAAGTACCTTTTCTGCTCCAGGAATCTGAGCTATAGAAGCTACATGCTCAGCCAAATTCAGAAGAGAACCTGCATGAATAATCAGCCGTGCTCCAACTAGCTCGCCGACCATGACTGTAACATTGGGTGCACTGGCCGTATTCGATTTTGGAAGTACTCATACAGTTGGGTTCTACAGCCAGAGATTTCAATCACTTGGGTGCAAAGATACAGAATATTGCAAATATCTTCTTCAGAAATCTCTGTTCCCAAAGATATCTCTGCAGCTGCTTTTACTTTAACTTCAACTTCCTCTGACAATTCAGAAAGTATGGTGGAGGCAGTTTTTCCTATCTCCAACTTCCTATAAACACTTGCAATATGTCAAATTATCTGAAATAATTTTTCTTAATTCTGGGAAATGCCAGGTGTACTGCTCTCTGCAGTGCTTAATGTAGTTGTTTAATTCTTTATCGAAGTCATCTAATACGGAAATTGCCTAACAATCATTGTTGCTTTATCAACACCAAATTTAAATCAGTATGAGACAGGCTGGGCCAATCTAAGATACACAGCTGCCATTTCATGTGGATCTACCCCAGGGATCAGTCCATCTGTCCGTGATTGGATTCCCTGCATAAGCTCATTAACATCGGGACTGTGGATACAGCTGAGATTCAGCTTTTCCCTTCTGACCCCTCCTAGTTCAGCATCAGCTACAGCCAGAGGTTCATGGGCTGCTTTTACTATTTTCTTCAGAACTTTCTTTAGTTGCTTATTGATTTTGCCCTCCACCAGAGCTGTGCATGCTTCTAATGCTTCTGTTGTAGCCTGAAATTTCTTTTTT
>NW_004955446.1:12108114-12113545 GCF_000276665.1 Chinchilla lanigera | reverse complement strand
CAACATATCACAAGCACAATACAGACAATACAGAGTTCCAAACAAAGTGGTAGGGAATTAACAATGGTGGTTGTATTACATATTGATATCTTCAAAGTGTGTAGCCTGAAATTTCTCAAAATGTTTTATCTTCACTATTTTAGTTGCTTTCTCTAGAATTTCAAATTCTTTTGCCAAACTATCAACCTCTTGAAGTTTCTTCTCATTTAGAACCTTAATGATGGCACAGCCAACAGACGTTTCAAACAACACCAACACAGTGAGATCGGGTCAGGGGTGGTGTGGCCCACCATGAGCTTGTAGGCCAGCACACAAAGGGCACTTCTATAGCCACTAAAGCACAGCTAAGCTCTTAGCTGACAAAGCACAAATACACACACTTTCCTGCAAAGAATCTGATTGTGTTGCCTAAACGTTCTGACCCTAATTGCACGCAGAACGTAAGTCTGTGCTTCAACTTCTCTAAGGATTCTTACAGTAACATTTTAAAAGCATTGCCAATTTGTTTTGAGGTCTACTACTAAATAAGTGCAAAACTCATTTTCTGTAGAGTAAGACTATGATTTACTTGAAAATACTGCTGAGCCTAGGCAAAACAGGTGGCAAAGTAGACAATAACCCATCTTAGGGGACATCAGAGTAAAAACTAGGTATGTAGAAAAAAAGTCTACTGACTCTTTGCTATATTATTTTAAGAAAGGAAGCAAGAACAATTAAGAATCAATTACAGCTTCAAAAGAAATCAGGAGGTAAGACCAAGATAATTACATATCATTTTCTGTGAAGGTTTTTCTCTGGCTGTTTTCACCTGAATTTCTATCTATGGAAACAATTCAAAATGTATTTCTCTGAGGCAAATTGTTTTTAGCTACAATCTTTTAATTTTTTTTAGTATCAGAAATAAAAGTTGGGGACAATTCCCACATATGTATATTTTGTTTCTGTAGTACAAGGGGTTGAACCCAGGGAGTTCTGAGGTACATCCCCAGCCATTTTTTAATTTTTAAAATTTTGAGACAGAGTCTCGCTATATAGTTCAGGCTCATCTTGAACTTACTACACAGCCAGCTCAGGCTGGAACTCATGGCAATCCTCCTGCCGCAGCCTCCCAAGTGCTTGGATTACAGATATGCACCACCACGCCTAGCTGCTGGCCTTAAATTTTTGATCTTCCCTCTTAGCCTCCTGAATAGCTGGGATTATAGGTGTGTACCACCATACCCAGCATACTTCTACTGTATTTTTTTGTTTAAACCACTTGATAAATTGAGATCACTTCAGACCATTATATAGTTATAGAGGCACTATTTTTGAAAAGAATGATGAAATTATTATTTATAGATGAATATGCTGATATTGAGAAACAACTGAAAAATTCTTCAGCAAGTATTCAAAGTAGCTAAATAGAAAAAAATACATTAAAAAGATCAACATGTTTCCTATACATCTGTAATAATTGATTAAAGTAAAGACAAATTAAAAGATTTTATTCACAATAGCAAAACAGCCACAAATTTTGGCCTACAAAAAACCTAATATCCAATTTTACTTAACTGTGATAGCCATGGACCTTTCCGGTGAGACCCAGATACAAGGAACATGGTCAGCGGACACCCTCCAGCTTCAGCCCCGGGGGCCTGTGCCCTGTGTACACAGGACTCGTGCTCCCACGGGCAGCTGCTCACCAATGACTCAGCTGGCAGGGTCACTGTGTCACACCCTGGACTCCTCTGCAGCAATCTGTGCACCAAGGCTTTACACTAGGTTGACTAAGACTTCTGAATCTCTTTCTACCCAATTTATTCCCTTTTCTTTTCTCCTATCATAGATGAAGCCGTGGTGGCTTCTGATGTAGCCACCTCCTCTGTCTCCAATCCCTTTATTTTTGTTAAGTGCTGCCTCAATAAATTTCTTGCACTTTGAACTCCAGTTTACTGTCTCCTATTGAAGAACTCATACTAACACAACTGGTCCTGGAAGTGGCCTGAGGAGGGACTCGGGCACAGGCTCACTTACCAGCCAACCTTTATCATTTGTGTTGTGCTTCTGTGATATCCCAAGGTCCTGGCAGTTTGGTTTGGTTTGGTTTTGGAGTTGGCTACGGAACTCCTGGCCTCACACATACCCCATGTGTTTCCGCTATCATTACTTTGCTCGACCTCCTGTGGATTCAGAGTGTAAAGGAGACTGTGGCACCTCTGACCTCATGTCTCTCTTTTAGTAGCATTTCAGCAGTTTCATTTGAAATTCTATTTTCAGGCAGAGAATTATAGGACTATTATTCCTCTACCCTACTGATTTCCTGAAGGCACAGAAGCCTGTGTCTTAGTTGAGGAAACCCAAAGTAAGGAGAAAAGAAAGCCTCATACTTGGCTTTCAGTTACTTTTAGCTTAAAAAACAAAAAAAGGTTTTCAAGACCTAGCCTTTGCCTTTTTAATTATTTCCTATCACTTCCTTGATAAGCATTCATTTACTCTAGCCATTCAAATTTTTATAATTTCCTAGATTAGTCACGTCATCTCAGGCCTTAACTGTTGCTTAAACATGTTCTCCTGGCCTGACATATCTGTGCCCCTAATTCTCCATTTAGAGAACTCTTTTTGGCCCTGAAAACATTCCCCTTTGAAAACTCTTCTCTGAGTCCTAATTTTTACTTATTTGTAATTTCTCAGTACTGTTATGTCTCTCGTGTATGTCTTTGTATTATGATTGTTAATTCACAAATTGACCTTACTGTTCAACTGTAATCTCTTGGAGGGCAATGAGTCATGTCTTGTATGACATTATATGGCATAGAGCAGTGGCATTCATTCATTTTCAGAGTTGAAAGACTCTCAGTCACAAATGATAAAAATTTTACTGTAGGGAGGCTGGGTGTGGTGGTACTTGGGAGTCTGAGGCAGGAAGATCACAACTTCCAGGTTAGCCCAAGCTACACAGCAAGTTCAAGGCCAGCCTAAACTATAGTCAGACATGTCTCAACCCCTCCTCCCCTAAAGAACTACTTTAAACTGTTTTTAGAATGATTGCTTTTTGCTAAGATTTAGTGACTGCTCTTTGCTAAGACCTATTTTCAGTAAGTTCTTCAACTGTGCTGGCCTTTCTCATGTCTCAGAGCAACCAACCTTTATTATCTCTAAAATATCTTGTGAAGTAGTTTGTTGGAACCCAAAACTCATTTATTTTTTATAAAGTGCCAACACTGCAATTAAACCTGAACAGTGAGGTTTTAATTTAGAAAAATAACTCTGCATTAACACCTTTTTGTTGTCAAAGAAAAACAGTAACATGAGTGCCATAGGTTCGTAATCACTGCACTATATTTATCACCAGAGATGGACCGTGGTTGTTTCCATTTTTGGCTATTATGAATAATACTTCTATGAATAACCACGTACAAGTCTTTGTGTAGAAAATAAAGCTTTTTAAATAACTCAGTATTTACACTATAATAAGGGCATGTTATACTAAAGACAACAAATATCTCTCTTTACAAAGTGGTTTTAAACAAGCCTTAAACTTCTGATCATTTTCAAACTCCTCTGAAAAGGTGGATCAAGAAAGTATGTAAGCAGCTAAGGAGAAGATAATTCCAACACATATATCTGACAAGGACCCATCCGGAATGTATGAAGAATGTCTATAAATCAGTAAGAAAAATACCAGACGACAAATAGGAAAATGAACAAAGACTTCAAAAGACTTCACAAAAGAGAAAAGCCAAATGGCCAATGAACATAAGAAAATGTTCTAACTTCATCCGTCAGCAGAGAAATGCAAATGAAAACTATAATGTCATATTACCAATACCAGCGAGGACAGGTAGCAAAGGCAGGAAACATGAATGCTGGTGAAGAGATGGAGCAGCTACAACTCCCAGAGCTGGTGGGAATGTAAACTGGTACAACCATTTTGGAAAGCTGTTTGGCAATATTTATGAAAACGGAGCATATGCATATCCTTTAACCTAGCAATTTCACTCTTAGATTCACACTCAAGAGAAAGCAGTTATGGCCGGGTGTGGTGGTGCACCCCTGTAATCCCAGCACTCAGGAGACTGAGGCAGGTTTAGCGTGAGTTTGAGACCAGCCTGGGCTACAAAGTGAGTTGAAGGCCAGCCTAAACTGCATAGTCAAACTCTGTCTCAAAAAGACAAAAAAGAGAGACAAAGAGCGAGAGCAGTCATATGTCTAATAAAAAAAGTGTGGAAGGATGGATTGCAATTAACAGTTAAAAACTGGAGACAATTTAAATGTCCATAAATGGTAAACAACAAACAAGTTGTAGTATATATATGATGAAATAGCAATGAGAATGAACAAACTCTCTGAAATGTGTTATGTACATGTACCAATTCCCTATAGTGAATGTAATAATCATGTACTGCAAACATGTACTAATAAAAGTTAAAAAAAGAAAATGTGGAAAGGGGGTTTAGAGGAGGAGGGAAGGGGGTAGGAGGGAAGAGTAAGGGGATTAAAAAGAAGAATGTAGCTGCACTATGTACAGGTCCTGCAAACATGTACTAATAAAAACCTTTAACATTTTGATCATAATTGATTTTTCTACCAGCTGGCTTTAGTACTATCATATAATTACTATCATACATGCTCTCCTACTTCCTATTCCCCAATAAAATTACTTTAATTTTGATTTTGTAAAATCAACATTTAATGTTATTTTTATAAACATTATGCATTACTCATACTTAAGCCATGGAAAGTATTATGGTTATATTTCCTTTCATATAAAAATGTTATTTGTTGATCTCTTTTTCTGAAGGAAATAACTTTTTCTTTTTTAGTTTCCTAATTTTCTAGTTAATATTACTTTCCCCCCAAACATTACAAAAGAATAGTAAGACCCTCTCCATCTGTATAAAACATCAAAAATCTTCTGCACTTTTCCTTCTTTTGAGAAAAATCCCTTCTGGGCCATCTGTCTACCCATTATAATCTGGTCTGGCTACAGACTGGGCTTGCACAGCTGTTTTCTAGGGCTGCCATCCACCATCTTTCTGGGAATTTTTTGATTTACTACTTTGTGGTAGAACACATTTTGCAGGTTTTTCTTGAGAAAGGGTGCATGGAAGGTAATACATAGTTTAGAAGACGTTATATCATTGTAAATATCATTGCAAATATCGTTGTACTCACATTAAGTGAGAGTGTGGTAAGATTCAGAATTTTATGGCAAAATATTTTCCTAAGACCTTAGATGATACTGGTTTCACTGTCTTTTCTGGCTTTGAGTTGCTGAAAAGTCTGATGTTATTCTGATTCTGTATTCTTTTCCCACTTTTTAAAAAAGTATGTATTTTTTATTAGTTAATGTTTGCAAAACATAATGATTACATTTCTTGTGGGGATTTTATACATACACACAACACACCTTAATTAGTTTTTGTCCTCATTCCTCCTATCCCTCCCC
>NW_004955446.1:12089450-12107998 GCF_000276665.1 Chinchilla lanigera | reverse complement strand
GAGCTCACTTTGTAGCCCAGGCTGGTGTTGAACTCACAACAATCCTCCTGCCTCAGCCTCCGGAGTGCTGGGATTACAGGTGTGTACCACCATGCCCGGTGCTTTATCCCTGGTATTTTAAAATTTATGATGATACACTTTAACATGGGTCTTACTCCAAGTGCTGGGCACTTTGAGTCTTTTGACTCTAGACACTTATATTATTCAGTTATGGGAAAATTTCTTAATAAAAATTTCATTTTCTCTATTCTTTATGAAACTATTTACAGTTGATTATTGGGCCACCTAAACTACTGCTGTAATTTATCTTTTTTTTTTTCCATTTTTATTTCTTTTTCTTTTTGGTTTTTTGTGACAGGGTTTCACTATGTAGTAGTCCAGGCTGGTCTTGCACTCGCTATGGAACCCAGGCTGGCCTTGAACTTGTGGCAATCCTCCTGCTTCACCCGCCTCAACCTGAGTGCTGGGATTCCAGGCATGCACCACCACACCGGGCATTTTCTTTTTTCTTTCTTTCTATTCATTCACCTATATTTTCTCTTCTGCTCTTTAGGAGATAAACATTTTGCAAGCTTCCCTTGAATTTTAAACTTCTATTATATACTTTACTTCTAAGAATAAATCCTCTCCTTCTTTGGTATCTAAATAGTTAGTGCTTGCTTCTTGGATATTAACACGTTTTTTGGCCATTAATTTTGAACCAAAGGAGCACTGAGTTCCAGCCATTTTAATTTTTTTTTTGAAATAGGGTCTTGCTGAATTGAACAGGCTGGCTTTGAATTTGCAATCCTTCTGCCTTGACCTCCCCAGAAGCTGGGATTGCAGACATATGACACCATGCTTGACTCCAAAACACTACTTTTTATTGCTTTAAAAATGTAACTGTATTTTTTTATTTTTTATTTATTTATTTTTCCAGTACTGGGAATCAAACTCAACCTTGCGCTTGCCAGGCAGGCGCTGTGCCACTGAGCTAAATCCCCAGCTCCTAAAAATGTAACTTTAAAAAAGTTTTTTTTTCGTTTCATTCTCTCTCCTCCAACATTTTTCCCCATTTCACTTTCATGTACAAGGTTTTACTCAAATGTCCGTGATTTTTGCCCTTTTGTTTATATTTAAAGGTAAAGCACTAAAAAAAGCAGTACTTAGTTGATGTCTACAAAGTCTGATGTAAGCAAGGTACATCTGTGGCAGAACCCAAGTATCAGGGACTCTGGTTCTTTCTTTTGGGGCTTGTCAGCTTCTTAAGAGTATCCTTCCCTAGCTGTCAACATTCTGGAAACCAAAGAGTCAAAGAAAGAAATTTAGTGGGGGAGGTGGAAAGAGAAACCTCAACATTCAGCCTATATCCTTTCACTTAATTCCAGTTGTAGACTAAGGCCATCTGGTATGCACCACATGTACTCAAGTTCAGAGCCTCTTTGATTTAGTTTCTTCTATCTTGCTAGGTCAGAAAAGGGGAGAGGACCATTCAGCCAAAATCAACCCTCTCTGTACCGAATCTCTCTTTATAGGCACTTAGGTATTTTAGCTTTCCTGCTTTGCTTTCAGTTATCAACATCTATCAGTTTCTCAGCTTTTAAAAATCTACTGTTACCTCTTGACAGTTATTGTTCTATAGATTCTCTTTGTCTTTGGTTCTTACATTTATTTCTTCACTGTTATTTTCATGTTTTTTTAGGAGGGAGTAGAAATAAACACACATGTATTTGACAATTATTTACTGAGCATTTACTATGTGCCAGGGAGCATTTTAGGACTTGAGATACAACAATAATTTAGAAGTACAAAAAAACTAAACCGAAGAGTATTCCTCTTCTCAGAAAGTTAACATTCCAATTCAAAGAGGCAGATACATAAGTAAAAAAAGAAACATAGGTATTCCTTTATCATTTGAGCTTTCACTATCCAATTCAAGAATCAAAAAGATTTTGAAACATTTCTAGATGAACCTATTTTCTTCTGCTGCTTTCTGAAACTCAGGAACCAAGTAGATTAGAATAACTGGGTGTCTCTCAATATTCCAAATCTTTATCAACAAAGATTAAACAACCACAAATATTTGCACATAAGATTTGGTAGTGACAAGAGCTCCTAAGAAAAACGTGGCACAAGGAGGGATAGGGTGAGCAGATAGTCAGGGAAGATGTCATTAATGATAATGTCTAAATAACTGGAAAAACAGAAGGGCTTTTCACACAGAAGGAACAGCAAATGCAGGGTGTGTCTGGCATTTTTGTGGAATAAGTAAACCAATATGTAAGTAAGCTAATAAGTATGCCAATATGGCTAGAGTAGACAGAGTAAGAGGGAAGGTAGAAGGGAATTAAATCAGGAAGGATACCAGGTGTCAGTTCATATTGGAACTATGGACTGTGATAGACACTGCTGTCATTCTCAATGAGGTAAGAGACCATTAGTGACTCTGCAGGTTATTTTTTTAAAATATCACTCTATTTACTATGTATAGAAAAGATTATGGTAGAGGAGACAGAGTGGAGACAGCAAAATTAATTAGGAGGTATGATAGTAACACAGGTGAGAGAGCAGTAGATTGACATAATTTTTGGGTAGAAATTAAAAGAAGTAGTCAGGCTCTCTCTTTTGTGTGTGTATGTTTATGCTGCAGTGGAGACTGAACCCAGGGTCTTGTACATGCTAGTACTTGCAAAGGGATAAAAGGGAAAGGGAGGCTTGCTGTTGCTGCCTTCTGTCTGCTCTGTCATGCCATGAACTTCTCTTCTGTGATTCCCCTCTGCCATGCCACCCTGCTTTGGAACCAGAAATGCACTTCAGACAATGGACTGAAGCCTCTATAGACTGTAAGCTGAAATAAACCTTTCCTCTTTTAACTGTGGGTGTCAGGTATTTTGTCTCAGCAATGAGAAAAGTAACCAAGACAGATTTTGGTGCAAGAGAACTTGGGTTGTTGCTGTGACACTCCCTGGCCATGAGGTTCAAAGGCCTTTGGATCTGCTTTGCTGGAAGAGTTTGGAAAGGTCTAGAGATGCAGGCTGAAGAAGCAGCCTTGTAATGCTGTAAGTTGAACTTGATGGGAGAGTCTGGCCAGAGCTCAGAAGACCAGAATGCAGAGAGAAATGCTGCTGGTAAAGACTAGACTCAGAAGGTTTCAGTCAGGAACAAGGACTGCATTGGCTGTTGAACTCTGGATCTTGTGTATCATGCTTTAGCAGAAAACATGTCTACATTTTGCTCTTGTCCACAGACTTTGCCTAAAACTGAGATTAAGGGTAACTGACTAGTTAATCTTGTAGAAGAAATTTTAAGGCAGTCTAATGTTGAGACTATGGCATGGCTACTGTTCGGGGCTTTTAGCCAGATCTATTTTGAGAATCAAGAACAAAGGACCCTACAGAATGATTTCAAACATTTTGAGTTTGCCCAGAAAGGAACCTCCAGTAAAGTTGCAGACATCACAAGAACCAGTAGTACTCCACCCTTTGCAGACTCAAAGTTCCAAAAGTCAAAGATTTTCTTTAAGAAGAAAGCCCCTGAGCACCATGTTTTGGAATGGTGTCAGACTAGAGAAGTTGCTCCTTGGGATTTGGTTCATAGTGTTCAACAATCTAGGCACTTGACCCTTGCAGTTGAGAGAAGGAAGCCTGGCTATTGCTCCTGCAGGTGGCAGATGTTGGCAACATCATTCACATGGTGCTAGTTTTAAATGCATACAGAATGCAAGAGTGGTGGCGTCAGGAAGGCTTCCACACAGATTTCAGAAGAAAGCCTGGGAGGCCAGGCACTAGGCCTCTGAGAGGGCTGTGTACAAAGCTGTGAATGTAAAGTTGAATGTTCAGTAGAGATCCCAGAAGGTTTGAGAAGCCAGAAACATGGATCACCTGAAGAAAGCTACAAAGAGTGAGCAAAGCCAGCCCAAGAGAGAAGGCTTGGGAGCTGCAACATCCACAGTGCTGTAAGAGCAGAGCCACCCAAGCACTTTGGAGTTCACATCTTGCCACAAGCTCCCTCAGATGCTAGACATGGAACTATGGGGCTTAATATTTGCCTTGCTGGATTCTGGACTTGCTTTGGTTCCACTCCTTTCTATCCTCCTCTTTTTTGGAATGGGAATGTTTAACTTGTGCTACTGTATGTTGTAAGTATTTAACTTTCTTTTCTTTTATAGAGGGGCCCATGGCTAAGTGTCTGCCTCAAATCTCAGAGAAGACTTTGGATTTGGAATGTTCAGCAATGCTGAAACTGTTAGGACTTTGGCAACTCTTAAGAGATGAACTTTTGCATAAGGGGATGTGCATGAGTCTTTTGGGGGCCAAGTGTGGAATATTTGGCTTGTATCCCCCCAAAGCCTCATGTAGTCATAGGAGGTAGTTTCAAAGGTGGCTGGATTAGGGTGTGTAAATGTGGATTAAGGGTGTGATGCTAGGCTTAAGAAGATGGCTAACAGAAGCTCCACCTTAGGTGTGAGTGGTACCAATTAACAGGCTTACAGCCTGGATGGAATATAAAGGCACAGGAAAAAAAGGCAGGCCTATTGCTGCTGCTGCTGCTGCTGCTGCTTACTGCCTTCTGCTTGTGCTGCCATGTCAGCCTACCTTGCAGCCAGCTGAAACATCTATTGACTGAACAGAGTCAACCTCTAAACTATTGACTGAAACTTCTACAAACTGTGACCTGAAATAAATCTTCCCTCTTTAAAATATAGGTGTCGGATATTTTGTCTCAGCCATGAAAGAAAGTAACTAAGATCATCCTTTAATTCTTTTAAAAAGTAAAATGCTTTGTAGATGGATTAAATGTGGAGGGTGGA
This sequence comes from Chinchilla lanigera, assembly GCF_000276665.1. NCBI lineage: Eukaryota > Metazoa > Chordata > Mammalia > Rodentia > Chinchillidae > Chinchilla > Chinchilla lanigera. The sequence goes on along the minus strand of NW_004955446.1, from coordinate 12,103,209 downwards.
GAATGACCAGTCAAGGATGTCTGTGTAGTTTTTGGTCTGATCAAGTAGAAAACTAAATCTGCTATTTTTAAGATAGAGAAATCCAGAAGAGCAGATTAAACAGATTAGTGGATAGAAGTGGACACTGGAGAAAACAAGTTTTAGTTCTTGTCAGTTTTAAGTTTGAGATATTTATGGACATCCAAGTAGAGATTCAGAAGGGACAAGGGATGTAGCAGTATGGATTTTGAGGGAGAAGCTGGACAAGAGATGTAACATTGGGAATAATCACCATACAGGGAATATATAAAGCCAGGAGATTATATAAGATTGCTTAGGGAATGAGGAAGGAGAGAAAAGAGGCTTGAGTTCTAGACCTTGGACAACTATATCCTTTAGAGGTCAGAAACTTGAGAAGGAATAGCCAGCTACATAGAAAGAATCAAAAGAAAGTTTTAAAGTCAAGTAAAGAAAGTGTTTAAAGGTAAACAGTGTGACTGAACGCTGCCCCATGTTGCTGACAATCTGAGTAAGAGAAGTGGTCACTGTACTGGCAAGATAGAGTCACTGCTCATAGAGGAATGACTGGGCAAAAGCCTGGTAGAACAGAACTGAAAGCCAAACAGAAAGAGGAGTTGGAGACAGTAAGCATATGCAATGTTTCTAAAAAATTTCCTTAAAAGGAGGCAATAACTGAAGGGAATATAAAGCCACATGAATTTCTGCTATTTATGTTGGGAGCTAGCTGTATACTGGTAGAACAGTTCAGTAGGGGAAAACTGTTATGATTTTACGTGACTCGGGAGAAAGAAGTGATTACTGCGAAAGTAAAGTCCCTTGTAGGCAAGAAAAGGTAGGATGATATAAGCAGGGTTTTTCTCATTCTTCCCCTAGTTACCTCAGAGAAAGGTTGATGACAAGATCTATGGCACTGAAAAGTAAACTTTTAGTGCTAAGAATGTAGCTCAGTGGTAAACGGCTTGCCTGCAATGTATGAGGCCATGGGTTTAATCACCACACCAAGAAAAAAAAAGTAAAGTTTTAGAAACAAACATAAGCAAATACATAAGCAAAGATTTGATCAGAATTTATGTAAAATTCTCATTAAGACAGTAACATTCATCCCTTCTAGATTTCTGAGATTGTGTGTGTGTGCTTTGAAACAAGGTCTTGCTATTAGTCCAGGCTGGCCTTGAACTCATGGCAATCCTCCTGACTCAGCCTCCTGATTAATCTTCCTGATTCTTCCTTCATATCATGTAAAAATTAAGCTATGTGAAATAAATAACGTGATGTCTATTAAAACATTTTTTTTCTGTTTTCTAAATAACCATTTTTCCTTCCCTTATGTCTATTTCTCATGTCCTATTATTATCATTAAGATTCTTTATAAATCACAATGACCTAATTTTAGAATATCTTAAGATTATTTTTATCAGTCAATGGAAAACTAGCTTAAAGTTTCTGTTTTCATTCATGTCCAATTTTAAACATAATCTTGGACAAAAGAGAGCTTTTCAAACCTCAATACTTCCTTTGTTCTGAATCTACCCTGACTTTTGAGTCTTTGTGGGCTTTGAACAGAAATGAAAAAAATCAAAACCAATGTAGTCAAATATTTTAAAAACCACAGAAATGTAAACAACAACTGCCAATGACCACCATATCCACACCTGGAAAACTCAGGAATGTTGTAAAAAAAAAAAAAAAAAGAAAAGAAACAAATTGGGTGGTAAATAACAATTACACACAGTAGGCACTAAACACAGACTTGGAAATCGAGACTGTCTAGACTGAAGGGTGACGAATGGGAAGAGAGCAGTCATTTCAACCAGCAACACACTGTGTACTATTTTCTCAGTACTAGTTTTCAAGATACTCATAGAACAGTCAATTCCATTATCTAATCTGTCTCCTCACTTAGCTTTATTTATTTTTTGCTTCATGGTGCTTTTATCATGTCCAAAATATTCTACACTTGGGGGAAACCAAAGAAATTGCTAAGCTATAATCACAAGAAAAAAAAAAAAAAAGAAGGAGAAAGTCAAACATTTAATAATCATAGTTGTAGTTAGAGAACAGTGATACAAAAAACCCATAGGAGAACCATGATTTTAATGAGCAGTATTACAACATACATCATTGGCCATAGGGATATGTTTCTTTGGCAAGACAAAGAGCTTTTGATTTTTCAATTGCATAATAATTTAAATGAACTTTAACTACCACTAAAAATGGCAAGCAGCTTTGGTAACCCCTAACTGCAAGATATCTAAAGAAGTCCCAACATAGTCCATTTAGCTTAACAAGATTAATAAAGATGTTCAGCATAAAAAATACCATTATTTGTTTAGAATAGCATACAGTAATGATTAACTTAAAGATCACATTATTGTAATTTATTAATTCTTTATTTTTCCAGAACAGCTCACCTGGTACAAAAAATTCTGTTGGCACAAACCAGTGAAATTCCAAATGAAATCCCAACTGAATAGACTTCAAAGTGACTAGAAAAATCAAATAGAGAACAGATACCGTGCCTGGAAGAAAAAAATTCAGAAGCAATTAACTTTTATGATCAGACTACTTTAAACTTAAATTTAATCTCCATATACTCAAGAAAGTATAGCACATTATTACCTTCACTGATTATTCCCACTAAAACTCAGCTGGGACTTGAGGAACAGAAATGAGTTATGTGAGTTCACAGAAAAAAAAAAAAAATCTACGTAAAGAACTGGATGAAGGTAGCTTATATACTGCTAAATGCAAAACTGTTTAATTTACTTATGTACTGAGGTTGGTGGAAGATAGAAGTATGGGTAAAGAAAATGTGGTTATTTATATACAATGGAGTACTACTCTGCCATAAAGAAGGCCAAAACTGAGTTTTTTGTAGGAAAATGGATGCACTTTCAGACTGTAATGTTAAGTGAAATAAATCAGATATACAAGTTTAAATACTGCATGGTTTATCTTATATGAGAGACCCAAAATATAAATAAAGATCAAAGTAAAAAATAGATAATAGGAAGTAGGGAGATAGATTTTTTTTCAAATGGGAAGGGAATCAAGAAATGGAAGAAGGGCAAGGGAGGAGAGGAAAAGGGAGCAAAAAGAGAATTGAGATGTGCTATGTACATGAATCAACTCCCCACAAGGAATATAATCATTATGTATGGCCAATGTGTGCAGAAAGAGTCCATCATTAAACTGTACAGTTACACAGAAGAATAAAATAACACGAAACCAACTTTTATTCTTGGTATTAGGTGTTAGAGATTATGGAGAAAGCTGGAAAGGTCTGTCACAATAGTTAACGTGAAGTGATAAGAAACGAAAATAGTGAATGTGGATCATGAACATTTAAGGAAAGTGATAAGCTACACAATTTATGAATAATCTGATCTAGTAGCTATATGAGGTTCTGACTGGGTAGTACTACTTCACTGATGGAAACATTCCAGATTCCACTCCAGGTATTACAGACAGGGTAAAGTAGGCATGCAGCATGTTCTGGCAATGTAGAAGTTCAGGAGAATGATTCCTTTTGATGATGTAAGTCCAGTCATGGAGCACAGTCAGGAGACCTAGGGATATCCCATGATGTTAGTTCTTCTAAAAAAGTTCAAAAACAGAGAAAGTACCAAGGAAAAGGCAAAAGGAAAATATGCTTAAGGAGTTGGATTATAATCCATCTGGTTAGAAATTTGCTGATTGTTTTGCCCAACTGAGCAAATCCTTCTATAAGTTTATATGCTTTTAAAAGACTTGTTCCACTGGAAAGTCAGCAAGCAAATCAGGAAACCACAAATGAGCTGTATAAGCTCTATTGTGGGTTTAGAGATTAGCTAATTCAGAAAGGATGAAAACAAGAGACGAAGGCTTATATAACCACAACGCTTCATTTTCTGTTTATAGCAGCTTACAGTGAGGCAAATGGCATAAAGAAGTATTTTTACTTCCTCTTTCTGTCTTCTGGAAAACCATCTACATTTGGGTTATATGTTTTCTGGATCATCGATGTGACAGATAATCTGATTGTTTTATACTACATAGGCTGCTTACTAAAAGGTCAGGTTTATAGAGAGGAGGTAAAATCCTACAGTGTATTTGGATCCATCAATTTTCTTATCCTTGTATTTTCTTTAGTTAATCAGATTTGAGCTCTCGCTGGGAGCTCCTTTTGCCATCTTAAATGGTATGAAAACATTCCTTTGGTGGTTTCTGAAAAACAGGACTCACAGAAACAGGGCTGATCCTTTAAGGAGGGAAGAAGATTCTAAGAAAGAACCAGAACCAAGGAACAGAGTAAAAGCAGAATAAATCTAAGAAGCTTGAGTTAGAGAATGATCTCAGGTTTAAAGTCAGATGACAGTTCCGTGCAACACTCTTAAAGGGAAACAATACCAAAAAAAATAGATAAATTCCTTTAGTAAGTTCTAGTGTCTTCAACCCTTAATAGTGAGGATTCCTATAACCATTTGCAATTCCCCTAAAATTTGGTCTGTTTTCTCTAGTTATGGCCTAAGAAGAAAGAAGGTAGAGTTGTTCAGTAAGGTAAGAATGGGAAATCAAATAACTCATCTCTCAAAAAGCCAAAAAGGGACTTGAAATGGAAACGATCATCTGTATTTTTCTTTGTACCACCCTGCATATTAACAAAAACCAGGGTAGTATACAATTGAATAAGTTAAACATAAAGACCAGGCCTGAAAGGTAACTCTCTCCCCAGTTAGACCATAGTACTGCAGAATCCAGCATATATTCCACTATACAGATATTCTGTAATTTGGCATCATACCTTACCTAGGATATTAAATTTTGAAAAAAATGAAGGAGATTTGAAATTCAGCAATGGCAGGAGGAGCCCTATTAGGTAAAAGGGCACTGTCTTGGATCTATTCCACCACTTTTCAAACTGCTGGACTGCTGTGTCATTGGCGTAGAAAATCATGGAGTCATTGTCAGAATGGCCTCCACTCCCAGGACTTGGGCAAATCACTGCAATGGAAAAGCATTGTGTTAGAGAAGACCGCAAAAGCAGAAAATCAACTCCTTGGAGAGAGATGTTTGCCTTTTACCATGAATAAGTTTCTCCTTTCTGAAAAAAAAACACAGGGCTATTTTTAGGTACATTACAAATCTTTGACCTAAAAAATAAATGATTAAAGGTGAGAAAATCTTGAAAGTTTTGAGGTATATCTTTAACCTCTGCTGGAGGCAGAAATAAAAATATCCCACCAAATATTGCTTCATTCCATCAGCGGAAAGAAAATATTGGGCTGATGGTATTTGGTTTTATTTTTATAACACGTAAGAAATATAATTCAGGGTAATTAATGGTTTGTTACACTAGTAGCTAAAAAGTCAAAAGGCAGATTTCTTTTAATAACAAACCTAATCATCGATGAAAATGCAACCCAAAATAATTCTGGAAATTTATCATACTTGTAAGATGCCTGAGAGCCTAGATAATATTCAGACAACTGGGAAATCAGTAGATGTACTTTTTGTAACACTGACCTACTGGTGGCAATTTTGTCTGTTATCAGAGTACAAATCATTCTTAGTAATTTCACAAAAGAGCTTACTATTCTATTTGGTTTCACAATACAGCATTTGTTAGTAATCAGCTCTGTATAAAAAACTGTTCATCTCTAATTATTTAGAAGAGATAGAAGGGAATTAGAATGGATATAGTTTCTTTAAAAATGTTGATTATTCATTAGCAAATACAGATACTCTGGATACAATTGTGAGTTGTAATAAAACAAATTTAGTATCTCTAATCCAAAATGCTTGGGACCAGAAGTGTTTCAGATTTTGGAGTTTTTTCCTTTTCTTTTGGAATATTTGCATAGATTTTACTGACTATACCCTGACTGGTTTGGTTTTATGGTGCTGAAGATTGAATTAGGGCAAATACTCTATCACTACATTATATTCCCAGCTCCTAACCGGTTCTGGAGCCCTTCAAATTTTGGATTTTTGGATTAGGGATGCACACCTGTATGGACTAAATGTTGCCCAGCTCACATTAACACAATCTTTTTGGGAGTCTCTTCGTAAAGTATCAGTTAGTAACAATTTGGTAGCATCTCAGTTAACACAATAACGATTTTTTTACTAAACATTTTTCTAAAATAAGATCATATATTCTAATTTAAGTCTTTGGAAGAAGGTGGGGAACAAAGAAACAAACTGAATTACAAAGTCCTTACCAAGGTTGCTATTATTGGCTCCCAGTATAGTGTCTGTGTCATTAATGTGGTGAACAAAATCTAAAAATTAAAAACAAAAACATAGTTTAACAATGAACAAAAGATGCAAAATCCTACCTAGTGTCATTTATAAAAACTTAAAATATATCTATTGTGTATAATAGTACACTGAACTAGTATTTTTTTCTTGTTAACATAGGTTTCCCTTCTACGGTTTTGTTCACTTACAGGAATAAAAAAGTCATGAGTCTGACAGTCCCACTGTGGAAAATTTTCATTTGAATAAAGATTTTTAAGAAGCTACCCACAAGGCTAAATCAATGACAGCCGAAAGCTCTGGAATGAAGAAAATGGGCACAATTTTTTTCTCTTATACTCACACAAATTTAGTTTTTATTATAGTTACATTTCACAGAAAGTTCTAAGACATGTAAAAAGGAGAAACCAACACTTATACACAGCAAAGCTTACCTAGAATATCACTTAAAGCTCCAAGGATTTATGGTAATTCTTATGCTCATAAGTTCAGACTAAAGGAAGCGGCAAAAAAAAAAGTATATGCAGATACCTGAACGCTGACATCATCTATCATGAATTTGAGAATAGGTAAAGAATGTGCTTTTTTGCTGACCTTTAGGGGTTTATTTTATTCTGCATATTTATAACCTCAGCATTAATGGATGTATTTATTGTTGTAAAAACTTAAATAAGATATACTGAGTTATGCTTTAAGGTAATAAAGTTAAACAGGTGCCTGACTCATCTCCACTGTACTGTATGTTTCTCAAGACAGAATAAAGGCAGCAGAATAGTGCTGTAGGATTTTACAATATCTTCAAAAGTTCTAGTGATTCACAATTAGAAGTTATGAAATTTTATGTCATTTCTTGGTGCCAGATACTTACATAAAGCTAGTAAAAACTTGACAGCAAATCTACTGGGTTGAAGTGGGTCCCTCCCAAAATTTATGTCCACCAGGAACCTTAGAATGCTACCTTATTTGGAAGCAGATATAACCAAATATATACAAGATATAACCAAATCAATACAAGGTGATACTGGATTACAGTGGGCTCTACAGTAAAAGACTTGCGTCCTTATAGGAAAATAAAATCTAGACACACCGATGTAGAAGACAGACACAAGGAGAAACTGGAGTGATACAACTATTTGTCAAGAAATGCCGGGGTTACCAGCAACTGACAAGGGCTTGGAAAAGCAAAGGATTCCTTTTTTTGGTACAGGGAATCAAATTCACAACCTCATGCCTGCCAGGCAGGTGCTGTGCCACTGAGCTATATCCCCAGCCCAGAATACCTCCTAAAAGCATTCAAAGGAGTAGAGCCCATTTTGATATTGAACTTCCTGTCTCCACAATTCTGAAAGAATAAACACCTGTTGTTTTAAACCTGTAATTTTTGGTAATTTGCTACAGCAGCCCTAGGGAGCTTGTGCACAAGGCTCAAGGATCTAGTAAGAAATAGGACAACTGGGGCTGGGGATTTAGCTCAGAGGCACAGTGCCTCCCTGGCAAGCAGAAGGTCGTGAGTTTGATTCCTGGTACCGGAAGGAAAAAAAAAGAAAAAAGAAATAGGACAGTAACTCTTAGGAAAAGATGCAAAAGTTCTAAACAAAGTATTAGCTTCTACTTCTCCAAAAAAAGTGAATTCAATTTAGTAAGGAATGAAAAAAATACATCACGACTAATTAAATTTCCCCTCGAATATGTGTAATAATAGTTTAAATGTTATAAAGTATATTCATTTAATTCACCATATTAGTAATTTAAGGAGAAAAACTGATTATGTAAAGAGATGTAGATTAAGTACTTGGTAAAATTCAAAACACATTAATAAAAATGCTCAAGAAAACAATATGCAGAAGTGTCTAAACAATGAAGCTGGGTGTGGTGGCACATGCCTGTAATCCCAATACTCAGGAGGCTGAGGCAGGAGGATTGCAGACCCTGTCTCAAAAAAAAGAAAGAAATAAATGTGTAAATTATTAAAGGCTACAACCAATACTCCATACCAAACATAATATTTAATGGTGAACATTACAAAAACTTTCTCAGGAACAATATAAGAATGTCTACTTCTTACATTGGAAGAAGGTATGTAGCACTACTTCTATGCAGTTTATACTTTTAAAAAAAGGTATATAAGTCTCTGCATACCTGTAGGTTTGTGGATATTTGTATGTGTACATGTATACAAATATGAATGTATGTATATAAATACAAACCATTTAAAAATAATAACTAGATGGAACAAGTTCCTTCATTCATGGATAATGTGACTATATAAAAAGCCTAAAGTGTATCTATAAAATTATTAGAATCAACAAGAGTTTGGCAAGTTTGCTAAATTCAGAATAAACATTTAGAAATTAAGTTTCTTAGCTGGGGATGGTAGTGTACTGTAACATGAAAACTCTAGGTGACTTGGGTAGGAGGATAGCAAGTTCAAGCCCAGCCTGGGCAACTAAGTGACTTAGCAAGACCCTGTATCAAAATTTTAGAAAGTTTTAAAAGGTCAGGGGATGCAGCTCAGCATGAAAGCCCTAGGATTAATCCTCAGTACTGTAATAAACAAACATAAAATAAAAATAATTCCAGGTACCCCCCAAAAAAGAAAAAGAAATTAGATTTCTTTGCAATACCAACAAATAATTTGACTATATAATTAAAAATCTCTTTTTCTGGAGAGATAGAATTCTTGTTTCTTGAAGGAGTTATACAAATATATCCATTTGTCAAAACTGTATGGCAAAGATTTGTGTATTTCAGTGAATAAATTTTATCTAAAAAAGAGAGTTATGCACATAACAGCTGAATGGTGTGGAGAGTGGGTATAGCACGAATCTTGCTTTCTGAGTGTATGTGATTTTGCTCCCAAGGGGAGAACACTTTTTTGGAGGAGGAAAAAAGTCTTTTTACATATAAAGCACAGATATGTACACAGTTCATAAACATATTTACAATACACCTGTGATATTAAAATTTCATGGGAGGGGAGGCTGGGAGAAAATGTCTGCAAGGTTCCATTAGGAGGCAACTGAAAAAAAAAAAGATTCAGAAACACTACCGCACATGACTCCACAACAGCAGGCTGCAGAGGAGTGTTGAAGAAAGGTGAGGAAAATACAGGTTCCTTATTTTATTCTGCCTACTTCGCACATATTTGAAACTTTTTATAATGTGTGTGCTCCTAAGAAATTAAAACTACATTTATAAAAAATTTAAAGTACTTAAGAAAATCTTTCAAGTACATATGAAAGACCTTAATCAAGTAAAGATATCTGAAAAAGACTTAAATGGAACTATGCCATGCCATGTTCATACAGAGGAAAACTCAGTATTTTGATGATATAAATTCTCTCCAAATCCAATGCAAATCTAATCAAATTCCAAACTTGGGACCCAAATGGCATCAACTATCGTATATTTTTCAACATATCAACTCAAAGCAATTTCAATACAATCCTAATTGGATTTTTCTGGACTATGTGATTCTAAAAGGTATATAAAAAGAGTTATGTACCACAATGAAAACAGTGACTGAGTAATTTGGAAGTAAAAAGTTCTGAATAGAGGTAATATATACAAAGTGAACACAAGTGGCTAACTAGAAGATATGTGTAATACAAAGGTAGATAAACAGTATATAACCTTTACAAGTTCCCATAAAAATGTAAGAAAATGACCAACAACCCAACAGAAAAATAGGTAAGTAAAGAGTAACATATTTGATGGTTAATATTTTTTTTTGTACCGGTGAGTGAACTCAGGACCTTGTGCTTGCCAGGCAGGCGCCTACGCCACTGAGCTATATCCCCGGCTTGATGGTTAATACGAGTTTTAAAGGATGTCTAATGTTATCCTTATGAACAGCAATGCAAATTAAAACCATATCCCTTTAGGATAAAATCTGATAACATCATGTGTGAGAGAGAATGCAGCACAAGGGAAAGTTTCATTAATTGTTGTCATGAGTTTAATGGTACAAGTATGATAAAGAATAATTTGACAATTTCTAATTCGGTTGGAAAAATACACATTTCAAATCCCAGAAATGTGTTAACAGGTACATAGCTTAGAGAAACTTGCATATGTATACAAGGAGACAGGAATAAGCCTTGCCTGTAATAGCAAAATAAGTTAAATGTCATCAACAAGGGAATGCATAAATCCCAGAACTCAGGAGGCTCAGGCAGGAGGATTGCCAGGAGTTCAAGGCCAGTATGGGCTGCATAGCGAGTTCAAGGTCATCCTAAACTGCATGTGAGATCCTGTCTCAAAAAAAAAAGTTGTGATATATTCAGATTACTGAACAGCACAAAGCAGTTAAAATGAACTATTTGTGTTAATAAAGATGATAGTGGGAAGCAAACTGCAAAAGCATTAATATGGCTTACAAACACCTTAAGATATGTTTGGTGTGTTGGTGCACACCAGTAATCCTAGCCCTCAGGCTGAGGCAGAGGACTGCAAGTTCAAGACCCTCTAGGCTAAGTAAGAGTTCAAGAACAGCCTGGAACGCAGAATGAGACCTTGTCTCAGAAAAAGCAAAAACAAAACAAAACAAACCACAAAAGACAACACTACATGTTGCTTATAGTTATACAGTAAAAGAATAAGCATTAATGATAAAACACCAAATTTAGATAAGAAGGAAAATGGAAGAGCACATGTGGGCTTCAACTATATCTGCAATGTTCATTTTTATAAGAATAGCAAACTAATGTAATTACGATAAAATGTTTAAAACACTAAAGTGCATTCATTAATGAGTATGTTGGTTTTTATTAATTCAGAATTTTTTGTAGTTTGAAATAATTCATAATTTTTTAGATAATAAAAATGCTTGTTAGTAAAAACAAAATCCTAATTTTCTTTTGTTTTCTTTTTTTTTTTGGTACTAGGAATTGAACTCAGAACCTTGCGCTGGCCAGGCAGGCGCTTGTGCCACTGAGCTATATCCCCAGCCCAATCCTAATTTATTTTTTCTTTCTTTTTTTCTTTCTTTTTTTCTTTCTTTCTTTCTTTCTTTCTTTCTTTCTTTCTTTCTTTCTTTCTTTCTTTCTTTCTTTTATTATTTTAAAGAGTTAAAGAAGGATAACATAGTAATGGTGGGTTACCAAATTACGGAAAGAGTCGTAGGAAATTTCAATGGTTGTTGTTTTACATATTGTTATCTACAAGATAGTTTCTCAGGAAAACAGACAAACAATGGTGACAGAAGTGGTAGGTTATTATCCACGGTTGTTATACTATACTTTGGTATCTTCAAAGTAGTTTCTAAAGAAAATAAATAGAGCTATACATGCGTGACCAATTGAATATTCATTGACTATTCTCAATGGTTGTAGGAAACACATAGTAATAAACATAGATCCATTTACAAAATAGCATAGGAACAATAAAAACATTACAGAGTTATGGACAGATTAGTAGGAAAATATCAATGGCTGCTGTAACACATGGTGGTATCTTCAAAGTAGTTTCTCAAGAAGACAGAGATACACAAGAAAGATCTAACAAGTAGCTACAGCTAATGGTTGTAAAAAATGGCGTATTACCTCCTCACCAGTGACTCCTTTCATTGAGGTGTGACAGCTGGAAGGCAGGCCAGGACCTAATTTTCTTTAAAGTAAAAATAGAACTTTTCCCCTTCACTAAGCACTCTTCAGGAAATTAGCTATTGTGATTGTTAGAATTCACTTTGATATTTGGTTTTCAGGTAGGGATTACTTATGGGCAGCTAAGCACAAACTAAACTTTAAGGCTATCAGTCTTCAGAAAAAAGAATTGGGATCTTATATAATATAAAATGAATTTCCTCTATCCAACTTAAAAATATTACAAAAAATATCTGGAGCTAGGCATGGTTGTGTTTGCTTATAATCCCAGGCCTCTGGGAGGCTGATTCAGGAAGATTTCAAGTTTGAGCCTAGCCTAGGTAACTTAATAAGATTCTGTCTCAAAATAAAAAATAAAAAATAAAACAGGATTAACATGTAGCTCAGTATAAAATCACTGGGTATAATCTCCAATACTGAAAAAAAATGAAAATTTGGTTTGCATTTTGAAGGCTGTTCAGAATTCAAGTAGTTTATTTAGGCAGATTACAACTCTGTGGTATGTAAAAGATGTATTTACCATACAAATTCCATTTCTCTGCTATTTCCTAATTTTAGTCTAATGTGTCTAAAATAAGTGATTGAAATTTTTTCCCTCTAGTATCTACACATCAGATTCTTTAGCAATAAACATCAATGATTTTCATAAACTTTAAAATAATAAAATTTGGTGGTAAAGGTTGAAACAATGCTTGTAACATCTGCTAAAGTATGGAAATATTTATATTAATTAGAGATTTTGCAAAACTATTATTTGTTCAAAAATTGTTTGGAAATGAACATAACACATATTGTATTTGAGAACACGACCACAGAAAACAAACTGAATTAAGTATATTTTTCAGCGTTACATCACATACTTACTTTGCTTTTTATTTTGTTTGTTTCTGAGACAGGGCTTGCTATATAGCCCAGTCTGACTTTGAACTCACAATCTTCCTGTTTCAGCCATCATTCTTGGCCTATTTCTTTACTTTACATATCCCAAGTCCTAAACTTTAAGGCTGGAACTAAAACCATTACAATAATAATTGTATTTGAAAACAACTATTTTGGTAGCACCTGCCTGGTAAGTGCAAGGTCTTGAGTTCAATTTCTGGTACCCAAAAGAAAAAAAACCAAACAAACCAAAAAACCCTCCAAAAACTAAGTTAAATCATATAATAATGGTACTTACTAAAAATAAACTTTCCAGTATTGAAGAGAAAATTAGACATAAGCACCCAATAAACTATCATTGCTCCAACCAGAGACACCAAGGAGCAAAGGAGACTTGACCACTGACCAAAGGAACCAAAATAATATCTGCAGACATCTGGATATTCCCAGGTAGTAGTATTCAATGAATCTAGATAAAAATGAAAGAGAAAGGATAAAAATAAATGTTGACCATATATTCGATATTCATAATTTGTGTTCCCCAAATTAACTCAAGATATTTATCAAAAGATTACAGGTACTTTACCACCAGATATTGGAACACATTATGATATAATAGCAATGGAAACATCATAGAACAAACATAAAAAAGAAATGTCAATCAGTGAAAAAATGTAAGTAATCCAAAAAACATAGCGTCATAACCTTTCATAATTAATAAAGTAAAATGATAAACAAGGCTTGACAAACCCATTGGAATGGGACAAAAAACATTATTTAGTATTTGCCATATTCAGGTAACAATATGGAGGAAAGTTCTCTCGAGTCATGCCACATGTCAATTAATTTTAGATAACTGAGTTAAGAATTTAAAAAACTAAATAATAGAAAAGTTAGAAAACTGTAGAAATAGAATAGGAAATTAAATAACAGAAAAGTTAGAAAACAGCGTAGAAATAGAATAGGAAAATTACATTTTTTTATCAACTAAAGAAACAGAAATTACAGGGGCTGGGGATTTAGCTCAGCGGCAAAAG
>NW_004955446.1:11982709-12089350 GCF_000276665.1 Chinchilla lanigera | reverse complement strand
AAACAAATTACAATGGAAAACAGAAAAAATAAGCTAATGATACAAAAGCCATTCAATTACTAAATGAAAAAATTTATTAGAAATTACAGATAAAGCATTAGAGGCTGGGGATTTAGCTCAGTGGCACAGCGCCTGGCTGGTAAGCGCGATGTCATGAGTTCGATTCCCGGTACCAGAAAACACACCCAAAAGAACCAAAAAAAAGAAAAAAAAAAAAAAAAAGAATTAATGCCAATATCACACAAATAGCTTAACAGATTTATAAAAGCATTGAAAGACTTGAGAAAGGGATGAAAACAAATAACATAAAAATATGCCTTTTTGCAGGCATTAAAGCAAAATAAAAATGGAAATGTAAAATAAAGGCAAGCTTCAGAGAAGCAGTATCATTTATTCACACTGATGACACTATAAATCAATTTATATAATTCTTAAAAATAAATTTAACAATTCTCTTTTTTTTAAAGGTGGTGTTGTGGACTGAATCCAGGGCTATATATATAATAAGACACACTGTACCACTGAGCTATACCTTCAGCCCACAATTTTCCTTCTTACTTGTTGGAATTTAAAATAATTCCAAAGAATGCAGATTAAATGTATAACTTCTTAAAGTTTATTCTAATATCTTATGGCTTTTTTCCATATCTCTTTAAGTCACCTGGAATACATTTTTGTATAAGAGGCCATAAAAGTAGTTTTATCAAAATGGATAATAAGTTCAATAGACTTCAAATACATTAAATTATTATTTAATTGGTTGTTATGGTTCATATTCCAACATTCTGATTATCTTTTTGGCTATTCCTTTTTTTTTTTTTTGGTACTGGGAATCGAACTCAGCCACTGAGTTGCACTTGCCAGGCAAGTGCTTGAGCCACTGAGCTATATCCCTTTCTGGCTATTCCTAATATAGTACAGCTTAGCATCTAAAGTCTAATTCTCTCATACCTTTCTTTCTCATCATTTTCTTGGCTCTGCTTGGGTATTCATTTGTCCATATTAACTTTCAGATTATTTTTATTGAAGTAAAAAATGAATTTTCATTGAAATGAAACTGAATTTATGTATGTGACTTTTTAAATGATACTTCAAGTACCATTAAATTATCTTCATGATAATATGTTTTTTTTCATTTGTTCACATCTTTTTCTTTACTCTTAGATATAATTTTATATCTTTCTTCCAGCAAACTTGTTGGTAAATTTCTAAGTCTGTTACAGCTTATTGCTTTTGTGAATAGAATAATTTTTTTGCTTTGTTCATTGTAGTTATCATTTCTTCACCTTATATGTTGCTAATTTATTCTTTGTTAACCTCTTATTAATTCTAGTAGTAGTACTGTCTCAGCATTTCTAGTCATCTTTTTGCTCATCATATAATTTTAAGTCTTTTCTACTTTTAATATTTTGGTAATACCTATCTCCAAAAGCTCTAATTATGAACACTTGTTTTTGTTTTTGTTTTTGTTTTTTTACTGCAATTTAGCATTTTATCACTTTAGATGCTGGTACTGGTCTGGGGATTAACAGACACTATATTTAAGCAGTGCCTTTCATTTTTGAGTTTTAATTAGCAACTCTTTAAATGTCTTTTTTGGTATTTACTAATGTGATTGTGTATCTTTTCTTTAATTTGTTTATGTAGTAAACTATGTTAGATTTCTCAAAAATAAAATATCTTTGCCTTATAGGAATAAACCATATTTTAAACATAGGGTATTATTC
This sequence comes from Chinchilla lanigera, assembly GCF_000276665.1. Classification (NCBI taxonomy): domain Eukaryota; kingdom Metazoa; phylum Chordata; class Mammalia; order Rodentia; family Chinchillidae; genus Chinchilla; species Chinchilla lanigera. The sequence continues at coordinate 12,087,623 of NW_004955446.1, read as the reverse complement.
TTTTGCTATTTTACTGATTCTATTTGATAATGTTTTACAAACACAATTTACAGCTCCCTTTCTTTTTGGTACTGTCAGGCTTTGTATTAGGGTCATACTGACTTTGTAAAATGAATTGATGCAAGTTCCTCTTTTAAATTGTGTGTAATAGTTTAATATAAGCATTACCTGTTCATTAACAGTTATGAAGAGAGTTCACTGGGTGCTATGTTCTCATTTTAAGAGACCCTGCATTAAGATACACCCTTACTGCATATGTTTAAAGAAGTCCTCCAACTTCAGTCAAAACTGAAACCAAAGAAACCAAAGGATAAATAAACTCCTCACTAGGACTTAGAATGAATCTTATCCCAAGACTTTTAAATAATACATCCCAAGTGACTAAAACTAGTTTTGATTGACATAAAGAAGCTTCTTGGAAGACACAGAAAAAACTGGAGTTAAAGCCTGGTCTATTGGTTTATACATGCTAAAACTGAATAAAATCATGCATGTCTATTTATGTCCTAACCCACTTTAAAACAACCTAAAAAGATGTTTTGTTAATCCAATAGCTACGCATTGTGGTGCACCTCTAGTCTCAGCTATAGGCAAGGCTGAGGTGGGAGATTACTTGAGCTCAAGCTCTCTGTATAATTTCTACTTTTAGGAGATTCTAACATTTAGGTTTTTTGGTTAAGCATAGATCAAAACAAGTCACCAATAATTGATAAGAATCATGGAAGTCTCATTTAGTCCTATCAAAGGCATTATTTTAGAAATATGGTTTTTTGTTATTTTTATGAGGAAAATAACACCAAAATGAATACATTCTGCAAAGAACTTCTAGCCTCTCTGAATTTCAAAAGCAACCACTATTACATTAATAGATCAGTTCAGCTGAAAGCCATGAATGAGAAAAGTAGATCTTCAAGTACAAAGCTGTCAGCTGACACACATGTAGAACATATACACTGCAATGTGCCTCACTGGGAAATAACTTAATACTTGTATCAATAATCTATTTTCATTGTGTCAAATTCTTACGTATCGTATCCCGTGATTTCACGACTCTGTAGCAGCAATAAAGTGTTAAAAGGCCCATCAGCATGATGATACACATTCCAGTAGTAAATCCAGCCTATTTAAAAATAAAAATACAGAACAATATATATCATCATGTAAGAATAAATCTATATGCAATTATATCATGTTATCAAAAATCATGATAAAAACCTGACAATGGGAAAACTAAACACCATTCATTTTCTTCTTTTTTTTTTTTTTGGTTTTAGTTTTTCTCCGGTACTGGGAACCGAACTCATGACCTTGCGCTTGCCAGGCAGGTGCTTCGCCGCTGAGCTAAATCCCCAGCCCCACCACTCATTTTCTTTAATTAATTTTATATAGATTTATTATAACACTTAAACTATAAAGAAAAAAAATTCAAATAAAAATATGCTGAAAAATTACATTACCTGTTTTATGCCCCAAGGAATACTTAGTATAGATGTCCCCATCATGGTATTCCAAATCATGAAACTGAAAACAGGGTAACAGCAGTAAAAATAGGGAGCTTGTTCAAAGCTTTTTATTAAGACAAAAGTTAAAATAGTAATTTTCATTCATGTACAGTCTAAATTATGCTCCCCAAGTACTTTTACTCACATGGTCACTAAACTAGTGTTTTTGCCATATCCTTCAGTGTAACTTTTCAGTTTATAAGCAGAACCCAAAGGACTATACACATAGCACTCCTCTGGGGCTGGAACTACATGGTCTGGAGCAATCTGGAGGGGGAAAAAAAAAAACTCTATAAATATGAGAACAAGTAAATGTACAAAACAGGACATTTTCTATACATCATAGTACCTAACTCTAGACACGTTTCTAAATACCACAAAGATACAAACTATGGTCTTGAGACAGGCAGGAATCTTAGACTAGAAAGAGGTGAGTCGTCATAGATGGCAAAGAAGGGAAAAATAAAGAGATGTTTTTCTTTTGTACTAGGATTTGAACTCAGGGGTACCCTAAGACAGAGTTACATACCCAGCCCTTTTGATTTTTTTTTAGACATGGTCTCACTAAGTTGCCCAGACTGGCCTTGAATTGTGATACTCCTGCCTCAGCATCCTGAGTAGCACGGGTTACAGGTACGACCATTCCTGGCCTAAAATACAATAGTGTTTAAAATACTTTGGTAACAGGAAAAAAAAAAAAAAGGTGAACTAAAGTGGCTTAAGGAAATGGCAAAGCAATGATTTTAAAGACAGAAGAACTGGGCATGGTGGTGCATACCTGTAATCCTAGCACTTGGCAGGCTGAGGCAGGAGGACCACTGCAAAGTTTGAGACTAGCTTAGGCAACAAGAGTTCAAAGCCAGCCTAGGATACTTAGCAAGGCTGTGGAAGGAGAAAGGAACCCTTCTACATTGTTGGTAGGAATGTAAACTAGTATAATCACTATGGAGTATGGAGATTCTTCAAAAAACTAACATTAGAAACTCCATTTGACCCAGCTATTCCACTTCTAGGTACCTTCCCCAAACAGTTAAAGACATCATATTACAGTGATACTTGCATATCCATGTATCATATCTATTATGAGCATACCTATTATGAGCACACCTCATAATAGCTAAATCTTAGCAGCTGTCTCTTTGTCCATCAATGGAGGAATGCATGAAGAAAATGTGGTATTTATATACAATAGAGAATTACTCTACCATAAAGAAGAATAAAACTGAATTATCTGTAGGAAAACGGATGCACCTTGAGACCATAATGTTAAGAGAAATAAACGAGACACCCAAGCTTAAATAGTGCATGGTATCTCTTATAGAGAAGGCCGTATGAGAGAGTATCTTTTATATTTACAAATTGGTACTAAGTTCAAGAGAAACATATGAAGCCTCAAACGTCAAAAAATTTGCATTCCTGCTGGAAGACACATAAAGCAATTAGTCAAGGATAGAAGACAGAATAAAAATTAAAAGTGTTTGACTCTGTGGTTGTGTACTATATCACAGCAATGAAAATAATGGGGACAAGAATAGGTAGGGAAGGCTTAAAAATAGAGATGGAGTACCAAGCCTCAGCAGAAAGAGAGGACATGAACTGACACAAAAAGAATATGTTAAGTCCTTTTCTTTTTTATGCACATGAATGGTGATATCTTGTAGGCAAAGAAGGTCTTGCACGCTGGTTATGGTGTGGCTTTGAAAATGATTTTTTCCTAGAGATAAAAAGACATAGAAACAAGTCTAATGCTTTTTCTTTATCCATAATCTTCTTGGATTTGCATTCTACTGTCTGCTGCCATGAGTAAAAAGAGAAAAGGACAGGACCATTCTCTGTTAGGCAGGGAAAACAACTTTACCTAGCAAAGCAAATTCAGAAAAAGTGAAATCAAAAGTTATAAGGGGCAGGATTAGACAAGAACTGGCAATTCTGGCTGTGTTTCCGCAGGGACTACAGAGAAAGAGAAGGCAAGCAAACCTGCTCCATGTACACTTTAGCCAAAGCCCTATGCCCGTTCTGTACTGTCAGTGAAGAGACATGAAGAACAGGAGAACCACACATACAAAGTGGCAAATTCTTGAGACAGAAAAATTTGGCAGTAGCCTAGGGCTGTAGTTTACAAACTTGAATCTTCCTATAAATCACACAGTGATATTGCTAATATGTAGATTTTGCTTCATTAGATCTAAAGTAAGGCATGAAATCCTGCATTTTTACTAAGCTCTCAGTGATGCTGATAATGCTGATCTGTCCAGGCTACACTTCTATTAACAAGGCTCTAAGAGAGGCTGGCAGACAAATAATGTTCTTCCCTTTCTTATTTTAGCATACAAATACTAAGGTAAATGGCAAATTTTTTCAAAAATAAAAACATTTAACTCTATAAATACTTGAAACCAATGGTTTCATACTGTTCTTCCCTAAAAAAAAATCTTTTAGGAGAAATGGTTTTGGGATTTTCAGAAAATGAGTGTGGGTGTGTATGCACATTCATTTAAAAGTTTGTATCAGATTGTTAATTTTAGATCATTTTTTGATTTACTAGCCATCTCCCAGTGTCACTTAACAGAGGGAACTAAACCGCAGCACAATGCTGATCAAATTTCCGGGTAAACAATATAAATGGAGTCCTAGATTTCCCTGGCCAGTATCTCTGAAGTTTGTTTCTAAGAGTACAGTCCCTAAACAGTCTGAACTAGACTGAAATGTGAAATATGAAATATGAAATTCCCAAAGCGCTTAGATAATTCTAAAATGGAACTAAAACTTCACCATGGCTACTGACATAGACACCTAGAAGGGAAAAAAATGAAAAACAAAACTATCATACCAAGAACAATTACAAGTCCTTACTTTGGCCACACAACAACAGGAGACCTCAATGCTTATTTCACACAGCTACTGTTAAGGATTAAATGAGACAGCTATGTTCAAGTGATGCCCAGTCTTTGTCCCTTGGTAAACATCTAATGAAAGTTGATTCCTTTCTCTCTTCTTATTACTAATACTATTTTAAAAATCATAGTTTTTCTCCTAGAATGATCTTATTTTTCTCTAAGCTTTTAAGTTTCTTTTTTTTTTTTTTTCGTCTTTTTGAGACAGGGTCTCGCTATGGAGTTCAGGCTGGCCTTGAGCTCACTTTGTAGCCCAGGCTGGTCTCGAACTTGCAACAATCCTCCTGCCTCAGCCTCCCAAGTGCTGGGACTACAGGCATGCGCCACCACGCCCGGCTGCTAAGTTTCTGAATATCATATATATGATCATTTTATAGGGAACCATATTACTTAAATATTTTTGATTCTAAAATGACAATATAAAAAACCAATAATATAGATTTTAAAAGGTCAAGGATCTACAAATTATAGACCATGGGTCAAACCAGCCCTTAATCTGTTCATTTACAGCCTCTTCCCTAATAATAGTTTTTTTGTGTGTGTGTTTTTAATGGCTATAAGATAAAACAAAGAAGAATTTGTAAAAGTGGTTTGCAAAACCTAAAACTGTAGTATCAGGGCATTTGACCCATTTGTTTAATCTATAAAAGGATAATGCTATTTAGGAAAATACTAAATATATATATATTTTAGTTTCTTACTCCAGTGGAAAATTTCTAAAAACATGTTTTCCTTGTAGCTTCAAATTTGAAAACTCAACAGAAGAAATCAGAATCACATAATTTTATGATTTTAATCTATGATTTAGGCTTACAGTTCAAAAGTTATTCATTTTCTCAGAGCTCCTGGAATTGGGGATAAGCAGAATTTAATTTAAAAAATTTAGGCTCTTAGTCTGGTGTTATGGTACACGCCTGTAATCCCAGCACTCAGGAGGTTTGCGAGTTTGAGACCAGCCTGGGCTACAAAGTGAGTTCAAGGCCAGCCTGAACTGCACATCGAGACCCTGTCTCAAAAAGACAAAAGAAAAAAAAAAATGCAGGCTCTTGACAACAGAGAAATTGCTCAAATCTCTCTATGCCACGCTAAATAAGAATGAACTAGACTGAAATACAGTACATATGTTAATTGCTATCTTTGACTTTGCACAATGCTGTCCTTGGAATATAGTCAGCAAAAAGGTCAATCACTGGGAGTTGCCCTGGTTTATGTTGGTCTCTATTCTTTTCAACTTAACTTTAGATAATGAGTAATGCTTTGCTTCTTACCAGTGCTGTGTCTGCAGGAGTAGAAAGTCGGCTGTAGTAATGGATCCTCTTGTTCAAGGCAGAAGCATGGTCACTAACCCTCTGAATGACATCATTCACATTGACGATGTTTGTGGGTTCTATATAGAAAGGCCTAAAGAAGGGAATATATGCTTGACAAAAAACATTCAGGCAAAAGTTCTGGAAGTCAGCCATTGAAGAAAATAACTTCTTGTCCTCCATTTGAAATGGGATGCACAAAGGCACGGCATTCACTTTTGGTGGGAAAAGAAAATGTCACAAAAGAAGTATTATCCTATAACAGAATAAAATTTTTGTCTCATAATACTTCTACTTAAAATATATTTTTTTAATCTCAAGGAATCTGGCAATAGAGGGGACAACACAAAAAGCTTAAAAAATAATTATTAAAAAGAAATATAGAAAAGGCGAGTATAACATCTATCAGCTTCCAACAATGAAACTTAGAAACAGCTTTGAGTAGTCTCTCTAAAGCTTCTGGCACTACATCAGAGAAATTATAGATAAAAATGTCCATCTACTGAAGAATCTCTCCTCCTTCATTACAGGCCAAAGTTACTTCCTATGATAAAATTCCTATTTCTCAATCATGTTCTCAACCATTTTCCTTGTAGGACTTACCCAAAATAGTATCAAATGGGACATGGGGAAAATAGAACTATTTTCCCTTGTTTTACTTTTCTTGGATCTTGGTAGCATACTCTATTATTATTGTATTATTTACGTGTATGTTTCCTCAGCACTACAGGTTCTGGCTTTTAGTCATAATTTTCAGTCACTAATAACTTCAATTTCGTCCTCTAACTGCAGAATCTGCTTTCTAAGCTTTCAGTAACATACCGTCCAAAATGGAAAGACCAAGCAAAGTGGCAGGGGAAGAATGTATTTCCCTGCTCATAGACTTTTTGATGCCACAAACAGCACTGTGCCCCAGAGTGTATATAATTTACCATTTCACATTATCCATAGAGCAAAATAATGAAAAAAGCCTCTTGATGTATCATTGTTTTCACATTCCTTTCAGACTTAAGTTCTGAAAGAAGCTTAAAATATAGTAAGGTGGAGCTGGGGATATGCGGCATACACCTGCCTGGCAAGGGCAAAGTCCTGAGTTCAATTCCCAGTATCTATCTAATCAATCAGTCAATCTATCTATCTATCTATCTATCTATCTATCTATCATCTATCCATTATCTATCTGATAATCATGTTTACTTTAATCCTGTGAGGAGCACTTGAAAATGCAAGTGACTGAAAATTTAATTTATGGTATTTTTGCAACTAAGTCTATGGTACTGGAGAAAAATGATAGTACAAATGTTGAATTCAGTGTTGTCTTGTTAACACAGAGACTCTTTTTTTTGTTTTGTTTTGTTTTTCTTCCAGTACTAGGAATCGAACTCACGACCTTGTGCTTGCCAGGCAGGCGCTTTGCCGCTCAGCTAAATCCCCAGCCCCAACACAGAGACTCTTAATCCTTTATTATTTTCTCCTCAGCACATCATCTAAATATGGTGAGTGCTATCTATAGAGATCAATTCAATATGGAAATGTGTATTTAATAAATGCATAGAGATCAACATGACATATTATATACACCAAGCACGTTACTGCTGAATGTATTAAATGGTATCAGTAAACTGCAAGGGGATTCAATGAAAACAAATCAGTAAGAGGCTAAGTAATCCCTACTTAAACATCTGGGAGCCTAAGAAAACTATCAATCCTCCCAAACCATTATGGTGCATTTAATTTACATCTCTACTATGACACTTAATGGTATTACAAAGTAATATATAAATACTGATATTTGGGAGAGGGTTTAATTATCTTGGGGTTATATTCTATAGGGCCTTCCCTTACTACTTTGCAAGAAAAGTATCCCACAAAGTCCAAGAATGCCAATATAGGGTGGAGATGGAAGCTAATCATAGGTTACTAAAAAGGTTTAATATGCAAAATATTGATAGAAAGAGACGCAGATATTTTACTTGTAGTTTTTGCTTTGAAAAGTCAATGGTATTAATATTAACCACTAAGTTGGTTTGAAGGCCTGCTGAACAGCAGTCCAGGAAGTGCTAAATTTCTGGGCTCCTGGCCTCTTACAGAAGTGTTAACTGTACCAGTTTAGTTGGCTTGGGTACTCTGGGAGAAGAATGACTCCTAAAGTTTTTCTTTTCCAACGGTTTTCATCAAGATGCTGGGGGCCCTGTTCAAACAAACATTTGGGAATCTTTTCAAAACAGATTCTCTTTAAAAATATACAACTCAGCATATTTTAGCTGAATTATTAGAAACATATGCTTAAAGCTTCATTTTAGAGAACAAAAATATAACAATTCTAAAGTCAACTTTAGTTGGCTCTTAAAACACTTTAAAAATTAATATTATAAAGAGGACAATACTCAAAATAAAAGACTTGAACTTTTTCCTTTTGAACAGTTTTACATGACTGCTACTATCCGTGTTACTTCCCATTTGATATGTAGTTTAGCTGTGATACACTGGAAACAAAGAATTTATATTTGTCTCACCTTGTAAATATCTATGGTCATGCCACAGGAAAAATGCTTTTAGTATTAAGCAAAATCAACAAAATATTTTAAAATATGACTCAAGCCTCATGTGTTAATTTAATATTTATAAACAGAGAAACCTTATTTCTACTAGCACCTTTTTCTAGGTTCCACTCCTTACATTCCTTAAAAATTCTGGCTTTTAAATCTGTCTCCACCCTCATACTGACCAGTTATGCTTCTCTGAAGTTTAAAAACTCCATGACTCTTAAGAAAGCTAATATCCAACATGGAGATCTTGACTGAAAACTGTTCATTTATTCACATCCCTATGAAAGATGAGGCATTCCAATACCTGACAGGTTGGGTAATTTGTTAAAAAAAAATGAAAAGGAAATCAGGTATTAAAAAAAAAAGCCTCATGCAAATAAACATTCAAAATAATGAATCCTCTGTACTTGCTTCTACCTGCTTAGTAAAACATTTTATGTCTGCCAGGCAGCTTTTCAATAAAGATGACAGGAAAGAAGTTAATCAAGCCATTGTACCTAGAAATTCCTTGCTGCTACTAGAAAAATACTGGAAATTTATGACTTATTGACATGCATCTCATTGCCTCTGGTATCTATACAACATCCTCGTTCACAAAAACTGTTCTACACTCCAACTTAAATCATTCGTACCAAATGCCAAGTCTATACAACGTTCTTCTCTATTTGGGCTAGTTAATTTGTATTGGTTCTCAAATTCATTACATAATATTGTGCCAAGTATTAAGCATTGTGCTAAATACTGAACAATGAATACAAAATAGAACCTCAAGGATCATACAGCAATCTGCTGGAAAAGAGGTAAAAAAAAATTTCGATAGAGAAATGAGAAAAGAAGAGGTAAAAGTGCCCGTGTGCAACAATGAGATCAAGAAAGAGCGGAGAAGTTATGTAACGCTAGTGTGTGGGACCACATATAATGGGAAGCTAAACCATATCTGGCAGACCTCTGAGGAAGTTACAGCTGAGCTGAATCACAAAAGATATAAAAGATTTAGTCATTTAGGGTAAAAGGAAAAAAGAAAAGGTATTTCAAAAAACAGAGAGCTCAGGAGTAGAGTGCATGCTTAGTATGCAGAAGGCTCTGGGTTCACTCCCCAGAGCATACAAACACACAGGATGTGGACAAAGTCAGAAAGAGAAAGATGTATTTCTAAGACCAATAAATAGTAGGAAATGTAAAGGCAAAAGAGAAGGTAAACCCAGGCCAATACTTGGAGCATTACAAAAACCAACAAAGGATCCTTAGTCTCAGTTTCCTTTCCTGATTACAGGTCAGATCCCCAACCTCTGAATGTCAGAGTACCCCAGAGTTCAATCCATAAACATTTATCTCTTGTCTATCCATTCGCACTCTCCTCTCTGACGGAGTCCTCTAGTCACATAACCATAATTCCATGCATATACTGATGATACTAAACTATTATCTCCATCCTGAAAGTCTGACTCATACATCAAACTGTTCCCTGTCATACCTCCCTTACCCTGTCTCTTGGACCTCACTGTCTACCACACTAGCCTCCTCACCATTCCTGATACACTATAATCACGCACTTATTTCAGGACCCTTGTGATCAATTTCAGGTAAAAACCATGTTTATATAAATATTTTTATAGTTAACTTTTTTTATTTCTTTCAGTTCATTCCTAAATTGCCTCTTCCTCAAGAAGGACTTGAATACCCTGGACACTGTATCTAAAATTTCAGCACCTATTCTCCACCCTTACCATTTCCTGGGCACTGTTTCTGCATTACATTTTCCCCTTACCTCTATACTATCTAATACATATGGTGTGATCAAAATATAGAGTGAATGTTTGAACTATAAAAATATATTACAGTACAAGACACACTGACACTCCCCCCACCGTTTGAACACAGCCTATCACTCTTGCCACTTTCGGAAGCAGTCCTCTTTATTGAGTGTCTCTATCAGGTATGATTAAACACATGGTGGATGCAGCTGCCAAGTGCCATTAAAGTGAAAGACATAGGGGCTGGGGATTTAGCTCAGCGGCAAAAGCGCCTGCCTGGCAAGCGCAAGGTCGTGAGTTCGGTTCCCGGTACCAGAGAAAAACCAAAAAAAAAAAAAAAACAAAACAAATAAAGTGAAAGACAGTCTCGTGAAAACATTACAATGTGTCCTCGTCCACCTCACTCACCAGTTCTGGCACGGTGTAACTACTGGCTGTTCCTTAAACTCAAAATGACCACAAGAAGTAGTTCTGCATTGATTCAGCCATGACAGCACACCTAAAGGCACTCGTGAAAGAGGACTTCCAGAACTGCTTCAGACAGTGGTAAGAGCATGGGATACTAAGGACACATTCAGTATCTGTGTTTCCCAGGCTGTAGATGAGAGGATTCCTCATAGGGGTGCCCACAGAGGACAACAAGGATCTCCAACTCCTGGATAAGGACCAATACCAGTCTGCACTCTCTTAGAAATGATGCCACACAACAGGCAGTGAGACGCGAGCAAGAGTGCACAGCTTCATCTGTATAACTATTGCTCAAGTTGCTTGAGCTCTGTCAGATCAGCAAGTGGCATTAGATTCTCATAGGAACATGAACCCTACTTGAACTGTGCAGACGGATTAAGATGTATACTCCTTATGAGAGGCTAATAACTAATGATCTCAAGTAGAGCTGAGGCAACGATGTTAGGGTGAAGGGTTATCTGCAAATACTGATTAACGTTAGCAGAGAGGTTTGACTGCACAGAGATCATAATAAAGAATCATAAAAATCCTGTCCTTGAGTGGCAAGTGACAATTAAGCTGCATTTGATAGCAGGCTTAGTGGCAAGTGAGTTGATATACTTCAATTGTACAGCTGCATTTGGTAGCAGGCTTTAAATCAGAATCCAACACTTATTTTTGTGTGTGATCCACCACGTATTTTATTTACCACTCTGTCTGCACTGAATACTTACTTCTCTGTTAGTTTTGGTAAGCCCACAAACTAACCCAAACCAAAAGGAGTCAAAAACAAGTCACCAGACAGCTACTACGAAAGGAGAAAAGACTTAATGATGAGACAGTAGAAAACTCTAAGACTGCCAACAAAAAGAAGGCTGCTTTTAAAAGAAATACTAAGTCCTACTTAAGTTACAGATTCATCCTTCCAACCGGTGATTCACATTCTCCAAGCTTATTTTGTATAAGTGGTGACCAGGTATTCAATAAAGCCATAAAATCTTCAAAACTGCTTTACTGCATGGAGACCAGGTACTATGCACTAAAAGACAAGCCTTTGAAGTTTATTTAAAAAAAAAAAAAAAAAACCCACAAAGAACAGAAACAATTCACTTCATTGATTATGTCTGCAGTGACAGCATCATTCTTGGTGGCTAATCTCATTGCTATATCTAAGAAGCCCTTTCTTACTGGTGAAGAACCTGATCCTGCCTGCTGATAAGGTCATTAGCCATGAAATTTTAAGAGGTCATGGTTCAAAAAGGGGCTATATTTGGCTATTTTTTTTTCTTTTTGAGAAAAGGTCTTGCTATGCAGTTCAGACTGGCCTTCAGCTCACTTTGTAGCTCAGGCTGGTCTTGAACTTGCAATAATCCCCCTGCCTCAGCCTCCTGAGTGCTGGGATTATAGGCATGCGCCACCATGCCCGGCTTATATTTGGCTATCTTTTGGCTATCACCATAGCCTCTTCTGGCTATAATAACCAGATAAAATGATGAAATAGCAGTGGACATTTAGGCACAATTGTTAGGATTAATGAGTCACTATGGTATGAAATACAGGTTGATGAACCAGTGGTGTTGACAAACAGACAATAATGCTTGTTTCTGTGTATTTTTTAGGAAGGTCTATACAAGGAAAAGTTGTATGTACTTTTGTTGTCAACTAACACCACAGCCACAGAACTATTCAAGTCTGAATGATTACATATCAAAAAATCTGAATTGGCCATTTTGTCTCAGTATATGCACGGACAGAGGGGTTGCTATGATTGGATGGCTTTCTGGTTTCACTACTCAGGTCAAAGCAGCTGCTTCTGAATGGGAGTCTACATACAGTATCATCTGTAGAGAAATGCTAGCTTGCTGAAAAATGTCACTTGAACTTAACATTTTGCAGAATGTGATTAAAATTATCAGCCACCCTTAACTTACATCAGTTCATGAAGCTGTAAAGAGATGGACACAGAGCACACAAGTCTTATACACAGAAGATAGCCTTCTAAAGGTAGATCACTGGCCAGAGTTTCTGAGTCATGAGAGCTGCTTCATTATATATTATAACATAGTAATAACAGCAAGATTAAAAAATGGGCTTGGTCACAGAAGAAATTGGAAATTTTCGTATCTTAAAGTTGATACATTGTAAGACAACAGAAATGTTCAGCTAAATCCAAGTCTCAAAAAAGGTACCAAAAATAAAAAGCTACAAAGGCAAGAGAAAAAAAAAAAAGATGGGATATGTGTGTTCAAAGAGAGTGAGAAAGTATTTTGAGGGGCATTAATGGCAATGTGTCTTTTACTGAATAAAATTTTAAAAAAACATTCGCTGTATGTTTCAATCGCACACTATATACATACATTTTGGTCACTTCCAGTAGAATACAAGCCCCATGAGGGAAAAGGTTCTTGTCAATTTGGTCACTACTATATTCCTGGGACTTAGAACGGTCCCTGGCATACGAGTTTAATACAATCCCATGAATTAATATATACCAAAACAAAAGTAATACTACTTTAAGAAAAATGGTTTATTTTGAGATAACTTTAGACTGTCATACAGAAGTTGGAAAGACAGTACAGAGTTGTGAATTTCCATATACCTATAACTGCAAGTCCCCTAAAAGTGACATCATCAAAATTTTGAAGACCATAATCATCATGATCATAATCATCAAAATGTGTGTTACTTTTATAATTAGGAAGAAATAAACTAATAAACAATTATGGGGAGAATTTTTTCAACTTTTCTGTGGGTTTAAAATTTTTTCAATAAGAACTTCAAGAAACAGAGAAAGTAATCAAAGTATCAAATGCACAAAATGAGAAGCAGCCTGTAAGAAAACCAGCTTAACATGGTAGCTTAGGGTTATTTTCCCCACAAGGGTAATAACTCAGTTATTGTCCCCACAAGGGAAAATGTCCAACAACAGTAGAACAGATAAACTGTAGTACTCATAGATACTCATACCATAAACCACTGGAAATAAAATGACTGGTTACATACAACTCAGGCAAAAATTTACAGTGCTGAACAAAATTAGTAAAGAAAACAGAGTATGATCTCATTTCTGTGAAGTACAACACCAGATGCACACGAATTCAACGTTTAATAAAACATAGGGAAATGATCATAGATAGATAAACATAGATAATAAAACATAGGGAAATGATCATATAAAAGTCAGGATAGTGGTCACCTATAGACAGGAAGAGGGATATATCTGATGATGGACTTGGGAATTTCTTTTTTTTTTTTATTTCACACTTGATTGTTTTTTTTTATTTTAAGGATAAAAGGAGGGAAACATTAACAGACATACAACATTTTACAACATATCACAAGCACAATACAGACAATACAGAGTTACAAACAAAGTGGTAGGGAATTAACAATGGTGGTTGTATTACATATTGATATCTTCAAAGTGGCTTCTCATGAAAACAGATATAGACATGCAATACTGGTCAACCAAAGACTCATTGACAGTTTCTTTCAGCATAGAAACAGCAGATAGAAGAACAACCATGTTATCTATCCTGTATATACATACATACAAAATTTCTCCTTCTTTCCCTTCTCTTTTCCCACATCCCAGAAGCCCTTTACTCTTCGGTGGTTTCCTATCATTTCACAGTGTCTATCATACCTCCGAGTTTAAATTAACTCTTTCAAGTTTTACACTAGTGACACAATGTGGTGCTTGCACATGTATGTTTGATTTATTTCACTTATGAGTATGGTCTCTAGTTGTGACCATTTAAATATAAAGGCCTCGAGTTTATCTTTCTTTACAGCTGAGTAATATTCCATTATATAAAAGTACCATAATTTTCTTATCCAATCCTCGGTGGATGGACATTTGGGTTGCTTCCACATTTTAGCAATTACAAATTGTGCTGCTATGAACATAGGTGCACATATATCACTGTGATATGATGTTTTTAGATCTTCGGGGAAAATACCCAGCAGGGGGATAGCTGGGTTGAATGGGACCTCTAAACCTAGTTTTCGGAGGAATCTCCAAACTGATTTCCACAGTGGTTTCACCAGTCTGCATTCCCACCAGCAGTGGAGAAGGGTTCCTATTTCTCCACAGCCTCGCCAGCATTTGTTATTGGTTGATTTCTTAATGCTAGCCATTCTTACTGGGGTAAGGTGGAATCTTAGTGTTGTTTTAATTTGCATTTCTCGAATGACTAATGATGTTGAACATTTTCTCATATATTTATTCGCAACAAGGACAAGTCAGGTGGAATCACAATCCCTGACCTAAAATTATACTATAAAGCTACTGTCATAAAATCCACCTGGGACTGGCTAAAAAACAGGCCTGAGGATCAATGGAACAGACTGGAAGAAACAGACACAACCAAAAACACACTCAACCACCTAATCTTTGATAAAGGGGCCAATTAAACTCACTGGAAGAATGATAGCCTCTTTAATAAATGGTGCTGGAAAAATTGGCTTAATACCTGCCAAAAACTGAAAATAGACCCAAGCCTATCACCATGCACCAAACTCAAGTCAAAATGGTTCACAGATCTCAATATTAAACCAGCAACACTAAATCTATTGGAAGAGAAAGTAGGTAAAAACCTCGAAGACATAGGGGTAGGCAGAGAGTTCATGAATAAAAACCAAATTGCACGTGAAACACTTGAAAGAATCAACAACTGGGATCTCATCCTACTGAAAAGTTTCTGCACATCTAAAGAAATCACCAGCAGAGTCAAAAGAAAACCCACAAACTTGGAAAAAATTTTAGCTGATTGTCCCTCAGACAAAGGGCTTCTATCTAGAACATATAAAGAATTAAAAAATTTCAGCCCCTCCAAATTCAAAGACCCAATCCAAAAATGGGCAGCTGAGATGAACACACATTTCTCAGACAAGGAGATACAAACGGCAAATAAATATATGGACTTGGGAATTTCTAGGGTGCTGCTATTTCTTGACCTTCATGTAGGTTTGAATATGTTGGCCATATAATTATTCTTAAGTTCTACATATATAATATACTTTTATGTATGTATCATATGGTAAAAATATTTTAAAAATAGATACTAAATGAACACATTCTTTTAAAATTTAATTGTGAGATTGAGGGGGACAAAAAAAAATCTTCAGCATTATCCAGAAATTTATTGGTATCTTGTGGCAAAATAGTTTAACTTTCAAACTTAAATACTGTATGTCTTATATAAAAAGGCAATTGCTCCAAATTTGCTGATGTCTTCTATAATAACATATGGCCATCATTGGTATGTTACAGAGGTACATGGCAGATATTAAATACCAAAAAATCGCAGCACTTGGGAGGCTGAGGAAGGAGGATCACCATGAGATGGAGGCCAGCCTGAGCTACATAAGCGAGTTCAAGGCCAGGTGGCACTACACAGTGAGACCCTGTGTTAAAACAAACAAAACACAAAGAAACAAAATACACCTCAAAAGACTCCACAAAACAATCTCCATTATTTTCCATTATTGGCTGAGATGTGGCAAAGTGACAGAGTACTTGCCTAGCATGTTCAAGGCTCTGGGTTTAATCTCCTGTGCTGCAAAAACAACAATAGCAGGAGCAGCAGCAGTAAAATGAACAAACACCAAGCACAAGAAATTAATGATCTGAAAGTGCAGCTTTCCAAATTAGAAAAAGAAAGAAAGGAAGTGAGTCAAGTGCAGTGGCACATGCTTGTAATACCAGTACTTGGGATGCTGAGGAAGGAGGATTGTTGTGGGATTTAAGGCCAGCCTGGGCTGCACAGTGAGTTCAATTGAGGCCTAGATCCTGTCTAGGATCTAGGAGAGAAAAAAAGTGACTGTGATTTTACTGCTTAAAATGATGTCTGTCATCAATAAAAATTCATTTATATAATTTCAAAAACATAGATTCAAACTTTTATAAATTTAAAAACTTTCAAATAAAAAATTTAAATGGTCTTCAACCCTGTTCTTTTCAATTTTTTTGTCTTTCTGAGCCAGGGTCTCGCTATGCAGTTAGGCTAGCTTTGAACTCACTACTTAGCCCAAGATGGCCTTGAGCTTGAAGTGATCCTCCTGCCTCAGCCTCCTGAGTGCTCAGATTATAGGTATGCACCACCACACCTGGCACCTGTTCTTAAACATAATAAAAAATTTGAAAGAATAAAGTACTAAAGCAAATAACACTATCGGTATCTTGGTATTTATATGTAATGAATCAATGAGTGTAATGAATGTGATGTAATGAATTAAATTAAAAAGTGTTGGAAGTATATGAAAAGTTTAAAAATCAGTTATTGAAATATTGAACAATGGGCTGGGGATATAGCTCAGGGGCACAGCGCCTTCAAGTGCAAGGTCATGAGTTGGATTCCCAGTACTGAACCAAACCAAACCAAACCAAACCAAGCCAAACCAAAAAACCAAATATTGAACTTTTTTCAAACATGACACTTTACAAACATTACAAAGCATTGAATGAAATAGTAATTTATAAATACAAATACTAACAGTTGAAAGTCTGATGTATTTGATATGACTGTGTCCAGTGTTTTTTCCCCCTTTGCATCCTTTGGCCCACTGTGCCTCTTAAATTCCAGCAATGGGTCCAGAAAGGCTTCAGAACCTCCCTGACACATTCAGAGCCCTTCCATGGAGCTTTTAGTCCAGGGAGGCAGCTCCTCCACATGGCTAGGAGGCACCAAGATGTAGCAGTGGAAAGGGTGGTTCTACTCAGCAAACCCTCCTCTTTCCTCGGCGGAAAGATTTGCCACTTTTTGAGGGCTTTCTTAAAATCAACATTTCTTCCTTTGTTTTGTGCTGTGTTCCTGTGTGTGTTTGAAGGGCAGGTGGTTTCTGGAATTGAGTAATAAAATAGAGCAGGGATGGTATTGGAATGAAAGGTAAGGCAGAAAAGTGGAAAAGTAAAAAGTTGGGGAACTGGAGAGAGAACAAGAAAGGTAAACAAACCTACCAGTTGTTTCTAACTTAACAGTATTAAACCAACAAAAATATAGTACTTTGAACTTTAAAAACTGCACTGAATACCAGCATATACAAACTAATGATCACTAAATGTAAAAAAAAAAAAAAGCATCAGGTAAATTTCAACAATATCATCATATAATTGCTGGATGTGACTAAAATGAACTTTAAATCTGTCTCAATTACAGTGTGCCAAAGTGTTGTAAGAGTTTAAAAAAATATGCCTATTACTAATAGTATTGTTATAGTTTGTATCTAGATGTCCCCTCAAAGCCTCGTGCAGTCATGGGGTGGGCCTCTAGAGTTTGTGACTGATTCATTATCCAATCCTGGGATTATGGGTGTTACACCTGCTCTGGGGTGGGCAACCTGCATATAATATAAGGGAGGGAAAGAGGCCTGCTCGCTGCTCCTCCCTTTTTGCTCTTACTGCTTTTGCTGTTTTCCTCCACCATGAACTGTTGCCCTCTGCCATGTGCCAACCTGCACTGGAGCCAGCTGATTATGGACTGAAACCTCCACAAACTGTGAGCTAAATAAACCTTTCCCTCTTTAACTTTGGACATCAGGTATTTCGTCTCATCAATGACAGAAAAGTAACCAAGACAATTATAAAGTGAGAAAGTTATTTTATTAGTAATACAATTTAATTTTATCAGAATATTACTACCCTCTTACAATTAAAAATTTCTATTATTATGTGTGTTACACAGGGTACATAAAAATGTGTATGTGCAAATGAATAAGCACACACACGCACACACACATACAGTTTCATTTCTTTAGGTTGCTATTTTTTAACTGATGAGAATTACATGACGAAAAAGGTTTGAAAAGAAATAAATGTTAATAACACTTAGTTGAAGGTGATGGACTCCCTATTTTAGAGTTCTAAGCTGTTATAAGTAAACATCTTTATTAAAAACATATGGACAAAGAACTTGACCGAAAATTAATTCTTAGGCCCTTATATTTTAAGTAAATACAGATTCTGCAAAGAAAGGATTTCAAAATTCTTTTCAAACTAATTTAAGCTTTCAAGTTTTGGTTTTCAGAAATTTTACATAAATTACTGTCTTAATTCTACTGTGCTAAAGACAATCTCTTGTTTTATGGCTATAAAGTAATCAGTAACAGAAACGTAAGGTTTGCGTTTTTTTTTCTTTTGTTGTCTCACCACTGAAATAAGGATTTGAGCACTATATAAACAGCAGGAACATTTCAACCAAGTAAAGGTGCTAGATGCATCAGTAAGTAAATATCAACAAAAATGTTCTTTAATTTTTCTGTCGACTAATACAAATAGTAACACCACCACTCCATCCCATCTTCCACTTAGAGTAATTCCAAATGAGACCTCATGAGTGAAATTCCACAACAGGAGATTAGCAATGTAAGAAAATTTCTCAAGAAGGAACAATTCTCCAAAGGGCTCGTCTTTTTATACACTTCATGGGAATGCCAAAATAAATTATAAGTTGTCTCAATTTACTTAAGTGTAATAATTAAGAAGAGTATTATTACTATTTCGAAGTAAAGAGTTTGTTTTAATTATAAATAGAAGATATAATTATAAATAATGGCTAGGCTTCAGCCAGCAAAGCTATGCCAATTATTACTCTCCCTCTTATACAAATTTACCAAAAGAATTTCTGGAAAAGATAAAATTTCCAGTTTCATAACTTGACTATAGCGCATGAGTAGGGGGAGTCAGCAATAAGAAAACTAACAGGCTAGCAATTTAAAAGTTCCTTTCTAAAGAAACTAGAAAGACAACAAAAGTAGATTACACAACCACAAACACACTCAGCCACCTAATCTTTAATAAAGGGGCCAAACAAACTCACTGGAAGAACGATAGCCTCTTTAATAAATGGTGCTGGAAAAATTGGCTTGCCACTTGCCAAAGACTGAAAATAGACCCAAGTCTATCACCATGCACCAAACTCAAGTCAAAATGGATCGCAGATCTCAATATTAAAACAGAAACACTAAATCTTTTGGAAGAGAAAGTAGGTAAAAACCCTGAAGACACAGGGGTAGGCAGAGAGTTCATGAACAAAAACCAAACTGCCCGTGAAATACTTCAAAGAATTAACAACCCGAATCTCATCCTACTGAAAAGTTTCTGCACATCTAAAGAAATCACCAGCAGAGTCAAAATAAAACCCACAAATTGGGAAAAAATTTTAGCTGACTGTCCCTCGGACAAAGGTCTTCTACCTAGAACATACAAAGAATTAAAAAACATCAACACCCCCAAATTCAAAGACCCAATCCAAAAATGGGCAGCTGAGATGAATACCCTCTTCTCAGATATGAAATACAAATGGCAAATAAATACATGAGAAAATGTTCAACATCATTAGTCACTCGAGAAATGCAAATTAAAACAACATTGAGATTCCACCTTACCCCAGTAAGAATGGCTATCATTAAGATAGCCAGTAACAAATTCTTGCGAGGCTGTGGAGAAATAAGAACTCTTCTCCACTGCTGGTGGGAATGCAGACTGGTGAAGCCACTGTGGAAATCAGTTTGGAAATTCCTCAACAAACTAGGTCTAGAGGTCCCATTCAACCCAGCTATCTCCCTGCTGGGTATTTTCCCAGAAGATCTGAAAACATCATATCACAGCAACATAAGTGCACCCAGGTTCACAGCAGTGCAATTTGTAATTGCTAAATTGTGGAAGCAACCCACATGTCCATCCACTCAGGATTGGATAAAAAAATTGTGGTACTTTTATATAATGGAATATTACTCAGCTATAAAGAAAGATAAACTTGAGGCTTTTATAGGTAAATGGTCACAACTAGAGACCATACTCATAAGTGAAATAAATCAGACCTGCATGTGTAAGTATCATATTGTCTCACTAGTGTAAGACCTGAAAGAGTGAATAAGAACTAGGAGGTATGACAGACATTGTGAAATGAAAGGAAAATGCTCAAAAGTAAAGGGCAACTGGGGTGTGGGAAAAGAGAAGGGAAAGAAGAGGAAATTATGTAAGTATGTATATACAGGATAGCTAACATAGTTGTACTATTGTCTTCTATTGCTCCACAGAAAGGAACAGTTAATGATTACTCGTTTGATCAATCTTGTATGTGTCTGTTTTCCAGAGAAGCCACTTTGAAGATATCAATAAGTAATACAACAACCACTGTTAATTTCCTACCACTTTTTCTGTAACTGTTTTGTTTGTATTGTTCTTATGCTATTTTATAAATGGATGTCTGTTAATGTTTTCCTTTATTTTTTAAAATTAAAATTAAAAAAATACACTAAATCATATATTTCTCATTCTTCAAATAAATACTAAAATTCCTTTGAGATCTTTTGTCTTTTTCTTTTTGACATGGAACCTCCCTATGTTGCCCAGCCAAGCCTTAAGCACTGTGGCTCAAGCAATCTCCCTGCCTGAACCTTATGAGTAGTTGGGACTACAGGTCCTATCACCAACCTCGGTCTACTTTTGTCATCTTAATCTATTGTCTAGAAATTGAAAACACAAAAACAGAAACACATCTACTCTTTAAATAGATCACTAATGAAAAGGTACCTCTTATTTGTCTCCCATTGTATAATATGATGGCTTAAATGTGTCTCCTTCAAAATTCAGGTATTGCCAATGTGATGGTACTGAGAGATGGGGTCAACAAAGTGATAAGGCCATGAGGGCTTCTCCTTCACTAACAGTATCAAGGCCTTTATAACAGAGGCTTTACACAGCATGGATTCTTGCTCTTCAGCTTTTCTACCATGTGAAGACATAGCAAGACAGTCCTCACCAGACCAAAAAGGTGATCTTGGCGTTCCTAGCTTCTAGAACTGTGACAAAGTAAATTTCTATTCTTTATAAATAACCTAGTCTCAGGTACCCTGTTATGGATAGCAGCACAACACAGATTGACACACTTAAGAAAGGATTCTATTAAGCCTTAGGAGTCTTCATCATGACTCTCAACAAGGCAAACAAAGAGAACTTCTGCTTTATCATTGGAAAGACGCTAGCAACAAATGGTCTACACAAACTATTCAGATGATGATGGCTGTATTTTCAATGGCAAACATTAAAGTACCCTGACCAGAATCCATTGCTAGTTTCATGGCATGTTACAGTATTCAGCAGACCAATCCCAAAATAACAGAACTGCCTGGGTAAGGCAAGAGTCCAAGATGAAACCTGCCCTGCCAACTGGCTCCTATCAACTTTTACATACAGGAAAGTTTTATAAGCAAAACACAAGGTGTATTTTAGGAAAAAAGAAAATAATCAGGCTAGAAAAGGTATACTGAATTAGGAACTCTCACATACAGCTGGTAGGACTGTGTCTGTAGTATGATCGGAAAATACAGTGAATGTTAAATATTTTTAAAGAATTTATTGCAGTGGAAGATACACTGCCATCCATCCTCCTCAAAATACTCCCACTTAGTTCAAGCACATATATTCCACAGTTCTTGCCACTTTCTCAAGTAGTTCTCCAAGTCCCCTTCCATGAGTGTCTTTATGTTGCTGTGGTTGACTCAATCTCCTGAACTGATTAAAAACATTTACCTTTCACAGTTTTTTGACTTCAGTGAAGCGCCAGAAGTTGCATGATGCAAGAACCAGTTAATATAGTAAATGAAGACACACCATAATGTTTTTACAAGCCTGCCTTTCCACTGGATGGCATGTAGTGGCAGCATTCACCCTATGTAACTTTCAGAATTGCTTCAAAAAGTGGCAGGAGCCAGGTGTGGTGGCTCATACCTGTACTCCCAGCACTTGGGAGGATGAGACAAGAGGATCGATGCAAGTTTGAGGCCAGCCTGGGCTACATAGTGAGTTCAAGGCAGCCTAGATTACATGGTGAGCCCTTGTCTCAAAAAAAAACAAAAAAAATTTTTTTTGACCTGTTATTTTTTTGAGCCTGTTATTCTGGGACTGGTCTGTTATTCTGGGACTGGTCTGTTATTCTGGGACTGGTCTGCTGAATGGCAAGAATGATAGGATAAGTGTGTTTGAAAAAAGGGAGAGTATTTTGTGGGGGATTAATGGCAAATTGTCTTGTACTATAATAAATATTTTAAAAAATTACCATTTACCATATATTTTGATCACACCTCATACACTGGAACAGTCTTTCTAGAATTTAATTTGGCTCGAGGTATCATGAAGCCTTAATGTGTTTTTACTCTTTATTTTAATAACTGTACTTTGAGAGTATTAGGAAATCACAATACAGTATAAAACTATGAAGAAACTGATAAGCATAATGTTGTTTAAACTAATTTAAATGGCAAACAGTTTAACATTTAAACATATCCTTAAACTACTTACAGGTAAATAATATATATTTAAGATGATATTTAGAAAGAATTTCTAATATAGACAAATGCCTACAACAATTTTTTTTTGGCATTTCAGTGATTCTTTAGGGCAAATTTTATTGTAAAATTTTTTACTATTCTTTGAAATCTGGTGCTTTCCCCTTATCTATTGTTCTTAGCCTGTTTCTAACCCTAGGATTTATGGTACCTATAGTTTTAGGATCAGTTTATTAAAGACTACAGGTTTGCTTGAGAGCATGAAGTTTAGGAAGAGGCTAGTAACTATTCTGCTGTTTTATTGTCCGAAGAGCTATTTTGATCAGAACCTTTTTTTTTATAAGCAATTGTAGGTGTAGAGCGAAATTAAGGTGTGTGAGCCTTACCTTTTTTAACTTCTCCACAAACAATGCAAGAGGTATTCCTAGGGGTCATAGCAATATCAAGTATCAGACCCTATACATGCTTATACTTGAGCCCCTGGAGTTCCTTTTGGCAGAGGACCAGTCAGAAAACTGGAGCCCAGTGATCCAGGTCCATGGACTGTTTTCATAAATAAAGTTTTAGTTTAACATAGCCAGGCCCATGTGACTATGTAACATTTGTGGCAACTTTCCCACCACAACAGCAAAGTTGAGGCCATCTGCCCACAAAACCCAAAATGTTTATTATTTGGTTGTTTGTAAAAAAAATTTGCTAACCTTGCTCTATACCACTGAAGGCCACTCAGGAACTTAGAGCTGGTAAAGAAGCACAAATCCTTCATCTGAGAAGGTCTCTGGGTTGTCTGATTGAGAAGGGATGCCTAGGAAACTGGTTCCCCACAATTCATTTCACTGTGCTCAGCCATCCAGGAACTCAGAGCCCACTGCAGCCATGCTCCAAGTGGGCCTGACTACTGTTCCCACTGGCAGAAGACCTTGGTGTCATCCATGTATAGTGCTTTCACTGGCATACAGAATGTAAGAGTTGTGTGGTCAAAAATGCCTCCATCTTAATTTCAAAGGAGCCTCCACAAGGGCAGTCTGTTAAGCTACGGTTATGAAGCCAAAGCTGCTTTGGAGATTTCTAGAATGTGGAACATCTCTCCAGGAACTGCAAACATAAGAAAGCTAGTCCAAAGGTACAACCACCAAGGTCACTGGGATGGGGCCATCCAAGACCTCTGGAATTCACACCTCATCACCATGTATCCTGCATGCCAGACAATGGAGCTACAGGACTTAATGTTTGCCCTACTAGGTTTTGGTCTTATTTTGGTCTCTTTCTTACCTTCGTATTCCTCCCTTTGGAATAAGAATGTTTACCCTGTGCCACTATATCTTGGCATTACATAACTTGTTTTTACTTTTATAGAGAGTCACAGCTAAAAGTTTGCCTTGAGTTTCAGAAGAGACTTTCATTGACTTGGGGTTTAAACAATGCTAGAACTGTTGGACTTTGGGTAAGGAATTACTGCACTTTTTGATTGCATGCATGATAGTTATACCATGTTAGGCAAAATTTATTAACTAACAATTATTAGTTGACAAGTGGTGGGATATAATGGTTAAGCTTAATTTTCAGCCTGATTGGCTGGAAGTCAACTACGGGATTAGCACACTAAGATGGTCCCTAGCCCCTTCCTCTTGGGCATTTGTTATGGCTTGTATTTAGATGTCCTCCAAAGTCTCATGCCCTCATAGATGGTGCTTTTCAGGGCTGGCTGGATCTAGGGCATATGATACTGGGATTAAGGGTGTGTTGTACTAAATTAGTCTACTGTTTGGAATTAGCATAGTTCTGGGTGAATGGATTTGCTGAAGACAGAAGCCCCACCCTGGGAGTGAGTGGCACCACTCAAAAAGCTTCCAGCCAGAAGGAGATAAAAGGGAAGGGAGGCTTGCTTGGCTACTACTGCCTTCTGTTGGTGCTGGCATGGACTATTTCTCCTCTGTGATGCCCCTCTGCCATGCCATCCTGCCCTGGAGCCAGCCGACTATGTACCAAAACCTCTACAAACTATAAGCTGAAGTAAACGTTTTCTCCTTAAAGTTGTGAGTGTCAGGTATTTTGTCCCAGCAACAAGAAAAGAACTAAAACACATTTTGATATCAGGAGTGGGGCCCCTGCTATGACATTACCCAGCCATATGGTTCAGAAGCCTTTCTAACTGGCTTGTGGAAACAATTTGGGAAGGTTTGGAGATTCCAGCCAAAGCAGCAGCACTGGAATGTTGTAAGCTAAACTTGATGGGAGATTCTGGTCAGAGCTCAGAAGACCAGAATACTGAGAGAAATGCTGCTGGTAAAGACCAGGCTCAGGCGGATTTAGTTAGGCACAAAGACTGTATTGGCTGTTGGACACCAGACCATGTGTGTTATGCTTTGGAAGCAAATTCGTCTGCATTTTGCTCTGGTCCAGAAACTGCCTGAGACTGACATTAAGGACAGCAGGCTAATTAATTTGGAGGATGAAATCTGAAAGCAGTCTAAAGTTGAGGCTGTGGTATGGCTACCATTGGGGGCTTTTAACCAGATTTACATTGAGAATCAACAGCAAAGGGCCCAACCAAATGACTTAAAAAGTTTACAATTTAGCCAGAATCAAAACTCCAGAAAGTTATGGACTGCAAAGATGGAGCACAGAAAAAGCTGGCTGCTGAAAAGGAACAATAGAAAAGATGGTTGGAAGACATCACAAGCACTACTACCAGGACTCCAGCCTTTATTCCTCAAACGTGCAAAGGTGAAAGACTTTGCTTTGAGAAGAGTTCCAGAGCACCATGTTCCAGAATGGCAGGAATTTACAGAATTTGTTTCTTGGGATTGAGTTCACAGAGCTCAGCAATCCAGGTACTCCACCCCTATAGCCAAGAGAGAGGAAAGCATGGCTGCTGCTCCACCTAGTGGCAGACCTTGGCATCATCTATGTGGTGCTGGTTTTAAGTGTGTGCAGAATGCAAGCACTGTGAGGTAAGATCTCAGAAGGCCTAGGAGGCCAGGCAGGCTCCTGAGAGGGCAGTGTGTGAAGCTGAGTGTGAAGCCTGTATGACACTAAATTAGTTCACTACTTGGAATTAGCATAGTTCTGCGTGTGGCTGAATAGATTTACTAAAGACAAAAGCCTCACCCTTGGTATGGGTGACACCATCCAAAAACCTTGTACCCTGGACGGGATAAAAGGGAAAGAGAGGTTTGCTTTGCTGTTGCTGCTTTGTTGCATTCTGCCTGCTCTGTCATTGAGTGTTTCTACGCTGTAATATCCCCCTCTGCTATACCATCCTGCCTTGGAGCCAGCTGACTATGGACTGAAACATCTACAAACTGGGAGCTGAAATAAACCTTCCCACCTTTAACTTTTGAGTGTCAGATCTTTGTCTCAGCAACAAGAAAATTAAGTGAGAAGCACTTAATTTTCCCCTGCTCTGCTTCCCACTCATAATGAACTAAGCAGCTTTGCCCTGCCATGCCTTATGCTGCGATGTTCCTGACTTGGAGCCAACTGACCATCGACTATACCTTCTGAGATCATTAGCCAAATAAACCTCTCCTCCTTTAAGTTGTGGGTATCAGCTATTTCATCCAGCAATGGGAAAGCTGATTAATACAGTATATTTTCTAATGAGAAATGAGTTCCGAAGCTATACATCCATATATATGATATTAAAAAATATTTTTAACCCTTTATCAGAGCTTCAGGAACCCTGGACCTCGTTGTAAGATTATGTGTTTGAGCAGTGTCTGGCACACAATAAAGGCTTAATGACTGCTGGCAAAATGAAGGGATAGAGGAAGAAAGAGAAAACAGAACATAGGAAAAAAGAGAAGTGGGAGGGAGAGAGGGAAGATGGAAGTAGGAAAGCAAAGAAGAAAGGCAAGACAAGCTGGCAAGTAGCATATTAAATTATATATACTGTATGGTTTCTTCTAAAAATATCACATAAAAGGCTGCTAGGAAGAAAGCTTTAACAATGCTTGCTTCTATGTGATGGGATTATATTTATTTGTCCCAATTTTTTTCAGAATCATTTTTACACACCTCCCCAAATACTTCCCTAACTAGAAAACAACAAAAACAAAAAACCAAATCAAACCAAACCAAAAATCCCAGTAATTTATGTCATCTTGTAGAAGCACTAGCATTTTAAACCAAGTTTTTAGGAAAATAGGCATTTTCACTTCCTATATACTATTTATATATACTACTTGTGTAAACTATTCCTAAATTATAGAAACACTATGCTTCTAAAAATAACTTTGTTCTCATTAGAAAAGTAGTACACTGCCTATATTGTAGATGACATAGGAGTTACCAAAGAAAATAGCTACCCATCAGAAATAATCACTGACAGGCTGGGGCCATAGCTCAGTGTTAAATGCTTGTCTTGCATAAGTCTCTGAGCGCAATCCCTGGACATATATATGTACATATGAAGATTTACATAAAGTAGAAACATGTAACATGTACGTGCTTTTAATGTTATTACACTAGTACCTTGGCTCACAAATAATTTGGTGCAGAAACAGAAGCACTTGGCAAAATTTTGTTTTTGTTTGCAAAATCTGCATCAGGTGACAAATACAATCACCAAGGCCAACACTTTTTGCTGAATGTTTTTAATTGGGTTTACTGTAATTATAGAACTTCTGTGAGGTTCTTTTTAAAAAACATTTTCACGCCGAGCGTGGCGGCTCATGCCTGTAATCCCAGCACTCGGGAGGCTGAGGCAGGAGGATCACTGTGAGTTCGAGGCCAGCCTGGGCTACAAAGTGAGCTCAAGGTCAGCCTGAACTGTATAGCGAGACCCTGTCTTACAAAAGACAAAAGAAGAAAGAAAATTTAAAAAAAAAAACATTTTCACAAATTTAGTTTTTAAATTTCTACTCTATGCCAAAATTCTCAATCTTGTTTTAATTTCCATGAACATACACAGTTCTTTAAAAGTCTGTTAACTCCATTCTGTGGATCACCTGACAGTCTCTTTTTGTTGTGTATTGGGTTCTACATTTTCATCATCCAGTCTTGTCCCTTCTTATGCCTGGCTATTTTTTAATCAAGTTCCTGCCGGTGCATATGGAAAGCAGTATAAATAATTTGACTCCTAGAATAATATTTTCTTTAGAAAGAGAAAATGAATTTACTGTACATTTGCTTTGGGGAGCCAATACAAAACAGGAGCAATTCTAGATTACCCTAATCCAGTTTTGCAGGTTAAGATGAATTAAAATTAGGCTTCAGTCCCTAAAAGGCCATTTCATTTTCTTTGCTCTTTTGAGGATTGAACACAGGGCCTTGTACATGCTAGGCAAGTGCTACACCACTGAGTTACAACCCCAGTGAGCCAGGCATTTTATAAATATAGCAACAAATAATTATCTATGTTATTTTATAGAAAACATATTTCCCAACTTGAACTGAGGAGGCATTCATTTATCTTCTAATACTTACAAGACCTTGTAATTATATCTTATATGATAAAGGAATAGAGAACAGACTAGAAGAAGAAATGTTCATTTAAGAGAGGCCATAAAATGGTTATAAAACAGACTTTTGGGGACAATTTCAGATTTAGACCATAAGAGTAAAGCCAGATACACAACCCAAACATATGATTTTTATAACATCAATTCTTTGTCATCGATCTATAGCTTACCACTGCACTTAAATAAGGTGCTTGCACTTCATGTGCCATCACAAATTTAATGTTTGGTTTTACGTCTGTTAAAAGAAGCTTCATTATTTGGCTTCACTGGTTTTGTAGCATCATTGTATTATTGCACTAAAGCCCTCTTGACTAAATATACACTTGGATATGTTACAATATTGAGCAGACAGAAAAAGATGGTAATCTAACCCTTCATGCCCTTTCAACCCAACAAAACACACTTTTGACATGGTCCTAATGAACACTAATCAAATCCAAACAGACTCCCTCCTTTTTTAAGCTTTTCCAAATAATATTAATGAAAGAGGGAGAGAGGAAGATAAAGCACCCTAACTTCTAGGCATCTAAACAAAAAGTAAAACTCTAACAAGACAGATTTAGGAAAGAGAGACACAACTCAGTCAAGCAGGTAACAGATACAAGAAGACAGTTAAGCAAACAAAGATATCTGGAAGAAGAGGAAGAAGGAAAAAATTTACAAGAACTAATCTGAGAGAATAAAAGGATTCCAATGAGAACTAGAAATAAGATTTTAATCTAACGAAGTCATATTTAGATTGAAGGCATCTCTAACTCCAAGGCTGAGATTATTCTCTTTAAGAATTTAGCAAAGAGGGGCTGGGGATTTAGCTCAGCGGCAAAAGCGCCTGCCTGGCAAGTGCAAGGTCGTGAGTTCGGTTCCCGGTACCGGAGAAAAACCAAAAAAAAAAAAAAAAAAAAGAATTTAGCAAAGAGATATGTAGTTTTTTGGGGAAAAAATAACTGGGATGTGGGAGAGAAGAGACGAAAGTCAGCTCATGTGGGAGAGGAAAAAGGTAGAAAGAAAATGGAGTAGGGAAAAAAACGAAGAAAGGAAAGGGTATAGAGTAGTCCTTGTCCATGTGTTTAACAGTGATGGCAAATTCCTCAAAATATGATTTATCCAGATCTGGAAACCAGCCCTCCTGGGAAAACTAACTAACCAACTACCTTCCTTCCTCCCTGCTTTCTTAGTAGGGATCACGCCTTATGCATGCTAAGCAAGTACTCTACCACTAAGCTACCGACCCAGCCCAAACTCTTCTATTTTGTTGTATATAATCCCTGTATTAGTCACTCTCTTAACCCTAGCACAAACTACCTGACACCCACAACTTAAAGGAGGAGAGATGTATTTGGCTTACAGTTTCAGGGAGTTCAGTCCATGGCTGGTTGACTCCCTGTTATGGTTTATGTCTGTGTGTCCCCCCAAAGCCTCATGCGGCCATGGGGCAGCCTTTTAGAGTTTGATTATGGGTGTGAGAGCTGTACCCGCCCTGGGGTGGATAGTTTGCATATGCAAGGAGAGGAAAAGAGTGCTTGAGGCCATTCCTCCCCCATTCCTCGCTGGTGTGTGCTTGTTGCTTTTGCTGTGTTCAGACGCCAGAGAGGTAGCTCTCTGCCATGTGCCACTCTGCCTTATAATCTGCCAAGTATGGACTGAAACCTCCACGAACTGTAAGCGAAATAAACCTTTCCTTCCTTAATTTTGGGCGTCAGGTATTTTGTCCCAGCAACGAGAAAAAAGTAACCAAGATACTCCCAAAGCAGAAATGGCACGATGGAAGGGTATGGCAGAAGACAACTATTCACCCCATAGCAGCCAGGAAGCAGAGAGAAGGAAAGTGCCAGGGATAAAAAATTTACCCTTCCAGCTCATGCTCACATAGACCCATTATCTCTGACCAGGCACTACCTCCCAATAGCACACTAATCCATTAATGAGTATACTGACCCCATAATCCAATCACCTTCGAAATGCTCTACCTCTGAACACATGAGACTTTAAGGGGACATTTTAGATCTAAACCATAACAATCCCCAACTACAAAATCACCAAATCTCAGTAATCACTTCTAATAATTGTTACTGGGCCACAATCTACACTTACCCATTTTACATAAAACTCACTTTATCTTAGTGAGTTTTTTGTCTTCTCCATTCTCTCTCTTACAGACACAACTACCAAAGAGTCAAATCAAACTGCTCTACAGTGACAATATTAGTAACGAGTGAACAGAAAGAGCCAGTTTACAGATGCACAGTGTTGCACACATTCTGAAAAAGCAACATGCCATACCATATCTGTTATGTCTGAAGGGTATGAGAGATGTTATGTGTTTTAAATACCTACTTCTACCCCAATGACTTATCAGGGCACTTAAAATGTTATCAATTTGAAAAATCTTAAACCTTTAGGTTAGGATTTTATATTTCCAGGATTCTCCATGTTAAAATGCAAATCACTATGGAAAAGTAATAGACTAATTTTCTGCCACATCAGATTGTTTTCCATTCTAATACCAAGGTGATAAGAGAACCTTAGAAGAATAGGACAGATAAGTACTGGTGGATAAGGGATCTAAGAAAAGTATGGTGCATAAAGCATTCCTAGCGGGGTAAAGCCTGAGTGAATTCCTGCCTTGGTTAACACTGGGGGATACAGAAAATGAAAGCCCTCGGTCCTGAGAAAAGAGAAAGAAACAAAGGAAGACTGAAAAAGAAGAAAAAAGCTCAAAAGTAAATGAATTATTTCACAATTTGGTTCTAGGCTAGCTGGAATGGTAAACTCCCCCAGGGCATAGTCCCAGAGCAGCAGCAGAGTATGAGGCAATTCTGAATACCAGACTTCTGGTAACCATGAAGTCTGTGAAAAGCAAGGAAACAATTCCTTAGACTGGCAACTGTCAATGGAATAAATAAAATACAACATGAGAGATTTCTAAACCTTTTTGTCTCCATACATATTCCTTGCTGTCTCCAAACAAGGTGAAAAATAAGAGAGGGGAGCCATGGTGAGTAAAGAGAGAAACTGCACAGTCTGAAAAACTTCCCTAAATGATCCAAATGATTTTGATATTTACCCTTCTCCTATAAAGGCAGGTTCCTTCATCTAACTAAATTTAGACCTTATTTCCACCAAAATGATTAGCAGATCCAGCATACTATCTTCTAGTCCACTGCAGGTATTAAAATTTTTACAAATGAACTACTTACCATGTATAAAGTTTTGGTTGCCACCTGGTGGAAGAAGGGAAAATCACATGCTAAACTGAAGTAATCTACAAACACCAAAGGTTGTTTTGTATACTCTTGATAGTCAAAGACAGTTTTTCCAAAGTGTGATTGACATATAAGACCAGTTTAGGTAACACAGCATAAATACTATGTTAAGTAGCTGGTACTGGTTGCCAAGTCTAGTAAGAAAAAACTATAAACAACACTTCAAATCCATCATGTTACAAATATGTGATGACAGTAAACCCTAACATGAAAAAGTAAACAGATTTTTAAGAAACATTAACTTATATTTCACACATGGTAAGCAGATACAACGAAAGTAAAACATGACGTTAGAGTGACTGAGCTTTGGAAACAGCTGTCTAATGCACAATAAAGTAATCTGTATTTTAACAGAAGCAATGTTCCATGGTACTCACACTTTTTTTCTCATCATATAGTTTGTTTTCTTAAACAGAAATTATTTCACAAGCAAATCAGTATTTAAAACTGCTAAGTTCTTGTATGTATTGCCTTCTTTAAAACATGCTTACCTAGGTAATTATGCCATAATGGTAAATACTTGATTCCTTCTCATTTTGACAAGTTTCATTATAGTAAATATATTTCCATTTAATCTACCCTGTTAAATTTTCACAGGACTGTTTGAACTCCTGCCTACTTACTGCAATGGGATATACTTTAATGACCTATGTCCTATTGTCACAGTGGCCAATTATTTATCATAGAATTTAGAGGTTTCAAGAAAACTCTAAATTCACTCAACATTCATTACTGCTTATATTTAGTAATACTGAAATATACACGTGAGAATCATAAGATTGATTCATTATCTTTTCTGATGGCTATTATAAATGACAACAATACCTTTTTCATGTGATAAAGTTCACAGAAAGGAAAAATTAACAAGATTAGTTTATATCAATCTTCCTCTCCTCTATTGGGAATTACTGAATTTTTAACGAAATTAGGATTCTGCCACAATGAATAGGGATCACTAAATAATTATAGACTGTCTACCTTACAGTATTTGCCACACTGTCCTACCTCAAGCATTCAATTTCTATCTAAGGGGGCACTCACTCTCAGTTTTCTATCTATTCCCCTAGACTGCATTTATACATATTCTATTATATACAGTGTATTATTTTTACCTAAATGGTGGCATTATATACATACTGCTCTGTACATTACCTTTTGCCTTTAACTAAATAAACAAGTTAAAGACTTGTTCCACTTTGGTATAAATTAAAGCCACCTCCTTCTTTTTAATAGGTGAAAAATATTTGATGAATGTGCCATAATTAATTTATCCAGTCCTGTAAGAAGAAAACATTTTGGTTGCTTTCAATCTTTGGTATTATATATTGCTTCTTAGCCTTTCGGCTAAGACCAAGTGTAATCTTTGGTATTATAAAAAAACTGCATTAAACAACTTTGCACATACATCACTGTGAATTAGTACTTAGAAGTGAAGCTCCTGGTCCATATGAGCTTTGGAATTTGCTGCTGGCATTTTTTGGGAAAATCACATCGCATTTATGGATTAAAATTTAAAGAGCATAACATTTTTATTTCAGAATCTTTCCACTGATAGTAAAATATGCCTTTTAACCCTTAGAACATCAGACTGGGTTCAGCAGGCCCATCCTTTATTTTTTCTACTGTAAATTTGTACTTTAGTGTAAGAGCAGCCAGCTGTGTATCTCAGGACCTTTCCCTGAGGGATACAGGAAGCAATCTATGTGTTTAACTACCCGGTATGACAAACAGCAAGGAGTGTGCAAATGTGCAAAAGTGTCAAAATGCGATTTGGACCCACCTTTATGCTCCATCTGTTTTTGTATATGTTTACCCAAATATTACAGAGGCACCAACAGACCCACACCACTCTAGAATTTATTTAAACAAAGTTTTGATTTTTCTGGTAGAAGAAGTCCAATCCAGTACAATGGCACATGAAAAACCAGATTTGCAAGTTTTGGAGCAGATCAAAAGTGAATTATCAGATTATTCATGGATGGATGATAAAGACGATCCATTAAGGTAAAATATATGGATTATGGTAAAAACCAGAAGAGTGATGTGGGTGCATGATGATGATGACTTTGACGCTGGCCAAGTGAGGCAAAGTTCCTGAGACAGTGAAATGGAGCAAGAATTGACTGATACAAACACAAGGAATGCAGATCTCTTTGATTTAGGTGACAAAAAAACCAGCAATGTTAGTACATGTTTGACTAGTCAAAACGTTGTGAAATGGCCTCACAACCAATGGAACAATCCAATGTTAGAACTAGGTCTGAAAATACAGTGAAGGTCTTGGCAGGGGTGAAACATATTGGATAGAAGGCCGGCACTGCCATTCAGTGTTGGAAATTTTAACAGACAAAATGCTACAAGATTCTGTGAAATACACAAAGGCTTAGATGTAAGTAAAATGTTCTGTATGCATCAATAACCAGATTCAAAAATGTATTTATTATGACACATCACGAACTGAACTGAAAGCATTCATAGGTCTGCTGTACTTAGCCCAGATTTCTTATGATTACAGGAATGTAAAAGACTTATGAAAAAGTGATGGGACAAAATATGGCATGAAATTTATGCCCTTGTAAATGTGAAGACTTATGCTTTCAATTTAGACATTTATCCTGGAACTCAGCCATCAGGTCTTTATTCATATAGTTATAAACCGAATGATGCTGTGCACAGACCTGTTGCTCCCATTGCCCAAACTAGTCAGAATGTGACATTCAACAATTGGTTTACTGGTTGACCAGTGCAGCAACTTCACACAGAAACAAAGTAGAAATTCCAAATGAAGTTTTGTTATTTCAAAACAGAGAATTGTATAGTACAATATTTCAATTTCACAAAGATATAACATTGGTCTCCTATATGGCAAAGAAAAGCAAACTGGTACTGCTAATGTCAACATTTCACCGTGATGGAAATACTGATAGCAAAACCTCAACAAAATGGAAGACTGAGATGGAAACTTTCAGCAACAAAACCAAACATGGAGTAGATGTTGTTGATAAGTTATGCAGCAACTACGTCATTTGAAACACAAAGCATTGGTCAGTGGTTGTGTTTCACTTGATCCTGAATATGTGTGGCATAATTTGATAGTTTACAAAGAAAATAACAAATGCAAAATATCATGAAGAAATTTTCTTAGAGGACTGTGACTGGAACTCATAAGAGATCATTTACAGCAGAGGGAAAACAAAATGTTTCTGCCCAGGGAACTACACAAAAAAACATGGAACAAGCTGGTGAGCTGACAGGTGAACAGGAAGGTGCAGCCTCACAAAGACCTACTACAATAATGGGAAAACAAAAAAGATGTCAGCTGTGCTCTACAAAAAAGATGTCAACTGTGTTCTACGAGGAAGGACATAAAACAAAATATATATGCTATCAGTGTAAGTAATACTTGAGTATGGAACATGGTAATGTGTGAAGACTGCCCTTCGTGTGATACTTGAAGCAAATAATATTTGTGGTAGGCTTTTGTTTGTGTTTACACTACAGTTCACATAGGTTTTTATTTTTGTTGTTATCTTGTAGGTTTTATAAGCAAGTAAAGAGCTGATGTGAAAATGTTGATGTCTATTCTAAGCACTCATATTTTTTATTTTATTGACATCTTATTTCCCTAAACGCACACTGTACAATATAGTAGGAAACTCCCAACAAAACAGGAAAAGAGAGGTGACAAGACTGCCACACAGGAAAAGAAAGGTAAGCACACATGCTGTACAAGTGTAAGTAAGACGTGTGCATGGAACATGCAGTTGTCATGGGAGAAGACTGCCTTGGGTATGACTGATGAAGCAAAGCTTATTTTTGTGGTAGAGTTCTATTGATATTTTCATTGTAATTCATAAAGGAATTTATTTCTGATGTTATCTTTTACATTTTGTAAGCAAGTACACAGCTCATGTGAAATTGCTGATGTCTACTCTAAATGTATAACACATATTAAGAATTTAATAACTTATTTTATTAATATTTTATATTTTTGTTAACTACATATTACACAATAAGAACCTCCTGACAAAACAGCAAGACCAGCCACATGTCAGGTATGCCCTACAAAAAAGGCCAGGAAAGCAAAAGACATGTGCTGTCAGTGTAAGTGACGCATATGTATGGAATGTGCTGTTGTCATGTGTGCAGACTGCCTTAGGTGTGACAATTGATGTACAGATTGTTTCGCAGAGTGCTATTGGTATTTTTATTGTAGTTCAGATAGGAATTTATTTCTGATGTTCTTTTTTAGACTGTACACCAAAA
Organism: Chinchilla lanigera; assembly: GCF_000276665.1. Classification (NCBI taxonomy): domain Eukaryota; kingdom Metazoa; phylum Chordata; class Mammalia; order Rodentia; family Chinchillidae; genus Chinchilla; species Chinchilla lanigera. The sequence goes on along the minus strand of NW_004955446.1, from coordinate 12,051,885 downwards.
ACCAGTCAACACTGAAAATTTTCATTTTTTTAATAAACTCAATAAATATTAAAAACCTAATGCTTTATTTTTATGATTTTTTTTTCCTGGTAAGTACTCATTGTTTCATATAAAATTCATGGAATTAAAATTAACAATTCATCAACAGAAATATTTTAAAGAATAAATGTGAGTCTGACAGACCCACATTTATGAACCTTGATGACAAAATTAGTCTTGTGTTCCATTATGTCATGTGTTACTGATTCTGGTTTTTTTTTTTTTTTTTGGTACCAAGAATTGAACTCAGGACCTTGCACTTGCCAGGCAGGCGCCTGTTCCACTGAGCTATATCCCCAGCCCATGTGTTACTAATTCTAATAGAGATATTTAAACATTTCAAGGATCCAGCTTATTACCTAGAACACCTTTTAATTTACTGTCATCCAGGTGGCAATTTGAATAGTAGTTATTCTTGGTGGCACGATGAATACCTGCCATCCCTGGTCATTTCAGTTATCAAATCATTGAAGGACCATTTGAGGAAGAAATATGAGTAACGTTTTTAAAAGCAAACCTTCTGTGACACCTTCTGGTAAGATCAGGAAAGTGCAAGTATCAAAACAAAACGTACAAGAATCAAGAAAAGTCACAATATCAGTAATAGCACAAAGGACAATTATGTTTGGCAGATAAAACACCAAGTTTATTGACTCCAAATCAAAAATTGATTCAAAAGGATCAGATTCTAAGTATGAGGTATCAGTAATATCTTGCCTGATATATTTTTTGTCTATTTTAATTTCATAATTGCACAAGAGGTAAGTGATAAAATAGCAAATATATCTAAGAGTTCCCTCAGTGAATAAAAAATAAACATTCTAACTCCTAAGAGATTATTGTACCAGAGGTACTGGTAGCAGTTTTTTCAGCACTGCATTTTTAAAATGTAATTTATATTCAGAATTATCTCAGACTTCATAAAATAATTTCGATTTATGTCTCTCAAGAGCATTTAAAAATTTCTCATAGAGATTTTGTGCATTTTTGTTCAGACTTGCAATGCATTTTTTTTCTTCCATTACACTTTCTTATTGGAAGGCTATTTATTTTGTACCTTATTAGGTACCAACCATCTTAGTGGATTTTCTTACTGTATGTGTGTGCCTGTATGTGTGTATATGTATATTCAAAACTGGGGACTGAACCCATGGTCTCACATACTTGGAAGAAGCACTCTCTAGCCCAACTATTTATATATTTTCGATTCCTGGTACAAAAAAAAAAAAAAAAGAATCAGTAACACACAACATAATGGAACACAAGACTAATTTTGTCATCAAGGTTCATAAATGTGGGTCTGTCAGACTCACATTTATTCTTTAAAATATTTCTATTGATGAATTGTTAATTTTAATTCCATGAATTTTATATGAAACAATGAGTACTTACCAGGAAAAAAAAAATCATAAAAATAAAGTATTAGATTTTTAATATTTATTGAGTGTTTATAAAAATAATGAAAATTTTCAACGTTGACTGGTTTTTGGTGAATTAGTTTGGGTTTTCTAGATATAAAGTAAAGTAAAATTTAATTTCAAATTATGCAAACTTTCTGCTGACATTTAAGTTCAATAGAGGTAAAAGTTTAAAGATTGTGGGGTATTTTTTGTAGTACTAGAGATTGAGCTAAGGATTTCACATATGCTAGGCAAATATTCTACTACTGAGCTACATCCCAAGCCCTTCTTTCTAATTTTATTAGTCTAGTCTAGTCTAGTCTAGTCTATTTTTCGAGAGAGGATCTCACTAAGTTGCTCCAGCTAGTCTCTGTTTATTACTCTTCTATCTCCAGCACCTGGCATACTACCTTGCATAAAGCCAGTAATAAATAGTTATTTAAGTGAATCAAGTGCATTTATTAGGTGATATTAATGCATCTTACTTTGTAAAACTTATCCTAACCCATTCTCCAACAGAGATTCTGAGTACAAAAAATAAAATAATAGAAGTAGTATTCACAGCTTGTTCCCACATTCATAGATCACCCGTTTAAGGAATTAGATAATTTATGCTGGGTGTGGTCATGTGTGCCTGTAATCCCGGCACTATGGGAGGCTGAGGCAAGAGGATCACAAGTTTGAGCCCAGAATAGGCAATTTAGCAACTTACCAAGATCCTACATTTAAAAAAGAAGGAAAAAGAGGGGCTGAGGATGTACCTCAGTGTGAAGGCCTGGGTTCAATTACCAGTACCAGAAAAAGAAATTCAGTATTTATATTCAGTTCTACACATATATGCCTATAATTCATCAGATTTCAGTCTCAAAAATTCTCATCATGAAGTTTCTTAAACTCTTACCTTTTGGATCTCAGGTCTGATGAATCAAACTGGATATTCATTGGTCCAGGATGTACTTCATGATCTACTTCAGAGATGAGGTGATGCTTATCATCCACATTTGCCATTTTTCTTAGATTTTAAGCACGGAGACGTTAGTTCTACATAAAAAAAGAAAAGATAAATGACTTTATTTAATTTAAAAACATTTTACTATTGTTAAAAAATATTTGCATGCAGAAGAAATGGAAAAGTATGGGGATTTCCTAATGATGTCTTTTTTCCCCCTCAGACAGGGTTTCGCTATGTCGCCCAGGCTAGCTTTGAACTCCTGGGCCCAGGCAATCCTGCTTTGGGCTCCAGAGTAGCTAGGACTGTAGGTATGTGGCCACTGTGCCTGGCTGTTAAAGATACCTTAAATGATTTTTATGCCTGAAATATTTATCAGAAATCTGTAAATGTAAAAAAAAGTTCTTATTTTTCAGCTTTAACAAAAATATCAGTGAGATGATCCATTTCTAAGAATAAAACAGGTTACATTATTTGGACAAAAAAACTGGAAAAATATTTTTTAAAAATTTTGAAAAGCCTCAAAAATTTGTGTGCAAAATTAAGGAACCCGGAAAGGTAAATGACTCAAGGAAACTACTGTTGCTTTGAAGGTGATTGCTATATCAAGGAAACCTGAGCTGACATTTTCAAAGCCTCAAGAAGTTTTAGGGAAACAGAAGATAAAGCCCAGGGTTTACCCAAAGTAAGGAACAATTTAACAAAAGGTTATCCTCAAGAATATGGGTTAGCAAGAAGTAAACAAGCCTCACTCTCTCAGGAACTACTAAGAAGTTTTCTTAACAATGACCACAGTTCGTGTTATTTAAATTATTAATTTAAATTTTATAATAATTTGCTAACAGAAGCTGATAATTTGTTACCATACGCTATATACCATGTGGATTTGCAAAGTGGTCAAGGTACACCTAAAGCTGTGAATAACAGGGTTGGCAGCTATTATTTTCTAGGTAACTAACAGAAAAGAAAAATGTAAATCTTTCCTTACACTTTGGTTGTAGACCTCAAACTAATCCAGCTCAGTTCTTTAAGGACAATGAATAACACACCCAAAAATAACACAAAATGCAATTAATATAAACCAAAAGAAATACAGCAGAAAAAGGACTATAGAAATGATCAGAATAAGATTATAAAACATTTATTTTCTCTGTTTAAATAAAGAAAAAGTGGAAATTTTCAAAAGGTGTCTTAGCATGTTCCAAAAAAGGATCAGGGTAAATTTTTAGGAAAATAATGCAATACCCAAAATTTAACCCTCAACAGGTAGGTTTAAAAGTTTTAAGAGAAAATTAAGTGAAATGGAAAACAAGTTACAAAAAATTTTAGAATGCTGCAGAAAGAAAGAAGAAAAGACAGAAAATGTGTGAGGTTAAAAGACATCGAAAATAAAGTCTAAAAAGACCCTATATAATTGGAAAAACACGACAAGTAACATCTAAAGAGATAATGGTTATGAACCATCTAGAATTCATAAAAGATATAACCAATACATTATAGAGTTAGAAAAAAACCCTAAAATCTCAGACCAAAGGGGTTTGGAGTGGTCGTGGAATTAAAATGTTCTAGATTCTTACATTGTCCAACTCAACATTACACTTTGATATGATGGCATGTCATTTTCAAGGTAACTATTACCAGAAAATGTATATAACTATTACCAGATTCAGGCCATCTAGTAGAAGGGAAAAAGACAATTACAAAAACAGATCCAAAAGAAGGCAAGAAAGAAGAAAAAAACGTAAGATAGATGAGCAAAACAGAAAACACAAGACAAATAAGATCCCTTTCCTAAACCAATGCTATTCAGCCTATCTTTCCTAACACTACACAGAAGCTGTTCTTGATGAACCACCGAAGAACCTCCACACTGTAAAACCCAATGGTGATCTCTCACTCCATACCTTACCTGACTTATCACAAATACTTGCCAAAAGGGATCACAATCCTCCATAATAAAGCAGATTCACTAGTTTTCTCCTCACCTCACTGGTCCCCACTTCTTCTGTGTCCTCTACTGTTTGTTCCTTATCTCTCAGACTTCTATAAACTTGCAGAGTTCTAAGATTTAGTCCTGGTCTTCTTTCCCATCTATTCTTTCTCTCTCTCTCTCATCTAATTGGGCCTAATAGTTTTAATACCATTGTGTGTGTTGTCTAATATAGTAGGTACTAGTCACATGTGGCTACTTAAATACATAAATTTAAATTAAGTAAAATAAAATTCAGTACCTCAGTCACAACAGTTGCATTTGAATTGCTCATAAGCTCATTTGTGGCTAGCCACTACCATATTAGATAATATAGCTAGAAAACATTTCCATTACTGTAGAAAGTTCTACAATTCAGACAATGACATCTACATTAATACCTTTAGCCTAAACTTCTCTTCTGAATTTCAGATTTGTATACCTAAACACTCAACATCTTTCATACTCAACATCTTTACCTGGATGTAATATATGACTCAAGCCTAACATGCCCACAACTTTTTATTTCCTTTCTAAAAAAACTACCCATTCATTGTTATCTTGTTTTCAATTGATGGAATCTATACCCTTGAAGTTGCTTAGGTCAAAATTCCTGGAGTCACCCAGTACTACTTCTTCTTACCATCTGCATTCAATCCATTAGGAAATATTATTGGCTTTGCTTTCAAATATATCCAGAATCAGGCCACCATCATTTCTTTCGAAGGTTCTACAAGAACTTTCTAAGAGAGATCCCTGCCTCTCCCCATGGTCTATCTTGTTCAACCGGTTGTTATAATTGGGGTAGTGCTACTGGCACCCCAAAACCAGAATGGCATAAAGTCTTACACTCACAGGCTAGTTATTTCCCTAGCCAGTAACATCCCTTCTAGTGGCAGTAAAACAGGGCAAAGGCCCACAGCCAACTCAGAGTAACAGAAAAAGATATCTGGTTAAACAATGGAAGAAATATATGACTGTGCGTGGTTATTTCCTTTGTAAACCAATAGTCTGAAATACTGATTCCTAAATTACTGGTATATTAAGAATATGGCTGAATTCCAAGAGAGAGGATGCTTGTAAGTCATGGAGACCAGTATTTTAACTAGGTCGGAAGCTAGGAACCAAAAAAGAGGAAATTTAGAAAGATCCTTGGATTTCAGCCTTACCAAAAAGTGCTAATTAAGATTGGGGAAAGCGTGAAGGCTTTGAGGAATTTATACGTCCTAGTTTAGTCACATATATTTATTTTAAAACATCTGAAATTTTGTGGCAATAGTAAAATTATCTCTATATTCCAAAGAAGCAGAAAACTTCAATGATTTAAAATAATGAATGAGGAATCCAAATTACCTGGTACCTTTTTGAAAAAAATCAAAGTGTAATGTTTAAGTGAATATAAAAATTCATAAGGAAATTGGTAATTTTCAGTTTCTTCAATTAGCCTGAATTTCAAATTCACCTAGAAAATTGTTTCAAAGCAATTAAATGCCTTTTTGAATGTGCCGATGAATAAAACCATACAATATTCTGCAGTTTGATGAACTAGGCTGAAAGGTGATTTAAGAGTGCTACAGCTAATATTGCATAGATTATAAAGCAAAATACTCTACTGATGATTAAAATACAAAATGCTCCTCCAGCATTAGTTTGCCATAGTCAAAACATTTACATAATTTGGTGGGAGTTAAACATGGCATAAACAGACATATTTACTTCTATTACCTTAATCTCTGAGCTTTAAAACAAAGTCTCAAATGCAAATCTGTTAGAGCACACCTAGGTCATTTAATAATGACTCCCTAACTGTTTAAGACTAGTTTTAACATGGGGTCCTGCTAATGCTTTCTGTTCCTTCCAAAATTCACACCTTGAATCATAACCTTGAATGTTATGCTTATGCGTGGGATTATCAACTTTATAGAGGACTGAAGGGAACTACCTTGATCTCTTTTGCCTTTCTGAAATTTCTACTGTGTGTGTGAGAGCACAGTAAGAAGGCGTCATCTTTGAAGTACAGATAGGGCCCTCCGCAACATCAAATCCAAATGCAAGTTAAGCTGGAACTTTCCAGCTTTCAGAATTGACAAATATAAATTTGGTTTTGTTGTTGTTTTTGTTTTGTGATCTTGGAAACTGAACTCAGGGCTTTCCATACTGAGCTACACCTCTAACCTTTGTTATGAGAAAGGGTCTTACTAAATTGCCCAGATGGTACTTGAACTGGCAACCTTCCTACCTCAGCCTCCCACAGTGCTAAGATTACAAGCATAGGCCATTATGCCCAGCTATAAATCTGCTTTTTATAAATTACCCAGCTTCAAATATTTTGTTAGAGCAGCACAAACAGACTGAGACAGGTCCAAAAGAGAATCAAGACCTTACCTGATTTAATAATTCCAAGTTTTTTTAAATGTTAGTGCCTTGCTGAGGCATAGCTCCATAAAAAGTACACAAAAAGCAACCACAGAAAGTCAGCGTGACATTCTTTTAAAGGTTCACTATGATTATCACTGTACCTCAAACAATAACAGCTCTTTCCATACAAGGCTCAGAAACTTTCTTTTACAATTTTTTGCAAAAACAAATCTATAGTATCTATGCCAAATGCTTCCATCAATTTGCAGAAGAATATATGGGCTTGTGCCTGAACAAATGTGAGTGTGGATCTAATGTGTGAGTATTTACATGTTCTTTCTCAGAGACTGAAAATTAATATTACCTAATATACTTGCATATGTTACAGACTTTCAGATACTTTATTTATTTTCAGTGTATTAGGCCAGGTGTTGACAAATTTTTTCTGTAAAGGGCCAGACAGTAAATATTTCAGGCTTTTCCAGCCACACCTCTGTAGCTCTGTCTTTTATGGGAAAGGCAATATGTAAATGAGTACGCGTGGCTGTGTTCCAACAAAACTCTGTAAAGAGAAAACATATCTATCAGCAGGTGAAATATGGTCATTTACCCACTTCTGTAATATGCCAATATAAAAAAAAGGAACCATACCATAAAAAAAAGCAGTCTGGTGGGAGAAGCTATGGTAGGTACATCTTTTTTTTTTAATGTACAAGTCTGTAACTGCATAAAGTCCACTAGCAAACCTATCTATATTCCTTCCTTATGAATAATTTATTGGTCAGCTAATAGGAGCTAGAGTAATCTAATTTTGATGTAACACTTGATCAATTAACGCTTGAAGGGCAGTTAGTACTGCAGGTACTGCAGGTCAAGTATATTAGGTACTGCATTACTGCAGTATCTGACAGTACTGCAGGTCAATGTGGTTTAGAGCTATACTGTATTACCAAAGAATCTTTCTCCCCATACCCGGTAAACTAAGTGTTCTTAAATTTTGTTAAGGCAGTAAGGAAGAAAAAATACTAGCAAAGAAATGAAATTTAAGTGCAGTGTGACATGCAGGCCTAGAAATATCTCTCGATTTTTTAAAACCTTTATGCCAACACATCCCTTTAAAAAATACTAAAAACTATTATTTTAATTTTTTAATTCACATTAGTAACCCAATTTCTCATGCTGCATTTATTTTTCATTGTAAACATTTAGGGTATCATAAAATCAATCAACAGCATATTATTTATGTGTGTAACAGATATGCAGTATGTAAGGCTGTGAGAAGAAATGTAAGGTTAATTGTTCTCAGAATTCTAGTGGGCATAAATCGGGAGTAGGTTTTATTATGTTAGAGGCATTAAAAACTGTAGGCGACATCTTTGCTATCAATCTTTTACCCTAGTATGAAAATAGTTTGTGAGCCAGATTTTTCTCCAAGCTATGACAAGGATACCTTTGACTTATTGAAAAGCTTAAAAACTTTCAGCCTTTGCCTATTATCTATCAGGCTGTTGTCAGGTCCCAGGACATAAAAAAGAAAAAACAAATGAAAAGGAAGAAATACATGTTAGGGTTTGCATATCTAATGATCTCACCAATGGATTAAGGTATCAGGGCAATGTGGTTTCGGCCAAGTTGGCCACAAACTGACGGGGTTTCTCGTGATGACGGGGCTTCTCTAATCGATGGACCTCAATTTTCTCATTTAAAAGGAGGAGAACGGGCTTGACTAGCCGCCCTCAAGGTCCCGGCACTCTAAGACAGCTATCATACCATGCCACCCACGATCAAGACACACACAGCTGAGCAGTGTGAAAGAAAAGCTGGCCCACCTGGGGTCCCAGCTCAAGCGCAAACGGGCTTCCTCCCTCAAGCGCTTCCTCACTCGGCGTTCTATTCCTGCCATTCCCCAATTCTCCACCCTCAGCCGGGGTTCGGGGTGCTCACCTTTGCCTAAGGCTGCCTCACCCCTCGGACTCCCCACTTTACCGCACTCGAGCCCGGGGAAGCGCGCGTCGCCGCCGCTCCGGGGCAGTCTCCGCGCCCGCGGCTTCGGCCTCACCGCTGTCCCGCGGAGCTCCAGTCCGGCGCGCTCCGCGGCAGAGCCAGCCCGGGTGACAGCCCGCTGCCCGCACGCTCAGCCCCTCCCGCCGCGGCCCGCGCCTTCCTCTCCCGCGGGGCGCGTCCGCAAGGCCACGGAGAGATTGCTCTACCCGAGCCGACCGAACCCTCAAGCTCGGAGAACCGGGCGAGAGGATGAGGACCCCTGCCCACAGCCTCGCAATTAGCGGCCGCAGAGCTACTGGTCCCCGAAACAGGAAGAGGCGATGACCTACGCCGCGGGGGCCGGCGGGTGATTGAGTTCCGGGCGAGCCAAGCCGGCGCCCTCGAGCGACTCCGCCGCCGCAGACTACGACTCCCAGACGGCTCTGCGCCGCCCAGCGCTCCTCCCCCTCAGCCCCACCCGGAGGCTTCGCGCGACCCGCCCGACGCGCAGGTGTGCGAGTGTCGTGGGTGGGTGTGGCGGCGGACGCCCCGGCGATGCCGGACGGCATCTGGGAGGAGGGGGCGGTTTAGAGCCCTCCTACCCGCAAAGCCAACACAAGTAACTACACAACTAAGTAAAATTAATGCGCTTGTTAGGAACACCACAGTAAGCTCCCTGTAAACCACACGGCAGCCCCTAAACGCTTTCTTCAGAGGAAGCCAGTGGCACTTTCTTAAAAAAAGAATGAAATTAATAAAAAAAAAAAAAAAGCAATGTATTCTAATGTGATCAAGAGCCAAGTTTAGGGCTGGGGATTTAGCTCAGCGGCACAGCGCCTGCCTGGCAAGCTCAAGGTCGTGAGTTCGATTCCTGGTACCAGAAAAACAAACAAACAAAAAAACAACCAAATTTAAAAATTAAATCGAATCATGAGTGCCAAATATTTTACATATGACAACCCGTTTTAAATCTTTACCACAATTCTGTAACTATCTTATCCCTTATTTTACAGGTAAAGAACTGGCCTTAGCGAACTTAAGTGACTTGCCTAGGCCAAATTCCAAGTGGCAAAATATCTAAATTCAACCTCACCAAACACTGCCTCTGTCGTTGAAGCCTTGGCAATTGCAAGGCCAGTGGTTTAGGAAATGTTGCCATTAAAAGAGATGTTATTTTGCTGATGGTATCTTTGCTGACCTTTTGCAATTGCTCTTTGACCCTGCTTTGGAATCAGCAGGTCATTATTTTGATTGCTTCAGTGATAGAAAAAAAATGTACTTCTTTCTATGCATTCCAGGCTGGGAAAAGAGTTTTAGGCAAGGCTGAAGCACATAAAAATACGTGATGTGTAGATGTCAGCAAAAGTCTCACAGTATGAAACTTGAAAACTCTGTAGATAGACAAAAGCAATGAACAAGCTGACAAAACTATTAGAGAATCATCTTTTTGAGAAACTCTGGAACTCGTAAAAAATTTACAACAGAAAAATTATTTTAAAATGCTGAATTTTGATAATAACTTTGTGATTATCTATCACTCTGCAGGTTGGTGGTGGCCATGGAGGATGGAGGCCCACATCCCTGGTGTAGATTACTGGCACAAAAGAGCATTGTATAGATATTATTTTAAGTACTATAATTGTAATAGTGTGTTTTGACCTGTTCCCTGTAGGTTTAGCTCAAGTGTTTGCCTGAGGTTTACCTGCACTTTCCCAGGGCAGTGTATGGTTTAGACACTATTATTGTTGCTGATTTAGTTGCTATTGCTAGGGTGGAATAGAGGTTGCTATTAACAAGTGTTCTCTGTATGCCAGTATTCTGATAACCTTTGTGCCACTAACAATATTGTAGTCTGTTGTAGTCAAGGTTTTCAAAGGAATAGACTTAATACAGGACACATAATTTATAGGCTTATTTGATAATATTCACCCAAAAAGTCAAAGTCAAAAAAGTGGAGGAGATCTGTCCACACACTAGAGACCCAAGAATCCAGCTGAGGGCCTGGATCCCACGGCAATGTCCACGAGTCCATCTGAAGACCTAGAACCCATGGCAATGTCATGCAATGGGAGGCCTAGAGCCCACGACAATGTCTCATGCAAGTCTGTATCAAGGATCTGCACTGGGAAGGCCCAAAGGTCAGTGGTGGAAGCTAGAAAGTCTGTGCCAGTGGGATAAAGGATCTGTGCCAGCAGGCTGAGGGACCTGCACTGGAGCCAGGAAGAGATACTCAAGGTAAGGAGCAGAGCTCCCCCCCACAAAGGACCACAGCCATCCTCAGTGACAGAAAGGATTCAAACTCCTCCGACAATGGAAATAGCTGAGTTCTTATCAGTAAAACCAGCATGACAGGCTTCCCCAGGAAAATCAACAGCACACCATCTTACCCTCCAGTTCTCCTTTTACACTGTTGGTAACAGTCTTCAGGTGGGCCTTTCATACCCAGCACCATGCTGACTCAGTTCAGCTGGGTGTTACAAGTTGACCATTAGTTAATCAGCCACACATTCTATTCCTAGAGAACTAGTTGCTGGGCCAATTATACTGTATCCCTCACCACCCAAATTAACAGTGTGGTCAGACAGAGGCAAAGGCCTATAGTTAGTCACACCCAGAGTGCATCACTGAAAAGCAGACACTAACTAAAGGGCTCTCTACGCTACCAATAAAGTTACTGCACTATAAACAGCCAAAAACCTCAGCACAAAACAAAACAAAACACAAAACCAAAAAAACAGCAAAAACATAAGACAAGGCAACAAAATGCCTCCAAAAGTTTCCAGGGCTTCTGGACCTCAATGTCAGATACAGTCACAGCAATGACCCCTTTTCTCCAGCAGCAAAGTCTGTCTTAGTTACTTTCTTATTGCTGGGGCAAAATATCCAACACCTACAAGTTAAAGGAATGAAGGTTTATTTTCACTTACAGTTTGTAGAGGTTTTGGTTTATAACTGGCTGGCTTCAAGGCCAATGAAGGGGCATGGGAGATGAGAAACAGTTCATGGAATGGCGGGTTGGAAGCAGTGTGGCTTCCTTATTTCCTTTTTTATTTCATCTAGGCTGCAGGCCTATTGGTTTGTGACACCTACACTCATGGTGGGTCTTTTCCCTTCAGTAAACCCATCATCCACATCCAGAACTATGCTAAACCAATCAGTGTCCTAATCTAGTATTACACACATGATCCAGTCACTCCCAAAAGCCCCACCTATGAGCACTTGAGACTCTGGTATTGGCAAAAACCAAAAAAACAACAACAACCCCTCCAAAAAAAAGACTTGTGGATCAATGAAACAGGATAGAAGGTACAGAAATAACTCCAGTCAAACTCGTGTGTTATCTTTGTCAAAGGGCCCAAATTCTTAGCTGAAGGAAAGGTAGCCTCTTTAACAAATGGTGCTGGAAAAACTGGCCATTCATATGCCAGAAAATGAACCTAGACCCATATATCTCACCATGCACTAAACTGAAATCAAAACTGATCAAGATTTTTTTTTAAGAGCAGAATATATTTATTGAAGGAAAGAAAGCTTCTCTCCAAGAGAGGGACTGAAGGGGGTCTTAGTGGGTTGCCCAGGAACCTGTCTTTTTTAGGGGCTTTTATAGAGCAAAACCATGAGGTGAGGTGAGTCCAAGGTGGAAAACATGGGAACTTGCTAGGTGGGCATGAGGTGGGACAAAACTATGGTCAATCAATAAGGTTACAAGTGTAATTGTTTAGGTAAAATTGATTAAATCAGAATCAAATGGAGAAGCAAGTCACATAGCAAGCAGGCATGAATACAAAACAGGGGCTTTTCCTGTAGTGGGTTGGGTTAGTGGTTCTTCCTGGCTTTTTCAAGGTGATTGCTACCTATTTAGAATATCAATCCTAGATGTCCAGGGAAGTATGTGGACACATTTGTTTCATCTTTTTTTCTTGAGGTCTGGCCCACAGCAGAAGTGCCTGTTTCTCTCACAGTTGGAAGGTATCTTGTCTTCCATACTGGCTTCTTTGAGGGCCTAGCCTTGTCTGACTGACTATCATATTTCTATTCAGTTGCTCACAACATTCCCCCCTCTGAAGAAGTAACCTGAACTGCCATGAGGGAATAATGGGTGATGACTGCTCTGGCTTCTTTAGGCTGAAGGGGGTTGTAGTTGTTGATTGGCAGTCAGAGATACTGTCCAGAGGGTCTATCTAAAGGCCCTCTATAGACACCAGGCATTTTCATCTTGGGTAGGTGTATAGTTTTAAGTCTCTGTCTAATGATCTCAGTGGAAGACCTCCAAATAATATAGGGGAAAGAAACTCCCAATCTGAGAGATATCTGGGACAAGTCAGTGTTCTCTAAAATTGAAGAATGAATTTTAGGAACAATGGAGGTTAAGAGCAGAATATATTTATTGAGGGAAAGAAGGCTTCTGTCTGAGAGAAGGACAGAAGGGGGCCCAAGTGAGTTGCCCCAAGATTTAAACATTAAAACAGAAACAATCTGCTGGAACACAAAAGAGATAAAACTCTTGAAGACATAAGTGTAGGCAAAGACTTTCTTGCAAGGCCTATGCGGCTTTTGAAGTTTGGAGGCAGGGAGGAGGGAAGGACTGTGAGAGGATGGAGAAATAAAGGTAACTGACAGATAGCTAAGGTTAGGTGGAGCCCTCTGTCTGGATAGGAGGAAAGGAACTGCTCAACCACTGTAGCATGCTTTGGCAGGTTGGTGTCACATGACTCCCCTTTGCCTAGCAACCCATTGCTTGGATTGTCTCAGGACTTGGTGTTCCCTGAACTCAGGCAGCTTGTTTACATGGCTTGCCTTGCCCTCACACATGTGATCAATTTCAAGCTTTAGCCACTCCCTACACTTTGTGAACAAAAACTTGGTTGTACAAGAACTAATACTAAGACTCAACAAATGGGATTACATCATACTAAAAACCACAGCAAAGGAAACCAGCCACAGAGTGAAGACACATCCTCAGAATGAAAAAATATTTTGCCAGCTTCTCCTCAGACAAAGGACTGATATATAGAATATGCAAAGAACAAATATTTAGCATCTCCAAATTTAAAGACCCAATTTTAAAAATGGGCATCTGAAATGAATAGACATTTCTCAGATGCAGAAATACAAATGGCCAAGAAATACATGAAAAATGTTCAACATCACTGACCAATCAAGAAACAGATTAACCCTGAGATTTCATCTCATTGAAGAAAAAAATGGCTACCATCAAGAAATCAAGCAATAACAGTCCTTTCTCTACAGGATTGGTGAGGCTGTAGGGAGAAAACAACCCTTCTTCATTGTTAGGAATGTAAACTGATACAACCACTACAGAAATCATTACAGAGATTCCTCAAAAAACAAAAAATAGAAATTCAATTTGACCCAGCTATTCCCTTTTTAGGTATCTTCTCCAAAGAGTTAAAGGTATAGTATTATAGTGAGACATGCATATCCGTGTTTATAGCAGTACAATTTGCAATAGCTAAACTTGGAAGTGGCTTATTTGTCCATCAACAGATGCATGGGCAAAGAAAATGTGGTATTTATAAATAAATATATATAAAGAAAATGTGGTATAAATATAAAGAAAATGTGGTATTTATAAATAAATAAATGTGGAGTACTATTCTTCCATAAAGAGGGATAAACTTGAGTCATTTGTAGGAAAATGAATGTACCTTCAGACCATAATGTTAAGTAAAATAAATCAGACACACAAACTTAAATAACATATCATTTCTCTTATAAGAGGAATGCATATTATAAATAAAGAGTAAAATAATAGATAATAGGTAATAGGAAGATAAGTCTTTTGCAAAATATAAGAGAGCTAAGAGATGGAGGAAGAGGGGAGAAAAGGGAGATAAAGCAGGATGGGATAAAGGAAATAAGATGTTTTATGTATATGCTCCAACTTCACATGTAGAATGCAACCATTGTGTAGTGCAATGGTATTAGTAAAAATAAAAAAATTTAAAAACACATCAACTATATCTGAATGTATGAGTGCATAATGATGCAAAAATATCAGTTTGTCACAGTTGGGCACTTAACACAGCTATGGAGTTAACTCATGATACCATGCCTGATACTTCAGCCATGTGAAAGCTAGTTCAAAAACTGAAATATATTTTAAAATTAAAAAAGAGGAAGAACTATAAATGGTCAATAGATACATGAAAAACATATTTTGGAAGGCCTTGAGGATCCAATAGAAATGCTTCATAAAGTAGAGCTTGATATATTTTCTGGAATGTATTCTAGGATTGAATATCTATAACTTTTAGATGATCACAGGTCACCATGTGATTTCTATGATTCCACTAAAGCATTGACAGGAGGAAAGGAACTCAGATGTTGGAAAAATATGTCACTACAGCGCCTGACAAAGCTATTGTACCTTGAGCACCAGTCCTGTAGAGAAAGGACTATCCACCTGAATTCACACCAACAATGGCAAATGCAGGGTAATAGCTCTCTGGGTAATAGCTCTCATCATCTGGTTCTTGTTTAATCCTCATTACAGATGCACTCCCTTCACAGTTACCATCAAAGCTGGACACAGGTGGTCCTAAAATTTCTGATTAGAGAACAATCTTTATCATCCACAAAGGAAAAATACAAGGCATCTATTAGTGGAAATAGGTTTACTGCCATATACCCTTTAGAAGAGTTGACTGAATATGAAAGCCTGGTTGATTCTTGCTTTATTGGTAGTAAGAATGGAGATCAGAATTTATTTTGCTATTTCCTCCTAGACATGAGGTGCTAAAAGTTTCACCTGACTCTGGTTTTATTTACTGCACAGTGTTGAGCTGGCTAATCAGCATTTGAGATACAATTCTTAACTTCCTCAGTCTTAGGAAAAGGGACCTCATTGTGTGTGTCTGGATAGTGGGTAGTGCCATTCTGCATTCTCTCCATAAGAATAATATTAGATTCTGTGTTGGTGAAGCCATTACCACCCGTCATCTTTCTGGAGCACAGTAAGGATTCAAATTGTTTGGAAATATCCAAGTAGCCTTTCACTAAAATAGCTTAGTAAATGGCTTCTGTGAGTGTGGCATGAATGTCCAAACTCGACTTCTGCTCTTTTGTTTTTGTTTTTCTGAAGTTTTTTTTTTTTGTTTGTTTTTTGAGATAGGATTTCACTATGTATGTAGTTCAGCCTGGCTTTGGGCTCACTATGTAGCTCAGGCTGCCCTCAAACTTGTGAACCTCCTGGCTCAGCCTCCTGAGAGTAAGACATTTCCGTACCCATCGTACTGTTAGAAAGATACAAATTAGTGTGTGTATCTTTAAGCCATACTAGAAACAATGAAGTATTGCTTAATAAACCTCCCCAAGATATTTCTTCTCCTTCAGAATTTAATCATTATACATTAGTTCTCAATAAAATATGGAATATCTAAATTGAAGGTACTTTAGGGTAACAGTTGACTTGAAGAGAAAAAATATCCTAAGTGAATGTAATTGTGAGGCTGATAGTGTTCATCATCTCTCCTGTCTCATGGACAGAACTGTATACAGAATGGAGACATATCTGCTTAAAGCATGGAGAGACAGAAGCCTAGTGTTATGAAGTCTAAGAGTGATGTCTTGCTCGCTGTAACTATGATCTTGATTCTGTATTCTTCCCAGATGTATGAGTCAATAGATTTTCCCTTCCCTTTTTTCCCTCAAGCTAATTTAGAAATTTTTTGACTAATACATTCATATATTATAAGATAAAAATACTCAAGACAAAGAAAGGATGATCCAGGAAATGAGAACAAACCCTAAGAAACCCCAACATTTAACAAAAAGGTCAATTCTGATTTTAAAAAAAGGTTGCAAAGGACTTGGTTAGTCATAGTGATAAAATGAAAGCTGGGGGAAGTCAGGAAAGGTAGCACAATTTTGTATCTTTCTCTATGGAAAATTTTAGAGAGTATGATGAACCTCCATGTATCTGTCATTTGTGAAAATAACACAGGCCCCTGTCTTATTTCATCTATAACCTTAGTCCAATGGATATTTCTAACAATAAAGACTTAAAAAACCCATCATGACCCATTTTCATGTTTAAAATATTAATATTTGCTTTAAAGCATTTTGCATTTAATTGGTTTATAAATTTCTTGAATTATATTAAAGTTTTTTTTATAGTTGGCTTGAGTCAAAATCCAAATAAGGCCAGTACATTGCATTAAGTTTTATTCCTTTTTTTATTTTAAAGAATAAAATAAGGATAACATAGTAATAGAGGGGCTTACCGAATTACAGACAAAGTGGTAGGAAATTATCAATGGCTGTTTTACATATTGTTATCTACAAGATAGTTTCTCAGGAAAACAAGTAGACAAATAATAGTGAGTTATAGACAAAAGTGGTAGGAGATTATCAATGGTTGTTGTACTATACTTTGGTATCTTCAAAGTGGTTTCTAAAGAAAATAAATAGAGCTATACATGAGTGACCAATTGAATAATCGTAGACTATTCTCAATGGTTATTGTAGGAAACACATAGTAATAAACATACATCCATTTACAAAATAGCATAGGAACAATACAAGCATTACAGAGTTATGGACAGATTAATAGGAAAATATCAATGGCTGCTGTAATACATGATGGTATCTTCAAGGTGGTTTCTTAGGAAGACAGAGATATGGAAGAAAGATCTAACAAGTAGTTATAGCCTAAGGGTTGTGAAAAATAGTGTATTACCTCCTCACCAGTGACTCCTTTCACTGAGGTGTGATGGCTGGAAGGAAGGCCAGGATTGAAAAGAAGGACTGAGAGACTTGCACTTGTGTCTAGCCACAGGCTGTTTTCTTTTTCCTCTAGAGTCATGATTACTCGGGGCTCCTCCATGGAGATGACAGTCTGGCCAGAAGGAGAAGGCAGAGTATACCCCGGGCCCCCTCTTCCTGTTGGACTAACTGGTAAGCTGAGTCTGAGCTCTGGGGCCTCCACCTCAGAGGGCAGACCAATCTCCAGTGGTCACCTTTGCATTCAGGGCATGGCCCAGGGGGCTTCTTAGGGCAGTTCCTCTTGAGGTGGCCTGGCTTTTAACAGTGGTAGCAGATGAATGCAGTCATCGAGTTCTTCTTGGGGCCCCAAGAACCCGACCTAGGGTCTGTTTCTCTTAGTGCTGCAGCAAAAGCAGCTGCTTTTTCTCGGTCTCTTTGTTTTCTCTCCTTGGCCTCCTTCTTGTCATGGCTATAGAATACTGAGGAGGCAATTCTTACTAACATCTCATGTGAGCCATCTGGGGTGAGAGCCATTTTTTATAGCTTTTTCTTTCCAGCCTCCCTTAAGTTTTATTTCTAATAGCCCTTTAGCTGCTGAGTTTCCTACTCTCTTTAAATTTTTTTTAAAAAATTGATTTTATTTTTCAACTTAAATTTCTTGCATTCATTTTGGTGTGTGTATATATATATATATCAAAATTATACATATATCATTTATATATATTTGCTATATGATGATATATAATGATATATATAATTTATGATATATATATACCAAAATTATATATGCATATATATGCACATATGTATCACTCTCTGTCCCTCCTAGTACCATGAACAGGTAGTTAGATTTGATCATATTTATGTTCTATTTAACAATGGAGCCTTTATAGGTAGTGTTTTGTATTTTGTATTGTAACACATTAGAAGCAGATTCTTTTTGGAGAGTTTTCTTTTGTGATATAAAGTCTGTTCAGTGTGTTAAAATATTGTCTATTGTAAAGGTCTTTTTCAAAGAGGCAGAGCAAGGTGGCAGCTCCGATTTTCCAGTGATCATCTCCCCACAGTCACACCAGCTTGAACAGCTATTCATGTACCAAAAAACCATCCCAAGAAGCAAGGTGAGGAACATAGTGCCTGGTTTTACTATAATAAAAGGCACATTGAAAAAGGCAGAAAAGAAAGTTGCCTATATCATCTCTCCTGAAGCTCCAAGCAATATGCAGAAAGATGCCTCCACTGGGAGGATAGAGAAGGAATTAAGCCTAGGCCTTTACTTTGAAGCCCAGTATCAGGCCTGCTACAGTGAACCCAAGTGCCAGGCAGTGCCCCAGGATCCCTCCTCCATGGCAAGAGTACTGCTACTATGGTTGTACTAATAGTTCAGAGAGAAATTAGCCTCACCACCTCCACATCATATTCAGGTACATTAGATAGGCTTCAGCCTGCTTGAGCATATAATCTTCCCCAATCATTTGCAGCCCTATTAGTGATTTAGGAATTGTTGATCTACAGTTGGCAGTACAAGATTGACACACCAAAGTCTCCCTAGTCTATTTTCTTCCAAGATTGGTGATGATAAGACAAAGGTAACTGAAATATTTTCAAAATCTACAAGGACATCACAATTTTATGGAGACATCTATACCACATTGTGCTTATGTTCACACCAGCTGCTGGGGTTCACAACATGTTGCTCAGACTGCTGGAGTAACACCTCAGAGACTCCAGTCATCAATTCTTCCTCCACCTAAGCCTCCTTCTTTCCCCGCTATCTGGAGATAAAAGGAGCTTGAAATGTAAACTGAGTTAAGATGGTCTTTATTGGCAATAGCCTGCCACCTTCTTGGTTTTCTGACTTTCCAAAAAAATCTTTATCTTTCTCCAAATATTTGTCCTAAAGTTATCCAGCCTTTTCAAGTGTCAAATACATAGATTTGGATTCAGTAATACTAACACTGCTTCTTCAACCTCAGGCAGCAGAGGGGAGAACAAGACTCCATCTTCTCAGAAGCAGGGCTTGAAAACTAGCACAAGATTTTGCCTCAGAGTTCAGTGTCAGGGCTGCTTTGCTGAGATACAGCACAGGCAAAAATCAAAGGTGAAAACTCATAGACAGAGCCTCTCAACCTTCTCCTGCATTAGGCAGAGACCTGCATTCTGGTGGGACCAGTGTGTGTTTTGATTTACATCATTACCAGCTATAGAATGGGCCTGCCACCTCTTTCTTTCCCTCCAACTGTAGGCCCCTATAGCCATGAGACTTGGGTGCAGTGGTGCTTAGCATTATCCTTTGTGATCAAGAGACTCTTTACTACCTTTTCCCTGACCTCCAGCAGCACAGTTTTCCCCTGCAGTATGTATTTGCAGGTGGAGCTCTAGTCTTGCTATAGTACCAGGGACAGTTCTGTACCATGGTGGTCAGACTTATTCCTGCTTGCATCACCAAGAGCTGTGGCATGGGCCTGGGTGCACCCCAGGATTGTGCAGGTCCTCGTGACTATGAGACTCATGTGACCCAAGCTAGTGTCAGCCTTGGTGGCCAAAGGACTACCTTCACCAACACTACCTAAACCTCAGATAGCATAGTGTGGAACAACACTCCATTCATAGGGGTAGGACAGAATAATAAGCACAAGACACTCTCTTGGAACTTGGTTCTGGGCTGCTGACATATAACACTGACCAGGCAGATCACAACAGTCCCCATCTACAGTACTGCTTGCAGACAGAGGCTCTGGAAAAGCTGCAGTGCCAGGGTAAGACATGTGGCACCAGTCTCTATAGAACTTCTATTCCAACTGTCATCGCCTGTAGCTGATTGCAGCACTCATAGGCTAATAATCCATTTCAGCACTAGGCACTCCACAGCAGGGTGGACCTTGGTCCTACCTTGGTACTCTGCTGGACCTGGCTGATTGTGGGCTTGGGGTGTGACAGCATTGTAGTGTTCTGGCCATAGGTGTGGCATATAAGCCTGAAGGAGCTGATACCTTTATGGTGATTCTCCCAAGATACGGGTAGAATTCCAGCTCCCCATCACAGGCTTGTGACGGTGAATGAGGCATTTGGGACAGGAGTGCATGGACAAACTATCTTTTGTAGTTCTCCTAATTTACGCTAAAAAAACCATACCAATTGGAGATTTGGGACAAATCTGAGGACAAATCTGATCTTGGATCCCCCTCTACTGCTGAAATGTAGGCACTACAACAATAGCAAACAGCCCTCTAGCGCTAAAAGGGTAAAAGTGACCATAGGCCCAGAGAAAATAAGTAGCTTACTTGAATTTCTGAAAAGCCAAGTACACACAAAGCCAGATTGCTAAAACTGGAATAAATACCTAATCCTTCAAAATAAAATAAAATAAAACAAAATCCTAATTCTTCTTTTGATACTGAAAGAATCAACAAGCATCAAGAACTTTCAGGGAATCATGACTTTATCTAATTGTCAACATAAGTTGCCAGAAGCTAATCAACTAGTAACCAGTATAAGTCAAAGCTTAGAGAAGTTAAAGCAGCCCTTTTAAGGAAACTCGTTAAGCTTCAAAATAACACAGAGATGTGATTCATATGCTAATGGAAAATTAACAAAGATAGAAGCAATTTTAAAAATCAAACACAAATTCTTGGGTTTAAAAATACATAAAGTGAAATTAAAAATGAATTAAGAAGGCATTAATAACAATAAATCAAACAGTATGTAGAATTAATGAGCTCAAAGAGAGACTATTTGAAAATACACAGAAGAGCAAAAAGAATGAAGTAGAATGAAGAAAGCTTATGAGAACATTGGGACAACATTAAGAGAGTAAATATGCAGGTTACTGGGGTTTAAGAGGAACTTGTGAGTCTAAAAGAGTCAGGTAATGCACATTGGATGTCATCAACAGCTAGTCTTTTTAGTGAACCAGGTCTCCAGTTTTGAAGGCACTATGTAGTTCCCACTCCTCGAATCTGGTCTTACTACTTTCTTATAACCAACAGAATGTGGCAGATGTGTCTATGTTTCAGTAAATCCTCAACTTACCAATGAATTTTGTCCTGGGAGAATGTTTGCGAGTTGAATTTGTTTGTAAGTCCAACAAAGTGAGTTTTACACATCTTTGACACAAATATACAATTCATATTGATTTGTGCTTCCTAATAATCACCTCCACATGACCACTGCTTTTCCTCTTGCTTCCAGACACTCTGGGTTCTGATTGAGCACTATACTACTGTATACTATCATACTGGACAGTAAGAACACAGCAGCATAACTGTAACAACTGTCCAGCAGACATGTGAGCTATTTCTGTGATTCGTTTGCATCTAATAATGTTCATAATGTGAGATCTGTTTATATCTATAAAAGCTTGCAACTTGAATGTTCATGAGTTAAAGACTTACTGTATTTCTTAAGCTAGATCTAAAGAAGCCTTGGAGCTTCTGTCCTACTCTCTTGAAATGTTTGCTCAGTTGGAATACACACTGGCGGGCAGGCAACCCTCATGCAAAGTCTGAATGAGGTCACTCACCAACTTGTGAGGAAGCCCAAACCAGAAAAGGGAGAGATGCTTGGCCAATACTCAACTGTTCTAGCCATTCCAGACAAAAGATATCTGAGTGAAAAAGCCATCTTGGATGTTCAAACAAATTGATATGGAGCTCTCAGATGAATTCTTCGCCAACATATGAATGTAATTGCATGAGAAACCTCAGCTGAGGACCCTCAGTCTACAGAACCATGAAATAATAGATTGCTCTAGGCCACCATATTTGAAGTAGTTTGTTATGTAGTAATCGATAACCAAAATAATACTGTTAATTCCAATCACTTATTGGCAGATAGCATCTGCCAGCTTTCTCCCTTCTACAGCTTCTGTTTTTTCTTTATAATTGGTAAAAAAAAATTGTAGGTGTTACAGTTTATATATAGATGTCTTTCAAGAGGCTCCTGAATTCGTAGATAGGCTTTTGAAGATTGGACCATGGAGGTGGGATAGCTGACTTGCTGTTAGAAGGTGGATCTGGTCAGAGGAAGCTCACTGGGAGCTCACTCCTCTTTTATTGTGGGTATTAGGCATTTTGCCCCATTGACAAGGAAAGTGCCTAAGTTATGTGGGAACATTTTAGGACCTTATCAATATCCTTTTTTTCCCATTAAACTTTCAGCTACTAGTTTTAGTACGCTGGGATCAAACATTACTGTGATAGTTACAAAATGTGGTAAAAATCTCAATCTAAACTTGTTAGCATTCTGCTAAAAGAGATTTTCCTTCCTATTTACTTACTTGCAACCATATATCTCGTGGGTTCTTATTTTATTCAGCAGGTTGTGCATGTTACTATCACTATTTACTTTGATGTTCAAGTTGTTCCAGATCTTGAAAGTGAGAGCCCATTTCAGTTAGCTCCTTGTGCTCTGGTAGTTCTTGAAAGCTTCATTGCTTTTTGCCTTGTTTTTTGAAGAAGGTACAATCTGTGTCTTAGCATACTTGCTGCTAAAGAGTTGGTCATTGTAGGCTTCTTTGGTGGACAGTTAGGGAGGTTCCCCAACCCCACCCCAGGATCAGGACACTATTGCTCTTCTTAAAGTGAAGTACTTTTTTAAAAAAATGCTTGGGATGACTGATAGTGATGATATTCAGAAATCACTTTTTATTTGCCAGTTGGAACCCAGAGAAGTCAGCTTTGTTTTTTCAGGTAGATAACATCTAATGGGAATGGAAAGGGAGAGTCTGGTGTACAGTGTTTTCCCAGTGACTGGTCGCCACATTTCACAATTCACCAATGAACAATTTTTCTGTGGCAACGGGCCCAAAAGACCATGTAATCTAAGGATTGTCCAGGGTACCCAGAACTACTGTTTGATTTTATCCTTTATTGACTTTGAGCTCTCATTAAATACATTTATAACAGTATTTAAGGGTCACTGAATGTGTTATCATCTTGGAGGGCTGACTGATTTCAAGTAGGCCCTCTCAGGAATAATAGGTAAGGTCAAACAACAGTGGTTTCTAACTAGAATCTCAATGTATTGAATCGTAGTGGGGAACAACTAAGGCTGTTATGTCATTTATGTCACTTTCCCTCCCAGTATCCCTTTACTGGAGAAGTTGAGTTATTAATCAGGAAGTTGATGAGTGAGCATGGAATCAGAACAGGTGACGATGAAATATATTTATTCACAATAGAGGACTTGGACCTCAGATCCAGTCTTTTCATTTATTCCAATGTTTCTTACACTTAAACCATCTGAATACCATCATCATGATTTTTGCCTTGATTACATGTACTTATTCTTTTATTGAATAAACACTTAAAGTTATTTACTTTGGCTTTGCTGTAATAAATTAGATTTCTGAAATCATGTTTGGTGTGCTTTCTAATGCATACTAAAGTAAAAAATTGAACACAAAATAAATATCAAAATAAAAATCATCTATGACTTGCCTAGAGATTCTTAGTAGTATTCTATACAACAGTTTGGTAAATGTTGCCTTATTCTTTATTGAAAAAATACAGAACTTTTGTTTCTCTGAATCCTGTTAGGTATACTGAAAATCCCTCTATTGAATGTCTTCCTCAGATGTGTTAATAGCACAATGGCTTTTTTTTTTTTTTTTTTGCAGTCCTGGATATCGAACCCACCTTACACGCATGCACTGTACCCACTGAGCTGCACCCTTAGTCTATGTTGTATCTTGGAGATCTTGTATCACCTCTCCTCTACATTTTGTATTGATTTCACATGGCTACAATCTACAATATTTTGTAATTTCTCCTTAATGTATGGTTATGTGTACCACACAAGGTTATAAGATTCTCAAATATTTATGGCACTTAAAAATGAAAATCCAGTCTTTCTGATTTGATGTGATTCACTTTGGGTCTACTAGTGAAATAAAAAATATTTGTGTGTGTTTGTATGGTGCTAGGGATGAAACCCAGGGTCTCATGCATGCTGGGCAAGCACTCTGAACTATATCCTAGGAAAGAAAATTTTAAGTCTTTACATGGTGCTAGGTATAGTCCACATCAATTAAAAGTCATTATTCAAATATCATGGAGACAATGCTGAAAACCCAAATATTAGTCATTTTTGTATTTACTCAGAGAATTTAGTGCCTCTTTCTAAAGTTAGAAGGGTCTTAACTATAAGCTTTGCTTATAGTGATAAAGCACACAAAACACAAGGCCACGGTTTTAATGGTTTGCACTGAGAAAACTGTTGCCCTATCTTACTACATGGGATTTGGTGAATATGGAGAAACTATGTATGATGGAAGGTTTTTCCTCTCGGCTTTCTAATGAACTTTTTGAGGAGACTTGAAGTTTTACATTTCAGCTGCCACTGTCCTTCTTTTCACTAGACTATTCCTTGAAACATGGGTTAATTTTACTTCTAGTATCTAGTATAGTATCTGGCATACAGTAGGTACTCATTTGAAGCCTGTGAGACAAGGAAATGAACTCTTGCCTTTTTTCCTACATTGCACTGTATCAATACCACTGATGTAGATCTTTCAAAAGAAACCATAAAATAGAATATACTGGTTTCATGTTCTTTGGAAATATATTAAATAATGTTTACTGAACCATATTTTTTGAATTATATTACTTTCAAACATTATTTATCTTTTCCTCAATATTGAATTTCAGTTCTCATCAGAATTTACTTTTTATTAACCAGGGATTGCTTTCACACATCTTTCACCCCCCATAAAGAACTATTTCATTGTAATACCTGAGAACAATAAGAATCTGTTCCCTCCAAGAATGAATTGCTAAATGTTTAGAAAAATTTGTCTGTTTTAAGTGTTATGTTAAAATATATTTTGATTAGGTCTTTGTTAAATATAATCTTTTAAAAGCATATATTGAGTGAGACTAGTCTGACAAAATTTAGGGCTAACTAGATAAATCCTAACATATTCCTGGTGCTGAAACAGTAATGGTAGTTCTAGGGATGAGGAATTCCAACCAAACAGCCTAAGCACTTTATCCTTTGTGCCAGAGTATCAGACTGTACAGGGATTTATGTTCCTGCATAAGATAATCAAGGAATTTCCTCAAAGACCCAGAGAATGGAAAATTATTTTGGGGGTGGAGGTGGACAGAACCAGATTACCTAAGCATTGACAGCACTGAAACAATCCTTGGCCATTGCCATTGACTTGATTAGGGCCTGTAGGGATAAAGCAGTGCATCACAAATCAGGCCGTGATGAACGATCTATGCCATCCCCAATTTTCTCTTTCCTTCTGAAATCAGAGGTCGTCTCTTTCCCACAGAGGCGGAACACTCAACTTTATACGACAGCCTAACTTTCTTTACAACTTCCTGGGGAAAGCCGGACAGAGTCTCATTCTCGTCCTTCTTATACTGGGAGGAATAGGGAAGGCAACATGTCTTCCCGCCTCAGCCACACATTGAGGCACTTGGATTAAGTAGGTGTGCAGTGAGGTCTCAGAAATGGAGAACCAGAAGGGCCAACGACCAGAGGTTGTGGGAGGTAAAAAGGGAGAGAAAACCTCTAGGGCAGGACTCTCCCGCGAGTGTGTGTGTGTGTGTGTGTGTGTGTGTATGTGTGTGTGTTCGCGCGCGCACGCGCGCGCAGGCGTTAGAAAGAGGGAGGTGATCAAAGATGCCTTGCTTCGCTAGCACATATAAAACCCAGAGCCTCTTCTGACGGAAGATTGCCACCTGATAGTGTGAACAAAAATGGGGCGCAGGCCCACCGCCAGCCTTGCACACGCAGGCGCAAACGGATCTCCTTGCCAGAGGGCCAGTAGATCCAGTCACCGCAGCCTCGAACGTTGGCAAGTAGGAAACCAGGAGGCCCGGATGGGGGGCGGGACAGCACACCCCGTCTGAGCGCTGATTGGCCGGTGGCGCTCATCGCCGCCTGCTGCTATTTGCTGTTGGAGCAGCGTGCGGGACGCTGTGAGCGTCCGCACGTGCAGCCGTTTAAGCGCGGTTTGCGCGCCGGCGAGGACCCAGCGAGAGGTCGGCGTGGAAAGGTGAGTGTGCTGGCGGCCGTCCCCCGACGGCGCTCAGGCCTTTTAGTCCTCGGACTTTGGGCCAAATGAAGAGTGAATGGGGCAGATGGGATTTGAGGACATCCTTGGGGGTTTTCCTCCTCCCTACCACGATCCTAAGGCCCGCAGTTGACCGGGTGACCGAAGGCTGGACTTGGGGCCCGGCGAGGTGCGGGCGCCTTTTGCGCAGCGCGGACGTGGGCCTCTTCTCTGAAAAGGGGTGGCTGTCGTCCCGTTCACGTCCAGACAGGTACTGGGAGAAACTAGCTGTGCTTTGTTGGGGAGTTTGAGCCCCTCAATTCTCTAGCCTGCCGCTCCCCAGTCTGTCTTTCCTTCACACTGCCCGCTCCCCAACAAAACACGGAAACTTGCCTGCTTTGAAAGGAAGCCAAGGGAGAAAGCATACGTAGGGAAAAGTCTTGAATATTATCTGACGCCTCCACCTCCCTTTAACAACCAGTGAGCCCTTGGGGAGATCCTTTGAAGGAGAAACAGATTTGGGGAAAAAACCTAAGCCTCTCTGCTGGACGTGGTGATTGTTAGAATGATTCGCTAAGTGGTTCAGCAGTCTTTTAAAGATAAGAAGGATGGATGGCTATAAATGCCACCCCTAGGTAAGAAGTCCTACTTCACTTTTTGGCAGAAACTCTTTGAGAGGATTAAGCACTTAGCTGAATAGTTGGGTAGAAGATAGTTTATACATTTTTTGGGGGGCGGTGAGGTGGTTAAAACCATGGCCTTGTGTTTTGGGTGCTTTATTACTGAGCTGTGTTAAATAGAAAATTTTGATCTAATCAAGACCAAAAGTGCGTGTTTTTAAAATACAAATAGAACTTGAAGCCACCATGGGAGATGAAGATTGGGAAGCAGAAATTGTCAAACCTCATGTGTCTTCCTACGTTCCTGTATTTGATAAGGTAAAACATTTTTTTTGGGGGGGGGGTTAATGGGAATCGAACTCAGGACCTCGCACTTGCCAGGCAAGTGCTGTGCCAAGATGTACAGTTACTAAAAGTGATGGCTTTTTATCAGAGTTGAAAATTGAACGGTGGGAACATTCTAAATTAGAGTTTATCTCCATGTGATTGTTACTAACTTTTATGGTGAACAAGATGCAGGATAAGCCTCAAAATATATTAATGTATTTGTGGCAACTTGATAATTAAAAGCCAGAACAGATGTAACATTAGCAATGTAATTTAAATCTCAGTGATTTAGGATTTACAGGTGAAACCAGGCTTGTACAAACGTGGGTGGAAGTTTCAAGGACACGTATATGGAGAAATAAAAATAATTTGGTTCTGGGTGATGTTTTGAATTCTGAAAATTGGTTTTATGCCAGGAGAGCTCTCAAGATTATTAGACTGATTCACTGGTGCTATAAACTTGATGTACCACAAGTCATCAGATCTTTTTTCCTGAATGACATTTCTGGAGTTTGTTGTACTTCTGAAGAAATGGCAGTAGAGTGGCTTTTGGGGTTTCATTTCTGCTTAAAAAAAATAAAGTGTACTTTCGAAGATAATATATTCTAAGGGACTGTTTTTGTAGAAATGTTATTTACTTGACAGTGTCTCTAAAGGGTTTTCCTTTTCTTTTAAAATTTCCAGTTTGTATGTCAATGAATCCTGATATTTTCTAAGTGATGCCTTTGTGGAAATCCTTGTTTTACATAAAAGTATAAAATATGCAGTGACAAGAATTGTGTACATTAAAATAGGATTATGAGTCCTACATGCTGGAGTTAGTGTTGAACCTAATAAAGTACTTACTATTAAAGACATTGTATTTCACTTGGGGA
The DNA here is from genome assembly GCF_000276665.1 of Chinchilla lanigera. Lineage (NCBI taxonomy): Eukaryota > Metazoa > Chordata > Mammalia > Rodentia > Chinchillidae > Chinchilla > Chinchilla lanigera. The sequence continues at coordinate 12,023,631 of NW_004955446.1, read as the reverse complement.
GACAGAATGTGCACATTTGAAAAGCAGATAGTAATTATAAATGGTAAAAAGTGCCTTGAAAAAATAGGGAAATATGTATGTTGGGTGGCTTTGGATCAAATAGAGGGGAAAGATTTCCCTGAGATAATGAATGACACATGAGTTGGAGACTTGAAAGAGTCCCAACAGGGCATCGTGCGCAATGGCCAGTGGTAAAAGAAAGAAACCAAAATATTCATTTCAGATGCTACTGAGAGGACTGTCTGTGTTGAAACATAGAAGCAGTAAATTTATTAGATCATTTCTATATTTAAAAAGCATTGTAAGCTGGGACCATTGATGCATACCTGTAATTCTAGTACTTTGGGAGGCTGAGGCAGGAGTACTGCAAGTTTGAGCCCAGCCTAAGAAGTTAGAAACACTCAAAATAAGTAAAGAGGGCGGAGATGTTGCTCAGTGTGAAGGCCCTACATTCAGTCTCCAGTACTGCAGACCAGAACTAAGACATTTCCAGTGCAGAAGTGAGGATAGAAGCTAGGTCAGAGTGGCTTTAAGGAAATATGGGATATGAGAAATCAGAGGTAGCAACTGTAGATAATCTCTCCTGTTTCAAGAGAGGCAGAGAAGTAGTTCAATAGCTGGAAGGGAAGGTGATATCTGTGTATTTTGGGGGAAGTAAAAAAGATTGAGAATTTTTTTCTTTAACCAGTCTTGGAGATAATTTCAAATTTATGGAAAATGTGCAAGAATTAGGATAGTACTAACAAAAGTCTTAGCCATATTTACCTACTATTAACATTTTACCTGATCTAATTTATTTGTAATCTCTTTCCATATCTATTTATCCGCCTACCTACCTACCTATCTACCTACCTCTGTAAGGATTTTTTATGATGAAACAAATTGTAAAAAAATTTTTGATGTCTTGTTTCAAAATTTTCCTTGGAACTGGTGAGTTCAGTGTATGTGGGATGTTAAATACAACATCATTATAATTTATCAGTTTAATAACACATTTAAAGCCAGGCTTTTTTGGCACTGTTCATTCAGTAGGACTTTGGCTACTAGAAACAAAAATGTCTTCAGATTTCACTGTAGGGAAGATTGGACCATTGTTCTTTGTTTTAATGTCTGGTAGTAATGAATTTGCCTTTTTTTTTGTGTGTGTGTGTTGCAGTTACCAAAAACCCAAGCCATTTCAAGGGTACTATGGTCCTTTTGCCCTTAATGACAGCTCAGAAAAAATTTTTTTTTTTTTTTTTTTTTTTTTTTTTTCTTTTTTGAGACAGGATCTTGCTATGCAGTTCAGGCTGGCCTTGAGCCCACTTTGTAGCCCAGGCTGGTCTCAAACTCACAACAATCCTCCTGCGTCAGCCTCTCAAGTGTTGGGATTATAGGCCTGTGCCACCTCGCCTGGACAGAAAAAAGTATGAATGACCTTTGAGCCCCATAAAAGTACAGTAGCTTAAAAGGTCATTCAATGTCTTTCATGGACAAAATTTTAGAAAATAAGTGTTACTAGAAGTTGACTCACCTTGGTGCGCATTCCTCCCAGCTTTGAGACTTAATTAAATGAATTTATTTGAAGGAAGATTGTGACAGTTCTAATGTAGTCAGTTGACTAAGATATGTGTCAGGTCATCTTTCATTTTTAGATTATTGACTGATTTTCATTTGCATGATTTCAGACAAGTTAGCTTTTTCTCTCTTTAGAGGAAGTTTGTGTGAGAGGAAATAAAAGTATGGTTAATGATGTAAAGATACCATTAGATTTAGATTTAGATTGGAAAAAAATTACTGAAATTGTCTTTAATCCAGAGAGAGCCTAAAAAATGTTGGAAGTTCCCAAAGTTAACTTGACATTCAGCTATTGATTTTACAACAAAAGTAGCATTTTCTAAGTCTAGTCATATCACTGCCATGGTGATGCATGTGCATTAATAGCAAATAATTTTTCTGAGATGAAAGGGAAAATGGAATAGATTTGAGATCATTGAGGACAATCTTCAGCTACTGCTCAGACAAGTTTAATTGAAATAAACCATGAATATCCTGGCCTGTACCTGACAGTTAACCTCTTTATTGAATTTGTATTGCTGTGGCAGGATGATTATATGGTTTTCAGTATACAAGTGAATTTATTGTAGAGGGAATTCCTTTTTAAAAATGTGGATACATTATTTTTACTTTAAACACAGTAGAAAATTTTCAAATTTCTTTTTTCATTGTTTGGTCTATTTTTCTTTTTTTTGAGACAAGGTTGCAGTACATAGCCCAGGCTGGCCTCAAATTCACAATGGTCCTTTGTTGAGTTCTGTGATTACAGGCATGTGTCACTGTGCCTGGGTAAAGTAAATTTCTTTGCAGTAGAAACTATCACCCATTAATTTCATTCTGTGTTTTACTTATCTGTACAGCATTGATGAGTATTTTGTAAAACACTGGATTTTGAAAATACAGAATATTGACCGATTGATTTCTCTACATGTTCCTTTTGTCAGATTTTATTTATTTATTATTTTTTAATGGCAGCAAAGTTTTACTAACATAGGAAAAGAAACAGTCTCCACAGAAGGTTTGGGCAAAGTAAAAGTAGGAAAAGAAGTACACTCTACAGCAGTGATGGTGAAGTTTTTAGAGCTTTCAGTGATACAAACACCGTGCTGCAGCCCATGCCATAGGTTCATCATTTCTGCCTTACAGCATAAGGGCAGACTATTGTGAAGAGATGTGATAGCCTCAGATTTTATTTGTATAATAGTATTTGATTATACTTCTCAAGTATATGGATGATTTAAATGACTATAAATTTTTAAGTCGGGTGTCAGAAAACCCTTTACATAAAGTGTCAAATAGTAAATAATGTAGACTTTACAGACTTTACAATCTCAATGCACAATTTTGCTGTTGTAGTATAAGAAGAGTAGCTACAGGCATATATAGGTGAAGGAGAATGGTTGAGCTCCTGTAAAACTATTTACAGAAATGCGTGGCCCACAGAATTTGGTTCATGGCTGTACTACTCTTAGTACTATATTAAATATGTTATACATGAAGTCTAAAGTGAATGTGTCTTGGAATAATTAAAAGAATATCCAATAATTTAGGGAACCTTATATCATGAACTAAGCTCAATTGTTATACAGTAGTCTCCCTTTATCCATGATTTTGATTTCCATGATCTTAATTATCTGTAGTTAACCATGTCCCAAACTATTAAATGGAAAATTTCAGAAATAAACAATTCATAAGTTTTAAATTGCATGCTATTTCAAGTAGTATGATAAAATATCCTGCCTTCTTGCTCTCTTCAACTGTATGTGAGTCATCTCCTTTCAGGTGTATTCATGCTATAAATGTTACCTGCTTGACATCGTCACAGGTTGATGGTACAGGATTATATGAAGTGATTGATTTTTCTAACAGGTTGTCAGACTATGAACCTTCTGACAACCTGTTAGGAAAATCAATCACTTCATATAATCCTGTATCATCAACCTATGACGATGTCAAGCAGATAACATTTACAGCATGAATGCTACAACATAATGTCTGTGTCATTTACTCCATCTTATTATAGAGACATTGCATCATCTCACATTCTCACAAGAAGGATAAATACAGTACAATAAGGTATTTTGAGAGAACATATTTACATAATTGATTATGTATTATAACTTTTGTATTTTATTATTCATTATTGTTCATCTCGTGCCTAATTTATAAATTAAACTGTCATAACTGTGTATAGGAAAAAAGTGTATATATATGTATACACATGTATATATGTGTATGCTGTGGTTCTGGACATCTAGTAGGTGTCTTAGACTATATTCCCCCGTGGAAAAGAAGGAATTATTGTAATTTTTTTCCTCTTTAACAGATGCCGCGTTTTTATTATTAAAGGTAAAAAATTGATCTTTCCCTTTTACAGGATAAATATTCTTCTGGAGCAAATGGAGACACTGTTAACAGAATTTCAACATCATCAGGTATGTGTCAAGGTACAAAGGTGAAACTCATTTTTTTTAACTTTATTTTTATTTTTATTTTTTATTTTTTTTTGAGACAGGGTCTCACTATGTAGTGCAGTCTTACCAAGATGTGATGACTGTCTTTAGGATCATAATATTAATTTAGGAAGGATCCTAAGAATAAGAGAAATTAGTGTCAAGATAAAGAAGCCCTGTCTTTATTGCTTCTCTCCAGCCCCTTTCTGCACTTGTTTCCACCCAGACTTCCCTGCCCATCACCACTTGCTTCCACTGGGTTGTCCAACTCTAATTTTAGAGTTGATATGAATGGAAATATGGATGGAAGTGGTAGGACTTGGGCTAGAAAATTAGATTTTATGCAGTAATCTTTGACTTTAGTAAAGTCAGAAACAGGCTGTAAAGTCAAAAGTTGGCTGAAATGTAATTGCTACTACATTGGAAGATGTTTCTATTGTAAAATATGCATATTTACCCTTTTAACAATTTTTAAATTTGTGCAGATTTGTAATACAGAATCGTGTTCATTTTGGGGAATTGGTACATGCATATAACATATCTTGATTATTTTCAATTCCTTTACATCTTTTTCCTTTCCTTGCCCCTTCTCTGGTCCCCATCTTCATTTCCAAGAGTCTACCTTCTAGTTTCCTATATTCTTTCCTTTATTCACTTATTTATATTTTAGATTTTTCATATAAGAAAATATGACTTTTTATTTTTTTATTTTTTTATTTTTGAAACAGGGTCTCGCTATGCAGTTCAGGCTGCCCTTGAGCTCACTTTGTAACCCAGGCTGGTCTCGAACTCACAATGATCCTCCTACCTCAGCCTCCCGTGTGCTGGGATTACAGGCGTGTGCCACCATGTCCGGCTGACATTTAATTTTCTGAGTGCCTTACTTTGAACATGGTTTCCAGTTCCATCCATTTTTCTGAAAATGATACCATTTCGTTTCTCTTTATGGCTGAATATTTTCATTGTCTATATATGTCACATTTTCTTAATTCATTCATCCATTGATAGGTATCTAGGCTGTTTCTACAATTTAGTTATGAATTGCACATAGGTATGCACATATCACTATAATATGCTGTGTTTAATTCTTTTGGGAGTATACCCAAGAATGGTATGCCTGGGTCAAATGTTCTATTTTTAATCTTTTTAGGACTTTCTATACTGATTTCCATAGTGGTTGTACTAGTTAGAAAACAGAAAAAAGAAAAACAGAAACAAATTAGTAGATAAGCCAAAACATTTTGTAGTTAAGGGAGCTGATAGTTCACTAAAGAGTGACTTAAAGTGAAAAAATTGTGGTAAGTTAGTTTTTAAAATGTGATAAGAGTCTGTCTGCTCCACTGAAACTTCAGCACAGTGCTAATTTTACTTCCAGAGTATGAACTCTGTGAACTTGAAATGTTTAAGAAAAGCAAGTGAATAAAAGTAATCTGTACTTTTTAATGTGTTGTTTTGTAGAAATTACTGTGTCATCAGGAAAAACTTTGTTTTTTGATGTATAAACAGAAGCCAGTTTTTGTAAAGAAGTGGAATTTTAGGTCTACAGTGTATGAATAACACTCTATTGAATGTTTAGAAACTAGATTGCAGTAACCACCAAGTAAAATCCAGGTTCTACCTTTTTTGTTTCTGTTTCATTTTTTTTTTTTTTCCCCCCAACACTAGGGATTAAATCCAGGGCCTCACACTTGCTAGGCAAGTACCACTAAGCCACATCCCAGCACTAAACTGGGACTTTTCTTAGCACTAGAACAGTGATTATTTAGGCTAATGAAATCAGAATGTACAAGGCTAATGAATGTATCCTAACCAGATTACTAGATATGCTTATTGCAAAAAAATTAGAGGCAGAAAAGAAGAAACAAAATTATCTGAAATATTGGCCTCCAGATTTTACTATCTTTGACAGATTTTTTTAGATCTCTATATATTTCCATATACATAATAGTATTCCACTGGCCTATTGGTAGATTTAATAGGCCTACCAGGTGCCTTACGCAGTTATTAAAAGATCTCTACATCAGAGTACATAATTAGAAACTTTTCAAAACATACAAGTGAAATAATATCCTAAAAGCTTTAGAAATGTTTATAAAAGTAGTTGTATACACCAGGCATGATGGCGCATGCCTCAAATCCCAGCCCTTGGGAGGCTGAGGCAGGAGGATTGTTGCGAGTTTGAGACCAGCCTGGGCTACAAAATGAGCTCAAGGCCAGCCTGAATTGCATAGCGAGACCCTGTCTCAAGAAGAGAGAAAAAAAAAAAAAAAGTAGTTGTATACAAAAATCAGGTTATTTGATGATAGCCATTCTTTCCAGGGTGAGATGGAATCTCAGTGTTGTTGTAATTGGCATTTCTTGATTGGCCAGTGATGTTGAACATTTTTTCATCTATTTCTTGGCTGTTTGTATTTCTTCATCTGAGAAGTGTCTGTTCATTTCAGATGCCCATTTCTGATTAGGTCTTTAAATTAAGAGGATCTGATTTTTTTTTTTTTTTTAAGTTGTTTGTATGTTTTAGATATTAGTCCTTTATCTGGAGGACCTGCCAAAAATGTTTAACCTTTGGCATATGGATAGCCAGTTTCCCAGCACCATTTGTTAAAGAGATTTTATTTTCTCCAGTGAAAATATTTGGCCCCTTTGTCAAACATTAGGTAGCTGAGTGTGCTTGGAGTCATTTCTGCATCCTCTATTCTGTTCCATTGATCAGTAAGTCTGGTTTTGTGCCAGTACTATTCTGTTTTTATCAGCTTTATAGTATTAACATGAAGTCTGGGATTTTGATGCCCCATGCTTTATTCTTGTTGCCCAGAATTGCTTTTGCTAGTTTAGATATCTTCTTATACAATGTGAATTTTGGGATTTTAGTTCTGTGAAGAATGCTATCGGTATTTTGGTTGGCACTGAATTAAACCTGTGCAACAGTTCTGGAAGTATAGCCATTTTGACTATATTGTTTTCTGCCTTTTCAGGAACAGGAGACATTTTTCCATTTTCTAATAACCTCTTTGATCTCCTTTTTCAGAGTACTGTAGTTTTCATTGTAGAGGTCTTTCACTTCCTTGGTTAGGTTGATTGCTAAGTATTTTATTTTATTTGATGCTATTGTGAAAAGTATTGTTGCATTAATTTCTCTTTCAGTGTGTTTATTATTGCTTTGCAGGAAGGCTGTTGTATCCTGCTGCACTACTGAATTTGGTTATTAATTCTAAGAGTCATTTGGTGAAATTTTTGGGGTCTTCTACAATATGTAGAAAATTTTAATTATTTTATTTTAATTAATTTTCAATATAAATAGCCACATGTATCTAGTGACTGCTGTATTACACTACATAGCTTTAAAATTTGAGCAAGCTGTGACATGGCTATTTTTATTTTGTATATTTAGAGAGAGTTTGGCAAACATTAGAAGAATGTATTTGGATAAATGTTAATTATTCTGAGTCTTGGCATTGGTAATATCATCTCTCCTTTCCTTTTTCTCTGGTAAAATCTAGGCTACTCCTTAGTGATACTAAAAATGGAGGATCCCTTGAATGTTGGAGGAGTTAGATTTTGAGTAAATAGATCCATTTAGTTGGCTTTGGGTTTTCCATGATCTGAGAACAATTAATGTGGTTATCACTGTAATAGGATGTCTTTAACTCTTTCAGGAAGATACCTAGAAAGAGAATAGCTGGGTCAAGTGGTTTTAGTTTTTTGCAGAATCTTCATACTGATTTTCATAGTGGTCATGTTTGTTTACATTCCCATCAAAAAATGTAGGAAAACCCCTGCCTCACACACACATGCACAGCCTCACCAGCATTTATAATCTTATATTTCTTGATTATGGTCATTTTTTTTCTGGAGTAAGATGGAATGTCATTGTTGTTTTAATTTACATTTTTTCCAGTGGCCTGTGATATTGAACATTTCTTCACATATTTATTGGCCATTTGTACTTCTCTGCAGTGTCTATTCATTTTAGCTGCCTATTTTTTGATTGAGTCTTTTATTGGGAGTGTCTAATTTTTGGAGTTCTTTACATGTGCTAGATGTTAATCCTCTGTCAGTGTTTTTAGCAGCATAATTCCTAACAGTTAAATCTTAGAAGCAGCTTATATGCCCACCAGTAGATGAATTGATAAAGAAAATGTGGTACTATATTTACACACAATAGGTACTGCCGTGTCAGAAAGAAAGATCAACCTGAGTCATTTGTAGGAGAATGGATGCACTTACTGATCACAATGTTAAGTGAAATAAATCAGACACACAAGCTTAAATATCACATGGTTTGTCTTATATGAGAAACTCAAATTATAAATAAAGAGAAAACTAAAAGATAATAGGAATTAAGGAGAAGAGCAGGAAAGGAGGGATCAAAAGATGGAAAGGGGTGAAGGGGAGGACAAGGGGGTGAAAAAAGGAATTAAGATGTGTTATGTACATGTACTGAGTCCACAGGAGTATAAACTTGTACTGAAACATGTACTAATAAAACTTACTTTAAAAAGAAATTAGCACGGCTAGTACTACTGCCTGAACTTAAGAATGTTGCTTATATAAACTATATGCTGAATGTTTTAGCATCACCCTTTGTAAGTACATTATTAATATGTAGCTTATTTGCTCATATTGTGTTCTCTCCCTCCCCTATCCTGCTTGTTTCTTTCCATTTCTCCCCCATATAATTCGGATACGTTACTTATTTTTTATTTATTTTGAGAGAGGGTCTCTCTGTGTAGTTCAGCCTGGCTTTGAACTTACTATATATTCCAAACCAGCCTTCAACTCACCATGATCCTCTTGCCTCAGCTTCCTAAATGCTGGAAAAACAGGCATGTGCCACCACACCTGGCTAATTATGATGTTTAAAATATCCATTATGGAGTTTGTGAGTTGTGGGTTATATAGAACAATTTTTAAAATACATTTCTATATGTAAGAGGATTTTAAGTTTAGTTACTTCTCATTTGATTGCACTGTAATTAGAAAATTTTGTGTATATGATGCTGAGCTGAAATTTGAATTTATATTGCCAGTTTTTAGAAACATTTTGTTTTTGAAAGTCCTGTAAGGTTGAATGCTGTTTATTTCTATGAAATCTGAGTGGATAGGATTCTGTGGATGATCATACTTTATTCTCCTTTGATCAGTTTTTTGACCTTACAGACAGTGCTTGTGAGAACATCTTTATGTGTATTTGTGTATCTTTGGAAGTATATCCAGAGCAGAAATTTATATTAATTACTTTTTAAAAAGTATGTCTTTTAAATTAGGATCAAGATTGATCCAATTTATAATCTGTACTGTGTGGTTTGTATTTATTTCACCTATATCCTTTAGTGTTCTTGGTAATTAGTGAACTTAAAACTGTCTTCCAGTTAATTATGTGGTAAAAATTATTGTCTCCCACCCACCCCTTTTTTTTGGTGGTACCAGGGATCGAACTCACGACCTTGGGCTTGCCAGGCAGGTGCTTATGCCACTGAGCTATATCCCCAGCCCAGTCCCCTTTTTTTGATTTATATTTCTTTAGGTGTGAGATTTAGTCACTGTTTTTCTGTTGGAAGCTACCTGTTCAACTTTATAGCCCAGTTTTTACTTTGTCTTTCTTATTTCTATGTAAAATTACTCTTTTGCTGTATGTGGCATGTTGAAAAGGGTTGAAGTTTGCATACTTCCTAGATACTTATCTTACTATCTGACTTACTTAAAAATGTTACTTATTTTAGAAATAGAAGATGGACCTTCTCAACAAGATCATTTCATGAGAAGTCACTTTGCCTCTGGGAGGAGTATGGGAAATAGAGGTATGTATTTTAGTCTTTCTTTAATCTGAATTGTCGATGGAGTAGAGGCTTTTGGTCAAAGCTAGATCTGTCTCCCCACACCCATTCCTCATCCCCACAGTGGGGATTGAACCTGGGGCCCTCACGCTGAGCTGCATCCCCAGCCCTTTTAAAATTCATTCATTCGTTGTGGTCCTGGGGATTTCACCCAAGCCTTTGCACTAAGCTACTTCTCCAGCCACTTTTAAAAAAAACTTTTTTTTTTTTAGAGAGGGTTTCACTAAGTTACTAAGTTGCTCAGGCTGTGCCACAGGGTCTCACTAAGTTGCCTGTTGGGCTCACACTTATAGTCTTCTGCCTCAACCTCCTAGAGTGGTGAGGTTAAGGTGAGTACCACCATGCTCAGCTTTAAGTCTTTTATAACTCAATGTACGGTAGAGTTTGTTGGGATAATAAGTTCATCATTTTTTCAAGTATCAGTGTCTTTTGTGTTTTACTTCTCTGAAATACTGTGACACAGTTAAGTTAACTGGACAGACATACTGCTTGGACTGGACAGACAGATTGGTTGGACAGGTCCTTCACCTATTTCTTAATATGTGATCATTGGTTTTTTTTTTTTTTTTTTTTTTTGATACTGGGAATCAAACTCAGGGCCTTGTGCTTGTGGTGCTAAGCTACATCCCGGGCCCTGATTTCTAACAGTTGAAATGGGAACATGTCTGTAAAAGCTTTAGAGATTAGGAGGAGAAGGACCTCTTTTTTGATTTTTATATTTCTCAAGGAAAGGCAGCATAAGAAGCATTTCTTTTAGCTCATTGATGATAAGTTTACAAAATTATTTTCACAAACTTGAGTTTTTAAATATTACTTTTAAGACTACTAAGGGTTTCAGTTATGCATTGGATTAGCATGCGATAATTATATAGAACTACCAGGATGTGAGTTCATAGATAATGCCTCAGTAAAATACCTTCTAGCAATCCATTGCTTAGACTTAATTAAAATGCTGACAATATTGTACACTGTTTTATTATAGTGCAATAACATTACTAGAACTTTAAGTTCATTGAAAATCTGTCTGACTGTTTCTTTTAAGGGATGCCATTGCTAGGGCTACTTAGTAGTTTTAAATACACTTAACACCCTTAAATTTAATTTTGTAAAACTTTATTGATATTTTCACTTATTTGTATCGTCATAGGAATGTTTCTTTTCCCCACTGCACCTCTAGCATTTGTTACTGGTTATTTCTTCATGATAGCTGTTCTTTCTGGAGTGAGGTAGAATCTCAGTATTGTTTTAATTTGCATTTCTCAGATGGCCAGTCATGTTGAACATTTTTTCATATATTTGCTGTTTGTACATCTTCATCTGAGAAATGTGTATTCATTTCAGATACCCATTTTTGGACTGAATGTTCAAATTTGGAAGGTCTGGTTTTTTTTTTCTTTTTTTTTTTTAGTTCTTTATACATTCTACCTATTAGTCCTTTGTCTAAGGAACAGCTGATAAAAAAATTTTCTCATTCTGTAAGTTGTCTCTCCACTCCGTTGGTGATTTCTTTTGCTGTGCAAAACTTTTTAATATAATGAGCTCCCATTTGTTGATTCTTTCTGATATTTCCAGTGCAGTCAGGTTTTTGTTTATAAAGTCTTTGCCTACACCTATGTCTTCAAGAGTTTTACCTATTCTATCTTCCAGCAGATTTAGTTTCTATTTTCATATTTCTTTCTTTCTTTATTTGTTCATTTTGTAATGAGTCTCAAACTCAGGACCTCACCCTTGTCAGGCAGATGCTGTGCCACTGAACTAAATCCCTGGCCTAATATCTAGTTCATTTAAAATAATCTGACCATTTTTCTTAGGGGATGCTGTTGCTAGGGCTACTTCATAGTTTTAAATACACATAACACCCTTAAACTTACTTTTTGGAAAGCTTTATTCATTTTTCCATTTATTTTAATCATCATAAGAATGTAAAGGTTGGTGTGTCATATTGCATTAGACATTTTGAAAATATTTAGATACAATGACAAATTTGAATTTTATATTTGGACATATTCCTGCTATTTTACATAATTTACTTTTCCAATATATTTTGTTTTTAAAGCCTGCAAACTAGGTAGAATTATTGTGGTTTTAGCCAATATAATTGTGCTAGGAGATACAAATATAGGTGTGTTGGCTACTACAATCAATAGAAATAATAAGTATCTTAATATACTTAGTAGAATATTTACTATTTAGATACATTTTTAAATTCAATGACTGTTAGTCTTGATATGTCGACTTCATTGGAATAAGAAATATCTAGCAGATTAGTAAATCACACTCTATGTGTCTGGGTACGTCCTGGAGGCATGGTCTTCAATACTATATATTATAGATAGTATCTCAACCATTTCTTTTTGGCATAGGTTTCCTGCTGTACTTTCCAGCCCCCATGAACTAAATAGCTTTACTCCACCATGCCCTTCTGCCATGTCATTTCTGCCTTAAAACCAGTTGACCATATACTGAATTCCTGAACCAAATTAAACATTTCCTTTTTTAAACTTTGGGTGTTAGGTATCCTATTCAGCAACAGGAAAGTTAATAGACAAAATTGGTTCCAAACAAGTGCAGTAATTGCTGTGACTATATGTGACCATGTAGTTTAGAAGCCTTTGGAACTAGTTTATAGGAAGAGCTTGGAAAGTTTTGGAGATGCTGGCTAGAGAAACCCTAGAATCCTATAAACAGAGCCCTATGCTGACAGACATGCAAACAGTAAATGACAGATGCAGGAAGTTTCAATTGGGAACAAGGACTCCATTGGCAGTCTCCACTGGAGAGCATAATATATTATACCTTGGCAGAAAATTTGTGTACATTTTGCCCATTTCCCAAGAATTTGCAGGAGAGTAAGATTAAAGATAGTAGGCTAATGAATCTGGCAGAGGAAGTTCTAAGACAGCTCAACATTCAGGATGTGGCATGGGTACTGTTGGCTGCTTTTAGCAAGGTTTATAGTGAGAATCAGGGTCAAAAGGCAGAGAAGAAAAGTTTGAAAAACAAATTCAGCTCAGGAAGAACAATGTGTAAAGTTTGGGCTGAAGGAGGTGTGTCTGCTGAAGAGATTAGTGCCACTAGAAAAGAAATATTTTGTTCCGGGACAAGAAGAAAAATACCTTGATGTCAAAAATCAGCAAGACGCCACCCATTGCAATGTGAGAGTTACAGAAGTATAACCTTTTCATTTGAGAAGAGAGTCTCTGGGCCCCCTGCTATAATTGGTTCCCTAAAATTCAGTTCACTCTGCTCAGCCACAGATGATCTGGTTACAGTCCTTGCTGGCAGCAGAATTTGGTGTCTTTCTAATGATACTGGTTTTACTAGCTTGCAGAATGCAAGAGTTTCTAGGTCAGGGAGGCTTTCACAGAGGGGAAAGGGGGAGGGGGAAGGGGAGAGAGAGAGAGATGCATCTAGCACAGCCATAGGGGTGGGGCCGCTCAAGCCCTGTAGAACTCAGATCTTACTACCATGTGCCTTAGGTGCCACATATGGAGCTATAGAACTTAATGTTTGGCCTGCTGGGTTTCAGTCTTGCTTTGGTCTGATCCTTTTCTGTCCCCCTATTCCTCTCTTTTGGAGTGATCATGTTTACTCTGCTGTTGTACTTTGGAATTATGTAACTTGTTTTTGATTTTTAAAGAGGTTCATAGTCAAGGGTTTGCCTTCAGTCCTATAACAGTGTTGGGTATTTGAAAAATGCTGGGTTTGAGATTTTGGGAAGGGATTATTGCATTTCTAGTTGTATGAAGGAGTTGTATTGTGTTAGGCAGAATTATGAATTTAACTAAGTTTTATTTGAAAAGTAAGTATGGTTTAAGGAGATGTGTTTTTGTTTGAGGTTGACAAGAAGTGGATTATGACTGTTAATCCTGCTGTGTTACCTTCATTGGATTAAAAAATGCCTTGAAGATTAGTAAGGTTGTATTATGGTTTATGACTAAATGTCCCTCCCAAAAGCCTCATGAGATGATAGGTGAGGCTTTTAAGAATGACTAGATTATGCATGTGATACTGGATTAGTTCGCTGATTGGTGTAGCATAGTTGTGGGTGTGGGTGATGGATTTACTGAAGAGGGAAGACCCGCCCTGGTTATGAGTGGCACCAACAAATAGACATATAGCCTACATAGAATAAAAAGGGAAAGAAAGAGTAAGTCTCACTGCTTCCTGCCAGTCATGCTATGCCATGCCGTGCCATGCCATTGATTGTTTCTCCTCTGCTATGCCCTTCTGTCATGCTGCCCTGCCTTAGAGCCAACTGACTGTGGGCTGAAACCTCTACAAACAGCTCTAAAATAAACCTTTCCTCCTCTAACTTGTAGTTTTTGGGTATTTTGTCCCAGAAACAAGGAATTAACTAAAACACGCTCCTGGTTATGTCTGGGTGGGTCATGGAGGTGGGGCTTTGGATAACATGTGTATGGTCTTTGCTGATTCCCTTCAGGCACTGTTCATGGTTACCATGAAATAACCAGCTTTGTTCTTCTACACCCTTCTGTCATGTTTGTCTCACTTTCTCATTTTGATGAGACACAGTACCCAACACCTTAAGGTGGTGCTTATTTTGGGTGATGGTTCCAGACTATAGTCAGATGGTTCCAAGGCAGAAAAGGCATGGTAGAAGTTCATGGTACAGGAAAACCGTTTACCACATGGTGGCCCAGAAGTAGCAAAGGGAGGAGCCAGGGAGGAAAATAAAGTCTTACACACCCCCAGTGACCCACCTCTTCTGACCAGGCCCACCTCCTAACAGCACGTACAGCTGTAAACTCATTGGTGGAGTATACTGCCCACATAATCCACTCATCTTTGAAACACATAAAGCTTTTTGGGGGACATTGTAGATCTAAACCTAATATTTTTCCTTTTGCCCCCAAAACTCTCATGTCTGTCTCTTTGTGAAAAATGTTTAGTCTGTCTCTAAGAGTTGCTAGTCTTAACATTGTTGAAAGTCCAAGCATTATTGAAAGTCAAAGTCCAAAGTCTTCTCCAAGACTCAAGGCAAACAGTAAACTGGTGAGCTCCTTTAAAATTGAAAGCGTTAAATACTTTCAACACATAGGAGAAGCATTCCCATTCCAAAAGAGTGGAACAGGGAGATAAAAAGAAATGGGACAAAAGCAAGACCAAAATCCATCAGCACAAACATTAAATCTTCTACTTCTGTGTCTAGCACCTGCAGCAAGATGTGAACTTCAAAGGGCTTGGGCAGCCCCACCTCTTCATCGTCTGTTGCAGCCTTCATGGCTTCTCTCTTGAGGTTGCTCTGCATACTTCCTGAACTTTCCCTCAGCAGACAACCCATGTTCCTGACATTTCCAATTCCACCTTTCTTACTACACTTATGGCTTCATTCTCACCTTCACACTATGCCCTCTCAGGAGCATAGTGCTTGACCTCTCAGGCCTTTCTCTAAAATCTTGGTGGAAGCCTCCCTATAACTCTTGCATTCTGTATGGCTGTAGAACCAGTACCACACAAATGATCCCAAGGTCTGCTGTCAGCTTGAGCTATAGTCAGGCACCATTGGGTCATGGCTCCAGTGGCCTCAGAGTGCCCGGATAGCTGAGCATAGTTAATTGAATCTGGTAAATCAATTCCTTAGGTAGCCTTTCTAGAGCAGGGATCCTATGGGTGTTCTTTTCAAGTGAAAGCATTACACTTCAGTTCTCTTGAGTCTAGGAAGGATGGGGTCTTGCTGATTTCTAGGTAGTTTAAAGCCATCTTCCCCTTCTTCCTGATGCAAAAGTACTTGGCTTCTTTTTAATGCTAATCTTTTCAATAACCATGTTTTCCTTTGCCCTAACTTTGCAGGTTTCCTTTCTGATGAAACTGTAGACTTTTCACAACTGCTTTTATGCTCTTGATTTTCACTGTAGATCTGGCTAAAATCAGCTTAGTAGTGCTCATGTTACAGCCTGAATGTTGGGCTGTTTTGAAATTTTCCTCCAGATTAATTAGTCCACTGTCCTTAATCTCAATCTCCTGCAGTGTCTCAGGACAAGGGCAAAATGCAGACAGATTTTCTACCAGGGTATAATACACCTGCCCTCTCATTCAGCTTCTAGTGGAGTTCTTATTTCCAGCTTTACTGTCTGCATACCTGGTTATCTGAGCTGTGACCAGAATCACTCATCATGTTTGGTGTACAGCATCCTAGGGCTTTTCTAGCCAGTATTTCCAAATCTTTCCAGATTCTTCCTGCAAACCAGTTCCAGAGACTTCTGAATCATACTGTCAAGTACAGTCACAGCAAGGAACCTACTTCTCTGGTACCAATACCTGTTTTTATTACTTTCCTGAGTAGCTGAGATGCAGTACCCGACACCTGCAGTTTGAAGGAGGAGAGGTTATTTTGGCTCATGGTTCCAGTCTGTAGTCATTTGATTCCAAGGCAAATGAAGCATTTCAGTATGCTGTAAGGGGAGAAAACTGTACATTGCATGGTGGCCAGAAAGCAAAGAGTGAAGGGAGGAGTTTGGGAGGGAGATACACTTACAGGTGTCAGTGACCTGCCTCTTCTGATCAGGCCCCACCTCCTAACAGCACATTCAGCTGTAAACTCAGTGTGTTAGCACCCCATAATTCAGTCACCTTCTAAAAGCATGAGACTTTGGGGGGACATTTTAGATCTGAACAGTAAAATCATGTCTGCCTTTGATCCAGCAAGCCATGTATTGAATTCCTCATATTAATGTGAGCCAAATTAAACATTTTCTTCTTTACATTGTGGGTATTAGGTGTTGTGTCCAGCAATGGGAAAGCTATTATAAATCCTATTTTAGAAGAACCTGTGGCCCATTTTTTGGTGTAGACTTCAAAGTTGAATAAAACCTTTTTCAGAAAGAAAACTGCCACTGAGACAAATTTTGCCACAAATTATTTCCATATGTTGAAATACACATTACATTTTTGCATCAGAATTCTTTGTTAAATGTCAATACTTTAAAATGTTATACTTCATATAATCTTAGAAACTGATAGACTTGTGAGTATAACTTCAATTCCTTTAATACTGTTTTCAATTGCTGATGTTTTTTCTGAGAACTTTAGGAGTATGATTTTGAAGTTGACTCTTATTTAAAATATAACATAATGTTGATTAGCTTTTCATTTCTGTGAAATATGCCTCAGCATCTTTTAACTTCTTGAATCACATTTATATTTAAGCTCTGATGAAAATACTTATACTTGGGAAATTTTGCATGCAGTATTAGTAGTTTCACAGGCCTCCTTTAACTCCCCTGTAGTAGGGTAATACAAGTATAGGGAAAACAATTTATAGGGATCACAGAGGATGTTTTAATGTTTTGCAGTGATGGTTTAGTCTAGTGTAAGTTTATGCTGTTTTGGATGTCTCTGTTATTCCTTTTTTTTTTTTTTCCTAATTATGGTATATCCATTGCATATCTGTTCTTAGGGTGTTTTTGTTTTGTTGTGCTTGGTTTTGAGATAATGTCTTGCCTTGCTCTGGGAAGTTAATTTGGTGTGAATTCAAATGTTGGATGGGGCTGGGGATATAGCTCAGTCGCACAGTGCCTGCCTGGTAAGCATGAGACCCTGAGATTGATTCCTGGTACCAAAAAAAAAAAAAAAGAAAGAAATTGGGTGTTCACAATTATGTAATGGAAAATAAAGCTATGAAGAGTCATATGGTCAAACAGTATGGAAGAGATGAGAGAAAGTGCAAAAGGCAATTGGTATTCACAGCTTTTCTTTCATCCTTGATTTTAATTTTACAAAGGAAAGGCCAAAAGAGGTTGAAGTACTGGAAAAATAAGTAAATAATAGAACAGTTTAAAAAATGGAACAAGAATATAAAGTTTTCAGTAGCAGTGACTTTTGCACAGGGACAGAGTACAATAGCTGGGTTTGTTAAGGAGAGGGTTCAATATACCAAAAATCATAAAGTAAATTTCCTGATTATCTCTCGTAAAACAACAACTAGTAGAAACCTATATTTTACCAGTAGTAGATTTATGTTTTTTACTTTGGTAACCTAATTTAAGGGTTTTTTGAAAAGTTGCAAGTTTATTACTCATTAATTTTAACTTTGTACTCTTCTATTCCTGATTTTGAAAATTCCCTTACCCAAAATACTTATTCAATTACTAGTTTTTGATGGTGTGGGTAATATTGTATGTTAAAGAATTTATCTGAACTTTTTCAGACGTTGGAGACTCTCATAAAAGAGAGCATACTCCCACAATGGGTGGACTTGTAGTTGGAAAGAGTTTTAGAAACAAAGGTAATAACTTCTGATACCTTAACAATCAAAACTTGAGTTGACCCTGAGATTTTTAGCCTTTGAGTTCATATTTCCTGTTGGTATACATAGAAAATGTGAACTTGTTAAGAATTTATGAGGGTTACTTGGGAGTGCTTTCACTTTCTTAGCCATGGTTTCAGCAGCCTGTGTTCCCCTGGATGGACTTGCTTTTTATTTGCTTGGTTCTCTTTTCTTTTTGAAACAGTAGTGTTCTTTGATAGAGCATCTTCATATTTATTCACCCTACATATGACTCCCAGTTCTTTCCTTCCTGTGCAAACTGTCTGACTCCTACCATGAGATCTATCTTACTCTTCCATATGAATTTTAGTACCCATCTTTAGTTAACCAAAGAACCAGTAAAGTTTGAAATTACATTATTTACTTTAGAACTTAAAAAAATTCATAAAAAAGTTTAAATCAAAATTTTGGTAAAGTTTAAGATCAAGTTCAGTAATGTGTAGGTACAAGACTTTGACAAGTATTTTGGAAAGTAATTGACTCTTGAGTGGATGAGGAAGATGCAGCAGTGTGGACAGTAGAATGTAGTCCTTTTTTAAAGCAATGTCAAAGCAAACTTGTTTTGTGGGATTCTTTAGGGATTATGTTTATGTATTTTGAAATGATATATCTGTTCAAGACATTTTTTATCACTTAGTAATAGAATAAGGTTGTAGGATACCTGCTTTTATGGTACACATATATGCTAAGGGGGCATTAAATTTTTGTGGAATTTTATTGCTGGAAAAGATCTTAGATTTTGTTAAACCTGAGATGGTAAGTCACTTGACATGTGCATGTGTGCATGTACACACATGAACATATTTTATGTACAAATTGAGCACTGTCAAATAATAATCACTTAATTTTTGTGTTAAAGAAGCACAAATGTAATACATTAAGGTCACATTTCCTGAGATTGTTTTTATAAGGTGGGAGTTTCACTTGTTGCCCAGACTGGCCTTGAACTCGAGGGCTCAACCAGTCCTACTGCCTTGGGCTTTCTGGTAGCTGGTACTGTAGGCATGTGTTTTCACATCTGGCTCCCTATGTATTCTATTTGTACTAAATAGAAGACTCAGCTTCTATTTTGATCCAGGGTCTTGATACATAGCTCAGGCTAGCCTCAAACTTGAGATCTTCCACTCTCAGCCCCATTAGCGCTGGGAATATAGGTACGAGTCACTATGCCCACTTTGAGTTAACATTTTAGGTTTTTAAAATTTTATGAATGATTAGCAAGGATTACTCTAAGGATTTCCATATTAATGAGAAGGGAAGAATTCTCACACATTGGCTTATAATTTAACTTACATCATTTGCAGATGAAGAGATTGAACATTATAAAATCTTAAATTTTTGATATTTTAAATAGTATATAGTGATTATAATAATATATGTTTCTGGCTTTCCCAAGTACATATAGGGGAGTACAGCACAGTTGAGGTAAAATAAAACTGGCTGAAAAGAAAGTTGTTTTTAATAGAATGGGGCTGAAACATTGGTGGAAAGCTGAAATCTTAACAATACCTGAATGAGTTTTCATTCAGTATATATACACTTGCAAATGGTTTATTTTTTTTAAAAGGCATCATAATTACTTGGCTCTGATTTTTTAAAATATAGAAGTAGATGGTATTTTTTTTTTAAAGTTTGCAAGTTTCATTTTATATATTTTTGTACAGGTTTTTCAAATAAGTTTGAAGAAGGTGATACCTCTGGGTTCTTGAAAGGTAAGTTCAGTGTTTTTATAGTAACTTCTAAAAATACAGTGCTAAGAGCGCATTCTGAAGAGATATTAAATATTTTAGTTTGGTCCTGTTCTCATTTATTTAAATCTAACTTTATTAAGTGACTATATCTGAGGCCCTAGCCAGGTATATTTTCTGGTTTGTATATGAATTCACCATCCTAATGTGGCCTCTTGGCACCTGCCTCAGTAATCTTTGAGATACAACTTTTGAATGCTGGGTTATCTTTAGAAAAAGGGGATAGGTAGAAGAAAAGACAAATCAGAATTAAAACTCTACTGCATATATAAACACAGTTCAGGACCATTTTGATTCTAAGAGAAAGATGATGATTTTTTTTTCTTTTTCTTTTTCAATATGATGTTTCTGACTGGGTAGCTCAGGCTGGCCTTGAGCTTTTGATCCTCCTGCCTTAGCCTTTTGAGCACTTGGATTATACACATGTGTCATCACACTTGGCAAAAAAGATTTTTAAAAATGTGTATCACCGTTGACACTAGAAATATTTCTGTCATATATACTAACATTCCAGTTTGGAGCAATACAGAGAATGATGAAAATAGAACAATATCATCAGGAGATGCTGAACTATAATAATAAGCAGTCAAGGGCTTGAAACTTGTGTTTTGAAAGCTTCCCTGGTGATTTTGATACTTTGGTGATAACCGTTAATCTGTGTGATCTTTATAATGCAGTATGTTTTGGAGTTCCAGACTTTGTCTCTGCCATGCTTCCTTCTAATTGAATGAAGGTAGAGCACTTTGTTTAGTTTCTCTAGGCCACAGTTACCTATTCTGTAAAATGGAGCCCTCCCATTATATAGGTTTTAAGCAGACTAAGTGAGAATTCACATAAGAACATAAAACACAGTACTAGAATCTTTGTTAAATACTTCATAAATGCCATCCTTCTCTCTCCAAATGTGTTTGAGTCTTGGGTAGGGGTATAGCTCAGCGGTAGAGTGCTTGCCTAGCTGGTATAAGGCCCTAGGTTTGACCCCAAGCACTATATACATATATATATTTGAGGCTCGATCTTATACTCTTTTCCTAATCAAAACCCAAACTAGACCTGGTCACCTGCAAACTATTTTGAAATAAGGTTGGAGTTTTTTTTTTTTGGTTTTTCTCCGGTACCAGGAACCGAACTCACGACCTTGCGCTTGCCAGGCAGGTGCTTTTGCCGCTGAGCTAAATCCCCAGCCCCGGATTTTAATGTGTCACATAAGATGTTTTCTCCGAACTATTGCCAGTTTCATTCTTCTCTCTTTTTTTCTCCTGTCTCACTCAAATGAAAACATATACCTAAAATAGAACTAGTTGAAAACATTTTTTGTCTTGTTTTTTGATATCTGTTACATAGTTGAGGCTGGCCTTGAACTCACTGTGTAGCCCAGGCTGGACTTGAATTTGCAGCACTCCTCCTACTTTAGTTTCCCAAGTGCTGGGATTATAGGTGTGTGATACAACACCCAGCTACAGTCAGTATTTATGAGACAGAAATCAGTCACCCTTTTAATTTTTTCCTATTTCTGTTTAATTATTTCTGTTCTAATCCTATGTGTAACTCACTTAATATTCAAATCATTTCCACTTATCTAAAGACCTTCCACATATCCCAGGTGTATTAGTCACTTTCTCATCACTCAGATAAAAGAACTAACACCTGCAGTTTAAAGGAAGTGAGGCTTATTTGGGCTCATGGTTTTAGAGGTTCATCCATGCATAGTCAGCTGACTAGAAGGCAGAAAGCAGGTGGAGGAAGGGCGTGATGGAGGAAACCTGCTCAACCCATGTCAGCCAAGATGGAGAGACAAAAAGGAGGACGCATGGTCAAGAGAATACACCCTTCCAGGTCATGCCCCAAGTGACTTGTCTCTTCCTGCTGCACCTCACCATCTAACAACATACTCAGCTGTGAACTCATCAGTAGACTAATCTGATAATTATATTGCCCTCATGATCCTATCACATTCCGAAAGCCTCAGGTGGCCTTTCTAGGGATGACAGGAGAGACAACATATGAGTGCAGAAATTAGTGTGTTACAGAACTAAGTGAAAACTTTTCTCCAGAAGGGTCTTTATTTTGGACTTTGTTTTTATTCTTAGTTTCTGTAGAAGAAAAAAAATATGTAGGTCAAATTCTTTCATTTTCACAGTTGTTGTCAAGCCCCTGATGGTGTTTTGGGATCATGGTAGAAGCACTTATTTATACAAAAAATTGTGTTTGTGATTTTTTTCCCATTTCTATTTTTCCCTGAGCTAGTATAGTGTAGTGATAATGAGTTCAGGTTTTGGAGTTGGATACCCTAGGTTTGAGACTTAGATCCTCCGCTCGGCAGTTGTGTTATGTTGAAGGTATTTATTAACCTTTTTGTGTTTCATTTTCCCTACTTATAAAATGAGGACTATACCCAATTCATAAGGTTTGGGGGGCTATACCCAGTTTATAAAGTTTAAAAGGTTAATATAGGACTGGAAATAAGGCTCTGGGTTTGATCCTCAGCACTGAAAAAAAACCCAAAAATCAAAAACAGAAATAAAATGGATGTAATGACATGCTTGTATTCCAGCTACTCACGAGGCTGGTGCAGAAGGATCACAAAGGACAGTAGTTAGAGAGTAGGACAAGCAACGTGGGGAGACATGTCCAGAAAAAGTACACTTAAGTAATGCCAAACACACACTACATTATATATGTGTTATTATTTTTATATTGTGTAATTAATACACCTTACTTGATCTTGTGATCATTATCTTATTTCTTTTTATGCTTAGCTTTATTTTCTAGCTGTGTAGAAATTATATCCATTTTTTCCCCATACAGTAACTGTATTTTGAAATAGTTTGACAATTGTGGAAGTAGTACAGGGTTTTTCATATATCTATCACTCAGCTTCTAATATTACTGCGTTCTACTTCCCAAGGTGGTCAGAATAAATAGAAGTTTTAGGGGAGTAATTGGCCAAAGATAATGTAAGACTACTTTGTTCTTGTTAGGTTCCAAATTAATAGAATTTTTTTTTTCTTGAAGGAAATAGATGATAGTTAACTATCATCACTTCAGGGGAAACCTTCTAAAATTCTTTACTGCTCAGCTGTCTTACACTAAATCTTGCTTTTCAGAATGTATTATTTTAGATGGTTCTTCAGAAGTATTTGTCTGCTATGCTTCAAAAAGGGGCCTCCGACTAGATCTCTGTGGGTCATTGTTAACTAGACTGATGGTGTTACATAGAATTTAACATATGGCCTGCAAGCTGTTTGGTCATTTGATGTCATTGCTATTAATTTAAGGTCTCAGCCATTAACATTAATGACATGTACAAATACCTTTTGAAACCATTTGTGAATTTCCCAAATTGACTTTTTTTGGAATCTTCTGGCAAGATTAAAGTTATAGTAAGATAGAACTTTTAAATTTTGTTACTCATTTCTTGATGTCACTCTGCACTTTCAGGATATATTCTTTTTTAAAAATTTTTTTCAGGATATATTCTGAGAGTGGGGGTTGGGCATCTCTTTTTATGTAATTCTCTAGATAAGTTGTAAATAGCCTTCAGTGGAGTGATCCTTGTATCATTGTTTAGAAACCCTGGGTAATGTACTTTAAAAGTCAGGATACTCTCAGACTGTTTCATTCAGATGAATAAAGGTTTGCATATATATTTAAGAAAGCAGTGAGGTCCTAGAGTTAGTAAGAAAAGTAACAAAAATATATGATATTATAGAGAGAATAGTCGTGTTTCTAGGGATCTATTTTTCACATTTGAGAATCATTTGATAGCTTAATAGTGTAGAAATTTCTGAAACCACAGTCAGAGAGACATTTGTAAAATTCTTATTTTTTTGGCTTATGTTGCCTGTGATAGCACTTGGAAAAATAGTGGGTTCTCAGTGTTGTACTTAATATTTAGTATTTTAGGTATAGTAGATGTTTTATATGTGAAATCAGCTCTGAGTAATGTCTTCATATTTGTTAAATCTCAAGAATTAAAAAGTTTGTATTTTAATTTATTAAAATATTTATTTGTCTTTTGGCTAGTTTATTTTGTGACAGTGTTATTCTATAGGTCTTATGTGTTTATTCTTTGGATGCTGTTCATTTGTTAAATTTTTATTCAAGAATCTAATGACTGTGAAGATAATCAAACACGGAACAGAGGGTTTTCCAGGAGAGGCGGTAAGGACCATGTTTTGGAACAGTTTATAATTAAGACAGAGATACTAAACTGACAAAATAATTTTGGAAGAGCTGAAATAAAGATTCTAATTACAAAAACTTTTAAAGAAAAATACTTGGGTATATATATTCTGCTTTTAATACCTGACTGAATATTCAGTATATACCACTTCTTCCACTTCCCAAAGTTTCTGAGTCTTTGGTTTTTTCCCCCACTACTACCTCAAGAATGTGCTGTGTATTATAGAAAAATAGATATTGTGGATTTTTATTAGTCACTGTTAGATGTAGAGGAGATCTGTTTGTCTCTGAATAGAATAATTAGAAATTTGGGTGAAAGAAAGAATTGTACCATTTTGTTCATGTCTAGCAGTATTCACCATGCTCTGCTCTTTCTAGCTCTAATGAATTAGAAGTGAGAGGATATAAAAATTATGTATTTCTCCATTATATCTGAAAACGTTAAAACAGCAACAAAACCACAAAAAATAATGAAATTATTATTAAATTGCTACAGATGTGCAAAGCTGTGATAAAATGACTTAATGTTTGAAACTACATGGTAGATATGGTATTGTTTTTTCTGCAGTTTGTGATCTTCCCCTTTTGTCCCCATTAGATGGTTAGTAGCTGCTGAACAGCAGGCTTTCCCTCAGGAAGCTAGCTAGTACTTCTGTCTGGATTTCTTAATATCTCAAATCTTACTGTAATTTCACAAAGTAGTAGAGAATGTTTAAGAAAAAACAGGTTCCGCTTTTAGCATTGCTTTTTTTTTTTTTTTTTTGATGGTGGTAGTGGAGTTTGAATCCAGAGTCTGTGCATGCTAGGCAGGTGTTCTACAACTAATCTACATTCTTAGTCCTTTTTCTTTTAGATTTTATTTTGAGACAGGATCTTGACCTGTGCGGCTGGCCTCGAACTTTTGATCTTTCTGCCTCAGTCTCCTGAGGGCTGAGATAATAGGGGTGCAGCATGCACCCAGGTGCTTTTCTTTTTCTTAACAACCAGTTTTGGGCACAGTATTCAGAAAACGTTGCCCACATTTAAAAATCCTTAATTATTGTCTGGAGATAGCAAATATCTTCCTATTAAATTTAAATGAACTCATATTTAAGTGAGGCAGTCAAAAGCTATTTGCAACTCTGTGTGCTTGGTTCTGACTTACAGACTAGTGTAGGGTGGCTAGCAGGGACATAGCCTTTTTACAGGGTATTCCTGATTTCTGTTTTCTGTAGGAAGACACTTTTGAGAGTAGAAAGCTAGCACATGCTGGTCCCTCAGTAAATATGTGTGTATATAAGTTTATACTGCAATATGCCATAACGTAGTACGTGTCATAAGTGTATAAGTGGTTTTCACACACGGAACACAGCTTGCTGCATTGTGTTCACCAGCAACTAGGTCAAGAAATGGAAATTATCAGCACATCCAAAGCCCCTGTCATGCCTGTTTTCACTGACACCAGCCCCACTCAAGAAAGTTCACCTCTATTATGACTTCTGACAGTTTGGATTAATTTTGTTTTTGCACTCAACATAAAGGGAATTATATAGTATGTGGAGTTTTAAAATTTTTTTTATTGGTTCATGTTTGTAGTACATTACAATTGCATTCATCATGGGGAGTTGGTACATGTAGGTGACATTTCTCAGTTCCTTTTTAAAAAACTCATTCCCCTCCCTTGTCCTCCCTGCCCTTCTTAGACCCTTTCTTTCATATATATATATATATATGTTATATACTTATAAAAATATATATTTAAAAAGTACATGTTTGTAGTATATAATGATGACATTCCTTGTAGGGACTTGGTGCATGTACATAGCACTTCACAGCCCGCCTTTAATCTCTCTTCTGTCCCTCCCTCCTTTTCTGTCTTTCAACTCCCTTCCCATTTGCTAGAGATTAATCTCACTACTTCCTGCTTCTTACTGTCTATTCTTTATTTTGCAC
The DNA here is from genome assembly GCF_000276665.1 of Chinchilla lanigera. NCBI lineage: Eukaryota > Metazoa > Chordata > Mammalia > Rodentia > Chinchillidae > Chinchilla > Chinchilla lanigera. Next base: position 11,997,650 of record NW_004955446.1, on the reverse strand, counting down.
TTCATTTCTGTATCGTGGTTCCCATAAAAGAGAAACCATCTGATATTTAAGTTTGTGTGTCTGATTTACTTCACTTAACAGTATGGTCTCAAGGAACATCCATTTTCCTACAGATAACTCAAGTTGATTCTTCTTTATGGTGGAGCATTACGTTATTGTGTATAAATATTACATTTTCATTATCCATTTACCTGTTGCTGAATGTTTAGGCTGTTCCCAAGATTTAGCTATTATGAATTGTGTTTCTATAAACATGGATATACCTGTATTACAGTATAATGATGTCTTTAAACCTAGTAAGGGAATAGGTAGGTCAAATGGACTTTCTATTTCTAGTTTTTAAAGGAATCTCCATACTGATTTCTGTAGTGGTTGTATCAGTTTACACTCCCACCAATGGTGAAGAGGGGTTCCTTTTTTCCTCACAGCCTCCCCAGAATGTGTTATTATTTGATTTCTTGCATATAGCCATTCTTTCTGGAGTGAGATGGAATCTCAGTTTTAGCTTGCATTTCTTAAATGTCCAGTGATGTTGAATATTTTTTGTGTATTTATTGACTGTTTATATTTCTTCATCCAGGAAGTATCTCCTCATTTCAGATGCTCATTTTCTAATTGAGTCTTTAAATGTGTGTGTGTGTGGGGGGTCTGATATTCTTGAATTCTTTATATATTCTAGATATTAGTCCTTTGTCTGAGTAGTAGCTCAGACACATTTTTTCTCATTCTGTAGATTGTCTTTTCTATCAGTGAGTGGTTTTCTTTGCTGTGCAGAAGCTTTTTATTTTTATTTTGAGGGATGGTCTCACTATGAAGTACAGGCTGGCTTTGAACTTACGTAGCCCAGGCTGGCCTCAAACTCAGTGATTCTCCTGTCTCAGCCTCCTGAGTGCTGGGATTACTGGTGTACTACCCCAACCTGGCTGTAGAAGCTGTTTAATTTGATGTGCTCTCATTTGTTGATTCTTGGTATTATTTCTTAGGCTCCCAGGGTTTGTTTAGAAAGTATTTGCCTAGGCCTGTGTCTTTAAGAGTTTTAACTATTTTGTCTTCCAGCAGATTGTTTCTGTTCTAATGTTTAGACCTTTGATTCATTTTGATTTTAGTTCAGTCCTATCTCTATAAGCCTAGGCTCAACCTTCAGCATGTGGAAAGCCGGTTTTCCCAGTACCATTTGTTAAAGAGGCTGTCTCTCCTCCAATGAAAGTATTTAGCCCCTTTGTCAAAGATAAGGTAGCTACATGTGCCTTGAGTTGTAACTCTATTATCTATTCTGTTCCATTGATCCACAGTGGTTTTTTTTTTTTTTTTGCCAGTAGTATTTTGCTTTTATCACTGTGGCTTTGTAGTATAACTTGAACGCTGGGATTGTGATGCCCCCTGCCTTGTAATTTGTTACCCAGGTTGCATTTTGGACATTTTTCTATTGGATGTCTTTATTTTTATATTTTTTATTTGTAAAAGATTTAAAGTGTTCAAAAATTGCAAGAATAGTATGTACAGCTCCCATATGACATTTATATTGGGGGTCTTTTGATTAATAGAAATTAGCCATTTTAATTAAGGACAATTTATTGTCTTCATGGTTGATGCTTTTCTCTTTTTGGTCCTGTTCAAGACCTCTTTGCTGCCTGTGAAGTTATGAAGACACTGTTTTTGTTTCAGAACCCAGGGCTTTCACAATAAGCTACATAGCCTAGGCCTTTTATAAAATTTTGAAACAGGGTCTTGCTAAGTTGCTGAGTTGCCCTGGCTAGTTTGAACTCCAAGTCTTCCTGACTTAGTCTCCCAGAGTGCTGCTGTATCTGTTACTTCATTCTTTTTTAATGGCTGAATTACATTTCATTGTATGGTTAGAGATATACCACATTTTGTTTATTTTTCAGCTGGTGGATATTTGGGTTGTTTTCACTTTGGCTGCCACTACTAATGTTGCTATAAAAATTTGTGTACATTTTGGATTATGGTTAGGTGATAAACCTCAGGCATAATATATAATAAATATAATCATAAATTTACTCTTAGTTTTGTCTCCTTTAAAAAACAGGCCTTACTGTCAAGTAGCATATATAGGACTTTTACTTTTATTGATCATTCTTTTTAGATGTAAATACTGTAGTTGCAAATACATAATGTAAACATTCTCATTTTATTTTCTGCCTATTTGACAGGTTTGCAATTGATCTGGTTTTGCTTTAGGTGGAATCAATTTTATTTGAGTTGGATCTACTCATGTTTTTGTTTTTAATTGAATCAAAAATGAATTGCTTCTAACAGAAAATGAAACTTTATATATGCCTACCTGTTATGATTCAGCTATTTACTATTTTCTGTAGAGAGCAAATATAAGACTAGGATTTATTTAATCCTCCTGTAGAGTGTACAAATCCATCAATGGTGAGTTTGTGTCAAGTTTCAATGTGTTAGTCAAGTGACACTTTTACTCATTTTTAGTTTTGATTTTCAAAACAAGCAGTAGATTTTTCTAATCATAGACATTTCTATTAATATTGATAAAGTAGAATATTATCTATTAATATTGGTAAAGTAGGTCAGTTGTGGATTTTCCTTTTGGTAACTGTTAACATGTTCGTGATTGCGCCATGATGTTTATGGTGGGGACAAATCTCACTGCCAGGCGACTTTGATTTGAATTCAGTCATTCTTGCTGGCTTAAACCACTAGTTGTACATGCATGACTGTCCCATTGAGTGGTTTATACTGCTTCTCAGGATGGTCTTTGATTACAGTAATACAATGAAAGATGTTGATTTAGCAGACCAGATATCGTATTACATTTCCTTAAGGAAAACATTACAATGGTATAAAAAAATTTAATACAGCTATTGTGTGGTACAGCAGTTGTAAATGTGTATTATATACACCAGCAGTGGAGTACTTGTAAGATTTCTTTGTTAAAATTTTTTGATAAACTATTCATGAATATAAATGTTTCATTTAATTTAATGAACCAAATTTGTTGATCATTATAAATTTAAATTGGTGTGAATAGTATTAATATTTATATGTAGGCAGTAACATATTCGGAGTCAAGCAGCTAACTGGACTCAGTCCATTTATTTTATTAATTTTATAAGTTAAAAGACCAATAAAAGTGATCAGATCTGTTTGTACCACCAGTGGTTCAAGCTGCGCAGTGGGATAGTCTTGCACGTACCATTGGTGGTTCAAGCCTGTGGCAGTGTGTTAATACCACCCACGGTATTTGCCATTGAGTTGTGAAAAATGCAAATTAAATTTGGTTACCATGTCCCCAAGATGTCTTTGTTGTTACTGCTCTGTGCTGTCTTTCTCTGTGTATTTTAATATAGGCTATCAAGATGGAAATGATGTAGAAGCTTCAGGGCCATCCAGAAGAGGTGGAAGAGGTAGTTTCCGAGGTTGCCGTGGAGGATTTGGTGTAGGAAGATCAAGTTAGTAGTGCACTGTAAATGATGTAGTTCATCTGTTGAGAAGGAAATGATTTTTTAAAAAACTTGTCACATAAAGTTGTGAAGATTAAACTTATTAGCACAGTGGCTGATACAAATAAATCATTCATATTGTATAAAACATTTTAGGCATATAATTATATATCTGTTAAGTTGGAATATATGAACTTTTTTCAGAAGTTTGTGTGACTCAGTTTTTAGAATTGCACATTGTTAAGTATTTTAGAGCCTTGGTAATATGGCTGATTTTACAAATAGGTGGCCTTATATATGACTGTACACTTCAGCCTAACCTTCTTTCACCAGGGTGGCTCTTTCTACTTTAATTCCACCAGCCATCATTCTTAGAGCTTAAGTACTGTCTTCAGAAATCACTGTTCGAATGTACCTCTTAGGAGGACAGATTAGTGATTTTAGATGCTGAAAACATTAATGCATTTGTAATGATTAATAAATGCATAACAGGTTAGTGAATTATCCCTTCTTTTACAAAGTGATGGGATCTGAAGGGTTCTGTGCAGCGCTGATTAGGTTAGGTTTGGTGGTAGAGCGGGGGTGCTGGACAGTAAGCAGTGTGATGCAATGTGAAATTTCTGGGAGTAGTAACAGTGCTACTTTTGGGAGGAGATTTATCTTATATTTTATCATAGTATTGGCTCTAACTTATTTTATACAATAGTTTTAATAAAAAATTCAAGGAATTGGCAATTGAAATACAAAATTTGTAGAGAAGTCCTTTGTGTGATATTTAGAAAAGGACTCATTGTGATTCTTGTTAAAGCCATTGTACCCAACATCTTTTAATTTCTGACACTATTACTTTATTTACTGAATAATGAAAACCTTCTTAAAATTAACATAATTAATTTTATTTCTCCAATAAAGATAATGAATATGACCAAGATGATGGAGCACAGCGCACTGGTGGCCTTTTTGGTTCTAAAAGAACAACAGTGAGTAGTACAGGTGAGAAATAAGACTTAATAATGAATATTACTCATATATGCTTTTAGCACTAAGATTATTAAACTTAATACATTTATTTAAGTATGCTAGGGTGGTTAATGCCTTTACTTGCTTTTTAGATCTGTAGGCAAAAGTACACAGACAGTTTTGCATTTGCTATAAAATGTGTGCACTGTGAATTACTTCTTCCATGTTTTCTACCGATTAATTTAAGGTATTACACTTTTAACTGGAGGAAGGAAAATGAAGCTTGTGCTCGTTCAAAGAAAGGTTTTTGAGTTAGGAAAAAATGATTTGAAAAGAAAATGAAATAAAGCACAGGTTTTTTTTGTTTGTTTGTTTCTTTTTTGTTTTTTTTTTCCGGTACCAGGAATCAAACTCATGATGTTGCACTTAAGCACAGGTATTGATGAAAAATGTTCAGTGAAGATAAGATTTAACTTAGAAAAATAGTGAAGGAACTAGGGATGCCAAGTAATTACTTTATATTGATAAAAAATAGCTGTATGGTTTATGTGTTTAAAGGAGATTAGTGTTTTCTTTAAATATTTTGTAACCAATGCCATACAGGTAATGGTGACCCTTACCACAGCAGAAGTGGCAGTGGACGTGGACGAGGTAAGTTCTTAATTGGTTTACCTACTAGAGCCTAAAGACTTTGTAAACTGAATTTAACTTTGAAGTTAGATAACTATTACTACTTTTATAAACTGAATAGTGTAAATATACATAGCCAGTATTGGCTTAATAATCTCCAGGTTATTTCTTTTTCAATCCAACACTCTCACCAGGAATTACATAGCTGTTTTGGTAAATACATGCACAGAATGTTCACTTGAGTCTTCATTTATACTAAATAAAAATGGAAATTACCTAAAATTTACCGGTCAGATAACTGTTTAATACAACTATAAAGTGGGATACTATCTTAAATGTTGAGATATATTTGTATATACAGATTATTGTGAAGTATGCTTTTCTTATCATAGGATAATTATTTTTTTAAATTTGGTTTAGGGGTAAAGTTCAATATATGTGGTTTTGTGAATAGTTAAGTATCACATAAAAGTTAAAATGCTTTCCAATAAAACTTGTTTGATGCTTTAATACAGTAAAAGTTTTTTAAAGATTATCTACATCTTGGGGCTGGAGGTATAGCTCAGTTATAGAGCACTTGTCTACTATGTCCAAGGCCATTAGTTTGATCCCCATTATCACAATAAAATAAAGTTTCAAGCTAGTTAAGAAAAATACTCCACAAATACTAATATTTTAGAAGGAAGATTTCAAGGCTTGTAGACACAAAAGACAAGGAAATTATCGAGAACTTACATGTAAAAACATTGTATCTGATTAGCTTTTATATTTAGTATAGTAATAATACCTAAAAGTGACAGAGTAGATCACCAGTTACCTAAAAATCTAAAAATGTAGTTTTCGAGTTAGCCTCTTGGGTCATTGTATTACAGGAATGTGCCACGGTGCCTGGATAAGAACCTAGAATTCTAATTTCCAAGACAAGGAGAAGGAGGATGCCCAGCTCCAGAAAAAAGAGAGAATTTATTTGTCCTCTGCCTTTTTGTTCTGCCTAGGTCCTCAGAAGATTGAATACTTTTTGCTCATGTTTGGTGAGGGGGAATCTTCCTAACTGTCCACTGACTGAAATGTCAGTATTTTCTGGAAATGTCCTCATGGATGTAACCAGAAATATCTGTGTATCCCTCAGTGTAGTTGACACTTAAAATTAACCATCACAGCCAGCATCTGACAGCTTAGATTTAGAATGGGTTACCATCATTCTAATTGAGAGATTAATTATTTCTAAATTGTACAAACACTGTGATTTATGCTGAATACTTGTTTTTCTCCTGGGAGTCTTAGAATTTTGTTATGGTATGTGCCAGACAGCAGGTACCTATGTTATTAGACCATAATGAAAACTCTGGGCACTCACTTTCTGATGTAGATAACATTTAACTTGTATTGCCACAACTCTGTAACTCTAGGGGAACAAGACTCTTGGAAGCTTGCACCTAGTTTTTTCTCAGGGCTTTGCTGTATGTTGTTTTCCTTATTGATGATTTTGCTCTCTGTTCTTACATTGCATTGTATCATAACCATGAATCTGACTATATTGTGAGTCTTGTCAGTGCTCCTAATCATTGACCCGAGACCACTGATGGCCTTTGGGATCCCAACCCAGACATTCCTTTAGTAGTTAGAGAAAAGATACAACAACTTCAGAAAAATATAGTCTTGTAGAGTAGTCTCATTTGCCATAAATCAGCATTTTTGTGCTAAGAAAACTTCAAATATACAAGACTTTTTTTTTCTTTTTTTGTGTTTGTAGTAATAGGAATTGACCCTAGGGCCTTGTACTTACACTAAACAAGTGCTTTACCACAGGGCTGTGTACCCCAAGTCCCTAAGATGCTGTTTATCTTATCATCTGAAGCATTATTTGTAAGAAGGGACTTGAAAAATGCCTGTACACTTTGAGAATTTTCCTCTTTGAAGACAACTAGTGAAAATAATGGCACATACAGCTTTGTATCTTGACTGTCACTATGAATTTTTTTAATAGGTGGTTACAAAGGTTTAAATGAAGAAGTAATAACAAACTCTGGAAAGAGTAAGTTTTACTTTAGATAAGGCGTTTGATTTTTAGAAAAAAATTGAAGTTTCTTTTACCCCTCAATTAAAAAAAAATATCCCTTTTGATCTCCTTTAAGATTCGTGGAAGTCAGAAGCTGAAAGAGAAGGTGGTGATATTCAAGGTACGTTGACCTTGTGATCCAGATGAATACAATTGAATTCATTAGAAGTGCAAAATGTTTAAAGGCAGAGTTAATTATTTACATTACGTTTCAAAGGTTTGGGCAATGGAAAAGTTAGTTGTATGCATTGCAAAGTTCTATAATATTTAAAACTTGATTTTGTCAATTTTTATCTGTTTTAGTTTTTCTCCTAGTATGTGTAAGCATAAATTGTTTTTTTTTTATTTAAATTCCAAGGGCCAAAAGTGACCTACATACCTCCACCTCCACCAGAGGATGAGGACTCCATCTTTGCACACTATCAGACAGGCATAAACTTTGACAAATATGACACTATTCTTGTAGAAGTCTCTGGACATGATGCACCACCAGCAATTCTGGTCAGTATATTGTTTCTGTATTGATATGTAGCAAGCTTTCATTTAAAAATATGTGGTATATTTACTTAAGTTGATACCAACACAGAAATTCACTTTTAGTATTTGATTTGAAATTTAATTTTTGGAAATGTAAAATTAATTGTTACATATGTGCCAGATTTTATTCCAATTCCCAATACCAAAATGGAAACTTAATTTAAATTTGCTGAAAAGGATATTTTTTTCTAGAGATTCAAGATGTTTATATCCTAAGTGATGTGCTTAGGTTGATGGAATTTAATCATTACTTTTTTCTATTTCTAGACTTTTGAGGAAGCTAATCTCTGTCAGACACTTAATAACAACATTGCTAAAGCTGGCTATACTAAACTCACTCCTGTGCAGAAATACAGTATTCCTATTATACTAGCAGGGCGAGATATGATGGCTTGTGCTCAAACAGGATCTGGGAAGACTGTAAGTAATTTTTCTAAATGTATTCGACCGTATATTTAAACTTGTTTTTGTTTGTTTCTTTCTATGTAGTTTGACTCTCTTGTTGGATAGAAGTTTTATAGATAATTTCAGTAAACTGTCATAAATATGTTTTTGCTTCTAATTTTTGGTTTTATTCGGGTTTGTGTGCTCTAAAAAAAGTATTTTTTTTAACTGTTTCTAGGATAGTGTATTTCATGGATGATTAATTTGTTTCTGAGTATATTCAACTCTTTCTGCTACTTAGCAGTATCTAAAACAAAATGATTGAAAAATCAAAGCACCAGAGGTTATAAAATGTTGAGAGAGGGAGAAAGTTTATATAGTATAGCTGATAAAATTTTGAAGTTTGAAGATGAACAATGAGAAATATTTGTATGAATTGTACAAGGATGTTATTATAAAGTGGCCTCAGGTTATGCTAATTCTGAGAGAAATATGATAATACCAGGTTGGTTTTGAGATTAATCTTGGGACTTTGTTAAAAGGATTCCATGGGATGAGACTATTAGTAGTCCTGGCTCATGCCATTTTAGTCTTAATCAGTCTCCATATGATAATTGAAGGGAAAATAGATGAATTTTATGACATAGCAAATGATGAGTGACTTAAACATGCTCTGAGGTTATATTTTAGTAAGAGTCGTATTTGCTTAAGTGAGAAAATGTAGCACAGAATTTCTCTTGCCTGATGTAACTTCAGTAGGGTGATACGTTTATTAATCCAAATAATAATTTCCAAATTTTGTTCTACTTGTGGAACACTTTTTCTCCACCTGTAATAGTTTTTACTTCCTAAGGAATCATTTATGTTAAGTAATTTGCATCAAATTATAGCTAGATTTTCCTCTATAAATGAGTTAATGTTGTTGATTTATTTAGAATACATGGGCATGCTTGTTTTCTTAAAAGGCTGAAAAATATTTTGATGGAGTAACTAATTTTATCAAACATTCTGTATTGTATATTATAAGCATAAAGACTTAAATGTTAACTTGTTGAAGTAAAATTGTTTTAATTTCTCAACCTAAATATACCAGCAAGATGGAAGAAGAATCTTAAAGGCTGTAAGGGCATGAGGAATAGCTTTCCATAGGGACAAGAGTGATTGCACTATAAGTTTATAAATTGGACAATTTAACTTCTAGGCGGCTTTTCTCTTGCCAATTTTGGCTCACATGATGCGTGATGGAATAACTGCCAGTCGCTTTAAAGAACTACAGGAACCAGAATGTATTATTGTAGCACCAACTCGAGAATTGGTCAACCAGATTTATTTGGAAGCCAGAAAATTTTCGTATGGGTCAGTACATTTGGAATTCCATTTGAAATAGTTTTTGTTAGAGGTCTTTTTTTCTTACTTTAGGAAGAGCTCAGCAATAATGGACTCATGTAATATTTATCATTACTTGATTAAAGTAATTTTTCTTAATTTTGTTTATAGAATCCTTTGTATTTTTAAAAGAAATATGCTTACTAAAATTAGGTAATGTGGATAATAGTGAAAATATTGGTATATTTTGGTAGTTTTCAGTGCATGTTTAAAAATTAAACTTGGAGTATTCTGAATAATTACTTTTACATATATAACTTCATAATATGGAAAACTACTTTTGCATAACTAGACCTAGTTTTCAGTGATTTAACAATTGTGTGTATACATTTTATTTTATTTTATTTTTTTGTGGTACTGGAGAATAAACTCAGGGCTCCACACATTTTACTTATATCAAGACATTTAACTTCTTTTAAACTTGGGCTTGTTTTAAGTAGCACCATAATGAACATCTTGCCACATAAATTTTTTTTTTTTTTTTTTTTTTTAAAACGAGACAAGGTCTTGCTGTGTTGCCCAGCTGACCTTGAACTCTTGGTTTCAAGCAATCGTCCTAGTTCAGCCTCCGTAATTGTTGGGACTACTGGTGTGTGATACTGTGCCACGATGCCAGGGTAATTTTTCCGGTTTAAGTATCTCTCTAAAGTAGATTTTTAAAATCGATTTTAATATTTAAAAAGCATGAGTTTTTAAAGTTTGCGCCAATGTATATTTCTGCCAGCACTGTATGAGAAGTCCAGTTTCACTGTACCCTTTGGCAACATTTGGTACTTTTTAGTTACCTTTTGCTACCTATCAAATTAGCTTAACAGCTAGTAGCTTAAAATAGATATTTACTGTGTCAGTTTCTAGGAGTTAAGAATTGGGGAATATATGTGAAATATATTTAAGTCATTTCGTCCTCACAGTGGTAAATAACAAGCCATTTAAAATAGTGAACTTACTTAGTACAACATACATTTTTCCTGTGCTCTCTGACTCTTCTCTTCTGGTTCTTTGATTCTCCTCTGAGTTACTGGTAACAGTTTCATATATATCATTGCAGAAATAGCACATGAGTCCACTGTAATCCTCCAAAATTCATCTTTTGGCATCTGGCAAACTTGGTTTTTCAAAAGTTAACAGTACATATTGGAGATGCTGTTTAATCTAGAATTGTAGCCCTATGAATGAATACATTGTATGCCTTGGAATGTGTGTACTATAATTTAAATCTTCACTTATAGACACTTAGATTTCAGACTTTTTATATTGAAAATGTGGCAGTGAACACTATTATATATTCATCTCTGACCATTTGTGGGCACATACCTGAACAAATAATTTCTAGATGTGAATTTAGTGGGGAAAAGGATAAATTTTTATTTATAGACTAAAATTGTTAGAGTTTGTGTCAGTTTACTCTGAGTGCTAATTAACCTACACCCAGCTAATACAGTATTATACTATGTTCTGTAGTGTTTTCATTTATGATCCTTTTCAAAGTAATATTGAGCTTCCCAAAATATTTCAAGTCTTTTGTGTTTTTATTCATGTCTTTGGTTTTGTCTTTTTTTTTTTTAATTTGTGAAGGGAGCATAGTATTATTTCTCACTATTTTTGAGGAACTTTTTATCAGATAGGTTGCAAAGTATTTTTCCTTGTTTGTCATTTAGTTTTCAGCATTAACCTTTCAGCTTATTCCTAGGCAGAATTTATTTCTTAGGTAGTTGACTGTGCTTCTTTATGGATTTCTATTGTGTTAGAAACCAATGTCTAATTTTCAGATAATTAGAAAAATGACATTTTTCTTGTCAATAGAACTTGTGTAAGAGCTGTTGTCATATATGGAGGAACACAGTTCGGGCATTCAATCAGACAAATAGTACAAGGCTGTAACATTTTATGTGCTACTCCTGGAAGATTGATGGATATCATAGGTAAAGAAAAGGTAGGTCTTAAAGGGGTAACAAAGTTGTGAGATTGATAATTCCATATAGGGGAAAGAAATGGAGTAATGTAAACTATATTTACTAGAGTACCATTTATATTTTAGGCTCCATCAGATTCCTTCAGTTAGTTTTCATGTAATTCTTAAGGTAATCCTCCAGAACATAATATTTTCCACTTTATACAAATTCTGTGAGATTGTATCATCTGTTTAAAATCCCTCATTTAGCTCTAGTAAGTGATAGTTAAAATAGGAGTTTTCTGAAAGTAGAAGTAGGACTTTTAAGGATTGAAATGGGCTGGAAGTAAAAGGAGCGGGTGTGAGACAAGGTAGAAGTTGTGGGGTGGACATAATCAACACAGTATATATGCATGCAGGTATGGAGATATTTTAGTGAAACCCATTAACTTATACAAGTAATACATGTCAATAAATGATTGAATAAAAAGAAGAGGAACCTGGGTCTGATTCTGGAATACATATCCTATACTCCATTACACTGGAAAAAAATGAAATCAGTACTTTTATCTAGTTTCATATCTATCTTGTTGAAATACTGTCTTGCAAGAAACCCTTTGTAACATCAGTAGTTTTGTCTCCTGTTTAAGTATGTGAGTGGCATTTACCAGGATTGTTAGTTTTGTAATCTGCAAAAAGAGAATCTAGTGCTGTGTATTTACTTGACAATTCACATACTACTGGTGGCATGCACCTGTAATCCCAGCTTGAGACAGGAGAGTTACAAGTTTGAGCCCAGCTTGAGCAGTTTATAGACTTACTGAGATCCAATTTAAAAAGAAGGACTGGGGATACAGTTAAGTGCGAAGGCCTTGGGTTCAAACCCCAGTACCATAACTAATAAATAATTCACATAACAAATTATCAATACTTTTCCATCACTTTAATAAACCTTATGTGTTTCTTAAATGCTCTTTTAAAAAAGGAGTTACTTGAAAGATCCCCTTTCTGCACAAAGGCACTTTTCTGAGAATATTTTTTATTTTTGTTTTTATTTTTTTGAGGGGGCTATCAGCCATTGAACTCATGACCTTGCACTTGCCAGGCAGGAGCTGTGCCTCTGAGCTATATACCCAGATAAGAATATTAAAAATACATAGAAGCTGGGCATGGTAGCATATGCCTGTAATCTTAGCACTATGGGAGGCAGAGGTAGGAGGATTGCAAATTCAGTCTGGCCAATTTAGTGATTTAGCAAGATCCTGTCTCAAAATTTAAAACATAATAAAAGGGTTAGGGATTTAGCTCAGTGCAAAAACCCTGAGTTCAGTCTCTAGCATTGTAGGGAAAAGCAATATCCAGAGAAATCCATCCCTTAGATTCTTACTAATCGTTTTCAAGTTAGTACCAAAGTCACCTCTCTTTTTTGCAGATGTGTTTTACTTTAATGGGATAAATGTTCATTCAAAGGTAAAAGAAGTTTCCTAGTTGTTCCTGAGTAATTAGCATGGAGAGTTTATTAACGATTTACAGGGACTAGAAAAAAGTTAACAAGTTTTAAGATACTTGAATATGTAATGTTGTTGAGTGTTATTTCTTAAAGAGTCTCATAGTACAGTTTAGGTTTGTGCTGTCCAGTACAAGTAATGATCACTCACATATGGGTGTTTAAATTTTACAGTGATAAATTAAATTCCACAGTTACAATAGCTGTATTTCAAGCACTTAATAGCTACATATGTCTAGTGGTTAGCATATCAATGCAGATGGTAGAACTTTCAAGTAGTTGCTACATTATATTGTATAATATTGATCTAGTTATTTCCTTTTCTTTTATAAAATTTTTTATTTTAAAGAGAAGTAAAAAAATAGTAAAATGCCAACAACATAGACAAAAACAAAAGCAAAAAAAGAAGAATGATACAGGATTTCAGAACAGAATGATAGGGCTTAACAGTGGTTGTTATGGGGCTGGGGATTTATAGCTCAGTGGCACAGCGCCTGCCTGGCAAGCGCAAGGTCGTGAGTTCGATTCCCGGTACCAGAATAAAACCAAACCAAAAAAAAAAAAACAGTGGTTGTTATATTACATATTGTTGTCTTCATTGAAGTTGATCTGATTGCCTGATGTAAGAATGCAAGATTAATCAAACCATTAAAAGAGAATAAAATTTCTTTTATTTCTTTCAGCTTTTTTGAGACAGTGTCTCACTGTGTAATTTAGGCTGGCCTTGAACTCACTATGTAGCCCATGTTAGCCTTGAACTTGTGGCAATCTTCTGGCTTCATCCAAAGTGCTGGGATGACAGGCATGTGCCACTATATGCCCAGCTTTCTTTTAGTCTTAATTTAGAAAATGTTTTCTATATTAGAAAAAAATAGAGAATGTATATAAATATTAATGGCATTATTTATTATCCTTGATGATCATATAATTTTTTAACATTTTATGCATTGGTTTCTAGTCTTTGTCTCTAAAAATATTTTAGCAATTGGAATTGTGGAGAATATTATCATTTAATATAAATTAATATGCATTTTCTGTTTTTACCCTCAAAAATATTGCAGATTGGTCTCAAGCAAGTCAAATATTTAGTTTTGGATGAAGCAGATCGGATGTTGGATATGGGTTTTGGGCCAGAAATGAAGAAATTAATTTCTTGCCCAGGAATGCCAACAAAGGAACAGCGTCAAACTCTTTTATTCAGTGCAACTTTTCCAGAAGAAATTCAAAGGTAAAAATAAGTTGAATACGTATGTAAATTTTTCTGTGAGAGTAGAAGCAATGTAAATAGTCTTTTTTTTTTTTTTAGAGATTTAACTATTTTTAAAGGTTTTTACACAGGTAATTTAAAAAGTAGGTTTATTCCTAAAAAGTTTACATTTTTTAATTGTTTCTTACCCTTGTTTCTGGCTTTTCATTAGCATCACATTTTGTTTAGTGTGTGTGTGTGTGTGTGTGTGTGTGTGTGTGTATGTATGTGGTGGTAGCATAGCACTTACCTAGGCCTTAATAAGTGCTTACTAAATGAAGTTATTTTTATTATGCCTTAGTTTGAGACCTAAATACATAGAATTTGGGAGTGTTGGGCTTTTGGTAGAAAATTCATATACAGGTACCAATTATTGACAGATACTTGAGGATCATGTTGTATACTACATGAGCCTGTGAATTCACAAATTAGGATGACTCATCCTTGTAGGATGGCAACTCTTCTTCTCAGCAGTTGATCCCTTGCTTGGCAGAGGGGATCCTGAAGTATGTAAGCAACAGCATTAGCTTATAATTCAGTAGAATTCTTGCTGTTTTCTTCATTAAAACTATTCTCTTGGAGAACCAAGAACTACATTTGTAAAGAATGTAGATCTGTGGGAGAAAGAAGAGTGGGAAACACAGATTCCCAATGGAGAATTTAGATATGCGGAAGAAGAGTAGTGTTATGGTTTGTGTCTGTGTGTCCCCCCAAAGCCTCATGTGGTCATGGGGCAGGCTTTTAGAGTTTGATTATGGGTGTGAGAGCTACACCCGCCCTGGTGTATATAGTTTGCATATGTAAGGGAGAGGAAGAGGCTGCTTGCGGCCATTCTTCCCTTTTGTGTTTTTGTTGTTGCTTTTGCTGTGTTCTGCTGCCATGAGCTGTAGCCCTCTGCCATGCGCCACTCTGCCTT